>NC_072771.1:7913820-8645487 GCF_022539595.1 Amphiprion ocellaris | reverse complement strand
TTCTATACACAATTGAGCAAAATTGAAATTGAAAGTTGTTTGTAAATATATTGTAGTAAACCTGTTGACATGCCATAAATCCACACTTGACTCACACATTACTTTATATTAAATAACTCAGAAAGCCTTGGAGTCTTGCCAGGCTTTTCTTCAGGAGGAAATGACATCGTGTGGAGCAGGTCATGTGATCTGGAATTAACACACTTCCTTGAGAGGTGTTTTTGTAATGGGGAACTTAGTTGAAAGTGATTTATGGGACACAGATACAATTTGTTATTTTCCATATATAATTTGATATGTTGCCAAAAAATAAATATCTGTTATGATTATCTCAACTTAATAAAAAGAACCCAAAGAAGCCATTTTTGAATAAGCTATTTTATTATTGTTTAGCTAATTAGAAGATGGTTGTTGTTAAATTCGGTTGTTTAGTTGACATTTTAGTGATATCCAGTCATTTTTTATTAATAAGTGATTGTTTCCATAATAAATAATTATGGAATTTGTAAAGACGTGATCATAATGAACATAAAAAAGATACTTTTGATAAAAATGTATGCAAGATATATCCCATGGACAACAAAAATCCCTCAATTATATATTGACCCAGTAGTAATGGATGCTAAAGGTGCTTGTTAAGGGTGTAGCATGGTTGACATTTCATCTATCAACAATTTTCCACAGGTTTCTGCATTACTTGTAAAATCCATAAAACTCTTTAAAATCACTTTAGGTGAAAAACAACTTTTTTTGGGTTCTATTCTCACCATATTCTCTCACAGCAAAAACTGAAAGCCGTCACTTGGCTAAATGCAACCAACAATCAAAGAACAAGTAAATTACAAATAACATTCTGGATGCGTTGTACAACCATTTAAAGTGAAAATTAATTTAAAACTTGGCTTTAAACTAAAGGCTCAATATTGCAGGATTTTCAGTTGTGTTGGCTGAAGGTGTGGAGAAAAAACAATGTTGTGATATTTGCCTACAACATGTGATGCACCATATAACTGGAAGCCAGTTCCATTAGTAAGAGTAGAGATCTGAAAATGAGTGGACACTGATCATATCACCATGATCTTCATCCTCACAAAATTTAGCAACAACTCAACACACACACAATATAAAGCATCTTTAAAATATTGCACTTACTAAAAGCAAATAGTTATATGTTAATATTTAGGCATCAAACATACACAATGGTATTGTAATAAAAATACACCGTCTGAGTCAGACTTACACTGACTCTCTTTAGATTGAATGAGAGACAATCGCTGAACAGTCCGAAAATTTTTGATGCATGCTGAGTTTTCCAGTTCCAGTCTGTATGTTGCTCTAGATTGTTTGTAATTGTTGTGTGGGACTGGGGGGCAAACAATATTGTATAGATGCATTATTTTGAAAATATGCCATAAATGGTAGTCACGGTTGTCTGTGTACATTGTTTGATGATTGTTCAAAAGATGGCAATGGTTTAAACATACCAACAGAGGGCAGGAGTCAACAAATTAATGGCAATGATTGATTATCCTCTTAAATAAATCCACCAGTTAATGCAAAACCAATGCAGGTTAGTTTTGCGTAAGATTTTATAAGCAGCACGTTACAGGGATTAGGGTGTTTGTTTTGACCTTGTTGGACAACACTGAGGAAAAACCCAGCCAAGTCTGCTTTCTCTCTGTGCTATTGTAGTCATTCTCTTTAATTTCCCTTTTCTAAGTGGTTTGTTGTGGTTGTGGCCCAGCGTGGTCAAGGACAAACATGAGGACACTTAATGTGGGCTTTTTCACGCAAAATCTTACTATCCTTCTATTGTTGTTGAGGAACAGGAAGCCCTGACGCTCTCATTTGTTCACAGCATTATCTGTGGTATAGATGAACCAATGAGGTAAAAGTAAAGGTTGTCACTGAACACAGATTTTCTTGACAGTTTGACAATCTTTAATTTAGTGTCGTAATTACTGAGTAAATCAGAAAAAGGAAAATAAAAATTAACCGAAAACTGAGTCTTCAGTCCTTGTGTAACAATAGAATGAAACAATTGAATAATGATAGAAGACATTAAGGACAACAAATGACAAATCCTAGGACACATGCTGGGCGAGTTTTAAGCAAGTCCTACTGCAACTCAACCTACAGGCGTACGTCATTGTCACTGAATTTGATATGAGACACTTCAGTTATTGTCAGAAGTTGTACTCAGATTTCACACAAGTTTCACTGAAAGCATTTTGGCATTTGCTGTCTATCATCCATCACAAACCAGGAGAGTTGGCCTAAGAGGCTGGTCAGACAAGATGTGAGTTTCACCAACCCTAATTTGTACCAAGTGAGTATTCTGCAGCTGTTTTTGGAATGATTTCATCACAAACCCTCACAAGTCAAACAGGATACACCATTTTAAGATATCAATAAGCACCACCCAGTGCACTGAAATACAGATAAATATTCAGAAACAGAGGCTTCAGGTGTATCAATCACATGCCGCCACCAGTGTAATTGTACTTCACAGGAATGGAAAGTCATAATGACATAAACTGATTTGCTGACCTAAGTCTGTATGGAACACAGAGTAAAGTTTCATTAATAAATTTAGCCTGACTTTGCAGAGAAAGTGTGCTACAACGTTATTGTGACCTGTGTTTAGATGGAGAAGTGTTGAAGCTCTCATGAAGACGATACCAACTGAATATTAACTCTTCTGCAATTAAACCTCATAGTAACTCTTTCATTTAAAATGCAGTATAATTCTTCCTGCTCAAGCACCGTTTATAATGCTAATCTGCAAACCTTGAAACTATTTTAATGTAGTGATTACAAACTGTTTATCTCACTTGAGTATCAACCATTACTGCAGATAGGCTTGATCAGAAGAAAATCCTATCATATCTATTGAGTATTTGCATAAACCCAATTGCATTGTGGTTTCTACTTACAGCTGCATCAACACACGGTTCTGTATATGAAAGTGATTGCCTACATGTCCAGCAAACACAGACCACCTACTGGATAGAATGATGTTTACAGAGATTAAAAGATTCTGCTCTCCTCATTAGCCAGTTGCTAAATTTCTGCATTAATATATCATTTTTACCCAAGGTTCCATCAAATTTGCTTTCGATTCACCCATTCACGTGCATTTATAGCAGCATGCTACCATTCAAGGCATTAGCCTGATCAAAAGGGGCACAGTCTTGCTCAAGGACACTTTGACAAGCGGTGAGAAGGAGATGCAGACTGAACCACTGACCCTGTGATTACAGGACAGTTTCACCAGAATACAGTATATTTGGTAGGAATTGGAGCTGTGATGTGTGGGGGGAAAATGTAAAACAATCAGCTAAAACGGGCTACCGAGCACCAAAGAGCTGAAGAGTTCCGATGACTGACCATGACATCTGTTTAAAAAAGCTTTTCCACATATTTGCTTTTGAATCAGTTTTTAATTGGATGATTCACATCCTGATTTCAGTTTAGCACCATGAAGCAAAGTTGCATTATAGGGGTCTAATGTATCCTAGCAAAATAATACAAACATGTAAGGTTTTTTAGTCAATGAGAATATTTCTGTCTTCAAGACATCCTAGCCTTTGAGAAATTATTGCAATGAAATGAACTCATTTCACTGCATGAGCTACGCATGTGAGTGAGTGCAATATTCAAGAGGCTGCGTTTCTTTAGAGTTCAGTCCGATTTTTCCCCTCTTACCAGCATACAACCTCCTGTAACGATTCAGTAATCTTCACAGAAGAGAAAAGGGGCCGCTGATCAACCAGGGATCAGCGTGCTCACAATCTGAAATCTTACAAATTATCTTCTGCACATTTTCACAGAAACTCATCAGCCTGTAGCTTTCACCCAGAGTGATTGCAGTACTATCTCCTTTTATCCACAAAGATCCTGCCACTCCAACAGCTGTGTGTGCGTGCGTGTGTGCGTGCGTGTGCGTGTGTGTGTGTGTGTGTGTGTGTGGTGGAATGAACAAAATATAAATGATGAAGTCAAAACACCAGCCAGGCCTTAGCCCTTCCCCTTTATTTATTGTACAAATATATCTGGGAGACAGAGACAGAGCTTGTCTGATGCTGGGCCTCCGCTGACCTGTAGCCACAGCACACTTGCAAAACAAAATTGTGCCAGAGACAAACAGTAGATAGGCCATATTTCTTAGTCCCTGTGACAGAGGGCCTGGCTCAGCGGAGGCCCCCCTGCTCCAGTCAGCCTGGCTTGTTTTGTGGCCGGTGCTCCCTTTTAGCCAGAGGAGCAGATATAGGCTAAGCTAGGACCTTGCTGTGACTCAGAGAGGTCAGGGGTGAAGCATCTTGATAGATGGAACCTATCTCCCTTGCATGCACCCTCTGCTGAGCAAACAGTCTGGTGGTAGAGATGTGCTGTGTTTAGCTTAATGATCTTTGCATTGAACCGTTATGAAGTTTCTGCATATACCCAAAATTACTATCAAAGCATTAAAGATATATATAGGGGGACCTTTTAGCCTTCATTGTAGTAGACAGTGGAGAGGACACAGGAAATGTGGAGCAGAGTGGGGAAAGGACATGCAGCAAAGGGCCGTGAGCCGGAATCGAACCATGGCTGCTGCGTCGGGGACTATAGCGCCTGTTTATGGGTCACCTGCTCAAACAGCTGAGCTATCTGGGCTCCCATTAAAGCATTAAATAAAGGAGATGTATTGGGAAAACGGAGCAATAACTGATGGGACATTTTCAGGTAATAACTTCATATATTTAAATTTACATTTGACATCCTAACCACAATGATTCACATCAATATCGTATTTTCATTAATTCAATAAAAACTTCTAGATTAAACTCCCAGGGTAAGTAAACCCTCACTATATGTAACCAACACACTTGTTTATTGAGACTAGTCTCCCCCATGTCCTCTGGTTTGCTTGTTAGGAAATAGGGCTGCACAGGTGAGAAAGACAGGAAAGTAGCAGGTCTGGCCTTCTTGGGTGCTAAAAGAATGATTTTGCTAAACTGGAAAATGCAAAGGTGAAATGTTTCGCAACAGAAACGTGGTTAATTGAATTCCCTAATCTTGCTGCTATGGAAGGTATAGCTGCTATGATCAGTGATATAGTTTGTTGAATTAAGATCAGTTTTGGAAATGCTTTTTAGCATGGCATATCTGAAAGTACGTTAAACCAGTTCTGAGCAGCCCTACAGAAAGAGTTTATGAAATACTGGTTTTCCATCTACATGTCATGTACTCCTAAGAAAAAATCATTCATATTTCGTTATGAGACATAGTGCTGTACACCCTCTTTTGTGTTACATGTTGTTATGTAATGTGTCATTTGAATGTTTCTATTGTTGTTATTATCACAACTGTGTGTCTAAATGGTTTCTTTTCTGTATGTTGATGTTAAACATAGCAATGTAAAAACAATTACTGCCAGAAGTGAACCTCACACGCCATCAAAATAATGAACAACAAAAATATGTTGAATTTCAACCACATATAAAAACTAAGCATCTATCCATTTTTCTAAACATATACACAATTCGTTTAAAATTTCAATGTGATTATAGCATCTTTTAGATCCTTCTCATGTTATATCAACTTTGTAGAAAAGCCTGACAGTCCCAGTGATGAAGCCCATTCCTCTGAGTGGCCTCAGGTCACCACTAGGGGGTGCCATATACAGAAACTTTCCAAATGTGGCTGAAACACCATCCAGGTGTGTATTTTGTAGTCTTTTTACCTTTAATTCCAACATAAAGGGTTGTGTGATGCAAATACCCATTGTCAAAAAGCCCCGTGGAGGACAGCTTCAACTATTTCACATCCTAACAGATTTATATACCTTCATTGTGAAGGATGTGTAGGTTTGATGATTTTGGTTCCTTTGATGATGCCTGTCTAGATATTTTAGTTTATATGGATCACCAAGTAGAAGTTCCAGGGAATGTAAATCCTTTTACATTTTTAATTCCATCTTAATGATGACATGAAATGAAATAAAGGGTTTAGCAAATTAGATTTGCTTTTTAAAAGGGCAGACACATTTTCAATATTTCCTCACTGAAACATAACTAAACAAGCAGCTTGACAAGAAGCAGCATAAAATAAGATTTAGATTTAAAGGTATTCTAGCAGGCACTGGACCAGCATTTGACTTCAGGTCATCATATGTTGATATGGTCACTTGCTCAGTGATTTCTAACTGCAAACCCTTTTAAATGTGTTCTTGCAAGAAATGACTACAGGAATGAATTCAAGATCTTCCAAGTTATAAAGGTGCTACATATTTTTTCAGGAGGTCATTGGTATCAAGGTTTGCATGTAAGATGTGATTAGGGTGTTTAAGAGAAGGCTTACATTGTCTTTTGACTTATAAGACTGGCTTTAAAAATGTTCAGTGCAACAGTCCTTCATATGCTGTTCTGGTAGAATTACAGACCCCACCTCCCCAAGGACAGCCACTGGTCCAGAAATTGTTGCTAAGAGTGATCTTCCCAAGATGAAGAGGATGAAGCACCTTCTTTCACTGTAGAGACTGAGCTCAGCTATCAGCTCAGAAAGCAGCAGAGACAGTGAATGGATGTGAGAGTTGTGTGCTAACTGCTGTCATCATTGTGTTTTTTCCTGTCTTTAAAATCTGCGTGGTGGCCTAATAGTTGAGGGCCCTCAGCTTTGTTCGTGTTTCCACGCAGTGACCCTCAGCAGCCTGATGGATCCCCAGCAGCCACCCACCGCTTCCTGTCCCAGCTAACAATAGGCAGTTTGACTTTTCATTGCGCTTACCAAGCAAAATGTCCTGTCAGATTCAATTATTATTAATGTATTTCATTTAGCTGAAACACACTGGGACCGCACTTCAGCGGGTGGAGATAAATATAGAAATGTACAGAAAGAAACATTGCGCATTGTTTCAATAGCCGGTGTAAAAAAAAAAAAAAAAAAAAAAAAAGTCCTGTATCTATAATTGTCTATGTAAATATATAAGGCATATTTCTGTTAGGACTATTTAGTGCAATAATAACAATATTGCAATGAAATATTGATAAATATTGATAACAATACAATTACTTTCCGTCGCTGTATTATTATTATTATTATTATTATTATTATTATTATTATTATTATTATTATTATTATTATTATTATTATTATTGTTGTTGTTATTATTATTACCTTCAAATGTACGGCCTATTGCAGCTGTCTGCATTTGGGGATTTAATAGCCCTGCATTAAAAGATATTAAACAGCAACATTTTTCTCTGTGGAAGTCTTCTCTGAAATCTTGTCTGAGTATTTATGTTTTTTTCCTTCTTCTTTTTTGACTGTATTAATTTTCTCCTATTTTTCTTTACAAATAGAATTTCAAGATGACTGCGGTTGTTGTGTGCGCATGTTGAGTGCGGCTCTGCTCTCCTGTCCAGGCATTTTCCTCAGGGGAGGCAGCCTGCGTCCGTCACGTGACTCGGTGTCCACCAATAGCAGCAGGGCAGCCGAACTTGGGCGATAATGGGAGCGCAGTAAAACGCAAGCGGACTGAAGGAGTTTCACTCTGAGCTCCTCAATGGTCATCGTCACACACGTACTGACCCGTCTGGCTCCCGAAGCAGCCCGTTTATAGACATCCTCCATCCGGATTTCTATTGGCCCTCTTTTTTTATTTCGTTCCCCGCAGCTCATGCAAGGCTGCAGCAACACCTACATCCAAGTCTTAATTATCAGACAATCATCACTGACTGCCCGCTGTCTGCTGTTCAAATGTTGGGAGACAAGGCTCACGGTAAGTCCCTCCACTTTTCTACAATCTCTTCTGCATTCACAGACCGTGATAAACAGGCCTTTGGTTGTTTTTATTTTCTTCTTCAAGAAACCGCTTTTAACCTAATACAATGTCGAAAACACAAATGTTTGGTTTGAAGCTGCAGTGACCCTATAGTGAGATCACAAACCTGCTATTCACTACAACCCAATCATAATGAAGAATTGTCAGATCAACTATGTTTAGGCCAAAAGCAGCGTCCAGCGTAGAAATGTAGGTCTGTTTAAAAATGATTGTGACAAAAGTTGTGGAGATTTAGTGATGAAAATCAAAAACACACAGACAAAATATTAATAATAATAATAATAATAACGTGCATAAGCGATTATTAGTGCAGTGACCATGCTTGCTTCCATGGAATCACTTAATATAATATTGCGGCTAAAAAAAAGATGGTTAATAATAGTTAATATTTTAGGATAATAATAATAATAATAATAATAATAATAATAATAATAATAATAATAATAATAATAATAATAATAATAATAATAATAATAATAATAATAATATTTTATCCTCCAACAATCCCGCGAGACCCTTAGTAGCGCTCGTGCCCTCTGGAGTAGTTGAACGGGCGCGTGAAGCCTGCGTTCTGCGGCCTACACATCTGCCGCCTTTACTCCTATCTCCTCCGTTTTTCACTTTATTCGATACAACTTTTATTCTTTTCATATGGCGTGCTGTCGGCTAGGGAACAATTTTACATTTCACACGCCAAACATGTGCAGTTTTAGGCTGCACGGAGGTCTATGTTTGACCGCTCCTGTCTGCGGGGAGCCGAACAAACCCGAGCTGAGCTTAGTTAACATAAGGATTAGCTAAAGTAAGTTTTCTTTTTCATTACATGCAGTATTCTATGACAAACGTAACCGTTAAGCAAGTCACCCCGTTTTATGTTCTCCATTAATTCAGTTGTAATTCATTTTCCAGCTGTCAGACAGGCGTCTGTAGCTCAAACATCCAATTAAAGCTGCTAAAAGAGTACAGAAATGCGGAGGACTGAGTGCAGGTTGAATTGTTTTTAGCCATATTTTAAAGAAGAATGGGTTGTCCACCCCTAGTTTAAATAATTCAGGCATTATACAGGGGGAAGAAAACGAGAAAAAGCATTAATATCTATATTTATTTTTAATTATAGTATCATTTATACTTGATAGCTGTGCGTTTTCTGCGAGGCTTCGTCGGTGCAAATAGAAGGCTAAATAAGCTAACACACAGGCTACACAGTTTGAAACCACACGCGGCTGCCAAAGGTTTGCTGCGTTCGCAGCACATCTGACAAATGATTCAGGATTATTTTAAATGGTTTTTAATATGCAGCCAAGGCACAGAAACATCTCACAGAACACACAGTGACTAATGTCGACATATCAAAACTGCCCGATTTAGATTTACAGCGTGTTCAAGATGCATTATAGTTTACATTCTTAAAAAAAAATAAAAAATAAAATTTTCTATATATGCATTTATGATTAAATGAAATTGTAAAAAAAAAAAAAAAAACTTTATTGCCTTCGTTCATTTCTGTCAAATTTAAATATTTTGTCGAGGCAAAGCTGCGTAAGAATTGCTCTCAATTATGAAACTAAAAAATCAATTAGATTCAATATCCAAACTGAATTTATGTATATATATATATATATATATATATATATATATATATATATATATATATATATATATATATATATATATATATATATATATATATATATATATATTAAAAATCCGTCTGCTGTGGTTATGCATAAATAAGCAACGGTTTTGTGATTTTATTTGATTGATTGATTTAAAAATGTGCGGTGTGTGTGTGTTCCAGGTGTGACTTTGAAGGTTATGGAGTACACGTATGACGACGACCTGGAAGAGCTGTGTCCTGTGTGCGGAGACAAAGTGTCTGGATATCACTACGGTCTGCTCACCTGCGAGAGCTGCAAGGTAACCCCTGACACTTCCTACTGCCTCTAGTCCCTCTTTCTACCTTCCTGATCTTAATCTATTCCTATCTTTTATTTTCTCTTCAGCTTCTCTCTTAACCCCGTTGCGTGATGTCGTCCTTTTAACCAGCTTTTAATTCGCTTTCCATTCTGTACGTTTTTGTCATTTTTTTATGTTCTGTCAAAGCACTTTGTGAATGTTCTTCTTAAAGGTGCTATGCAAATAAAATTCTTATCATTATTGTTTTTAAGTATTATTATTACTTTATTTATGTTATTATTATTAATTACTAGTTGCATGGCGACAGTGCGTTACTTATTTGATCATGTTCACTAATAGAATTAGCTATTAGACTACTGATAATGTCTTCTTTTTGTCTGATATAATGAATTATGCCATCAAAACTATTCAAAGTGAATTTCTCTCGGATTGATTGATTCAACCAGTGTGGCATTTAAAGATATTTGTCGTTGTTTTAAATGCATCGTACCTCTTTTTCTTTAGCAAATAGAATTTGAAAAATGCATCGATGCATTTACTCAGCTTATCGAAGACACTTTTGCTTTTGATGTTAGTCCCAATATGCCCCAATAGTAAAGCAATACCAGTGAAAACTGACGGGGCGACTTTTTTTTTTTTTTTTTTTAATTTCGAGGGCGCGTTTGTGCGTCTTTAAAAGTTGAATAGCATTTGGAATATTGCCATCCGCTGATTCTAATACATGGTCTGTACTAAGGGCTTCTTCAAGAGGACAGTGCAGAACAACAAGAGGTACACATGTGCAGAAAATCAGGAGTGTAAAATTGACAAGACCCAGAGGAAGAGATGTCCTTTCTGTCGCTTTCAAAAATGCCTCAATGTCGGGATGCGGCTAGAAGGTACAGTTTACACACACCGCCCGCTGTTTGCCATAATAATGATGATGATAAAAATAACGTTCTCATTACATTTATGCTAAAACGTGACTTTTTTTTTTTTTTACATTATTAGCCGGAAAATGTCATATTGTTTATTTTATGATACTGTTATTCCAAAAATATACCTGTAGTTGTAACATTTATTTGTCTGTATTCATTTTTGAAATTATTAATCTTTTTAATATTATTTTATGAAATGTTAAATATTTCTGAATTGCGTGCTGGTGGCTGTCATGTTATTTCCGACACACATGGGATGGGGTTAATTCCCAGACAGCAATGCAAAGGAAAGCACCTGCTTCCGTAGCAGAAAAAGGACACATTCTTGACTTACTGATAAAATCCCAGAGACTCCCCAGGGAAGAAGGAGTAGAGCTGCACAGACTCTGGGGAATCTTCTCAGCCCTAAAAAGGAAAGCAAAAATGACCAACGCCACTGTTTTTACTCTGTACAAATAGCTGAGGATGTTGCTAAAAGTGAGAGCTCAGATTTTTCCCTCAATCAGAAGCTATGCATTGAGGAAAATTCTGTCAAATCAGCGTTTCACCTGTAAATGTGTTTTTCGCCTCTTGTTTCTTATGTGACAGCGGTGCGTGCAGATCGCATGCGTGGGGGGAGGAATAAATTTGGCCCCATGTACAAGAGAGACAGGGCCTTGAAGCAGCAGAAGAAGGCTTTGATACGATCCAATGGGTTCAAGCTGGAGAGTGCAGCCCCTCCACCAGCCTCCCCTCTGCAGACTGACTACAGCTTCACTGGCACCCTTCATAACCTGCCCACCATCTCCAAAAGTTTGCTCCCCTCCACTCCGAGCTCTATCACCCCCACAGACTACGAGGCCAACCTCTATGGACCCCCATCCTTGGGCATGGCCATGCAGTCTCATGTGCCCCTCACCGCCCAGTACCAGTACACAGCCTTTTCTGGCAGGGCCATCAAAGCAGAGTGCCCCGACTACACCAGCTCTCCCGAGTCTTTGACAGGATACCCTTACCCAGAAATGTATCCCTCAGCCTCGCCACAACCACCCAGCTTACCGCCGCTGGTGCTAGAGCTGTTGCGCTGTGATCCAGATGAACTGGTGGTGCAAAATAAGATCGTTACTCATCTGCAGCAGGAGCAGAGCGGCCGGGGCCGGCTGGACAAGCCCAGCACCTTCAGCCTCATGTGTCGCATGGCCGACCAGACTCTCTTCTCCATAGTCGAGTGGGCTCGGAGCTGCATCTTCTTCAAGGAACTGAGGGTGAGTACCACGCTCTGTATCGTGTGTTGGCACATGCAGGCGTACACACATTTCCAAATGGTGGAGAATTTGAAAGCTGTAATTGTTTCTTATTTGGGCTTCTCTTAAATAATTGTCACTAGCCATTTAGTACATACGGATAAAATGTTGCTTGGGAAGATGAGGGTCAACTTCAGCTGAACTGATTGTAAAATAATCTGTTATCCTTTCACAGCACTATTTGTCTGTTTAGTTCATGTAATATTTTCCTTAATTTTTAAATTCTACATTAAATTTTCCTGGCCACCAACAAGCAAGAAAACAAACAAATAAACAAACAAGAAGCCTTGATAGATCCAACAGCAAGACAGTGCATGCTTAACGCAACTTATGAAATTTTGTCAATTTCAAAGGTTGTATAAAGATAGTTATGTGTCAATGGCAACAGCTGATATTTCCTATTGTACAACTGAAGAAGTTCATCATGCTAATACTTTAAAGCTTTTTGCAAGGACATGTTATCCTGTCCTTCCTTTATTCCAGTTTTTCTGCTTATTTTTTCTAAAAAAAATGTTAATAGCACTAAAAATAACAAGAGCATAGTTACATAACCTTTTCTTTGCTGAAAAGGAATGAGAGAAGAAATTTTGTCTTTTGATGAAGTGGCTTGTTTTAGGTCTGTATCAATACAGTTCAAATGTTTATCTGCCCATTCAGGGAGAACAAATATATGAATGCATTTGGATTTTATGAAGTTGACTTACATATATCTTCACCTGACTCACAAATTCCACTCAGGAGCAGTTGGTGACAGCTTTTAGTAAATTCTGAAAAATCACCTTGTAGAGACTACAAACTTTTTTTATTTTTTTTTAAAAGCAGTTATCAGTTTTATATTTGGTTTTGTTCATTTGTCAAATATTCAATTGATGTTTACAGTGATACATGCTTAAGTTGCCTGAGATCATGGGAATGACTAGAAAATAGGAAAAAAAATGCTTGATGCTTATAATCTCTACTGTTTAAAGTATGCACAGCGTTCGAATAGTGATAATTTACTTCAGTGACTTTGCTCTGGAAGTAAAGAAGCAACAGATACCTAACTGTGAAATTACATATTCCATTGTACTGCATCAAAATCACTGCATCTTCACTGTGTTCAGCAATGTTTATCAGAAACTGTACTAGTACTGTGTACCTCATTTTTCTTTCTGACAACTGTCAGTTAATTCACAGTTACAGAAAGCTCAGCATACCTCAATGTCTTTGCTGTAAAAAGACTAAAAGTTGCACTCACTAATGAGGAGTCTTTTAAATAATGTGATGAAATACTTTCTGCCTTTAAAGGGTAATTATTCCTGGCGAGTGTTCTCTGTGTTTCCTCTGTGCTGAATAGTAGCTGATCAGACTACACACACACACAAATACACACGCAAACACCTCAGAGGATAATGATTGGACATATAAATCTGTGTCCTAATCCATCATCTCCAGTACTTTGTCTTTGTGAGCTGTGCCAGAAGATTTAGTGGCACAGACAAATTGAAATCGATACAATAGTTGTGGTTAACTGTACTGGTGCTGACAGTATGACTGAATACACCTACTGTTTGAAGTGAAAATGGACGAATAAAATTCTTTCCTGATAAGTCAGGCTGATAACACAACAATGAAGAAAATATTACCATCGTATGTGAGCCATGATATGATCTGTCTGTGATGATCAACAGACAGCTGTCAACAAGCCTTGGTCAAACTCATTCAGCCAATTAAACAGTTTACCAAGCAACAAAAGACTGTTTCTGGCCTTGGTGAGATTTGGTGAGATTCCTTGGTGTCTCTTCATCAAGTGCATTTTATGTACTCAGATACAGTCATAGCAATTCTGCTTTTTTTCTGCTTCACACACAGTCACTTGTTGATACTTAGACCTGCGATTGCTTACTCATCAATATTTCAAATTCCTTCATGTGAAAAGTTTTGGCTGGTGGCTTCATGTTTGGATTCACTGCTTCGACCAAAACAGCAACAGTGTGAATAAAGTCAAGCAGATGTGTCTGTACAAACTATCAGCCCTATACTAACATGCTTCAGGCGTACTTCATGCTTTCACATTAAGGCGTTGCTTCATCCAATACAAAAAATAAGAATTAAAATCATCGGGGAATTCTAGCATTTCATAACGTTTTGTTGAATAAATAGAACTTTGACCTTATTTCACATTATTTGATTAGATATTCCACAGTGCTCAGTGTCCAAATGCCAAGTAATAAGTGTTAGAGTGACGAAAAAAGATTATTTAATTCTTGGTTTCTGAGAACATTCAGATGGATGAGTCTTTTTTGTTGTTACTTTTGTACCTTTCTTGTCTCAGAAACAAAGATCACATTGTGGTGATGACGAGATTTGTGGCATCTTCTCACACTAACACAACAAGGTATCTTTATACTGCCTGTGTTAGACAAATTCTGATACAGGAGAGAGGCACAGAAGCTGCCCATCTTTCATTTTCAACAAATTGGTAAATCAAGATATACAGTAAATTGTAGGAACACATTATGATTGAATAAATACAGATTCTTCATCTACATAAAAGCAGATAAAGAATTTGTAGCCAAAATATGCTTCTTAGATTTACTGGAGTGATTTTGCATTTTGTCTGAAACACCTACTGCATCCCAGGGCGCCTGTAGTCGTCTGAGAAGTACCCATGTGCAAGAATGATGCACAGTACACATGCATAAGAATGATTTAAAATAAGATGCCCTTGTTTTCTAGTTACTACACTGCAGAAGGATTACTGAATTTCAGTGCTGCAGCGTGTGAATGCTTGATATGTAGTGTGCTAGACCAACCGTTTCTCCATAAAATGATGCTAATGCTCTAAGATTGTGTACGTATTTCACACTAGAGATCACATGCTATACCTGCTACACATTGCTCAGACAATAAAGGCAAAAACTTCGGTCAAAATTATAAAAACACTGCAATAATGTTGAATCTCAATATAGTAAATGCATTCTGCAGTTTTGAGATGAAGAAATTATTGCTCCTTCCTTATACTGCTGCAGAAAATGTGGCTGGACAGACACAGCACAAAAGCCAGCTGATGATTCAACCAACAATATAAAATTACTTACAACCCAATGTAAGCTTTTGAAATTGCTGTTCTAGACTGACTAAATGAGGCTTCATCATACTTTCTGAGTTAACTGTTGCACTTTATAGCAAAAATTAAATGTCTCTTTATAGCTGCATGAGAATAAACAAATAATCAATATTTAGGTTCCTGTCTTTATAGATATTAAAGCTTTAATGCATTTTTCTATGTGAATAAATGACTTGACAAATGAATCCCCTGACAGGAAAGTGTCGGCAGATTGTGGCTGCATGCAAATTGTGATAAAGGCAATTCCTGTACTTCTCCCTGCTCTGACCTCTTTTGTTCTAGTGTTACAGTTTCTCTACTACCAAACCATAACTCTACTACTAGCATAACCGTGCAGCCTTATTTCACCTCCTCAGAGCCTTCTCTTAAACACACATTTTCTTTACATGTGTTTCTGTTGACAGTCAGACCATTTCTATATACTGTGGACAGCCAGCATGGACAGTGAGAACAAAGCTGTGCATATTTTGCCGAGAAAGCCTCTCACTGAAAGAGCTGTTTCCCTGGACTGGATAATTACATTCCATGCAGATGATAACGAGGGAATGTCAACTCTCCGCTGCAGCTCTGCTCTGGGCTCGCCTACATTGTTATTAATTTGTTTGCAGAATGGAAGCTATTGATTGCTGCATTTCTCCAGAGGTGGCCTTTGTTATATGTTGTCTATGAGTTTCCTACCTGTTGAACATGGAAGATATTGCTGAGGCGCACACAATGAACATTGCAAATACTGGAGATGAACAATTTTAAAGCAATACACATTTGGAGGATTTTGCTTGATGGAATATGTCTATTCTAAATCTAACAAATTACAGGCACATTTGAAACTGGGGATCAGAACAAAGTGTTTTTAATAGACCAAAGGTAAAACTTACTGAATATTATACCAAAGATGCGGATAGGGTGAAGGTAAACTGTTTTTTGATTTAGCATCACTTTTGCATACACTGAGCCTTGACAGGTTTCTTGTTAGTTGCAGCACAGGCTAAATTTGTTTTGAGCTATCTGTGTGTTGGCTTGTTTGTCTGCAGTTTGTCCTTAGGCTGCCAGAGAGTGTGCTGTATGGTTGTGTATCAGTTATTAACGGCTTACATGGGACTGATTTTAATATCACCAAAAAAGCTGAGCTGGATGTCTGCGTTTTCACAGGTGTTACCATACAACGATCAGAATACGGTACCTGCAAAAATTACTTCTATAACTGTGACCAAAGCACTGATCTCTCTCCACTGATTTCTAAGACTCTGAGGGTTATTGCAGCACACTTTATTTTCCATGGTTTAAAAATTGCCATGAAAATCTCTGCAGTTTATCTAAAAACACAAAGAACTGAGTGGACTGGCAAACAAAGCGAGTGTATAAAGATACCTGGTACTGTTTTCCATGTTTAAAATGGATTTGTGATGGTAATGGTGGACTTTGAAGCCTTTAATAGGGTTGATTAAGATGAAACATTAAATTTGTAGATGGAACATAGATGTAATGCTAAAAGCTGTTATTAGGTTTTCTGGTTTTAAAGGTCAACATGGCCTGTACACATACTTGTAAACATTGGAAGCCTAAAACAAACATAAACTTTATATTTTAGTATTATCTATTTTTATCAATATTTTATCAACATTATTGCCTAAACAAGTCAACATATACAGTCTTGTCTGTCAAATTTTTGACAGCCAAAGACTCTGGAAATGCTTTTTCTGCTGGTTAGGAGACAACATATACAGTTTGCTGGCATTTCATTTCTCAAAATGCAGCTCTCACAGATAAAACCTGACATTTGACAGTTATATAACCTGATATATGAGTTTCAATCCAATTCTAAACTGGATTGAAACCTAACATGGAGAGACAGAAACATCCATGTGGGGGATAAAATACAACTCTCCTCACCACATTCAGCATGTTTGAGGATTTTTTCAGAGCAATTTTTTGGCTGCAGCTGAGTGTGCAACTCCTCTTGGAGAGGAAGCACAGGAGGTCACCGAGACCTCTTGCTTCCTTAACCCCTTCCTTTATCAATGTACACTCAGACCCCCGCCGCTGCACCAGTCCAGATGAGTGTGTGGCCAGCAAAATTGGACCCTCTCCTCTACAAGTGATATATAGTTTCTTTCAGATGAACAGTAATTCTGTCAGCTCCGTGTCAGACGAATGTGTTTCTGGGCCTATTAGCAGCTGTGGCTGCAGAATTACTGACCGCCGTGTCCTTCAGTTTACAGACAATATTGCAACAAGAAAAGGGGGAGTCAATCTGACAACACACACACACACCCATCCCCTAGAGCAGAGCAGATGTGACTGGGAATGGTGGGGGTGAACAGGTTGAAAGGGTCTCAAGTGATGCTCATAAATACATGACACGGGACAACATGGGGAGAGCCCACACACCAAAAGACATCACAGCACAGACAAATAACCGTCTTTATACACTTATGGTCACTTCAGTTTTTCATTAATCTGTTTTGAACACACACAGACACACACACACCACGCAACTCAATTTTTTTTAAATTCAACGGAAAGGCCAACAAATGTCAATCAGGTTCAGTTTTAGGCAACAATGAGAAGGTTAAAATACAGAGCACATACACAGATGAACAGACTGAACCACAAACTGTTGCCTTGCTGTAACATGACATCCCCTTTTGTCTTTCTTTGTGTAAAGTCATATTTTCTTTATCTGCCTTTCTCATGCCTGTCTGCCTGTGTTTCCTGAAGGTGGGAGATCAAATGAAGCTGCTCCATAACTGCTGGTCTGAACTTCTGGTCCTGGATCACATTTTCAGACAAGTGCAACATGGAAAGGAAGACAGTATCCTGCTGGTGACTGGCCAGGAGGTAACAACTCCCTCGCACAACTTCCCATCAGCACGGTGCAGTCAGCTTCATTCACTCACACTGTTCTGCACTTTTCATTGTGCTTGAAAAGGGGCTCTTTCCAAATCTCATGGACATTGTGATTGCTTGGTCTCTCAAAAGAAGTTAAGAACTAAATTCTAAACCAAACCAATGAGGGACTCTTTTGTAATGTCTCACAGATATTTAGGTGAGGTGGGGGCTGGGACTGGAATCATTTTTGTCCTTTGCTACCATAGCAGGTCATACAGAAGCCATATGAGTCACATTTGGAACTGTAAGGGAACAGTATAAGGCTTGGTTTGAAAAAGTCTTTAATTTAACAAGGTATTGCAATTGATCTTGCAAAACTATATGTGATTCCCCCCATAATTTATTAATTTATCATTTATCACAGCAAGAAATTGAATTCAAGACACTTTTACTATCATTTACGACTACTTACTTGAATGCTTGCTTTGTGTTTGTGATGTGTAATTCCCCAAAACTATAAATTTTGTCTTTTAAATTAAGTTTCACATCATTACCACAACAAAAGTAAAACACACATATATCATTTATGTGCAAAATAAGCAATAATAAGCCTAACACTGAATCTTGGGGAAGTCCTTTAATGATGAAATAAGATGATAGATTTTAACCAAAAACACACAAAGAAACAAAACATCATAGTTTGAGTTTTAAAGGGATTCACTTGAGAAGGTTGTAGGAAATAATCAGTCATCTTTGGTTGCAGGTGGAGCTGTCATCCATCTTGTCCGAAGCTGAGGCGACTCTGTCCAGTTTGGTCCAGAGAGGTCAGGAGCTGGCAGCGAGGCTGAGGGCTTTGCAGGTTGACCGCAGAGAGATTGCCTGTCTGAAATTCCTTCTCCTGTTCAACCCCAGTGAGTCAGCATTATGTTTGTGCTTTATTACTGCAACGAGGTGAAGTGTTGAATGTAAACAAAACAATTAAAAATAAGCATCATCAGGCAAAAATGATATTTTAAGAAAACAGCAGTCACTTATTGTGATGTGCTCATATCAGGTTTGTCGGACTAAAACAGCCAGAAGAAGAAGAAGAGTTCCATATATTTCAAATACAAAGTCTCCTGTTCAGAATACTAATGTTTTAAATACAGCAACAGTGGCCCTTGGTTGACCTTAGCTTGTGTGTTTAGCCTATAGATTATGTATTTTCAGAAGAATAGCCCATAAATAAATCATTCAGTTCAGTGTGGTTGCGTGGCCATACTGATGTTGTCTTTTCTCTGAATTTGAATAGCTACACTGACATCCTAATGAAAAAATATCACAATTGTAGGTAATCTGCCGTGCCTATTTATCTATAAGATTTGAAGTGTTTTCCAAACTGGCCCTTTTCCTTCCAATAAATTCACTTAATTAAATTCCCAGGGTTTACAAAAACCAATATTAACAAAGACATCCCCCTCCATTGTCCACTAATGGCATTTAAAAGAAGTGTAATGGAAAGGTCTATCATTTCATAGTAAGACCGACATTCATGTAGCGGCTTGTGCAGATGGAGAGAGCATAGATGCGGCTTGCCCAGATTCCCAAGTGTTTGCTGTTTGGCGCTGGCAAAGCGATGAACAAAGAGCTTTTGAACAGAGAGAGCACTTGTCATAGGCAGAAAATATTTGCTGTCTTTGCCAGTGGCTTCTCTTGCTCCCCCTCATCTTCAGAGTCAGGTTTGTCAGGGGTAATTTAATTGCCCTTAAGCAATTTGAAAAGATGATTCAAAACATCGATTCAAAACATTTAATTACTGTGTGAATGGATTCTCCAAGATGGGCTCAGCTGATGCTGAATGCCAGTCCACCGGAGAGCTTGGCTATTGTCTCACACGCACACACACACACACACACACACACACACACACACACACACACACACACACACACACACACACACACACACACACACACACACGCACACACACATGCACACACTCGCAGCCACCCACACACAATCACTTTTTTAATACTCAAAGGACAGACACAGCATACAGAATATGAGGCTCTGTAGGTAACATTTATACCATAAATTAGTGATGTATGCATTTTTAGCACCTTCATACTGTTTAATTTCTTTCAACATTTTGAAATACAATTTTCATTTTTATTTATACTAGATAAAACATAATGGCCTACTGAACAAACTATTCTTAATGAAAATATCCTCATTTTGATACTAAATGTTATCTTTTAGCAGCTTGAGACCAAATGCTTTTTTTTTCAAAGTGTAAATTTTAAAAAATAAATTTAAAAGCAAAGTCTGATCTCATATTAAGGTCCATTTCCAAATTGTCTCCTGGTGCATCTCATGGTCCTTTCTAGTACATGAATTTTGTTCAGAACACGGAAATGGTCGGTTGTCATAATCTGACCAAAGTATAACACTTGAGATGTTCTTAAAAATTACGACAAAACCAACGGTGGAATTTAAAATGGAGTTCACTGGGTTAGAACAATGCTTGAATGCTCCCTCACTGGCCACTCCCTGAACTCTACCAACAGATTCATATTCGCCCTCATTATGTCATGACCTATGTTCCTCCTCTGTGTCTGTGTGCAGATGTAAAGCTGCTAGAGAACCAGGCCTTTGTGGAGGGCGTCCAGGAGCAGGTGAACGGTGCTCTGCTGGAGTACACCCTGTCCACCTACCCTCAGTTCCAGGAGAAGTTCAGCCAGCTGGTGGTGCGACTGCCAGAACTGCGATCCCTCAGCACGCAGGCCGAAGACTACCTGTGCTACATGCATCTGAGCGGAGAGGTGCCGTGCAACAACCTGCTGATCGAGATGCTGCATGCTAAGAGAGCATGTGTGTGAGGGATGCACACGGGATGCTCCGCCGCCATGTGTTGTTTGTCTAGGTGAGACTATGAGTGTGGAAGCGAAAGTGCGAGCGAGATGGAAAAATCAAATGAAGATAGATAGTTTCTTGCTGGGCCGTCTCTGTGTGAGCTTTGTTAGAGTTTGGAATTATTCAACTCAATCCGTACTCAAGGTAGTTTTGAGATTTTGAATGTCAGTGTTTTCATATCCTGCAAAACTACATTAATGTGACCTTTATAAACTGGATTTTCTACCCTGTTTTCAAACATCTAAAACTCGATTTGCCTGTACATTACATTATGTCCTTTTTGACCAAATATAACATGAATCCAAAATCCCAGGCAAGGTTTTCTACATGTCAGAGCTGCCTAGATAACATTTTGACTCCAGCCTGCACCGGTGTTGAATAGCCATTTAAACATGGCGTCCTGATGAATGTCATTTGTAACTACCTGCTTCATTTTGTACCATTCACACCTGTGAGATATCACTACAAAACAGTTACTAATGTCACTTTGACACAATTTTTAGTGTGATTTCAGTGCTGGAGTGGCCTGATGGTGGCGTCACATCACAGAATGGGACTATTTGCTGGGTGGGCCAGTGTGCACTTTTTAAAACAGATTTTGTAGCCTCTTTTCAGAATCAGATTTTAGAATTAAAATGAGCCATTTTTGATCCAAGTGTGAAATGCAACAATGACCCTAGATTATTAATAATATTACTATTATTATTTTTGGATGAAAACACAGACCAGACTAGCACTGCTCGTATCACAGCACTTGTTCTTTCTGTGTCCAGCCCTACAGAAAACCTAAATGTGAAAGCTTTATGAGGTTCAGTGAATTTTTAAAATCTATTTAAATGTTAATATATTGATATATCAAAGCCAGAATTGTTAAGAAAAACACATTCTTATGCAGTTGTTCTTTTAACGCTTTTTAAACCAAGAAAGTAAACAATAAGAAAGAGAAAAACTGTTCCCAGCAATGCTTTGTGGGTGAAAAATTAAAAAGGAAGCCAGACACATCAGTGCAGTGCAAATGATAAGGGACACATTTTTCTTTTTTTAAGTAAACACGTGCAAAGCAAAAGGAAGCATTTGCAATGTTTGTCCTTCAGTTTTCGCTGAGTCTGTGACACAGGCAGGGAGAAGGAGCATCTGCCCACATTTGGTTTCATGCTTCTTTGTCAAATTTTATTTATTTATTAATGTTATTTTTTAATAGTTGACTGTTCAAGAAAATGATAGACCTTCATAAATGATGGTGCCATGTGCACAATCCCATTTGTGTCACTTTTCATCACACTGTGCTGTATGTGGACTGGGGATCGACACTGACACGAAATGAATGAAATGACATTTTTTCTTGACAACATAAAAAAGTCAAGGGCACCAAAAATGACCAAATATGAGTTTGTTTCTCAGTACCTTGTTACTCTTGTGGGATTCTCAGCCAGGCCTGTTGCTAAAGATTGAATAGATAAATCTGCATGCAATTCATTGTCACCCTTTAGTTTTAAACTCAACCAGCTGCATTATTGTGTTTGTGAGGACTGTTTTCATCAGTAGATTAGTCCATGTTTGGTGCCCTAGTCAGTATTTATGGCAGCAGTAACATGCACTGTTAAGCCAGTTTGCCCGTTAATGAGGCTGCTGGTCTGAATGTTTCTTGTCCTGAGTTCGGGCTATTAAAAGTAAAAATGTAACAGATAGTTCAGGAGATTAAGTCTCTATTCTCCTACCTTACTGAGTATTGTGAGTTGCCTAAACACAACCATGAAGACAGGAATCGTGTTTGAATTGCCCCAAGCAAATATTTAGGTAAAACAAATGCATAGATTGTTTTGCACATATTTTGTGATTTTGCAAATACATTTTTTAAAAATACAATTTCTTTGAAAATGTATGCTGCAAACTAGTAGCATATGATCCATCAGAAGTTATGTTAAATTCTGTTTGGAAGAGGAAATTATGTTTTTAGTGTTTCCCAATCAATCAGTGATGAATTCATCCAACATAGCAGTCGGTGGCTTACAACAGCCTGTATAGTTGACTCAACGTCCTCCACAGTTGTTGCTTTGTGGGCATTTTTCTGTTGCTGTTTTTCACAGATGTCATTACGCAGCTAGCGTGCTATGAAGGACGACGTTTGGTCAACAGACCAGCAGAATAGGGAACCATGTGCACAATATCAGTCTTTTTGGGATCATTTTATGAATGAGAGATGGGTGTAAAGATTCAGAGGTAGGCGAGACTGTAGCTAGTACACATAATGATTATTATCACTTCATGAATAATTTAATAAATTAACAGGTTAGCGTTTAATCCAGAATTTAGTTCTGCAGGTATGACATTACAGCTCACTGTAACTCTGCACTGGTAGGAATGAGAAGTGAATACATTTAAACAGATCAGACAACCACTGGACAATCATCGGACCCATTCACAGTAACAGAAACCTGAAGTGTTGGTAAAGACGCTGCACTGTGGATCTGTAGCATCATCTATAACACTCATGTGTTGAGTCCCTTATTGGGCTCCTTTTTTTTTGTTTGTTTTTTTTAAAGAACACAATTCTCAGTGGTACAACACTGTCTCCACGACCGAGTTAAAACAGAGACACAGACATAGCAGTGTTTGTAAAATTGTGCAGCTCAACTCCTTCACTGTGGCTGTTTCAAATCATTCCTTGTTCGCCATTTCAAGGTGTCGTAGACAATCACTCCGCCTGCCTTAACTCAGTGTCTGCCTGAACGACCACACACACGCACACACACACACACACACACACACACACACACACACACACACACGCACACACACACACACACGCACACACACACACACACACGCACACGCACATGCACACACACCTTGGTTTTCCCGTTGAAACAGCTGTGTGTTTTCACTCTGTACAGTATATTTATGTTGTGAAGTGAATATCTACTGCAAGATGAAGATACATTTCAACACAGAAAAGTTCTCTGCTTTATGTTGAGGTCAAATTGCTTCTGTTGTGGAACTGATTCTCTTAATATTGCTTTCTTTGTTTTTGTTCTTAGTTAACTCTTTACTTTCTGTGAGTTGACAGTCTGTCCCGTCTTAAACTGAAGTGCTTTTCTCCCAAAAGAGAGAGTGACTAAAACATTTTGTTTTCTTTAAATATACTTTATTGTAATAGCATCAAACCAATAAAATTCAGCAAAGTAAAGCTCCACTTGTGCGTCGGCTATTTGTGCACAGTGTTCATCAGCCGTCTCTGCCTTGTTTCACTGTAGAAACATTCAATATTCGCAATCATTAAACGTTGTCTTAAGTCCTTGCCGGAATGCCTCTAAAATACACAGCAGTCTTACTGTGAGATTTATAATTTTCCCAAAGTTTAACATGTCTTTAACATGCCTTTATTCTCATTTTTTAATGTTTTACATAGTGGTTACCGTTTATGACACAACAAAAGTCTTCAGAGGGAAACTGATTTGTTCCCCAAATGTCCAACTACACACATGGCTAAACATATAGCATGCAGATCATGTTGAAAATTACAGCTCACACAAGACACACATTTTAGATCATAGCAGACCTTTGGAATGCAGACACTAACATTAAAGATAACATGATTGTTACTTTAGGATTTACATCAGCTGCTGCAACAAGACTCCTGGAAGGTCAGGACATCTAACCAGAGTAACACTGAACGGCAGCGTGTCCACAG
The DNA here is from genome assembly GCF_022539595.1 of Amphiprion ocellaris. Classification (NCBI taxonomy): domain Eukaryota; kingdom Metazoa; phylum Chordata; class Actinopteri; family Pomacentridae; genus Amphiprion; species Amphiprion ocellaris. The sequence continues at coordinate 8,621,021 of NC_072771.1, read as the reverse complement.
AGACTCACAAAGACAGCGATGTCAAAATGGCTGCCACCTATAACCAGTGTCTCCAAAAACATGATGCAACCAGATCATACAGACAGGTATTAAACAGAAAGCAACAGGACATGCGCCTTAAATCTACAGAGTAAGTGCAACTGCCTGCCTGTTCAGCTGTGAAAATAAAGTCTTCTTTAGAGCAGTGATCGCACTTTCTGGCACACCACCATTAAACTCAATGATCCATGCTGAAACTGTGCCCCAACTATAACACAACAAGTAACGTGTTCTTGTTTTTCAAGCTAAGTCTGAGTTAATACTGAATTGTGGAGCTTTTTTTTTTTAACTACACAGGAGGAGAGAATGAGAACAAAGTCTAAAAAAGCAGCAGTCACAGATCTGTGCTCATAGGATCATATTCATGCACACTACATTTTTGAGAATTTTACAGGAATCAAGCGTAGGACTCAACAGATTGCATCTGATATGCAGCATTTTCACTATTTCTGGGTATTAAAATGTTTTTTGAAACCAATTTTGGACAAAATTATTAATAAATGTTCATTCAGAAGTGTGCAGTTTTGCTCAGATATAGTCTCATTTCTCTATCTGTACTCACCACTGTGTAGTCTTGAGCAATGTGTCTCCCACAGCTCTACCTATCACCACAACTGACAGTTAGTGTCCAACAGTTCTCTTGTAATTAAACATGTAAAACATAAACACAGACATTTAAACACAGTTTTGTATAGGAGTTTGTGTTATTCTAAACACTGACAGCAAGATTTTGATTTTCACTGCAAATGTGCATCAGTACTAAATATCACTGACTGGTCTCCTTGGTTACTAATAATTCTTAACGACCCTGTGCAGTGTCTAAATGTTGTTGGTATTGACAGTCAGACAATATTGTTGTTGCTGTGTGGATGTAAAAGTAATAACAGTGAATATTGAATGGTCGGACAACATCCAAATCAGGCAAAAAAAGAAACAAGTTGAAGGGTTAGTTAGTTCATCAACACACATAACACAGCACACGCAATAGCTTGGTGTCATTAATTGTAGAGATGTGCTGCTGAGAAGTTTGCCTCAAGCGCTGTATGAATTACACTACCGTTCAAAAGTTTGGGGTCACCCACACAATTTCATGTTTTCCATGAAAACTCCCACTTTTATTCATGTGCTAACATAACTGCACAAGGGTTTTCTAATCATCAATGAGCCTTTCAACACCATTAGCTAACACAATGTAGCATTAGAACACAGGAGTGATGGTTGCTGGAAATGTTCCTCTGTACCTCTATGGAGATATTCCATTAAAAATCAGCCGTTTCCAGCTACAATAGTCATTTACCACATTAACGATGTCTACACTGGATTTATCATTCATTTAATGTTAGACCCCACACTCGTGAACGGTAGTGTACATTAACTGAAATGTATACATAATATTGTTCAATTGCAGCAACAGCATCCTGTCATTCCAGATATAGTGTCCTGACTGTGCAGGATAATTTACAAAAACTGTAGATGTACTTCTGCAGACGGACCCAGATGTTGCTTCTAAACAGATTGTTACTGTTTTTAAAATACCATTTCCAGATGACAGAGGCATCAAAAAAGAAACAAAAGACATCAGTGGTCCTCAGGTGTGATATGGGATTTAGGTGAAGTGACCCTTTAAGGTTGCTGTGACACACACGTCTTCCAGAGGTACGGATATAACCTCCCCTGACACGTTTAGAGATATATGAAATACTCTGCTTTAATAATTATTTGTCTCTGATATGATTTTCCCATACAAAAACATTCACATCACATCTACGCTTCCATCCATCTATGAAGATGAAATTATTTGTAATGTCAACAGTTTAGCTACTGGATACACGACGTCTGAGTGTTTGTGTCGCTCAGGCTTCACATTTCCACACCGGCTCTGTCTGTTGGACCTGTACAGGCTCCAAATCATTTCTGATGTCACAAATCCTGCTTGAACTTTCAGCAGAACAATCAGAAAGCGCTCATCTAGTAAACAAACATCATCCTGCACAGTGAAACCAAAAGAGAATTGTGAGTGAATTGGGACTTAAACCTCTTCGCTGATGTAAAAATACACAACACATGTGAGACACTACATGGTCGGGGTGGTTGTGATCTGATCTGTGGAAATGACAGTGACAGTGTGGCAGAAGGTGGAGCTCCAGCTTTCCTTCATACTCCATTTCTTCCATGCTCTGTGTGCAGTGTGTGTGGCTCCAGTCGTCTCTGCTTTCAGAGGGGTGATGATGTGTTTGTCGTAATTGCGTACAGGTTCCACTCCATTTGTAGTTCAACAACCTGTGGTGAAATAAAGTAGAAGGCATTAGCTTCGGCTCCCGGCTCCGACTGACGTTCGGCGTTTTTCGCGTCACGGGAGTGCAAGTGTGTTTGTGTACAAAAGAGAACAGAAGAAGGGCGGAGAATGAAAGGCAGAGTGAGAGAGAGCAGGTGTTGGAGTGGTTAATGGCTGACAGTGTGAATAGCCGGCGTTGTCCTTCCCTGATTAGGGGAATGAACTTGTGTTTTTGTCTCGGCGGTCAACAATGAACACCTAGCAGCACTCGAACACCGTCCATGAGGCGTTCCTCGCAGACGCCTCAACATTTAATGAACCTATTACAAACTTCCTTCTCCACACTGCTGGGCAATTTAGAGCCATTGACAGTGACTTAACCCTCGGGAAATATGGGGACCATCTGCTGTGTCCGTCTGCACATTCTCTTCAACAAAAGACGCCGGGCCAGTTTTCACATCGGCCTAATGCTGTGCACTGTGCAGGTAAATGGAGACAGTTGGAGAAAAATCAAACCCCTTTTGCTCTTTCTCCTCAGATCCGCTTTTTGTGTCACATGTGAATCCTTAAATTGACTGTGTTTAGAATGTGTGTGCTGACCCATGGGGAGAAGCTCATCCTCAAGTCATTAGTAGATGATGTTGTCTAAATCAATACTCACAGGCTTTCAGAAAGACAGAAATCTTACCACTACTCTGTTTACTTTATCAGTGGAAATTAGAAATAAAAGAAATAGCATTCCATATTAAAACAGCCTTATAGAACACTTGGACTAATAAACATAATACGAACAAAAGGTGACTGAAATATATTGCGCGAGTCACTTCATTCAGTCAACTCAAACGTCAAATGAGGAATTTCAAAGAGCATTAATGCAAATGTTTATTTTAATTTTGTCCTCAAGGCTGTTTTAAATACTCCATATATAAAGTGGTTTGAAGGCAGATACAGAGAACACAGGTAGAGCTCAACACATGGCGGTTCAGAGGCCACAGGTGGAATGTTGGGTTTTCTGAGTGAACAATCATCTTCAGAGACATGTAGGTGATGCCGTTGACCAAACTGGTCTTACATAGTGCGAATGAAAGCTGCCATTCATGCCGTCTGAGCTTTGTTAGAGCTGAGCAGGGAGAGATCAGCAGTGTTCTGTGAATCTGTCAGAAACCTGCAGCAGCATGGAGTTTTGCAGCATACAGCCGAGGCTTCAGGATTCACATGGCAGCATGTAGCTCTGTGGTAACACGTTAGGTTCCTCTCTTTCAGTCCAGTGTGTTTGGTAATAACCCCCTAGCAAGTGAAAAAGGAGTCAGATTCTATGATAAAATCTGTGGTTGGCCTTTTTTGTCTACACACCATAAATAACCAGGGATGAAGCCAAAGAGCGGCCAGTTAAGGGCGACATAAAACAGCTCATCACTCAGTCAGATATAAACAGAAATATCAAACAAAAATATCCCTCTAAGTCCCAGAAACTAAGATTTTGAGGTGCTAATGAATGGATCTCTGATTTCATATGAAGGCAGAAGTGGTCTTGTTCTTTTTTTCAGTACGGCATCTCTTTCATAATCATGTCCAAAAAGGAGAGAATACTTCTTTCCACCTTGAAATAAACTTTTGTAGGGGGGGTAATCCAGGGTTCTGATTACTCTGCCAAGGAATGTGACGGTGTTATGTGACGATCAGCGATGGTTTGTCTGTCTGTCTGTCTGTCTGTCTGTCTGTTAGCAACATTATGCAAAAAGGGGCTAATGCATTTGGATGAAATTTTCAGGGAAGGTCAGAAATGACACAAGGACCTATTGATTAGATTCTGGCAGTGATGCGGCTTATAGTCTGGATCCACGGATTTGTTAAAGAATTCTGTATCATTGTGAGATAGCGGAACAGCATCACTGCTACCATGACAACAAGTGAACACTACATCAGCTGCCTGCTGGTGATCACATGATTGTGATCCTACTGCAAATCCACCGCTGTGGACTTACGAGGACTTATCCATTGGAAATGAAACAAGGAACAATTGCTTAAATTGTGGGGGTGTTTCTGAGTCCCATTAATTCCCGCTGCCCGCTACATATTTAGGTAACTGGATTCAGTATCTGTACATAACGTACACATGCATAACACACGCCTGTGCTCAGCGCAAGGTCATTTTGTTTGTGGGTGAATCTATATTAAATGGACACATTCTATGTTGCCATGATTTCTGATCATCAGTGACTAATAAATAAATGCTGCATTTCAAAAAGAAAAATGCTGCATTTCTATAAAAAAAAAATGCTGCACTTCTGACGATGCCATATGAGGGAATGAACAGCCTTGGTGGAGTACTGCGCTCTCTGAGTGCTTTTCTTGTTTAAATGAGTCCTCATGTTGCACATTTAAAAAGGAAGAGATCCAAAGGAAATAGTGCCTAGTGCGATTTGTCATGCTGGAAAAAAAACAAGACATCAATTTGTGTGAGTAATGGTCTCAGCCTCATCACCTGCTCAGTCAGTGAAACATCACCAAAACTAGTCTGTTAGTTTTTAATTTTTTTTTGCCTTTCTAAAACCTCCTTCAGACATAAAGAATGTGGTTTACACTACATTTGCCGTTGGTTTTAGTAGCACATTGCTGTGGGGGACTAGAGGAGAACAAAACAAAGCAGGTGGAGTTAAAACTTCTGCATTAGAAATATGCTGGTGTCTGCTCTTAACAAGCTGAACCAAGCTCAAACAATCTGGCCCACAAGCTAACATTAAATCAAACAGTTTAATTTGGAATGCTTTCTGGAGGACAATATAAAAAGAACAAGGTTGACACAGGTGATTAAAAAATGGTGCCCTGGATATTGTATCAAGAGCAGTTGCAGAAGATGGAAAAGAAGTAACCATGATAGGAGAAGAATAATCCATTTACATCTTTAAGTCCAAAAATAGCTTTTTTAATTGGTGTTCCATCCATGACAGGAAACCTCCCTGATGGGGACACTGTGGATCTCCACAAAGCACAGAGGAGGCTGGACCACCACAGAGGAACTATTTCAGTTGTACAGCCTGTTAAAAGTTTTTTTTTTTTTTTTTTTTAAAAATACAAAAAAAAAAAATGAAGATTTTATTCACTCCCCAGCTCAGGGCAATGCAAAAACCAGGGCAGACAATGCTTGTTGTCAACACACTGGAGTAATCTTCATGCTTCATGCACTTTGATGGCATCTCCAAACCAAGCGAGTTGCTGGCGCCGCTCCAGTGCGATGAAATAGCACTGATCAGCCACTCCACAGGAAGGTCCCTGCAGCATCTAACAATGCTCTTACACAGCGTTCATTTGCTAAATCCTTGAGTATGATGAGCTCAACAATCAGCAGCTGTGTCATTTGCTTTAAAAGAGCCTAAACCATCTCTAACTTGTGAACTTGTAGTACTTGTGTCGATATCATTTCAAACAATTTAATAAATGGGGTGAATCACAGTGAGGTGTTTTATCCATCTCACCGTCATTACGATCTCCACAAGAGGCCTCTGCTTGTACAAGGAGTGCTTCTAAATGCACAAAATAATACTGGTGAATGAACTTCTCTGTCTCTGTCAACCGGCCTTTGACTTGGGTACAGGGCACTTGAGCTGACTGTAACATTTAGGCGACTGCTTGGTCTCAAATAGATTTTCAATTAACATGCCTTTTTTTTCAGCACGTCTAAAGGTGTGTATGTGTGTGTGTGTGTGTGTGCGTGTGTGTTGTGTGTGTAGCAGAGCACTGCTGCTGCTATTTACTGTGCTGTTCCATCATCACTGTTTACTTCAGACCAAAACAACTGCTGGGCTACAGTTTTTTCAAACCACTTTGCTATTAACCTCCTGCAACACTGTCTCTGCTTTTTGAATGGAAATCTTTATTACTACATTCTATTCTATTCAGTTCAATTGTATTATTTTTATTTTGTGATGATCGCCGTTGGTTTGTCTGTCTGTCTGTCTGTTACCAACATTACTCAAAAACGGACTAACAAATTTGGATGAAATTTTAAAGGAAGGTCAGAAATGACACAAGAACCAAGTGATTACATTTTGACAGTGATGCGACTTCTAGTCTGGATCCACGGATTTGTTAAAGATTTCTGTATCATTGCGAGATAGCGGCACGGCGTCACTGTAAACATGACTACAAGTGATCACTACATCAGCTGTCTGCATCAATTCTCCCGCCACCCGCTACATATTTCAGTCATGTGATTCGGTATCCGTACATAACGTACACATGCATAACACACGTCTGTGCTCACCACAATGTAATTATGTAATTGCCTTTGGATTCCCTTTGAGCAAGCAGTTGCATATGGTGGGAAGGAGGAAAAAAAACACAAAATGTTCTTATCTCTTGTCTTAATTTCCTCTCAGTAGAGTACATAGCTCCTATTTATGCTTGGTGCATATAGTTTCTAGTTCTTTGTAGTGTTTCCACATGTTTAAAGCAGTAATCCTATGTAGTATTGAGCTTTGGAAATAATTATTAGACCATCTATTGTTTTCGTTAAAAAGTCCAAAGAGCAGGACAGCCACATTGAGAGTTTTGGATTTTACCATAGTGGTTAAATAGATCCAGTATCCTTTAAAATACATAATAAACGTCCTGTAATAATTTACAAGCAAAACATTGTGTCAAACAATATGATCTATATCTATAAAAAATGTCTCAATTCACATTAGATAGTCAAAAACATCTATTGATTTACCATTATTTTGTACATAAGATATATATGTAAAAGGACAGTGACCTTGGGGCCTGACAAAGAGCAACACAGTGTCACAGCTGCTGCCAGTCACCTGGAATTAGCAAAACACCTGTCCAGAAGAAAACGTAGCATGGCTCCACTAAGAACACACAGTGGTGGTCACAGTGGTTTAATAATGACTTCCAATGCTGCGTGTATGAGCAGTATTCTGTTTTTAGAGATATCTGTTGCTGTACTTGTGATGCTGAGAATTTTTTTTTGTGTGTGTGTGTGTGTAGGAACTAATACAAACTTCCAAATGACTTAAGAGCGGCATTTTATTCCAGCTTTGTACCTGAAGGCTTGAACCCAGTCAGCTGCACCACCTGTTAAAATCAAAAGCAAACACAACATATTCAAGGTGAGTCAGTATTACAATACAGAAAAGCATTTTTCCTGCACAGAAAACCTTTTGGTGCCCTCCACGGAGGTTTTAACACTCCCCAAAGGAAAGTGACCGGTGCCAAAATAAGAATAGAGACTGAAAAGAAAAATTGTTTCCCCAATTGTGTTCACTGGGGTTTCATTTGTTTTAGCATAACTGACATTTTTGTTTAGCAAATGGTCAGAAATAACCGGAAAATATGTTGATTTCTGTCAAATAATGTAACAAAGACTCACTGTCTTTGCTGTATGCAGAATGATCATGCTTAGCGTTGAGAAGAGTCACTCAATGATTCATTCTGAGCAGGAAAAAGCCTGTGTAACATTTTACATTATGTAGTAGAACATATACAGTATGCATTACTTACTTGGTTTCCTGATGCTGGTTTCAAAGAGAAACTCACAAAACTCTCCTTTCTGAAACTCTCTGAAAGAACAAAAAAGAAATTTGGTTTCATTTAAAGCTTGCGTTCGTCAAACAAGTCACACAAACAGAGTGTAATATAAAGGTAGATTCATGAAACACAATAAGAGAAGTGGAAATGGAAATAATCTGAACAACAGAAGAGCATCATGAACATTTTCAGTATGTATTCTTTTGGTTCTTTCTGTTTCTCTTCTGTTTGTTTTGTTTGTCCTTCTATTTCTAAACAATGGTTAATTGAATCACAGCCTTCTGGTCAGGACACGTTGCTGTTAATGTTATGTCAGGTGAAGCAATGGGGCATCTTCAGTCTAAGTGCAGTGAAGGTGTGGGACAATACAACATGATATGGAGCATCAAGCTGAGATTTTTGGTTTACCACTGATCTTTCCTGTAGCACCCCTGTCAAGTCTAATTATTCAAGGCATTATTAATTTATTTCTTCTTTTGATAGGGACAGTGCACATTAATGAACGTCTATTTAGACAGCAATAGACGAAGTATTCTGGATCATAGCAACAATGCAAACTGACATCCGCAGCCCCTAGGCAGGTAAAAAAACATAACAGTGAAACATACAGTGAGACATAGAACAACAGGTCACAATAAAGGACACTGCAAAAAATACACAAAGAAGTTAAAGGTCAGTGGTCACTACTGGTTCACTTTTAGTCACTGTTTAAGGTGAGTTTTGAAGGTTGCTAATGTGGGACACTGCCTTATGGAGAGTGGAAGACTGTTTCAGATCTTACTGGCCTTCACAGAAGGAGCATTTTGTCCAAAGGCTGTTTTTCTGTGTGGGACTTCACAGTGCCCTCTAGAGGAGGCCCTGGTCCTCAGACCACTGTGAGCCCTTCTTTTAAGAAAGTCACACATGGGGGGGGTCCATGGAACACCTTGTGGATCAAACAAGCAAACTTAAAATTTGTAATACTCTCAAAGCTCAGTAAGTTGTACTTCTCTAAGACTTCACAAACATGATATGACATTGGTTTTCTATCAAAGACCTTTAGCAATTTGTTACTCTGCCAAGGAACGGTGGAGTTATGTGACGATCGGCGTACGTTTGTCTGTGAATCTGTCTGTCTGTTTGAAACATTATTCAAAAACGGACTAAACGGATTTGGATGAAATTTTCAGGGAAGGTCAGAAATCACACAAGGACCATGGGATTAGATTTTGGCAGTGATGCAGCTTATAGTCTGGATGTACGGATATGTTAAGGATTTCCCATTGATCGATATAGCTGCTGACACTGCGTCGCTGTAACCATGACGTGAACACTGTGTCAGTTACCTGCTGACGATCACATGATTGCGATCCTACTACAAACTGACTGTGATTTATCAGTTGGAAATCATATAACTTTAGACACATCTTTTGCTAGACAGCAACAGCATGGAACCGTTTTCTTTCATCTTTACATGAATTTTCGGGCTTTTCGGCAGCGTCTTCGTCATGTCAAGAAACCGCTTCTTAGATAAACACTTCCTGTGCCACTGGAACGGTGACAAAATAAAAGCCCGCAACATTAAAAATACGTCTTCGAAATAAAAGCATGGCGGGAATGGTTATTTTAACAGTAGCAAAACAAAGGCTTGCCAAAATTGATGAACTGATCAACAGATCTTTATAAGAGTAATTTACACGCAATTCGGTTTCCAAACATAACATGCACATACATAACACATGCCTGTGCTCAGCGCAAGGTAATTTTTTATTAAAGATTTCATCTGTCGAAAATGATATGTCAGCTGAGCAGCCTTGGCGAAGTACTGTGCTCTCTGAGTGCTTTTCTCGTTTATAGAGTAATTCTATGATTTTGCAAGTATTTACACCTGTCAACCAACATCCATCCATCTGTTATCTATACACCGCCCAGTCCTCATTACGGTCGTGGGGGGTGCTGGAGTCTATCCCAGCAGACTTGGGGCAAAGGCAGGGGACACCTGGACAGGCCGCCAGTGTGTCGCAGGGCGACATATAAAGACAAACAATCACACTTGCACTCACACCTACAGGCAATTCAGAATAATCAATTAACCTCAGCATATTTTTGGACTGTGGGAGGAAGCTGGAGTACCCAGAGAAAACCCAGGCATGCACTGGGAGAACATGGAAACTCCATGCAGAAAGATCCCAGGAAGGCTGGGACGTGAACCGGGGATCTTCTAGCTGCAAGGCGACAGTGCTAACCACCAGCCACTGAGCAGCCCTGCCACCAACATGTTATGCAGTTTTCAATGTGTGATAATATCATGGAATATAGAAACATTCTAGCAGAGGTGGGTAGTAATGAGTTACATTTATTCCGTTACATTTACTTGAGTAACTTTTTGAAAAAAATGTACTTCTGAGAGTAGTTTTACTCTGCCATACTATTTACTTTTACTTGAGTAGAGCTATGAACAAGAAACACTACTCTTACTCCGTTATACTGGGCTACACTCGACTCGTTACTTTTTCATTTATCACATTAGATATGCTATATTTTGCCGGAGAGATGCCCCCAGTGGATCTACCACATGACTGTGTTTCACCAATCAGACGAAGCAACAATCATCATGTGACTCCGTTTCACCAGATGTTGCCCTGCAGTCACATGACCACATACGAACTGTGGTGGCATAGCAGCATAAACTCTACACATGTAGCAGACAAGGAATGAAAAAAAACGGGGGCATTTTAGAGAAATTTGATCCGACATTAGCATTAGTGCTGTCGGACTCCGAAGCAAGATTATTTATTTTTGCTAGTTTTTATTTTATTATTTGGAAATACCATAATGGGGCTGCACAGTGGTGTAGTGGTTAGCACTTTCGCCTTGCAGCGAGAAGGTCCCTGGTTCGCGTCCCGGCTTTCCCGGGATCTTTCTGCATGGAGTTTGCATGTTCTCCCTGTGCATGCGTGGGTTTTCTCCGGGTACTCCGGCTTCCTCCCACAGTCCAAAAATATGCTGAGGTTAATTGATTATTCTAAATTGCCCGTAGGTGTGAATGTGAGAGTGATTGTTTGTCTCTGTATGTAGCCCTGTGACAGACTGGTGACCTGTCTAGGGTGTCCCCTGCCTTCGCCTGAGTCAGCTGGGATAGACTCCAGCCCCCTGCGACCCTAGTGAGGATTAAGCAGTGTATAGATAATGGATAATTTTGTTGCGTTTGATTCCTCAGTCTTGCTTCTCTGACACAAAGTGAACAGTGTGATGTGTTAAGGAGTAAACTGGTTTGCAGTTATTCATAGAGAGTTGCCTTAAGAACAAAGTAAATGATGATTACTGTCTGGTAAAGGGTCGGAGATATAGTATAGAGAACCTCATGAGAATTTTGCAGAAAAACACTGCCCAGTTGTGCATGTGAGGGTGTGGGGGCTGAGGTGTTCAGAACTCTTTGGTCCACATCTTGGAAGTATACTTGTCTTACAAAATTACTGGCAACCAGCTCAGTGATAATTCAGGGGTGGAAGCATTAACCAATCTGTAAAAGTCGCTGATTTCCAGCCACCGGGGCCTAACACTGACACTGTACAACTAGCCATTGCCATGGACACCTTTTTGTGGAAATGTTTATGGATCTACACGATACATACTTTATTGAAAAATTAAATGAAAACAAGACAATCGTGGGACATTTATTAAGTCAGTTGCAAATTACCATCAGAGGTGCAACTGAATGAAGGAGGGTATTTACTCTGACTAATGAGCCCACCATCTGTTCATCTAATTTGCATAAGAAAGTGTGACACTGGATTGCTCTGATGGCTGCTTGGCAAATCTGCAGAGCAACAGAGTGCTAAAGAAATTTTTTTCTGCTGCTAAACTTCAAGCAAAGTGCTCTGTCAGAGGACAGGGGTGTTTGAGGAAACACAGAGCCACAAAAAAAGGAAAAATCAGTGGGGGAGTTTTTATAAAACCCTTGCACTCATGTCTAATAAGTCATCTCTAATAAGTACTGGCTGCTTCACTCATGTGGCACCAGACCACAATAAAAACACACCAGGCTTTTGCCTTGCTTACCTCTACACCTCTCACTTTGTATTGTTAATGCACAAACCTGGCTTCATTTTCACACATCTTTCTGCTAGATAATGTTGAATTTATCATCTTGTTTTTGACTTCAATCTTCTCCCTGTCATTGTACCACAGATGACCAGTCAGAGTGCACTGCAAACCATCAGATAACGCTCAAGTCTTCCTCTATGTGTGTCTGAAAAAACATTTAGACAGTTTCCTGATGCAGTGGTCAATTTCCAGTAATAAATCTGATGCAGAAGCTATCTAAATATGTTTGTAGTGCTCCCTCCATATTTTAGACCTCTGAATCTGAACTAAATGCAACCAAAGCTCTCCCTGTGGTCATCAGCCTACCATTTTTGATGACCAGTGAGGTGGAGGTGGAGCTGGTGGGTCCAGAGGTCTCACTGGTCTCTGGACTGGAGGGGGACGGTGGACTGTGGCCCCAGGAGGTAATTGGGACCCTCTGGGAAGGTAGGAAGCTGGTTGGCTGGGAGCAGTTCTAAAAATACATGAAAATGCAATAAGAATCTGAGTTCTAGTACAATAAACATTAGTGGATGGAATTTATTTTCTCTTCTGGAATGAACGATGTAATCACTGCTGTGTGCTTCCTGCTTACTCACCGTGAAAGATAAGGCCTTTCGCTTTTCTTTGATCCTCTTTATGGCATTCCTCACCTAAATGAGAAACAGTCTTTCCACCCACTGGTTTGTCTAAAGGGCTGGCAGCCTCATATACTTGACAAAAATACATTTGGATATTCTGCCGCAGAGGCAACAGCAGCTCTAATGATGGGTTAAATGCCTTCTTACCTCACTGTTGTAAACTGCATATACAAGGAAGACATACAGGCCCTGTTGAGAGGAGAGGGACATTAGGAAGCTTGAGTGAAAGAGGCAATGCAGGAGATCTGTCTGAGTGTGCTGCATGGTTAGTCTGACCATTATGCATTATGCAGGTCTACTGCATCGTGTCAGTCTGCACAGCTATGTTTGCTCATTGACCGGATATATTCTCCAGGCGTCCTCCCACAGTCCAAAAACATTCTGGTGATTCTAAATTGTCTGTAGGTGTGAATGCAAATGTGTTTGTTTGTCTCTATATGTAGCCCTGTGATAGACTGGTGACCTGTCCAGGTGTCCCCAGCCTTCGTCCTAAATCAGCTGGGATAGACTCCAGCCCCCCATGACCTTAATGAGGATAAATCGGTGTATAGATGATGGATGGGTGGATTAGTAGACAGGTGGATGGGTACTCTACAATGGCTAGAAATACAGCCTTTCACAGCCGCTAACACCAAGGCTCACAGAATTTCTGATCAATGGAGATGTTGCCTTAAATTTTCACAAAAATTTGAACTGGAGCTGGTGTTAAATTTGAAAATGGAGAAAAATGAACTGCATTCATACTGCTACTGACAATATTGCCTTGTGCAAGTCCATTTACTGCCCACCCCAGTCAAACTATGCTTTTCACTTTACAGACAAAATTAAGAAGCATGTATTGCAAAATACTTTTTCATGCTCTCTATCTGTGTGGTTTTTTACTCCCCTTTGGCAAGAGCTTCTGTTGGATTCAGCACTCAAACCGTAGCCAAATCGAATCAAATCTGAATGTGTCTTGCGTTAGTAAGCAAAACCTATAACAGAAATATAATTTGGAAAAATATCTGTTTCGTTCCATAAGATTGCAGTTTGCTCTTGTCTATGTCCAGAAGTTGGGATTTGTAGAAATGTGATCCCTTCACTAGACCATCATTATTCAAGTCATGGCATATAGAAAAGTTTATATAGAAAAGATGGATGTGGACACCAGGGCCAAAAAGTAAAGCCACTGCAGAGAAGCCTGGACCCTGCATTTTTTGTAATGACAAGCAGAAATTTAAATGACCTATATGACCTATATGAGGATAAGAAAAATAGTGTGAGGGCTTCTGCTGAGGGCAAGAGTTTTTAGAGCTGCAAGCACGTTCAAAGCCATTTCATTGTTTTCTAAGTATCTGTACTTTGAAATAAACCTTTGACAGACACCGATAAAAACTTTTAGCCTGTTCTGTTTTTTTGATTCTTAATTTTTGTTCAGGACTATAGTTTGTTGTTTTTGTGAGAAATATGCAGTTCTAGACTTGTCTATACTAACAGTTGGTCAAAACTGCCTCTTATAAATGAATGTACTCAGCAAGATTCAGAAAACCTGGGTTAACTTAGGCTTAATAAAGCCAGATAACAAATAGATATCTTGGGTATGTTGAACTGTCTTCGTAGTACAGCCCCATAGTGTTCTCATTAAGTTCAGGTGATTATGTCCTTGATCATCCTTAACTTTTTTAACTGTTGGTGCATAAGACACAGTGATGAGTTCATGTTATATAGAAACTTAGGCAGCTGAAGTGCATCATTTCCATGAAGCTCTGTAACAAAACAAACTATAGCAAACAGTCTGACTATTAGATGTAATCTCATTATTAATGTTTATGTAAGCAGCCAGAGACAGAACTATCAGAGCCATAATGTTTAAACTGCACCACACCATCCCCTACATTTGTCTAACATCTGCTAGACAGTATTATCAGTCCCGTTTTGGCTTAATAGTCCTCATTCTCTGTTCTGTTTTGGTAGGAAGGAAGACGGGCTGGCCCAGCATCATCCTCCTACCTACAAGAGGGAGAACTTCTACTATAGTGTTATCTGCCCTCAGCTGGACACTGGCAGTAAATCTGAATTAACTAGCAGTCCTCTGGGGGTCACCCAGGGGCTAGCTCATTTTGATTAATTAAAGACCTGGGAAGAGCTAAGAGGGGTGGAAGGGGTAGGAAGGACACAGAGAGAGCGAGAGAGATATACAGAGGTATAAAAAACCGGGACAGTGTATGGAAAAGTGGGAAGTAAAGGAAGACCGTGAGAGAGAGGAAGTGGTGCTGCGTTATCAGGGGAGGAGAGCTGGAGGTAGATGTGGTATGACCTGTCGTTCAAAGCAGTGGCTGCCACCTCCCACACCCGCACACACACACACGGACACACACACACACACACACACACACACACACACACACACACACACACACACATGCACGTGAGATCACACGGTCAACATTACAAATGTATGACGAGCAGATAGAGATGAAACATTAACACCAAGTGGTATTAACACGATCCCAAAGCTCGGACAATCAGTTTAGCCAACCAGTGATGTGCTCTGGTGCTCTGTTCTAACTTCATTGGAAAAGAGCTCTTCTTGCAGCTCCTAACTGTAAAATTGCAGCCAAGTGTGTATTTGCTTTCCAAGGAATCCAAAACTGTGGAATATCTCTACTTCTGTCTTTTGTTTAAAATGTGAGCTAAAACCCACTTTTTTCTCTAACTGACTTTAAACTCTTTAGTGTGAGTGTTTATCCTCTAAAACATGACATGCACAGTATACTATTATATTACATGTTTTTGATTTAGTATTTGATGTCATTCATTAGTATAATTACTCTGCCAAGAAAGGCGGCGGAGTTATGTGACGATCGGCACATGTTTGTCTGTCTGTGCACAATGTTACTCAAAAATAGAACAACGGATTTGGATGAAATTTTCAGGGAAAGTCAGAAATGATACAAGGACCAAGCGATTAGATTTTGGCAGTGATGCGGCTTATAGTCTGGATCCACGGATTTGTCAAAGATTTCTGTGTAATTGTGAGATAGCATACTGTAACCATGACAACAAGTGAACACTACATCAGCTGCCTGCTAACGATCACATGATTGTGATCCTACTACAAATCCACCGCTGTGGACTTATCAGGACTTATCTGTCAGAAATGATACAAGGAACAATTGATTAAATTGTGGTGGTGCTTCCAAGTTCCTTCAATTCCTGAGGCCCGCTACATATTTAGGTCACATGATTCAGTATCTGTACATAACATACACATGCATAACACACACCTGTGCTCAGCACAAGGTCATTTTGTTTGTGGGTACATCTATAATAAATGGACACATTCTATGTTGCTGAGACTTCTGATCATCAATAACTAATAAAAAAATGCTGCATTTCTGACAATGCCATATGGGGAAATAAACAGCCTTGGCAGAGTACTGCACTCTCTGAGTACTTTACTTGTTTGAATATGCTGTTTTTGTCCCTCTTTAGAACCCTTTGTAACAATGGTCAAAGAAAAAGTGCAGTTATTATTGGTCATTACTAAACAGTATTTGAATCTTTTCATATTTTGTCTTCTGACCTTTATTCCGTCATCAGGTACAAAGCTACACATGTCCAAGACTATCAGCAGTCTTATTGTTTTTTAATGTGCACATGTGTGCATTGTTTTAGGTTACCCTATGATCTTTCCTCTACTGCAACAATCATCACCAAAATTTCACTTCCATTTAATAAATGAAATCCAGTACGTTAAACTGACTTACAATTGTAGCTCCAAAACTCGCATGCAACAAAATCACAAAAGCTTCTTTCAGAAAATGCACTCTATTCTATTCTATTCTATTAACATCATCTGGAAGTGTCAGCTTTATTATTGAAACACATTTCAGCGTCAACGTTGGTCCAAAACCATCACAGAGGGCAAAAGACACAGTTTGTGTGCCAAAATCACAAAATACCTCTCTCATTCACTCTGCTCTCTTTATAAACTGACATGTCCTTAGAAACAAAACTTTCCTGCTACAAAGACAGAACAGGGTTGATTAATGAGACTCTTTTCCTCTGAATTCATTAAATAACCTGCAGCATCAGACAGCAGCAAAGTCCTCATGAAAGTCTCCAAAGCAGGAGGGTTGCACACATTGAAGGTCATGCTTTATGAAGGTGTGACAAAGTCTGTAAGGGTCTGCATGGTCCTCTACTATTATTTATTTTGTTTGATTGTTTATTTTTTTTAAATTGTTGCAATTACAAATGGTTTTGGTATACATGTGTTTATTTCCTTCATGTGCATTGGAAAAACACAAAAAAGCAGAAGAAAAAAGCCAAAATTGACATAATTTTACACAAAACTCAAAAACTGGGCAGGACAAAATTGTTGGCTCCCTTTTAAAACTGTGGGTAAATCATTTTATTTCAAGAATGTGATGCTTGTTTAAACTCACCTGTGGCAAGCAACAGCGGCTGGCAATCTAGAAATCACACCTGAAGGCTGTTACAATGTATAAAACTTGACTCAACCTTTGCGTTGTGTGCCTATGTGCGTCACACCAAGCATGGAGAAGAGAAAGAAGAGCCGAGAAGTGTCTGAGGACTTCACAGGCAAAATTGTGGAAAAATATGAACAATCTGAAGGTTACCAGACCATCTCCAGAGATCTTGAAGTTCCTTTGTCCACTGTGCGTAATATAATCAAGTGGATTATAACCCATGGAACTGTGGCTAATCTCCCTGGATGGGGAAGAAATAGAAAAATTGACGAGAGAATGCAACGCAGGATAGTTTGGATGGTGGACAAACATCCTCAGTCAAGTTCCACACAAATTCAGGCTGTCCTGCAGACTCAGGGTGCAAAAGTGTCAGCTCGGACCATACATCATATTCTGAATGAGAAGAAGTAAAGACTATGGCAGGAGACCAAGAAGAACCCCACTGCTGGAAAAGAGACATAAAAAAGCCAGACTGGAGTTTGCAAAAATGTACCTAAGTAAGACTCAATCATTTTGGAAGAACGATTTGTGGACAGATGAGACTAAGGTAGAGCTTTTTGGAAAAGCATGTCATTCTACTGTTTACAGAAAATGGAATGAGGCCTGCAAAGAAAAGAACACAGTACCTACAGTCAAACATGGTGGAGGTTTAAATTTCCATCTGAGAGGTGTAAGAAGCTTGTTGATGGTTATAGGAAGCGATTGGTTTCAGTTATTTCTTCCAAAGGGCGTGCAACCAAATATTGAGTTGAGGGTGCCAACAATTTTGTCTGGCCCATTTTTTGAGTCTTGTGTAAAATTATGTCAATTTTGGCTTTTTTCTTCAGTTTTTTGTGTTTTTCCAAATAAATAAACATGTGTATACCAAAAACATTTGTACTTGCAACAATTTCTAGGAGAAATGGTGTATTTTCTGGAAAAATTCCAGGGGTGCCAATATTTTCGGCCATGACTGTACAAGCTCTGGTTAGCAGTTGTAAAGCCTGAGTTTCCCATCCAGGGATCACTGACCTTTTAGTTGACTGTTTTGATGAAACTGTTGATATAACTCAAGAACTTTATGAATAACTTAAAAATCAAGTTGTTGTTTTTATTACAAACTAAATAAATTATCAAACTAACTCTTTGCACCAAAGATTAAATACATTTCAAGTGAAGTTAAATGACACATTGCCTTCCAGAATTATGCTCTCAGCGCATCCATGTCAGTATTATTGTGCCAGATCTGTGGGGATTGTTGTCTGCCACTGTGTCTTTTCCAAAAAAAAATGACAAAATGCAGGCATAATTGTTGGGAACTTTTTAACTCTACAGTTTGCTATCCAGACGGTTGTGTCTCAGCTTACCTGGAAGGAATTGAGAGCGATGAAGACATAGGCAACGACAACAGATAGATGGACCAGGACTCCACACAGCCAGGTCAGACCCAGGATGGGCAGCAGAATGAGAACTGGACGGGTCACAGCCCTAACAACACAGAAACAACACAAATAATGTACAGTCAGGTCCATAAATGTTTGGATACTGACACAAGTTTCAGCATGTCAGCTTTGTACACCACCACAATGGATTTGAAAATAAATAATCAAGATGTGCTTTAAGTACAGACTTTCAGCTTTAATTTAATTTAATTAAATTATTTGCATCCAAATCAGGTGAATGGTGGATGAATTACAACACATTTTAGATGTAGCTGGATGATGTTCATTTTGTCGTTTGTTACTATAGAATAGCGTTACTTTTTAACCGACAACAGAATAAGGAAAATATGTTGTTGTTTTTAAAAAAAAAAAAAAAACTCTCCTTATTCAGTAACGCTATTCTACATTTTAGATGTGTCCTACACTTTTTTAAGGGACCAAAAATAAGTAGAATTGGCTGCTCAGCTGTTCCATGGCCACATGTGTGTTATTCCCTCATTATTTCATCTACAAGAAGCAGATAAAAGGTCTAGAGCTCTTTTCAAGTGTGGTATTTATGTTTGGGATCTGGTGGGGTCAACTCTCAATGTGAAGTCCAAAGAGCTGTCACTATCATGAAACAAGCCATCATTAGGCTGAAAAATCAAAACAAACCCATCAGAGAGATAGCAAAAACATTTGGTGTGGCCAGATCAACTGTTTGGTACATTCTTAAAAAGAAAGAACACACTGGTGAGCTCAGCAATGCTAAAAGACCCAGAAGACCACAGAAAACAAGTGTGGTGGTTAACAGAAGAATCCTTTCCCTGGTCAAGAAAAACCCTTCACAACAGTTGGCCAGATCAAGAACACTCCCTAGGAGGTAGGCATATCTGTGTCAAAGTCAACAATTAAGGGAAGACTTCACCAGAGTGAATACAAAGGGGTCACCACAAGGTGGAAACCATTGGTGAGCCTCAAAAACAGGAAGGCCTGATTAGAGTTTCCCAAAAAACATCTACAAGAGCCTGTGCAGTTCTGCAAGAACATCTTATGGATAAGATGATCAACTTGAACCAGAATAATTGGAGGAGAAGAGTCTGGAGAAGGGAAGGAACTGCTGAACATCCAAAGCATACCACCTCATCAGTGAAGTATGGTGGTTGTAGTATAATAGTGTGGGCATACATGGCTGCCAATGGAACTGGTTCTCTTATATTTTTTGCTGACAAAAGCAGCAGGATGAATTCTGAAGTGTTTCAGGCAATACTATCTGCTCATATTCAGCCAAACGCTTCAGAAGTCATTAGACGATTCTTTGCGGTGCAGATGGACAATGACCCGAAGCATACTGTGAAAGCAACCAAAGAGTTTTTCATGGCAAAGAGGTGGAATGTTCTGCAATGGCCAAGTCAATCATGTGACACGAATCCAACTGAACATGCATTTGACTGGGTGAAGACAACACTAAAGGGAAATGCCTCAAGAACAGGCAGGAACTGAAGACAGCGGCAGTAGAGGCCTGGCAGAGTATTACCAGGGACCAAACCCAGCGTCTGGTGGTGTTTATGGGATCCAGACTTCAGGCTGTCATTGGCTGCAACTGATTTGCAACCAAATGTTAAAAGTGAGGATTTGATTTATGATTGTTAGTTTGTCCAATTATCTTTGGTCCCTTAAAGAGGTGGAGGTACATATAAAATGTGTTGGAATTCCGCTACCTGATTTAGATGTAAATACCCTCAAATAAAAGCTGAAAGTCTGCATTTAAAGCACATCTTGATTGTTTCATTTCAAATCCATTGTGGTGATGTACAGAGTCGAAATGCTGAAAATTGTGTTGATGTCCAAATATTTACGGACCTGACTGTAAGTGCAGATGCATAAGACTCAAGTTTGCTGAACGAGAACTTTGGTGTGTTGTGGTATCATTTGATTTCTGAGTATTCTGCACACTTTCCCTTTCTCAAACATATTAGAAAACGAGTACAATCAGACAGAAGGACCCAGCAAAGTAGAGTTCTGAAGTTATTTTGATGACATTTTCTGCTCAGATATTTCCTCCTTGAATACTCATCAAAGATCTCTGCTCAGCTATAGATTTTACCACCTACCACAGTCACACTCCTGTTCCTTTGCAATCATCCTTTCAATGATCCTGGTGCTTACACAGCCAATAACCATTTCATGGGGCAAGGCAGAAAAGGTTGCCTTTGTTCAACCACTATTGTTGTTCCACTGCTGCACCTGGGTAGAGAGATTGAGTTTTCAGACTGCAGTGTGTCTGCAAGGACAAAGACTGCACTCTCTTCCCTTTTATTTTTGAAAGTCATTTTCCCTCTAATCTCCTGAATTGACGTAACATTCTAGAGCTGGCACAGACATCTACCTTCACTGTGTTTGTGTGGGAATGAAGAGACACAGTGAGTGGGAACAGCGTTGTGGCATTTCCATCAGGCTAAGACAAATTTGCAAAAAGGAAAGCTGGATGGAATAGAGCTGCTGAATGTTGGGTTGAAGGACTTTCTACCTTTGTATGAAAATATTACAATGAGAGATCCTAGTCTCTCAGTTGCCATAAGACATATTAGTAATACTTTTTATTTCAAGTATACCAACTTGTTTATTAACCTGAGATAAAGCACATTTGTACTTAAAGTATTAACAGATGAATGCTCCAAACACATAGTGCATATAGATGCCTTGAATTCATTTAAGTGTCGCCAGGATAAGCCAGCTAATCACAGGGAGTTATTCAATACATTAAAGGATGCCTTCAGCTTAAGGCAAAAACACAGTTCACGCACAGAGATCTCTGGCTCCATCCAAATACAAACAGTGTAGGTGAGTGGAATTGAAAACTGAACATCACCATTTGTGCTTAATGTTTTGCTAGATGCATCAGCCCCACTGTAGATGGATATGGTTTATCAGAAATCAACACCACCATCACACCATAGGTTAGCATCTGAGACCATGTTGCTAGATATGTCACACAACCGCATTGGAGCAGAATCACAAGAAATGTTTCGACTGTCATCCTGTAACCATAGCAACATAAACAGACCTGACACAATGAAAAGAGAACTCATGTTTTCTGCTGTAGCATCTGACTGGCAATCTTACCACATGCATGTAAAGTAGTAGTGGATTGATTGTAGCAGCAAAGGAACATTTTGTAAACAACTGCAACAGCTTTAACCCTCAGATGCTCCAGTGATTGGACCCTACACTTCCATAAGTGGGTCAAAAATGACCTGCATAAGAATCACTGTGTTTTTATACCATTTTTGTTATTTTGATTAAGAATAATCATTTGTATTATCGTTTGTATTATATATGTGTTTGAAATATGTTTATTTTGCACATTTTAACGGATTTTGAACGTTTCAATAATCGAAAAAGAAGAATATTACACAGAACAGCAATAGAAGAATGAAACATCTATTTTTTTGGACATTTTTCCACTCGTTTCCTCCAGTGGTTGCTGCTCTCCATCCCTCCAAGTTTGTGCATCACCCCTTGTATGATATGTTCAGTGATAAAGAGGTTGGGGTAGTCATACAAATATTACAATTTCTTTAAATGTACAAAAGGGTCAATTAAAAATTTAAACGGAATGATATCAAAAACATGTTTCTTGAGTAATAGTTGGAATATGAAATTACAAAAAGGTTTCATTACAAAGATATCGCCAGAAAACAACCTCACTGGGTCATTCTTGACCCACTTATGCGTCTGTATTTATTTTTTCAAAAATCAATGAAAAGATCTGAATCAACACTGGACATATTCTGCAAAGTACCATCTGCATATCAAAGCCTGGTGTATTCTACTCCTCTGGGCCACAGAGCTCCATTGTAGTTGAAAACTTATTAAAACACCTGAGTGAGCCACACTGTTGCACCGATAGTCAAACTCACTATCATGAACACACACACTGTAGTTTACTGGATGCAGTGCTGTGTACACTTTTCTGATGCCAGGAATACTCACCATAGTGCCAAACGTGGATTAATCCACTGCTAAAAAACACACACAGATCCCCCAGGAAGAGCTGGAAAAGCATCGCTGGGGGAAAGGACATCTGGAATGACCTGATTCGTCTGCTGCCTCCGCTACCCGACCCCAGATAAGTGGAAGAGAATGAATGAATGGATGGATGCATGGATGGATGGATGAATGGATGGTACATCTCTATGCTGAGGCATATAGTATAGTTCAGGGGTGTCAAACATGTGGCCCGTGGGCCAAAACCGGCCCTCCAGAGGATTCAATCCGGACCTCAGGACGACTTTGTAAAGTGTAAAAATTACACAAAAGAAATTAACTGTAAATTGTAAAGTTGTAAAACTGTACATTTAAAATCATTTCTAGACCATGACAAGTTGTTTTGATCATAAAGTAAAATACTAGATTGCTCATTGTTCTTTGGTCATTTTGTGCCTTGTTTTTGTTGTTTTTTTTGTCTGTCTTTTGTCGTTTGTCTCATGTTCTTTCCATTTTGTTTCTCGTTTTTGTCCTTTTATGTTTCCTTTTTGTCTTGCTTGTGTTTTTTGTCCCTTTTTTTGCTATTTTTTGTTTTGCTTTATTCGTTGTTTTTTGTCTCGTTTTTGTCGTTTTGTGTCTTTTTTTGGTCTCGCTTGTGTCATTTGCCTCTTTTTGGCACTTTGTGTCTCATTTTTGTAATATTTTGTTGTTTTGATCATAAAGCAAAATACTATATCATTCAGTTCCAGGATGAACTATTTTTCTTAAGAAATTTCAGGTTGCTCATGAGGTTTTGTAAAAAGATAATTTCTTAAATGTGAACATTTTCAGAATGTACTTTTTTGCTCGAAAACAAAGGAAACATTTGGAGTTGTCATTATTTATAGGTTGTTATGCTGTGATTTTACTAATACGGCCCACTTGAGATCAAATTGGGCAGAATGTGGCCCCTGAACTAAAATGAATTTGACACCCCTGGTATAGTTGGTAAGTAGAGTGTAAGAGATGCAGTCAGTTAGGAGTCCATATTCAGAAAGTACTGTGGTTTTGTCTTTATAACCTAAGTTTGGCCTAGTAGCTTTGGTAGAACAACAGCTGAATTTTTAAGTTCTTGCATGAGTTTTGTTGTGGCTTGGTTTCCTCTTTGTCTCACAGCTTGTGACACTGTGGTTGGCGAGTGAGCTTTTGCTTAGAGGAACCTTTAGGTATGCTAGTTTGGTTTAATACTCGTGTTAATTCCTCCTAACTGCTCACTTCACACCACTGTTGCTTCATGTTATTTTAATTTTAACAACTTTCATTTGATGTCAGTTTGTATCTTGTGCGTACCCCCTATGTCACTTTGTTTGAGTCAGTACATTCATACTACATATTGAGAAAAATGTGACTTAAGGAGGAATCATTGGATTTGAGGCTTAAATGCCACAGACAGGGCAGGGGAGTCAGAAAATAGTGAGAGCTGGACTAACACAGTGGAGACCATGAATGGACTCTGATGAAGATGAAGAGTGTACATGTGTTCCATGAAAGCCTTGAGAGTGTCCTTATGACTTACATGTGATATTTTAAAACATTGCTTCTCAAAGTCCAGACATATGTCCACATACAGACTGAATGGGAAGTCAAGCCAGATCCATCCCATGCCTCATGTTATGAATAGGCTGCAGTACAATCAAGTGCAACATTATTCTATTCTAATACATTTTCTACTGATCAGTCAATTGTTAGTTATGTGGAATATGTAGTGTGGCTGGAGATTACAGACAGAGATCTGTAATCTGTGAGGAACCTCGGAGTTATCTTTGACCAGGACATGACCTTTAACTCACACATAAAACAAATCTGTAGGACTTCCTTTTTCCACCTGAGAAATATTGTAAAAATCAGGAACATCCTGTCTCAGAGTGATGCAGAAAAACTAGTCCATGCATTTGTTACTTCTAGGCTTGACTACTGTAATTCCTTATTATCAGGTTGTCCCAAAAGCTCTCTGAAATATCTACAGCTGATCCAAAACGCTGCAGCCAGAGTACTGACGGGAGTTAGCAAGAGAGATCAGATTTCTCCTATACTGGTTTCTCTTCACTGGCTTCCTGTTAAATCTAGAATAGAATTCAAAATCCTTCTTTTGACATATAAAGCTCTTAACAACCAATCTCCATCATATCTTAAAGACCTGATAGTACCATATTATCCTAGCAGAACTCTTCGCTCTCAGACTGCAGGCTTACTTGTTGTTCCTAGAATCTCTAAAAGTAGAATGGGAGGCAGAGCCTTCAGTTATCAGGCACCTCTCCTGTGGAACCAGCTCCCAGTTTGGGTTCAGGAGGTGGACACCCTCTCTATTTTTAAGACCAGGCTTAAAACCTTCCTGCCTTTTGACAAAGCTTATAGTTAGGGCTGACTGGGTGACCCTGACGGGGTGAGCTGGTGTTTTCATTTGCACAACTGACTTCCCCTCTTGACGTCCCTTTAGTCTGCCCCTAGTTATGCTGCTATAGGCCTAGACTGCTGGGGAACCTCTCTTGATGCACTGAGCCCTTCTCTAACTACCTATGTATTTACTATATATACCATTATTGCTTTACACTCACACTGTTTCTCCCTGTGTCCTTTCTCCAAGTGTCCCTGGTCCCAGAGCTGGATGCTTCAGATCTGTGGTTGTTCTCCCAACAACTGACCTAATCTCCATCTGTGGGATGCTGCTGCTGACCTTCCTCCAGCCCACTGCTTCCAGCTGCCCATTTCCACCGATCTACCCTGCACTGCCCTTACTATACTTGATATGGTCATCTACATATTTTTGAATTTACCACCAGCTATATATGTAGTATATTTAATGCCAGAGCTGTGCACCATAGCAGTAAACTATAATCAGTTTCCATGTTAGTTGTACTTTGCATGTATCATCTGTCTTATCATGCATGTATTAAACTGTGTGTTTTATGGTCCTTGTCACCCACCCCATCCCCCACCCCTCTAGGTATTTTGACTTTCTTAATTGTCTTGAGCTTAAATGTATGTTGCATAAAAATTAGGTGATATAATGTTATTATCACAAATCTTTGAGGACCTCTGACCCTGAATAAAAAGCAGATGTGTCCCTTTGAAGAACAAGTTTGAGAACCACAGTTTTTGACAGTGAAAACTAAAACTAGCTGGATGGATTCTATTACAGATCACACACACACACGCACGCACACACACACACACACACACACACACACACACACACACACACACACACACACACACACACACACACACACACACACACACACACACACACACACACACACACGCTGGGACCAGGTGTTATGCTGATATGCTCCTACAACTCCCACAGTAAACTCCCAATCTCTCACACTGTCTCTATTGACTATGGTTTGCTTGACCAAAAAGAAAATAGTACTGCTGTGTGTGTGTGTGTACATGAGAGAGAGTGTGAGCACGAGCAAAAAAGATTCATGAACGAGAGTACACAAAAAGCAGCTTCACAGAGAGGTGGAGAGAGAAAGTCAGAGAGAGGTGGAGAAACCATTGTATCTCACCAGGTGAGGTCAAAGGTCTGCATCTTTGACGCTGAGCTTGGACTGAGCATCTTAGCCCGACGACGAGCACTGGAAACGGTCACCATGACAACCCGACACAGCACAACTGCATTGACCTGCAGGCAGAGGACAACAGCATCAACATGGCCTCCAGCTAACAGAAGACATGCCACTGCAGATCCACTTGGCCTTAAGCTCACATGAAGAGGAAGGAAATGTTCCCCACTCAGGCTGCAGAAAATCAAACAGTGCTCAGTGATGTATGTGCATTATTTCAGTTTTCAACGCTCCTAGTCTTTCTGAGATGGATAAAACTGAACACAGAGAAAGGAAAAGCTCATTCCAATTGGTCTTCTGTGATTTGGGATTTTAGGATGTTTGGGATAAAGCTGGGATTATGTCACTTATTGTCTGTGTCTTACAAGTTATCCTGTGAATAAGCCCAGTCAGGTTTTACTCAGCAGTCCTACCAACATGCACTGTGTGTATCTCTGGGGATTAGCAAGAAAGTGAAATGCATTCCCTTCATCACATAGTTTTTCTAAAGCCATTTTTAAACATTTTAAAACTAGTGTTGTTTACTTCCATATCTGCCAAGCTAGCAGCCTTCTTCTCTATGTTTATGGTGAACCATTGCTATCTTTCCCTAATAACAATAATGGTTTTCTCCCTTTTTTTGCCTCTTCGTTCTATGCATATCATAACATTTTTAAAATGTGTAAACAAACACCACAGAAGACACAACACAGTGGTTGTCTAAATGTAAAGAGTAAGTCTCTTTGACACAGCTGCATCAACCATAAAGATAGTACTTATTAGGAAATATAAGAATGACAGTAGGATTACATACCGCTAAGACAAATATAACAGGTCCCACAAAGGCCCAGATTGTGTCAGTCTTCACATTAAGCCAGCAGTGATCATCCGCCTTGTACTTGTCCGCTGATATCGCCAATGTTACGCCAACTATCAGAACAGGTAGTCCTGAAAAACAATTCAATAACACAAATTGAGCTGTAGTAGTGGTATGACAGCAAAAGAAGCAGCATGTTTAAACACATATTTATGCAACAGTGACTGCTGCAGTGTCTGTTGAACTGAATATTTAGTCTGTTCTGTCTTCTCTCTGTGTTTAGTCTAAGTGGTAACATTCAGCACATCTACATGAGGAGAAGAGAGGAACACCTTAAGACCAAGTGTTTGTCTGTTCTCAGGTCATCATGCGACATAACACAAACTCACAGATGGATTTGGGAACATGACCAGCAGCAGCTGCAGGATGATTGTTAAAAAAATCTGGGTTAAGGTTGCAATGTGGCATAACATCATCTAATGATGCTTTTTTAGGTGTTGATATAAGATCAGTGAAGTGTTATTAGATAAATAAAGTGCAATGTTCATTAAAGGTCAGGGATCATTAGGAGTCATAAGAAACGGTGTCACTGCATCAGGGCTCATCGTCTGAGGACCATTACAAGCCACAATATGATACTTTTTATTTTATTTTATACATTTTATAGGCTCTAGTTTCATGCTTGTGCAGAATGCAGTGTACACAAATGGGATGGTATTTTCCAGTGCATAATCTTGGAAACTATCCTTGGACCAAAGTGGCATGAGAGGTTAAGTGATTCCAGTCCAGCACCACAAGAATAAATGTGTCCTGCATGATTCTCTACTCATCAGCTCAGCATGCTCTTGTTTCTCTAACATTTTGCTCGCCATTTTTGCTAAAGCTAGACCATAAGTTATATAAAAAAGAGAGATGTAGTCTCTTGGTCTGAAAAATGAAGCTAAAGCAGAAGTGCCATGTACTTGCATTGTTTCTAGCAACCAGCAGGGGGCTCTGGTTGCAAAGCAAAATCAGATTGTATAGAAGTCAATGAGAAAATGATTCTATTTCTCACCTGATCTGCTACCTCAGTAAATATTTCCCTTGTGAGTTTAAGGTCTCATTTGCTAGTTTGAAGACTTTTTGAATACAACATCATGTTCTTTTAGTAAATTATGGTTCCATTCAGAGTGAAATAAACAACAAAGTGGGGCGACCGTCTTATTGCTGCCATATTACTGTACATAATGTCGTTAGCTTCTCCAGTCAGATCCAAGACGTTATGTTCACTACACCCATCTTTTGTATACCGTATCCCACACCCATATAAACATCACTAAAATGACATAAATAACATCCCAAAACTCAACTAAATATTGCCAAAATAACACAATATGTCAGAGCAGCAAATTCTTAAAACAGAAAGAATTCTCAAATTTTCAGATTATTGAAACTAATCATGTCCAGTTCTATTGCAAAAAAAATAAAGCAAATGTGAGCTTAAATTTGGGATAGTTAATGAAAATAAGAAGTACTCTCCACTGAAAATTAAGTCCTTGCAGCAGACTGTTCAAAAAACTGTTCTGCCCTCCACAGAGCTACTGAGAAGCCATTAGTAACTCAGCTGTGACCAACAGTCACATGATAAAAATTCAGGGATTATTCAGATAAACTGCAGGTTGTTTTTACACGGAGCAGAGAGGAGACAAGTGTGGAAACAAATTACAGAAACTGAAAGGAAATAGAACGTGCTTGATCAATAAAATAAATGCAGCATGGCTTTAGCATATTCAGTGAGTTCTGGAAGATAAGTTCAACATAGTGAAATATCTTTCCACAGTAATAGATATTACAAAAATACAAGTGGTAAAATATCTCTAGTATGTAGTCACCATTTTATCCAGTCTTGGTAACACTTGTGGGCCATCAGAAAAATGTTATTCAGGTTTTTAAAATTTCTAAGAAAGTTAACTTTTGTTTTTTTTCCCTTTTTTGTAAGGATTCTTGGCATTTAACTGTATGCTACTGCACAAAAGACATTTGTGAGTTCTTCCACCTTCTAGCTGTGGTTGTGCTGTTTCTATGGACATGCAGGAATTTATATTGTGAAAAATGAGCCTACGGAAAAAGAAAAAATAATGCCTAGAAACTGCTTCAGAGTGTTTAGGAGTCTGGAGCTATATATATATATATATATAGATATAAAATTCGGAATATATGGAATGAAAGTATGAATATATGATGTAGAGATGTGTCTATTACTGGAACTCTGGGTGACATCTATCTGGGCTCTAATCTAAGGTGCTGTTAACTTGTGATTTCTGAAGCTGGAGACTCGGATGAACTTCTCCTCAGCAGCAGAGGAGACTCTTGGTCTTCCTTTCCTGGGGCGGTCCTCATGGGAGCCAGTTTGGTCGTAGCGCTACATGGTACCAACCCCATTAAGAAGGCAAGAAATTTCACAAATTAACCTTGACAAGTCACACCTATGAAATCAAAACCATTTCAGGTGATTACCTCATGAAGCTCATTGAGAAAAGCCCATGAGTGTGCAAAGCAGTAATTAAAGCGAAGAGTGGCTATTTTGAGGAATCTAAAATACTAAACATATTTAGAGTTATTTCATGTTTGTTTGTTTGCTACATAATTCCTGTTCTTTCATAGTTTTGGTGTCCTCAGTATGTATCTACTATGTAGAAAGTAGTAAAAATAAAGAAAAAACATTGAATGAGAAGATGTCTCCAAACATTTGATGTTTTGGTGAAGCTGCAAATCTCCAGCATGACAGCGTTTGTTGTTTGTATTGAATTACTGGTAGGAACAATTTCAGATACAGTTGAAAATATACAAAGACTGCAAAGCTATACTGACAATCCCAGCAATATTCTATTCATGCAGTTGCCTCACCTGAAATCCATGATTTTTTTTTGTCTCCATGTCTCTAATGTCAGCATTTTCCAAACATTTTACTTTTTAAATACATGGTGGCCTAGAGTAGAATACATTATACCACTCTCTATGAGAATCGCAGAGATTTTTTAACATCTGAAGAGCTGTTAATATATTTCCTTTATATATTTAGTTCCACTCCAGGTGTTGCAAAACTGATGTTAGACTGGAGTCTGGTGATTATCAGTAATAAAAGGGCTTACTGGCTCCAGGTTTAACATATCACAATTGCAGGTTAAGCATTAAATCACATCAAAAATCTCAAGGAAAAATCCTTTAATACAAGATAAGTGCTTACCCTCTTTCTACATGGCTCTGACTATAACACCATCCAGGGCTTGTTACTGAAATTGGTAAGTTTGTTTGTTAATATTTCAATGTTTTTATTCAATCCCCCATCACCATCTAATTTCCACACTGCTGTGGACTGTATTTTTCCATGAATTAGCCTGAATGGAGAACCAGAACATTGGAACCATGCCTTGGCCTGCTCAATCACCAGATCTAAATCCAATTGAAAAAAAGGAGGAATCATTGGATTTGAGGCTTAAATGCCACAGACAGGGCAGGGGAGTCAGAAAATAGTGAGAGCTGGACTAACACAGTGGAGACCATGAATGGACTCTGCGGTGAGTCAGAACTGTGTTCTTTGCAGGTTCTTTCACAAAGATGAAGAGTGTACATGTGTTCCATGAAAGCCTTGAGAGTGTCCTTATGACTTACATGTGATATTTTAAAACATTGCTTCTCAAAGTCCAGACATATGTCCACATACAGACTGAATGGGAAGTCAAGCCAGATCCATCCCATGCCTCATGTTATGAATAGGCTGCAGTACAATCAAGTGCAACATTATTCTATTCTAATACATTTTCTACTGATCAGTCAATTGTTAGTTATGTGGAATATGTAGTGTGGCTGGAGATTACAGACAGAGATCTGTAATCTGTGAGGAACCTCGGAGTTATCTTTGACCAGGACATGACCTTTAACTCACACATAAAACAAATCTGTAGGACTTCCTTTTTCCACCTGAGAAATATTGTGAAAATCAGGAACATCCTGCAATCCTGCAAATGTTACCAGTAGATTTGATTGTATGACTGCAGGTCAGTGCTCTGTGGAAATTGTAAAGCTGAAAGACATGTTATTTTTACATTAAAATAACAATGAAAATTCTAATGCCATGAGTTCTATGTCATTTTAAGGGTAATTGCATGGACGTTATTTTTAAACTCCTATCCTTGTCATCATATGGGCTAGCCATACATGTGACCTTGTTTTTAGAGCAGTCTAGGCTATCCAGATTTTCCTTATTTTCAGTTTTGTTTATTATTATTTAGGGCTGAGACTTTAATGCATTAATTCCGATTAATTAATCACAGGAAAATTTAATCACACGTTTCTCAGTTCCCTGATTTCTGGCACATCAGTAACACTGATGAACACTGCAGCCCAGTAGGTGGCAGTAATGAACCTAAAGTCTGTTTAAAGTCTGAAGAAGATGCACAGGATATATTGAGTAAATCAGCACAGAAATGTCAGACCAACATGGCGGCTCTGTCGCAAACTTTTTCTTTTATTACAAAAACTGTTCAGCAAGAAGTATTTCTGAAAACACATGAAGTGAGAAATAAGCTGCTGAATCTGTCCTGGTTTTAGTTCAACCATGGCTAGTTTAGACGTCTAACGAAAGTTTTGCAGTGCGTTGGAACACTTTGAGAGCAATTTAACTGAGAGAAGAGGTAATAAATTTGAATGCAAATTGCATGTGTGTGATTTTAAGGGCTAATAAAAAAATCCTTTGTATTATTAACACATGGCATGATAAATTTAGAATCAGATATTGTGCATAACCACAACTGCTGGACAAGCTGTCCCACACTTTCAATTACTATTAATCTATTTTAGGATGAATCAGTATCTCTCCAAACTCTGTTTTGGTCATTAGTCAAATAGAAAGATGACAAGCCAGTAAAATTGAGAGTTTACCCCAACCAATGATGTAGTAGAGCTTCATCCTGTGATCTTCACTGATGTTAACCGACACAACTTTGCTCCAAAGCAGCAGGCCCTCCACCAGCATCCAGGAGAAGGAGGCCATGAAGAAGAGGTGGAGTAGTACAGTCACCAGGAAACATGCTGCCTGCAGTATTCAAGAAATAAAAAGATAAAGATGGTCTGTGGGCTGGGTCACAGTGTGTGTCTGGATGAAAGTGTATTATTGTAAGTCTTAACAGAAGTGGAGCAAACATTTTGTATTCAAAACAGTGATGCTATAGTAGTATTGGTATTTAAATTTTAAAAATTCATAACGGCTACAGTCTGAGGTCGAATACCTTAAGAACACATTCATCCTCTGGATGCTTGGACTATCCAGAATTTCAAAGAAACCCAGCCATTAAAAACAACAACACACTGATTTCTGTAGCTATGTTGATGACACACAGTTATATATTTCCGTGGAGCATATTGACAAAGATAGCTTAGATTCACAAGTGACAGATGCTTTCTTTTAAGTTATTTTTTGGACCTGTATTATAGAGGGCAGTGGATAGAGAGACAGAAAACATGGGGAGAAGAGTGGGGCAAAGACATGCAGCAAATGGCCATGGGTCGGACTCGAACCCATGGCCGCTGTGCCCCTGTTTATGAGTCGCCAGCTCAACCTGACCTGTTGAGCTACACGAGCACCCAGAAAGACACGTTTAGTTGCTTACAAGACCAAAGTAGACACAACAGCTAAACATTATATGATTCCCCAGATTATATCATAAGCAACAAGTCTGCAATTAACTTGGACAGCATTCTCACATTTTAGAAATTTTGCCAGGGTTCAGTCTTCGGTCAGCTAATTCATGCCTCCAGTAGGTTCGATTTCTACAGGTCACCTTCTGCTTGCCTTGCCTGTAGATCTAGTCTGTCTACCTAACTAGAAAAACAGAACCGAGCTCCACTTCTTTTGAGTTAAGGCTGAAAACAGGAATTGTATTTGGTCTAGGTGTAGTTTACCTTGCAGATTCACTAAGACTCTCCAATGCTGCTTTATCGGACTTTCCATAATGAACTGAGAAGAAAATATGTGATGCAGCTTTTTAACAGCACCTCTGAATCCTAAAAAACGCCCACAAGTTTGAAAGGGCCTGTTTTCTTCTTTAGAAATTCATTAAAATTGCACCATTTACCAGAAAAAAAATGGTCAGAATTTCAATATTCAAACCATCCTTGAACTAATCATGTGTGACGTGTGACGCGCACATCACACATGATTATTTCATGAAAAGTAACCAAATTGAAACTAAAAATTCATATCCATCCATCCATCCATCCATACACGGTTTAATCCTCATTAAGGTCATGGGGGGCTGACTGAGGGTGAAGGCAGGGGACACCTGGACAGGTAACAGTCTGTCACAGGGCTACACATAGAGACAAACAGTCACACTCATGTTCACTCCTACGGACAATTTAGAATCATCAATTAACCTCAGCATGTTTTTGGACTGTGGGAGGAAGTTGGAGAACCTGGAGAAAACCCACGCATGCACAGGGAGAACATGGAGACTCCATGCAGAAAGATCCCAGGAAGGCCGGGACACAAACTGGGGATCTTCTAGCTGCAAGGCTCCATGGTTAACAGTGTTAACCATGGAGCTACTGTAAAGCCCTAAAATCAATATGCAGTCATGGAAAAAAAAAATTTTAGACTGTCCTTGTTTTCTTCAATTTCTTGCTAATTTCAAAGGTATGGTACTTGAAGAATACAATGAACATGACAAAAAATGTAACTGATTCCATAATACTTTATTACCAGGGTATATAAGAGGCCATTTCATGTCATCAGCAGTGCTGCACATGCAAAGGCCGAGAGTGGTTTCCTGCTTACATTCAAGCTGTAATCTGTCAGCTGGCATAGACTCCAGCCCCCCCGACCCTAATGAAGATTAAGCGGTGTACAGACGATGGATGGATGTTTGAAAGTGTTAAAACTTGAGATGTGTTGTGGATGGGTGATGTGGCACCCACACAAGAAGGTCTTAGTTTTTCTGAGATCACTCAGTAGCACACACAATTTCAGTTTCTCTCGCTCTCTCTCTCTCTCTCTATCTCTGTGTGTGTGTGTGTGTGTGTGTGTGTGTGTGTGTGTGTGTGTGTGTGTGTGTGTGTGTGTGTGTGTGTGTATTTTGTCTGTAAACTTGAGTCATGTGGCATCATGGATGGGCAATGATGCACCAGCACACGACAGTTTAACTTTATCTGAGATCCATCAGTAGCACACATAATCTCATTTTTTCGTTCTGTGTGTGCCTGTGGTTTTAGAGGTGTGTGTGATGTGGGTGTGTGTTTTCATCCACTGGCTGTGATTTTTAACTGCCAAAAATGACCCGAAGACAATCTTTGTACCCTGCTGGTGTACAGCTTTGATGAAAAGACAAAAGACGTTTCCCTTTTTCTAATGTTGGGGTCACTTTATTAATTGAATTTCAAGTTGAAAAAAGGTCACTTAGGGGTTTGTCTCTGCTATTAAACATAGCGGCCGGGTCATTTTTGACCCTAAGACAACACGAGGGCATTAGCTAGGTCCCGTGAAGTCCTTCATAATGGGCACCTTGGGGTTCAGTGATGTGCCCAAGGACACTTCAGAATATAGAGGGTCCAGGGATCAAATCCAAATCAGTGGACACCCTGTTGTACCACCATAGCTACCCCACACTCCTTAGAGTTCTCACAAAACCAGAGAATCTGTGGGTCATAAAACCAAAACAATAATTCTGCCACCATTATGAATAGTTCTTTCCACCTTACAAATAGTTTTTTGATCCATTGTTCACATGAAACTTTTGCTCACAGCAGCTTTACATTTTATAACCAGGTGCTTAGAAACCCAACATGTGACATTCTTCATTCAAATATATAACACCATTTTTCATCAGAACAAAAGATGTTATGAATACATATTCACTAAGAACCCGTTGCTTTCAAAGCTGCAATTCATTACACTGTGAAGATAATTTTTGAAGTGCTTCATAACAACCCTCAAGTCACGTCTGCATTTTGTTGTATTCTATTGAGGCTACCGTGGCCTGACAAATTAAATTTATTTTTTTATATAATTTTATGTGATAGTTCATTTAAACGAGTACTACTATTATTTTGTGTGTTCCTACTACCACATTTCACATTCACAAATAAGTTTAATGTGAAAACTCACCTCATTTTCAGATGCCCAGTCACTGCACATCAGCAGCAGCTCAGCAATGCCCAGAGCAACTATCAGGTTCTTGTGGACGGTGGTCCGGTCAGATTTGGGGACACTGCACAGATACAAGCACACACAGCGTACAATGTGTGAGTAAAGCTCTCACTGTGGTCCTCAGGATTTCTTCAAAAAATGTTTCCCTGCAGTGCCGTTCACACATCTACAGCAGAAGAGCTCTGTTTTTTATTTTTTTCTCCATTTATTGATGTGAATCTGGCAGGGTTTTATGAAATGCTTTTCACCCTTGATGCTTTACAGAATTGCACTCTGTGACGTTTGTGACTCACCCCACAGCGATGAAGAGGATGAAGGTGAAGAGGAGGCCACACAGAGACACTCCACAGCCGATGAACGTCAGCACCTGCAGAGCTTTTTCGTTCTCTGGCGTCCTCTGGCACACAAGCACACACACAGACACACTGGCAGAGTGTATGCTGTATACATAGCAGCAAGTACTCTAGATGAAAACCTACATTAAATGTACTGTTACAACTGCACAGAGGAATATTACCTGGGTTTCATACACCTGCAGCAGCAATGCAAAATTGGTGGTGTGGTTGCAGTAGCACACGGTGTATCCGTATTGTTTGGACACGACCTCACAGCCCTTGGTGTTCCACCATCCACCAGCCTCTGGACTAGTTAGACACAAACAGCACATCCTTACATATCTACATACAGAGGAATGCCAGGGATGGAAATATTGTCTTGTCTAAAGGTTTTGCCTCTTTTTTTTGGATGTAACGGATCTGGTAACTTTGGCATTGCACAGGAAGCTAAGAAATCCGATATACACATGAGTACTTACATGAGATCAAAATCCCAGAAGGCACAGACTGGATCATACATAGTACCAGTGGGATTCTGTTTGAAATGTAGTAGATATGATAAGCATTACATTTAACTGAGAAGAAAATATGTAAATAGAGAGGCTAGATGTGAGAGTTTCAGTTCACCTGTACTTTGTGTTGGAGCTGAAAGCGAACTGCGGTGCTAACCGGCTGGTCATCTCCCAGCACTGTGGTGGAGATGACAGAAGAGCCCAGAACGGTACCCAAATACCTAGTTATGGACAAAAATGAGTGAATAATAGCAATATATCAACACAAAGAACAAGCCATGGCCTAAAATGAAGGAATTTGTAATGTATATTGTTCTAAGAAAAGACAACAAATGAATGACAGCTTTGTGCATTAGAGACTTGTGGTTGAAATTTACTAGAACTTTGGCCTCAGGCTGCACTGACATGCTGCTAAAATGGCTGTTACTTGCAGTTTTGGTTCCAATGCCACAGTGTGTTTGACAAGCAATCTGCCTCAACCTTTGATCTGCTGTAGCTTCTGATCCATCTACAGATATCTGCAGTGTCATTCAAACTTGTCAAAGCTCTAATTTGGGATATCTGTAATTACAGTTTGACAAGGCAAAATTTCAGTTTGAGATCCGCCACAACATTCTGACCAGTTTAAGCTTAATTCAAGAACAATTTTACAGTATCAGAAGATACCAAAACCAAAGTAGATGTCTTGAATTGAAGGCAAAAAACATAACTTAAACTAGACTTATGACCAGTCTGAATTACAATGCAGATATCTGACACTTGAATTACGGCTAGGCATAAGTCACACAGTGGCTGTTAATTTTGTTAAAACTGTCAGTTATCAATTTTGGAATGTGTTCAATTTATGCGCAGTAGTTTGATTGCATCCATTATATCAATGTCTGCGCTGAATGTTCTTGTCATTTCATTTTTTTGAGTGTTTATCAATTAAAACAGCTGACTGAGCAGGGAGACTGTCCTGTATACTTTAATTCTGAAAGTTAGCTGAACTGATTTTTTACTCCAAGTCCATGGCTATTTTTAGCATAATTTTGCTACCTTTACTTTTAATCTCTTATCTTGGTCATTGTGAGGGCTAGTCATACATGCTGTATATAAAGAACAAAAATATTAGTCGAACATAATAGCTATAGCTATGTAATAACAATTACATTTGCATGCATTTGCAAGACCTTTAGCATTAGCTACATCTGTGCTGTTTTTGTAATGGCAGTAGGTGAAGACATGGAATAAACTCTCAGGAAGTCAGTGCAGTCCTGTAAGATCGCACTTACACAGCAACAAAAATGTGTTGACAAAAGTGTATAAGCAATCATTACTCTGGCAGACAAAACTGTTTTCAAATATGAAAATATTTTTAAATTCATCAGTCCTTAAGTGCACAAACCATTGACAGGCTGTATTGTAACTGCAAGTATTTTTCCAGCTGTACTTGTACGTAAATGTCACCTCTGGCTGCCATCGGTGACGGTGGGCACCATGGTGATGTTCTCCTCAGGATTGAAAAGAGGCCGCAAAGAGCCGTACCACGTGTTGACCAACGTGAGTCTATGGAAGCCTGCACATTCAACACAACAGCAAGATGAATGTTTCTTCAGCTTGCACCAGACAGCCAAAGAAAACAGTACTAAGAGAAATGTACTTCAGTTAGGATCACTTATTGTTCACAATGAAGAGTTGTTGCAAAGCCCAACACTGCGCCTCCATCTGCACTTTACAGTGTGACCTTGGGAGTGTAAGTAGGTAAATGCATGCTACACATTCACAAGTTTGTCGTTATTGCATTGTCCACTGCATTCACTTGCAAGGTTTCATTTTGAATAAGTGGTTGCTGTAAGAGCAAGCGGAGGAAGACGATTGGTTTTTGTAACAATCTTGTACCGTTGTTATGGAGATCCTG
This sequence comes from Amphiprion ocellaris, assembly GCF_022539595.1. NCBI lineage: Eukaryota > Metazoa > Chordata > Actinopteri > Pomacentridae > Amphiprion > Amphiprion ocellaris. Next base: position 8,583,271 of record NC_072771.1, on the reverse strand, counting down.
TATCTTCTCATGTGGGACTGAAATACAGTCTAAGCTGGTGTGTTCCTGTGTCTCAGGCCCACAGAAACTTGATCCTCTGGAACCTTCTTGCAACCTCTGCTGCTGCACCTCCAGCTCTGAAAAGGACAACGTTCAATTTCATAAAGAATCCGTGTTCACATCTCATAAAGAAATACCCTTACAATAATTTGTGATTACGTCTAAAGAAAAATGTTTGAATTCTATTTCCATGCTGACGAACACATTTGTGTCCAGATCACACTTACCTTACAGTTTATTTTCTTAACCAAATTATCAAAACAATAGCATTTGTCTGAATTTCAACTATGATAGCTGAGCCTGAGCTCAAATGGTTTGCCAACCTGAGCTCAAATGGTTTGCCATGGCTGCTGAATTGTAAGAAGCCAGTGCTTTGTTCTGTCTTAGCATTTTGCTAAATGTTTTTCCTTTTACCTCCTTAGGAACAATACAGAGGAAAGGACAGTTTGGACATCTTGAAAGAAAATTCATCAGTGAAGTTGCATTTTTAGTCCCATAAACACATTTTTAGGGGTGATTTGGTGGTGAATGATGAGTATCACTATAAAAACCAACATTTTTCGATAAAATCCCAACAGGAGTCTATTGTTTTGAAACCAACATCTACTTTCAGTGATAATGAAGATGCAATGATTTCAATTTCCTGTTGTTGCAATAAACACTAACTCTGTGGGTAGATTAGGGTTATTCAGTTCTGAAGCATGATGCTTTCTTAATGATACTTGTAACACATGGGCTACCTTTGTTTAGCCACAAAGTTATAGCTAGAGACTGAAAACAGAAGTGATGGTGGTGGTGGAATTTAACAATTTAACATTGAGCTTGAGGTTGGAGGTATTTTGTCTGATGGACAATGAAAGTAGTGTGATAGCATAGTGATGCACAAATATGTGCCTCTATAATGAAAGAAAGGGTAAGAAACTGCTGTTTCAGCTGTGTATGCATTCTTACTACATAGTCAGGAATTATTGCTGCTGCTGGTTTTGTTGTTGTGGTATTTGTATCTTAAAATGATGTACACCATCTGACTTGTGAGGTCTTGTGCTTTCAAACCATACATAATTGAGGCCAAAGCCATTTAAATCCAGTGGCAGAATGTTCATTGCTGAGTGTTCTAGGGTTAAAGAAACAGGCTGGCATTTTGAAAAATCAACCTGCTGGAAGCAGATATTTTCAGATGTTTGACATCATTGACATCAACATCATTTTAGGGTGTGCCTTTATTTTCTCCTCCAAACAAGTTTGTATGAAGTTTGTTTACAATCCATTGCATCCTCTGACTGCTCGTGTTTTTGCCCCATTGGACATATTTTCTCAGCAATCTCAGCCATTACTTTGGTTCAGTTACAGAGACATCATCACAAACAGAACTAATTGTCAGACAACAGAAATGAAACCCACATTTGCTTTGCTTTAATGCCCAGACACATCTTGATGGTGATCTCCTTACCAAACAGAATTTCTCCTAAAGTTTACACTACTCCAGCATGCCCAGTGTGTCTTGAGAGACAAACTGTCCATTGAACCTTCTTGTGAAAACCTATAGAAGGATTTCAGTTAAAATAAATGTCCTTTGGCATTAATAATCAAGTCCATGGTCAAGTCCTTAATGCTGTTCTTTGGAAATGAGTCTTTAGAAATGCAAGGCGATCTCAGCAGAGATTATGTTAGATTGGGTAATTTACTTTTGAGGGTACCAACTGAATTATGTCAGTACAACTAAGTATTGATTTAAATGACCTCAATCAGTGCCATACTTACTTGAGAGTGCATCTGGATGAGAGAGCAGAGTATACATTAGAGAGAGAGACACGGTGTATGAAGGGAAGGAAGGACTGTTGTTAGCTTTTACCAGCAGGACAAAATCAGTCCACAGTGGCTGGTATCATGAACACATCTGCCCAACTTTGATCGTAAACACAACAGAGTTAGTTTTGGAGACCCAACTCTTCCATTATGATTAGTCAGCATGTGATATGCTGTTCAAGATCCATAGCTCCTAAGGCTTCTAAGATTTTTAATGAAGTTTATGCATACATTCAAAAGGAAGATATGTTCACTCAAGTTCTCTCTCTATTCCTGCCTGTGAATTTGGGCTACTCCTGCTGCTCTATTCTCTTTGTCACTTCAATTTTCCCATGCTGTCAAATCACTCCATTCTCAGTCTGATTTGTCCATGTTCTCTGAGTCAGTCAGCCTCAGACCCTGTTCTTTAAATTCATGCTAGTGTATACACTACCAGTCAAATGTTTGGACACACCTTCTCATTCAATCTTTTTTCTTTATTTTCATGACTATTTACATTGTAGATTCTCACTGAAGGCATCAAAACTATGAATGAACACATATAGAATTATATAGTTAACAAAAAGTGTGAAATAAGTCAAAACATGTTTTTTGTATTTTAGATTCCTCAAAATAGCCACCCTTTGCTTTGATTACTTCTTTGCAAACCCTTAGCATTCTCTCAGTGAGCTTCATGAGTTAGAACCTGAAATGGTTTCCACTTCACAGGTGTGTCTTGTCAAGGTTCATTTGTGGAATTTCTTGCTTTCTTTATGTGGTTGGGACCATCAGTTGTGTTGTGCACGAGTCAGGTTAGTCAACAGCTGACAGCCCTATTTGACAACTGCTGGAATCCATATTATGGCTAGAACCAATCAGCTAAGTAAAGAGAAACATCAGTCCATTATTACTTTAAGAAATGAAGGTCAGTCAGTCTGGAAAATTGGAAAAATTATGAATGTGTCCCCAATTGCAGTCGCAAAAACCATCAAGAGCTATGACCAAACTGGCTCACATGAGGACCACCCTAGGAAAGGAAGACCAAGAGTCTCCTCTGATGCTGAGGAGAAGTTCATCCGAGTGTCCAGCCTCAGAAATCACAAGTTTACAGCAGCTCAGATTAGAGCCCAGATAAATGCCACACAGAGTTCTAGTAGCAGACACATCTCTACATCAACTGTTCAGAGGAGACTGAACCAATCAGGCCTTTATGGTCAAATAGCTGCTAAGAAACCACTACTAAGGAAAAGCAACAAGCAGAAGAGATTAGTTTGGGCCCAGAAACACAAGGAATAGACATTAGACCAGTGGAAATCTGGGCTTTGGTCTGATGATACCAAATTTCAGATCTTTGGTTCCACCCGCCATGTCTTTGTGAGACCAGAAAAGGTGAACGGATGGTTTCTACATGCATGGTTCCCACCATGAAGCATGGAGGAGGAGGTATGATGGTGTGGGGGTGCTTTGCTGGTGACACTGTTGGGAATTTATTCTAAACTGAAGGAACACTGAACCAGCATGGCTACCACAGCATCCTGCAGTGACATGTCATCCCATCCGCTTTGTGTTTATTTGGAACATCATTTATTTTTCAACAGGACAATGACCCCAAACACACCTCCAGGCTGTGGAAGGACTATCTGACCAAGAAGGAGAGTGATGGAGTGCTGCATCAGATGATCTGGCCTCCACAGTCACCTGACCTAAACCCAATCCAGATGATTTGGGATGAGATGGACCACAGAGTGAAGGCAAAAGGGCCAACAAGTGCTCAGCATCTCTGGGAACTCCTTCAAGACTGTTGGAAAACCATTTCAGGTTCTACCTCATGAAGCTCATGGAGAGAATTCCAGGAGTGTTCAAAGCAGTAATCAAAGCAAAGGGTGGCTAATCTGAAAAATCTAAAACATAAAACATGTTTTGACTTATTTCCCACTTTTTTGTTTACTACATAATTCCATATGCATTCATTCATAGTTTTGATGCCTTCAGTGAGAATCTACAATGATCTGGAATGTAAAGCATTACATTAAATCTGCAGTTGATCATACAGCATTATTTTGTAAAACGTGAATTTGTTTAGCACTGAAAAAAAATCTTTTTTTGCTGTTCTATCACTGTTTCTCTGTTACCATTGGTGAATGGATCTTTTTGAAGGCCAGCTGTTACATAATTGCATTTTTCTATAGTTTTCTAAAGCTCCTTGATGATGGGCCCAGATCCTGGTTTAAATTTTGTCATCCTTTTGTATCAAAATTCTTTTGCTGTATTTTCATCTTTCATGTCTTTTAATATGCCTTTGCTAATATGACTCACTGATATTGGGGCTGTGAAAGGTGAGGTGATCGTTCTCTGTCATCAAGCGAGGGCTAAGGCTGGTCACCATTCGGTCAATGCTCTTGACCACATCCATGGGTCCGTTCACCACCTAAAACACACAGAGCACCAGCGTGTCAGCAGCAGCAACACTCACCAGCTCTGCTCTGCTCAGCGCAGTCGTCAAAGCTCAAGAGGCACACTTCAAAATGACCATTCATTGCCACATAATAAGAAAATGCTTTCAGCACCGTTAACTGTTTGCCAGAGACCGCAGAGTTTAGCATTAGAGGGCGCACGCAGCTCAATAGATAGGCCTATAATGCAGGGTACAATCACAGATTTAGTCATTGTCTGTTTTGAAACCCCGCATTCTGATTTCAATATGCCCATCTAGGAGCTGAGCCTTGGAGACAGAGCCGAGAGCAGAGCGAGGGAGGTTTGTGGATGAGTACAGCCACAGTTGTTCAGAGTGATTCTCATCCATTGAGTCTGGGCTGAGGTGGCCTTGGAGCACTGAGAGGCCTGAGGGGGAAGGGAGGCAAAGTGCTGAGAGAAACACAGCACTTGTCATAAGGCAACCTCCATACAGCTCCATATACTCCAGACACATCAATAGTGCAGAGATAGAAGTGAAAAAAAAAATGGTAGTAAGGGTTTGGGGAAAATGCATTGTACCAGCTGTGAAGTAAATATAGTGTTTTCTGTCAGAAATTAGTAGAAAAACCGGATGATTAGGCTATGTCTTGGAGGAAAATTTTGTCAGTTCTACTCCATATAATTCCAGTGCTGGTAATGAGCACCGCTTTCATAGAGGCATACTGTCCTCTAGTGGTTTACAATGAAATAATAGTAATCTACTGATCATCATTCACCTAAATGCAGGTCTATGACAGACACCAATTCTCTTTACTTCTTCAGCTCTCATGAATCAATTCCCATCATTTGTCAAAACAAGGTTGCACTGAAATCTCTCCCAACACTAACTAAACCTCCTATATGTTGTACTTACCCGATGCTACTTTTTTTTTCTAAAATTGTTATTCTGTAAACCTTGTTGCATCGAATGTCATCACCTTTATACCTTTATGCAACGTAACAAAACACTGAATCAGCAGCCGGCAGCAGGCAGTCAAGAGGCATCTCTGTGCACTAGTGTCTGCCTGCATGTGAGGTGAGGGAACGTTGCCTAATTGTAGTGTCTATCAGTAAGTAGATGTTCAGCAAGTGAGGAGTTTTGGGTATAGTTTTATTTACATTTTTTCTTTAGGAGATGCACTGAATTCTGATGAAGATGAACCCCTTTCAAGTCTTGTTTTGATGCAGATACATACACTACTGTTCAAAAGTTTGGAGTCACTTAGAAATGTCCTTATTTTTGAATAATGCAGATACCATTAAATAAATCAGAAATACAGTCTAGACATTGATTATGTGAACAATGACTATTCTAGCTGGAAACGGCTGATTTTTAATGGAATATCTCCATAGAGGTACAGAGGAACATTTCCAGCAACCATCACTCCTGTGTTCTAATGCTACATTGTGTTAGCTAATGGTGTTGAAAGACTCATTGATGATTAGAAAACCCTTGTGCAGTTATGTTAGCACATGGATAAAAGTGTGAGTTTTCATGGAAAACATGAAATTTCCTGAGTTACCCCAAACCTTTGAACAGTAGTGCATATTATAGTGTATATTAACAGGAATATAGCATTATATAGGAGTGAAAGCAGTGCTCTGTTCATTTAAATGTGCAAGTGCACAAAAAAAAAAAAAAAAAAAAAAAAAAAAAAAAATATATATATATATATATATATATATATATAAAAAAAAAAATATATATATATATATATATATATATATATATATATATATATATATACATATATATATATAAAGGCATTGCTTCTGTGGAGTTCATCCTGGAATCATATAAATTGGATGGAGAACACAAACTGATGAAGACAGGATTAATAGCTGGACTGTTGGACTGTGTTAATTGTAGGTAGCTGTACCTAGCAAACTTTCAGCTAAGTAAATACTACAGATTAAAAAAAAAAAAAAACAGAAATAAAAGTATGTTCCTTAACCTCCAAGCACATTCAGGAAAAAAAAATCACAGCATTATGAACATTTACTGTTACTAAAACTAACTCACAGTGCCTTGATGATAGTAACTTTTTGCAGCATTAAAAGAGTGAAAACAGTGGTGTTTCAGGGCATGATAAAATGTTCTCAGTGTCCAGGTGAAGTTGGTAGCCTACAACCAGCAAAAAGAATTAATATATGTCATGATAAATTGTAATATTGCCATTATTTCAAAGCCTATTCCATCACTGATGACAACATTTTACTCTTTTAATGGCTCTAACAGACTTATTTAAACTAAATTTGAACTGGAGACCATTGCATTCGATGACCAGGTCAAGGCTTAAAACTGTGTGCTACCATTTGCCTGTAGAGTGGCTATTACAACAGGTGTAGATTCACAAATTTAACAGCTTTGGAAACACTGACGAAAAGAAGAACAAAAGTCAGGATATGCAGAGCTTCTCCGTCCATCCTACCTCTTTGATGGCCTGCCACTTGAGGGCGTTGTCTTCGCTGATGATACCGTCGGCCACACTGATGAAGTGCTGGCTCAGCTCCTGCACGCTGTCCTGGCTCTGGTTGCTGACATGGTCCACCGGCTGTGAGGGGATGTCAGCAGCCAGAGACAGCAGCTGGATGAGGGAGACCATGTCTGCTGGCTGCAGGCCCTGCTGGTGTGTGTCCTCCAGGGCCTGGGCAGAGACCTCCAGCAGGGCTGATGCCTGGGTCAGGCTGCTCAGGCCCGATGACTGCTGCCCCAGTACAGGCTGAGAGAGCAGAGACTGTTAAACCGCTTTCACTTTCGTCATCAAACATCAACTCCAACATCTTTTTAAAAAAAAGTTTTATTACGAACATTAGAATTACGTCAATATTTTAATAATAATTTGACAGTACTCTACGAAATATTCTGTAGTTTACTTGATTAGATGTCTTTTTAAAAATCATTTTGATGTCTTCTTTCCCCTCATCAAGTCTAAATTGTCTGTTGCCAAACACAAATAAGACTCTACTTGAACCAGAAGCCAATAAGTTGCAATAAAAAAACAAAAACAAAACAAAAACAGATCTTTTCTTTCTTTATAATAGGTAAGTGTTCAGACTTCTAGTGAATAGTTATGCTTTTTGTTTTAGTTCAAAGTCAAATTTATTTCTTTTTGCTCTTATCCCAAGGGATACATTTTCTTGCTTTGTGCTGAGCAGACAAAGGCAAAGTGACATAGGAATGTCAAAATCATACAAAAGACATCTCAGAGTTTTTTCCAGGGAGTCTTTCAGTGATGTAGTACAGCATATTATGTTTATAGTCTTGAGCTGAGAGAGTAGACAGCTTTACGACCAATGATGACTTTGAAAGTAGACAACGAATGTGTGTATTATTAGAAATGCATCGGAGACAATCACATTGACCCTCAAATTAAATGCAAAAACACACACAGGACACCTGTGGATGTTTCTGAAAGTACTTTTGTACTTCTTACAGGCCATAGTAGCTGCTCACAGATTGGGCTTTAACACCGTGACAGTGATTAGTCCTGAACTGTGTCGGCAGATAAGTACAGGACAGGAGAACGTAGAACTGCTTGATGGAAAGCATGTACAAATCAAAGCACCTATAAAGTACTGAAGTTGACTACTTCAACTGCAACTCTTTTAAAGATGAATTATTGTGTGTAAATGGCTGAGAATGTCCTGGCATTGCCTATCCTCATCACACACATTTGTTTTAAAGCCCATTTCTTTTTGTGGCACAGTCGGCTTATGGATCCACATGGACCCTTGTGGACTTGGATTATAGTTTCTTTACTACTTTTATGAAATAGCTTCCATGTTTGCTGGTAGTTGCTCCAACAAGTTGTAAATAGTCGGGAGAAATCCTTCAATAGCTTATTGCTAAAATTTCTCTCAATTTGAGAAGATTCGGGTTCTTGTTAATGGCCTCCTATTATTAGGACTTTCTGATATGCATGGATAAAGCAAAATAAATGAGTGGAAAGTAAACCACAGTCAGCATGAAAGACAAGTATTCACAAGTTTTTCTAATGTTTGGGTGAATTTGGAAATCAGTTTTGATATACTTTGTTTTGAATTATTTGACATGAGAAGTTGCTATTAATATCAGCACTAAGCATTTACCTGAAACACTGCATCTGTGTCAGCCCTATAGAAACCAATTTAAAACTCTCATGAAAACACATGCCAGACTTACAAATATAATATCTGTCAGTGCGAGATGATGTAACTAGATTAAAAACAAAACAAACAAACAAACAAACCTTAAGTTCATGAACTTAAGGCATTAAAGTCCACTGTTAAACTCTTACCTCTACATTTGGTGCAGTTATTTGACAGCAGAAACTTACTGGAATCTTTTTTTTGGCGGTAAAGTTATGCTACATGTAGTCTCGCTTAGCCAGTACATTCTGCAGAACATTCTGGTCTGACTGCACATCATTATTATTCTGCATTAAGGGAAAAACACTGACTTGTTTTCGTGCAGCTTGAGTGTTCCCTCAGAATAGTGAAGGGCCAACTATTTTGTTGGAACATTTGCATGTGGGGAGACAAGCACTGTTATTAAAATGGATAATCCACCAAAACAAAGAAGTAAACAAACATCCATCCTTTATCTATGCAACACTTAATCCTCATTGGGGAGCTGGAGTCTACTCCAGTTGACTCATGGTAAAGGCAGGGGACACCTGGACAGGTATCAGTCTATCAGAGGGCTACATATAGAGACAAACAATCAGTCTCACATTCACATCTACGGACAATTTAGAGTTACTAATTAAGCTCAGCATGTTTTTGGACTGTGGGAGGAAGCTGGAGAACCCATAGAAAACCCACACATGTACAGCGAAAACATAAAAACTCCTTGCAGAAAGATCCCAGGAAGGCGGGGGGACACAAGCTGGGGATCTTCTAGCTGCAAGGTGAAAATGCTAACCACCAAGCCACTGTGCAGCCCCCAAATAAGCATACATGCAGCTAATGGAAGGACAGGAGAAAGTGGTCTGAAATGGATCTCCATCCTACGTCCGGTGGGTCAGACTATGCTACATGAAGACGTACAGCAGTGCATAACTACCTGGCTCTTGTTGGAAAGCTTCATCAGTTGGCTCATAAAGGCAGTGGGCAGAGAGCCCTGAGATTCCCTCATCTGCTTCATCTTGAGGTAGCGCTCTGTGCCAACAACAACATGAGTGTGAGTGAAGATTAGTAATGGTAGGATGCTCTGCTGCTCAGACAACTCATCATTCTACCTTGCCCCTGTTGAAGCATCCCAGAATAAACCACTGAACTCCCAAGAAAAAGGGATTCCTCTTGCCTAAAGCTCACATGTAATATATAATTCATTTACAGCAGGAATAGGATTTATGCATTTGTATTCTTAACGTTATCAGTCAGTCAAAGACTTTAAGTCTAGTAAGTCCTGGCTTGACATCATTTTTAACAACTAAACATTTCTTTTTGGGAACACCTTTTATCACAGTCTGTGACTCCTGGAATTTCTTTGTTTAAATCAGGTAACAATTTTGAGTAACGTACATACTCTCTACTGGTGTTTAATTGCAGCTACAGAGGAAGAAAATATGACTATGGGGAACTATGGAGGGAATTTTAGAGTGAGGAAAAATGTTTCTTGTAAATATTGTGTATTCTAAGTAAACTTCCAAATGGTGTGATTAAATAGTAAAAATTATAGTGGCATAACTGTAGTATAGCAACAAAATTACCCTGCAATATGTGAGTGCTGTCGACAATATGAAGGGGTCTTTTTGTTCTACTTAGTCAAGTCTAAACCTCCAAAAGAAATTAAGTATTAAATTCTATACACCATGCATATCAACATCACATGAACTTCTTATTCAGCATTTTCAGATCACCACAAGGCTTTCTAACAGTGTTGAATGTCACTACATGAGAAAGTATTCATGAATTACCTATTGTTTGTCCCAGTAACATTGTACTGAAACATCCAAGTCACTGAACCTTTTATTAGGTCGCTTTGGACTCATGACCATAAAAAGACTCCCTACAGCCTCAGTAAAATTTTACAGTATGGCCCTGATTATGACTCAAATCATACTTTTATTTTAAGACACATTATTGCACTTCATTCTCAGAGTCACATTCCAAAGTGAATGTGTTGATCTAATGTACACTACCAGTCAAAAGTTTGGACACACCTTCTCATTCAATACTTTTTATTTATTCGCATTATTTTCTACATTGTAGATTAATACTGATGATTAACACTTTTTTGTTTACAACATAATTCCATATGTATTCTTTTATAGTTTTGATGTTTTCAGTGTTAATCTACAATGTATAAAATAATTAAATAAAAGCCACTGAATGAGAAGGTGTGTCCAAACTTTTGACTGGTAGTGTATATACAGGTTTCGTCCCATCATATCCATCTATTTTTGCAAGATGCACTACTATGTATTACAGCTTGTGCACAGTGTTTGAGGGTCACCTCTGCTGTTCCTGCAGATGAATGGCAGTAGATCAGAGCAGTCTGTCCGGCCCAGCAACGGGAGCTGGTCTGTCCAGCCCTGCAGCGTCCTGCAGCCCTGCAGCTCCATCTGCTGGTGTCCTGCTGTTTGCACAGTCATATCGTCACGATCGCAAAGTGGGCACACAATTAGACAGCTTGAGCATTTCTAAAGGTCTTGACAGTGAAAAGCTGTGGATGAGGTAAGTATGGCATTTCTTTCAGAGGAGTGTTTTCAGGTCAATCAAGCTGTCATTAAGTGTGAAGAGCAAACTGAGTAATCAGGAATTGAATATAAATCAAATTATAGCAAATGTTAATATACACAACTGTTACCATTACAACACCATCCGCATATATACCAGGAAACAAGTTTTCTGAAATCAGTATTGTAATGCATGAGAAAATATACACTGCCATTCAAAAGTTTGGTGTTACCCAGGAAATTTCATGTTTTCCATGAAAACTGACACTTTTATCCATGTGCTAACATAACTGCACAAGGGTTTTCTAATCATCAATGAGTCTTTCAACACCATTAGCTAACACAATGTAGCATTAGAACACAGGAGTGATGGTTGCTGGAAATGTTCCTCTGTACCTCTATGGAGATATTCCATTAAAAATCAGCCGTTTCCAGCTAGAATAGTCATTTACCACATTAACAATGTCTAGGCTGTATTTCTGATTAATTTAATGTTGTCTTCATTGAAAAAAACTACTTTTATTTAAAAAATAAGGACATTTCTAAGCGACTCCAGACTTTTGAATGGTAATGTACACACACACGCACACACCCCCCCCCCCCCCCCCCCCCCACACACACACACACACACACACACACACACTTGAAACCTTGTCATTGCTATTGTAAGAAAAGCTGCTACATGGAATTCTTAAGAGAAAAAGAAAGTGGCCAGTGGAGGAGTGACTGTTCAGGGAGTGACCGTTCAGGGAGTGACCGCTCAGGGAGTGACCGCTCAGGGAGTGACCGTTCAGGGAGTGACCGCTCAGGGAGTGACCGCTCAGGGAGTGACTGCTCAGCTCTAAGGAGTTCTTTTCTTCCCCACATTGCCCCCACACTACTGCAGCTGCTGGGAATCCCCACCACTCATCTGTCCCTCCCTGCCTCACTTTTTCTGCCCTCCATTCTTCTCTGCTGGTTCTAGAAGCGTCTCTGCCTCAGACAGTTTACTCTCACATGTCTTTGTGACTTTCTTTTAGGCTACCAAACCAGACCTTCAAGATAAACTGAAGTGCCTCTTTATCAAGACCACCAAGTCGTAACGTTTTTAAACACTATTAACTATTAACTTTTAGCAGACACAGAATTTATCCATTAGCTAACTATTTATTCATTATCTTCAACTATTTCAGCTGTTTATGTGTTGCTCTTAGCTGGTGATTTATCGACTATTTGTAATGCGTTACCTTTTGCTAACTGTTTCAACTGATCCTTTGCCCATTACTGTTCATTCCGTGAAAAGCAACGCTAACTAGGAGAGGAGACCTGTGACTGTGAAGCTTTCAGATCAAGGAAAAATGCCAAATGGTGTGCAAATGGAACCTGCAAGTAGCACAGCAGTATTTACCTATTGTAGCTGGTCTGCACACACAGATGCAGAAAGCATGAATTTGACCTTAGAAGGATGCTGCCCCTGAAATAAGTCACTCTACCTCCCTTCACTGCCTGAAAATGATTTGTTGATCTACATCACTGGACTCTGACCATCCAACACATCATCCTCATCCTGTCCCTCATTTCTGTTGCCATTAAAGACCGATGGCGACCTACTTAGCATGTCCGGCACCACTGGAGGTGGTGCTGATGTATGATCCAGCTGACTCAACAATGACACAAAACCTGAACACTGTCATTCCGTACAAGAGTTTTGATAGATGATAACTTTACTGTGTGAAAACCTTTGACCTTAAAAAGACATTAAAGTTTGTGTCTGCTGGTGCATGCCACCTGTATATGAGTTAAAATAAAGCAATATATTAACACTCTGCTTTGCAATAACATTGTAGTTCCTGTATATTTTGGACTTGTATGACACAAGACTTGGCAGTGTCTCGCTCCCAGTAATCCTAAAGGGACAAAGAGGTGGACGTAGGATGCAAATATACCTGAGCTGGACTGTCCTACCCACCTGTCACTGTCAGAACTGTCAGAAAAGCCACTCAAAATTGGTCACAGCTTTAAGTATATAAAACTTTAAGCCTTAATGTAATTGACACAGGTGAGTTACATAAAAATTTACTCCCAGTACAGGCGTCTTGAACAGGGATATTAGCTATAGACACCAAGACAGTTTTTTTGTACCAGGCTGTAAACATGTTTTAAATCTGTTATAAAGTTAACCATTTTAACATGGGAGTCTGTGGGAATTAAATCAGTTTTGAAGTCAGCCCAAAGTAGTCATTTAAGAAACTGCAGATTTTAGCACTTCTGCTTTGTTTTCATTTTTCAGCCTTGGAGGTTGCTAGTTGGATTAAACTATGGATAGAATTTCCTTCATTAGATCATAGACATTGTAGGCGTTTTCTTGACAATGTATTTGTTTATTTTTCACAATATTCCCATATTTAGGATATCTTCCACTTTCAGAGCCCTGCGTCTCAGAAACTTTTTGTCAATCACAGGTTGTGGGCAACACTGCAAGGCCATATGATGGTGCTGGTGCATGGTGCTCTAAACTGAACTCAGATGCACTTACTGGAGCATTTGGAGTGAGTCACTGTTATCTTACCTGGACAAAACAGAAGGGCCTGGATCTCTTTGACCAAGGGGTGGCAGCGTAAAAGATCAAGGTTCCAGCTGAAAAGAATTTCCTGGGTCATGGGTGAGCATGCGTTGAGGGCAAGGACATGTCTTGTTTCCAGAGACGTGTTCCAAACATTCAGGTCGGTGATATTTCCAAAAAAGGGTTCTGTAAAATTTCCACCAAAGGAGTCTTGGTCCTGACCCAGGATCAGGATCCCATTCCCATAGATATCCCTGGAAGTGTCTGTCCCTGTGCCTGTGTCTTTCTTGTCTCCATCCACATATATAGCCCAGTGACTGTTGCTCCTTTGCCATGTGACACAGATGTGATGCCACGCTCCATCATTTGGGAACGACGCCTTATACGGCAGGTGCTTTCCATGGATGATGAGCGCCAGGAGGATTCGACCCTGCATGTCCACTTGGCCTCGCAGCTGGAACTCGTTGGTAAACACAGGCGCAGCATAGGAGAAGATGGTGGACACCTCATTCCACTCTGAGTCCCACTGAACTCGAACACACACACTGACAGATGACAGGGCAGGGAACAATATGTTGACATGAACAAAGCCTTCCCGAGATTCCTTTGGGAAGCTGAGTGCTGAGAACGGCACATCTAAACAAGAAGAGCAGAAGAAGAAGTTTTAATTTTGAAAAAAAAAAAAAAACCAACAAACTCGCAGCTTGTAGATCCACTGATCCTACTCACACTGCTTGGAGAGGGCTACAGGCTTGGAAGTGACTCTACTGGGATCCTTGATCCAGATTGGTGAGCGAAGTCCAGTCTGCCGAAGCAACTCCAAGGCTTCTTCCTGGTCATTTGTCTGATCCATGGTGACAAGGAAGCTAAACTGGCCTCTGCAGAAGTAGTCAGCCCTGGAGAAGGACAGCGAGTCATTGACCAGTTGGAAGGCTGAGTGTGATGTTAGGTGAACCAGTGGGTACTGTCCTGGGAAGTCAGACACAGAATTCAGGACATTGTAAGGGAAATTTGGTGAAATTCAAATCAAATATGAATTATTTGATTTTTGAAAGCTTAAGCGGAGAAGCCAGTAGTTTTAATTGAAACTTCTGGTCACTGAAAGTGATCAACGATCTCACCATTTGAGTCTCCCTTTCTTTCTGGTCCAGCATGTGTTGGCTCACTTTCACATCCCACCTGCAGGGTTAAACAGTCCAATTTATTTTGCTTTATCAGACTTTTGAAACATTTGCTATAATGCAGTGTTTTAAGAACATGGTTGTCAGTGTTAAAAAGTTAAAAAATAAAATGAACCAGAAGTAAAAGTTGCTTACATGGCTCTTGTTATATTTTGTAGTATGGAATAAAAAGGTTATTACCACCAAAGAGAAGAGTGTGAATCCAGTAAGCAGGGCTCCAGTCATCTCTAGGCCAATGTTGTCTCCAACTGAGATAAACCAAACCAGTTTACCTAGAAAATGATATTTCCCCTGAAATCAGATAAATGTAAACTGATTTGGGGTATTTAGGCCAGTGATATTTCAAATACAACTTTAAGTAATGCAGGGCAAGGCAAGCCAAAGGCATTTTAATGCATCACTCTTCAGCAGCTGCTTTTCAAAAATTCTGGAGAGAGTTTTGTCGATTCAGAAGTTGCTGTCTAGTCACTTGTAGAATGCCTTCTTTGCTTCTAAACAGCACGAAGTCTCTTGGAGTAAAATGGAAACAAGTGCAACACATATGGAACAATCAAACATACATCCAGCCCAGACTCCTCATTCAGAACTTCAGCGTGAACGTCCACCATATCCCGTCATGTCCAGTAGTGTTTCTGATCTCCTGACTGGGAGAGAGCCAGTGATCCCAGTGCATCTGTCCCAGAGTCCCAGCCTGTCTCCTGCCTCCTTCTCCCTCCACACACCCACAACCCTCCCTGCCTCCTCCCCCCTCCCCTCCAGCCCACCCACCCACCCCTAAGCCATCTGCTTTGTCATGCAAATTGAGTCATTTTTTAAAAGAACCCTACTTACGCAAGCAGTGTCGAGCATTTGGCAAAGAGAGTTCATCAACAGCAGCCGGGCTGTGGACATTTTTACCACACAGCCTTTATTTATGCCTTCTATAGGACTCTCTAAAGTTAATTGGAAGATCTGTTTAATTGCCTTACTTCATTGTCAATAAAAGATTTGTACTACTCATGTAGTTGGTGTATAGTAAGCCATAAAGGTTGTCTTTTTAGAGTCTTTCATCTGGCAGTTTTGTGCACCAGATGATTAAAAAGCTTTTGCATGTGCTCTGAAATCAAATGCATCCTCGGCATTCAAAGTACGCCCCCTGCATCAGACAAGATTCTTTTCACAGACATTTACACAACACCAGATTGATGAACAAGTAATTATATTGTTGCAAAGGTTGTAAACAGTTTTAAAAGTTGGATCCTCAAGTCTGACTTCAAACACTCACACCCATGCACTTACTGGATAGACTTGTTCTGATGAGACCTTTGAGTTGTTAAAGGACATCTGTTTCACGTTGAATCATTTTTTTATATAGTTTTGTCCAATAGCATTACGCTCACTTAAGCCACCGTTGAGGTGGGGGAACGTGGCAACTTCACTTAAAAGAAAATGTAGGAAACAGAAACAGTATCTTCATTGACAGGTTGTATGCAAACCGATTAATCTAAATAAGCATAGCTATTTATACTATTGTTTTAGCATACATACACTTAAAGGAATATTACCAATGGGAGGTGCTTAAAGGGACCATTAAGGTCTACAAGGTAAAGCTCAAGTGATCGATGGTGACATCTAAGCCTTTGCTCAATTAATCTGTCAACATGTTGTGAGACAACCACTAATACAACAAACCAGAGGACCTGCAATAGCTGTCCAAGCTTGTACGCTAATTCACACAAACTGTAATGACTGTGGGTTTGACAGTGTTGTTTGATAAGTAAATTCAAGTCAGAAATGTTTACAGAAATGATGTTTTTGTCTTTTTAGTGCAGTACATTTGTGTTTGTGGTAATGTAGTAGGATTGTGTGTGCCCACTGTACTGTGCCTACTTCTTCCAGTCAGACTTGGCTGAGGTGAGATTGTCCTCGGTGTACACACAAGTGAAATTATGATTACTGCTATTTTGTCATGTTGCTCTAGATGAGACACATGTTTAAAAAAATCACAAAGGAAAGCTGCTGGACCAATCATAGCCCTATGCAAACCTCCATTTATGAGTACCTTTAGCATCACCAAAATTTCAGATTCCTGAACTTGTCGCTTACACGGCTTAGAGAGGACACTGGAAACAAAAGCAGAACCTGGGACAATAGCTGCAAGTTCAACGACAGGTCAGGAAGTTCCCTCATTGGAAAAAAACTCTTAGTGGTTTTCCTGTTTGCAGTGGACATTTTGGGTCATCATAGCACATTTCATTTCAACTCCAGTTTGGCTAAACTGTTTGCTAGTCTTTCAGACTGTTTTGCTTGTTCCCTTTCTCTTTATGATTGCCTTTAAGATACATTACCATTTGGAATTCAGTTCACTATTAACATGGTGGATGCATAGTTAAAGCAACTGGACTAATTCTTAAAGATGATCATTGTGCCATTGTGACAAGTTCTCATACAGGGACGCTGATGTCCTTGATTGCGAAACTGTTGGAATAAAGCTTTAGCATGCCTAATGCCTGGAACCCAGACATCCAGATGACCAAGTGAGACAAAGCGTGTCATTAGTATTCCACGTAGGTACCCGCTCACAGTGTGAAAAACTGGACCAAAGCCCACAGGAACAAAGCCTCCTCCAGACTGAGACTCCTGGACATTGCTCTCCCTCGTGCTCTCTTCTCCCATCTCCTATTCATCAAACTAAACAACGACTTTCTCTTTCAATCACGCAGGAGGTTAGGTGTTGCTGTGAAAACCACTGCGTTTACTTGACAGCAGTTCCATACCAGAAAAAACTGGTATGGAACAACAGATTCTGGAAGGTTTCTGCAAACTACTCTCAGGGATTTATGTTCTTAAAGATCATCAATCACAAATAAATGTTTAAAGCTCAGGTTTCGTAGCTCAGTTGGACTCAAAAATAGGCTTTTGCCTTCCCTACATGAATACAAATAGGCCGGTTCTACACGGTTTTGCAGTACTCAGGATTTCTTGCTGCATCTCAAAACATTTAAGCTGAACAGAGTTTTGTCAAACCAATTGAAAGTTACATTTTTATATAATTCAGACACATTCTTTTTTCTCCAAAAACATCAATGGACAATCCTTAGACTTACCAGAGCTCTTTCAAACTACTTTCTACCAAAGAATTTGTGACAATGATGTGCACATTCTTTAGAAAGAATAGCTGTATTGAAGACTTTGAGTTGTATGATTTCATGAAGAGAAAGATAAAACAGAGTCAATATTATATCGCTACTAAGTTGACCTTTGGGATATATACAAAAAATCACCATTTCATCATTTTGTCGTATTGTGTACATCAAACAGACTTTATGTGCATTATTGCCACCGACTGGATTAGAGTGTCCATCAGTGTTACTGCTGTGCCAGAAATGAGGGAATTGAGAAAGGTGGAAATAAATGCGACATTTTTTTAATGCGTTATTCTTCCTGTAATTAATTAATCAAAATGAACTTTTTCAAGTCCCAGCCCTAATGTAAAGTGAACCCACTTGACAACACTGATCCAGGTTGTTGTTTTCATCCTGAGTGAATGCTGTGGAGTATTTTGTTTGGACAGTAAAATCATTCAACTCAGCTTGACTGCAAACAATAGAACAGGAAATCAGATGCCACACTGCTGAGTCACTGCAGTAAAACTCATTAGAGGTCAAAATATGAAACTTAACCACCACATTAAAAGCCGTCACCTGAGCTTTATGCACACACCCTAATTCTAGGGTACACAATCTCCTCACAATCTTATCTTAATTTCAGAGATATGGATTACATAGCCTGTTGTTTTTGGTACTGATCACACAGTAGGTCCATGTTTTATTCTTGTGTCACTGTCTGCTCCAAAAAACGTGGAATCCAGAAAGATTTCAACTGCTGTGACTTGATAAATAAACTTTGTTTATTTTACACTGAAAAGTTCAAAAAGAGATTACAGCTTGAATCAGGTTCACACAAAGATCGTCAAGGCTCTCTTAAGAAAGGCAGCAATGTCAAAACGCCAATGTCAAATATAAATGTAAAACTTTGTTGCAGTGCCTCAGATCGCTCTGCCTTTGTTAAGATTGTCCAGCAGTTATTAATTTGAAGGTCTGTTGTTGATTTGATTTAGGTATGGACTCTTCTGATCCTCTGAAAAAAAGAATGACTGCTAGATAATGCAGCTCCTCTGCTTTCTGATTTTAGCAGAAACGTCACTAAAAAACAAACAAAATGAATTAGGCATTCTAAAAATAAAGAGATATACATTTTCAATATGACTGATCTCCTGACTTAATTTTCACTTATGAGGTGAAATTTTTTGATGTCCACTGAATTTATTCAGTATTTAGTGCTAATTGGCAAATTAATAGGCAGCTTTGCATCGGAGGACCTCCGAACAGGTGTAAGGTGGCACAAACGTTGACAGAAACATTCCTGTTTCTACTGTGGTAAGGAGCACATGACCAAAGTCTTTCTTGTAGCGGCAAACCCAGTGAGAATCATTCACCTTGCAGTTCTCAGCTATGTAGTGTTTTACTCTCTTTCAGCTCATTGAGTTAATTTTCTGGTCAACAACTTCAACTTCACTGTTTTAATTCAGTCATACCCTGTATGTACGTAAGAAGTAACTAACCAGTCATGCAAACCCAGAAGGCTGTTCGAAGACACTTACTGACATCCAAATTGGAAATAAGGTTAAGAAGCTAATTTAAAATGTGTTTCTAATTTTCTGGTCCATGATGCCAAATAACAGTCAACAAATCAAAAAAAGAGATTTTATGTTTTGTGGGTCATTCCAGAATTGGAGAATATTTGGGCTTCAAAATGTTTGAAAAATAAAACTTTCTTCTTCTTCTACCAGCTAAAAGGTTATGCTAACATGTTATGGGACGCACATTCCATGAAATATAACAATTATTTAAAATATTATGTTGATTAAAATAATGTTTCCACAATTACAAGAGACATCAATGAAAAAAATAATACTAAAAAAGAAATTTAAATTTAATTTCAACTGTTTAATTTGAGATTCTTTTTGGTCATCAGGGAGGTGGGACAAGAGAAAAATGGCATTTTAGGGGAATAACTTGGTATTTTGAAATTTAAAACTCGCAAACATTCTTTTTGGAAACATTCATTTTGCACATGGATTATTTGAAATTTCATGGGTGGGCCGTGAAATGTCCTCCAATTCTGGAATGACCCCTGCAGCAGTTTAAATGGAAGTTATAAACCAGATACTTCACCAAAGCTGTGCCCTGCTACTTCAGATAAGTGTTCCATCATTACAGAGTCCCTCAGAGGAGACCAACAGAAAGAGCCAAGGCTAAGTACCTGCAGCTGAACCTGCTGGGTGAGGGGGGCTATGGATTCTTCTACGCTGGATTCAACAGGAGAGGAGATCTCTTTCATGTGACAGTAAAATACTTTCTTTAGGACAATGTCAAAGTCAAAACAACCGCACAGCAAAAGTGCATCTGAGTATGTACCCAATGGGAGTGGGCGGATTGATCCTTTCAGTACACTACTCACACTAAGTCTCTCTTATAGAAGAACACATTTACTGCATTTCTCCCCGTTTTCACAGAGGGTTTACAGGCCTGCTCTCTGTTTCTTTAGAAAGTACTGTGATCAGCCATTTTGTTTTTCACAGTGACATTTTGCGTTCACTTGTCAACAGCAATGCATCCTGTTAGTAAGGTGTGACTACCACTCACTAATACCTTGAAGGACAAATGTGATCGTCAGACTGAAGTCTAGCAAGCAGAAACATTGCAGGGTACAGGGTGCTTTCATGAGGCCAAGCATGGATCAGAGTTCAATGCAAAGGCACCTTCCATCTTAATCAAACAACTGTAAGCTGTGAAATGTAGAAGTGAAGGGAGGTAGCCATGAATCCTTCAGTGGGGCTAAACATTGATTTAAATGTTCAAGCTGTCGGTTTTGTTACTGCTTTATATTTAAGGTCTAAAATCTGGTACTAGGGCTAGGGGAACGTTTTACTCCACCCCTCAATTCCTCATAATGCTTCTTCTCTCGTATAGGTCTTTAGTGTGAGTTCAGCTCATCGCCTGAATGTCCTGCTCAGACATTTATTGCTTTGATTCACTCTCACTGTTCTCATAAAGTTGTTTTTGGTGGATGCAGTTAGAACAGAACATTTTAGCATCTCTTTGGTTTTATGAACTGTCATGGCTGTCATCTGCATTATGTGGCAAAGACCAAATGTACCCTACCGACTATAGAGGTCAACATATAGCAGAGGAGTATTTAACGGGTAAAAGAGAGTGACATCAAACTTTTTTGTCACATTTATGGGAACAGCCATGTACTGCAAGTCTGAATGACACAAAAAACTATTTAACAGGGAAAATTAGATTCCGTGTCTAATAGGGTTTCAGAAAACCAGGCTGTGAAAGAAGAAGAAGTAAACTGAAGTCTCCTTCAACCTCAGCACTAGTTATGATGTAGCAAATTCCTCATAAACCCAACAGCTGGTGAAAACAGAGAGTGGGTCAACTACAATCCAGTGAACTGTGTCATAAAAACAGTGGCAGTCAACAGAAATGCAAAACAAGAGATGCTAAGACATTTGGCTATGCATCCCAGAGCAACACAACATGGTGAAAACAGCCCTGACCTATTTAGCTACAATCAACATTTGAAAGATATCGTGCTGTTAAAAAAATATAATTTACTCAATCTGTCCTGGGTCTGCCTGCACCCACGCGTACATTCACACGTTTAGACGCACAAATGCATGCCGTCTTATCATATGCACAGACATAATAGCAACATATCTGGAGGCTGGAGGGAAAGTTGTGTGTGGAATTATGCATGCAGTGTTTTCTTACACTAGGGCCCTGAGCTCAGTGTGTAAACAGTTGTTCAGCGCTCTTTTACTGGCTTCAAGTCAACAAAGCACTGCACAGTTGAGAAAAAAAACTGAAAAAAAACCTCACTTCAATAGATGAGCATTCAAGACTATTCAGGTTTTTGAGCCCGATTAAAAAAAAAAACTCAGTAAAGCAACATAAATGTAACATCTTTAACCCATGTGTTTTGAACACACTAAAGAGCTGCTGTCTTTAACAAGGTTTCTGCATGATAAAATAGTGTTTTTTTCCCCAGTTATTGGACTAATCTGTTGTGCTTTTTACCTGATGCCAACAAACACCTCTGGTCAGAGAATGCAGCGCTCTTTTAATCGACAGACCACAGTAAGCAGAAGCTCACAAAAGAGGCCTGGGCTAATTGAACTCCCTTTGCTCGCTCTTCCCTCCACTGTAACTTTGCTGCCGCTACCACCCAATGCATTTCCATGACAACCTGGGGATTGTAAGAGAGGTATGGAAACGTCAAACAGTCGGTGGGCGTGCGTCGTCACACACAAAAGGCCAGTGACCTACATGTGGAGCGAAGATGAAGACTTTTCCCAGAAGAACAGGCTCTGCACAGCAATGGAGGACGGGCCACAAAAACACTGACAACCCTTCCAAGCTCCTCTTTTTACTCTTTAGTCTCACACAGCTGCTCAGTTGTACAGCTTCCCTGTAGAAGGAGCCGGCTCCACTAACATGTAAAACTGCAGTGAGTAACATGACATGAAAAAGGAGCAGGTGTGGAGTGGAAACACATGTTTTTGATATGTGCTAGGAATCGTTTTAATATAGCATAAGAAGAGTAAATATGGCTGCTCAAACAGCACAAGTCTGCATATATAAAGCTCAGAGGATACATGTTTGTAAAGCCTGAACATAACTTCTGGCTGGTCAGCAATCAGAGGCCATGTTTGTCTGGCCTAATCTGGCAACAGCAGATAGCCTTTATGGCCGCCCATCGGCCATCAATCAGGCCGGCTACTGAGGAACAGCAGCAGGGGTCACACTGTCGCCACGGAGACCGCCTTTAAAAGCAGCCATATAAACGATAAAGGGTGCTGGCACGAAACAAAGAGAATGACAAAGACAGAAGGAGAGAGGGATGGGTAAGTCCGGTGTTAGTTGTGTCTTCTTTGGACAGAATTGGACTCCAGCTTGAGTGAGACAATGCTGAGCTAATTCAAGTCCTCTCACTGCAGATGGAGCTCATCCAACACAAAAGAAGTTTTTTTATTGACAACACTTGTTTGCCAGTTTTAGATAACTTCCTCCGATATGATGTATAATATGTAACAGTGTAAATAATTACATACTGTAGACTTACACGAGCAAAACTCACAATTGAAGATGTAATAATTGTTACCTCCACTAACACTGTGTCTCTGATTTTTTGGAAGTTGGCTTGTTTGCTTACCTACTTGGAACTAAACAAAAAGATGATATAAACTTTAGAACCCGTCCCCCAAAAATGATGTACCTATACAAATCTACAAATCTATCTAAATTATTTTTTGAGGGAGACACATTTCTCCTGAATTCTGTTTGTTTGTGACGTATCATGGACACATTTCCAAGAAACAAATCTTTGCCATTTATTGTATTGCTTTCCAACTGTCACCCTGGCAACCCAGAAAATGAAGGAGAAGCTTCAAACATGTTGTAAAAGGAGACTTTTTAAACCCAAACTATGACATTTTCTTAAACCTAACCAAGCTTCTAACAGGTTAGCTTAGTGAGAGGGTCAGGCCAAAGCATGATATTTTCCTCAATCTAACACAGTAGTTCAATCAGGACAAGTTTTGATTTTTTTTTAAATTGCACTAGTTATGTTGGCCTGTGCTCTGGAACTTCCCTGTCATTTCACATGCATAAATAAGCCAACACAGAAAGACAGAGCAGGCATCAGCCACAGCAGATGTGACATTGATTACATCAGATGCAGCATCAAAAGGAGGCACTAGGATGAAGGCAGGCTGCTTTTTATTAGTATCAAGTAGAGCTTGAGCAATGCGATGGAGGTAATTTTAAATGGCAAGTGAAGACTATCAATTTATAGCCTTGAGTACTGAAACAGGAGCATTGATTGATGCAGTTGTTACTGCTCCCATGTGGAGAGAATCAGCAGTGTAGTGCTTTGACAGGAACCAGCAGTACAGGCAGAGGAAGTGAAGACGGGAAGCAATGAGGGTTTTCCCTCGTCCAAAGAAAGGCTCTTCAGGTCAGCTTCCCGGACAACATGTCATAGAATACAGAGGACTAAAAGCAGAATTAGACACTGTAATTAAAATAGACTTTTCTTTCCTGCACCAGTTACCTGTACCAGTCTTTGAGCGTTATAGAATAGAGCAGAGAGAAGTGGTGAGGCTGAATTGTTACACCCATCCCTTAAACATGTGATCATTCTTTGCAGGAGTGGAAGAGTGAAGGGGAGGCATATATCATTACCTTGTACTTTTGTTCTCTTAAGGCCATTTAGCAGGAGATAAAGAGAAGGCTTTTAGAGCACCTTGTTGTTGGATGGTTCCAAACAGCAAAGATTGTGTGTTTAGTCTGTCCTGGTTATTCATCCCATCAGTTCTTGTAATCCCCTTTCAGTCAGTCCTAGTACCCTATCCTATGAATTTTTTGCTCTTGATTTTCTGTGTTCAGTTCCCCCTAATTACTCGACCAAGGACCAAGTGATTAGATTTTGGCAGTGATTTGGCTTAAAGTCTGGATCCATGGATTTCTTAAAGATTTCTGTCTCATTGCGAGATAGCGGCACGGCGTCACTGTAACTATGACAACAAGTGAACACTATGTCAGCTGCCTGCCGACAAACTCACGATTGTGATCCTACTACAAATCCACCGCTGTGGATTTATCAGGACTTATCTGTCGGAATTCATACAAGGACTGAGCTTTAGTTTAGTTTGCTTGCTTTCTCACCTTCCCTAGCTCAGTCCCCTGGTTTGTTTAGTTCTTTATTTGGAATCATACTTTCAGTGTTTTACCTAGTTTTGTCATGAATTGCAAATAAACATTTTTCCACCATGTCTCACCACACATCATGATGCTACCACCACCGTGCTTTAGGGTCCGGATGGTCTTTGCCATGCAGACCATATCTCCTTTTTTCTCAAGGTCTTTATGTTCAAACAAGTGTTTTTTTTTTTTTTTTTAAATCAGACTGAAGAATATTTCTCTAAAAAGTGAGATCTTTGTCCCTCT
The DNA here is from genome assembly GCF_022539595.1 of Amphiprion ocellaris. Classification (NCBI taxonomy): domain Eukaryota; kingdom Metazoa; phylum Chordata; class Actinopteri; family Pomacentridae; genus Amphiprion; species Amphiprion ocellaris. The sequence continues at coordinate 8,558,544 of NC_072771.1, read as the reverse complement.
GTGCAGCTGCAAACTGCAGTCTGGCATTTTTATGGTGGTTTTGAAGCACTGATTCCTTTCTTGCTGACTGAGCAGCCTTTCAGGTTATGCTGATATGGGACTTGTTTTGCTGTGGATATAGACACTTTTGTACACGTTTCCTGCAGCATCTTCAGAAGGTTGTTTGCAGTTCTTTGATTTGGACCGCTGAAGGTATAGAAGATGTCTCCCTCCTGGGCAGTACAGCTGCAGCCAGATGTGACTTTGAATTGTTGCCACACACCCTGTTCCCAATAGTATGTGTCAGCAGAGCCAGAGGCTGCACTCTCAGAGCCCTCATTGATAGGACCGCATGTTTAGGGTTGCACATTTAGGGTTGCCCATTTAGGGTTGCACGTTTAGGGCCTTTTTTCTAGACTGTGGATGATCACTGAAGTCTGTGACTTGTGATTTTTAAAGGGTGATTTCACTCAAAAGATACTTAGTTTAAATGGTTTATTCAGGGAATACTCAACTGAAGTGCACTTCATGCCCAAGTGTCTATAATTTTAAATGTTTATTTAACTCAAAACGCTACTTATTACAATAATGATAACTTGGTTGCTAAGATTGAATTTGGACAAATTGTGTAATACATATGTCATTATCAGTTAAAATAATAATGGAATCATCTGCTGTGGTCTTTGCGGTCTCTAGATTTCAACCAGGATGGTTTGAAAGGTAGGAAAGAGGCAAAACACAAGGACAACTTGGGGTATGTGGCCAAAAGCAACACCACCACCAGAGATAGATATTAACATGCATATAGCATTGATATAATTGATGAACTGTACATCGTTCACTTTTTTTGCTTTGGCAAAATATTTGATTTTTTTTTAACCAGTTTTAACAAGGTTGAAGATCTTCCTTGGTGAATTGTTATATTCACCTTCAAAATTAGAGGACAGTTGGTTAAATTGAACATTTGTTAGATCCTTTTGCAAACACGAGTAAACATAAGTTACATCTAATCCTACAACTTGATTAAGGACATACTGAATGTCTCAACATTACAAGTCAGTGTCATTATCAAAAGACTAACTATGAAATCATGTACTGTGGAGAAAAATGTAGTTTCACTGTTTAACCTTTTCCAGCATTAATACACATCTGTGTTCTCTACTGTGACAAGTTCAGATGCCTGCAACATTATTAACATCATTAAAAGTGTAAAACAGTGAGTATTAAACATTCACATTGAAGGTTATTGCTGCTGAGCCAGGTGACAGACAGTGATCATTTCAAAATGCTTCTGTCATCTGATTACGTATTAATGTAAGCTGCCAAAAATTGCACTATGACTCAATTCAGCTTGTATGCCAATTGAACTAATTGGCAAATAGGCTTAGAGTTGGTTCTACAGCAGCTTTTGCTAGCTAAAACATGAATGTTTGCCGTACCTAATGATGAGTTCAAACATAGTTTGTTTCACAGTTCAGCAGGTTAACAACAGTTTTGTTGCGTAAATGACTACATCACAAGTGTTTATAGTGTTAAACAATAGATGGATTCATGATCCGTACTAGTGTTGTGACTGTCGTCCATCATGGCAAGAAATGCTGCTACTTCCTTTTGCACATCACAGTCCTAGAAGTACAGTTCAATCGGTGTGGTCCTGAGAGTGCAGCCTCCCAGTCTGCAGACATACCCTACTCCTCACTCCCCCGGCCTTGCACCTTCTCACTTCTGTTTCCAAAACCGAAATCCCACTTGCATGGTTGCTATGTTGGTTATCTGGTGACTCAAGATGCAAACTCAAGAGAGCAAAGCTTGAACATCGATGGACCAAATGCATTAAAGTCCAAGGAGACTACGTTGCAAAATAACGTAAGAGTATACCTTTTCTTGTGAATTTTCTGATGAGGCGAAGAACTTTTTGAAATACCTTTGTAAATTGCTCCCAAGAATTACCCACTCTTCTTCAGGCCCACAATATTGTTTTTTCAAAATTTTTGGCTGATTTCATTTGATTGTCCCATGATATCAAACATGATGCACTGAGTTTGAAGATAGGCCTTAAAGTGCACCCTGCAGGCGTACTGGAAGCTTCTAAAGTCACAATGTATTTTTACAAAATTTTCCTATTTGTTTGAAGGCACAGACAACTTATTGTAGCCTAAATAAATTTCTGACGCTCTGGAATTGTGATAAAGTGAACTAAAAGTTAAACAATCTGTCTGTAAACAAGTATTAAAGAAATTGTTTGTGTCACGCACAAAGTACTTGTCACAACCACTTTGCAAAAACTACCATGAACTTTGGGGAGGTGTTAGTGACAACCATGTAAGTGTGGGAAAACTTTCAATTTTAACTGTAGGTAAACATGTAGTTCTGTCTTCATTCATCATTAAGATTTAGAGATACAAACACCTCACCTTTTAGAAATTTTCCATTTTAAAATCAAAATAGCTCACCTATGGAATTTGTGTAGATCAGACAAGGCATGAAACAGAAAGAGGAGTCCTAAACATGAAGATGTGTTTAATTTACTAACTCTGAAAGTCCCGAATGCTTATTTTTGGTTGTGTATGCAGCATACAGACCACTAGATGTTGCTAGAGCATCAACAGACCAAAACACATTTCATTTCCATCCAGAAAGGCTGTGTACATGAGCCAAGAAAACTCAAGTTGTTTTCAACTCAACTAACATCTTTTTTTCATTTGACCTGTGTCTCCTAAACTCATGTTTATTTCACTCTGTGGTAGGACCAATGGGTGAACAGCGTGTGCACATTCCAAAATCATGTAAATAACAGCATAAACCTTGGCAACTGCATGCACATTTTAAATTTATTTTTAAATTTCTTATTTATTTTCTTGAACTTTTAAGTTAGGAGGTGTTAACTTCAAATTTATCATGTTTTAAATGTTCTAGAGGGTCCATTGTACAGTTTACTCTTCTAAACATAAAACTGAACTTTAAACGCAAAATATTTGTAATAAAGTCCAGAGTAAAGAAGCAAAAGCTGTATCCTTAAGGCAGTAAAGCCCAGTTACCATTCACATAGAGAAATCAAGAAAGACATGATATATCTGAACTACTGTTCAAAAGTTTGGGGTCACCCAGACAATTCCATGTTTTCCCTGAAAACTCACACTTTTATTCATGTGCTAACATAATTGCACAAGGATTTTCTAATCATCAATGAGCCTTTCAACATCATTAGCTAACACAATGTAGCATTAGAACACAGGAGTGATGGTTGCTGGAAATGTTCCTCTGTACCCCTATGGAGATATTCCATTAAAAACCAGCTGTTTCCAGCTAGAATAGTCATTTACCACATTAACAATGTCTACACTGGATTTATCATTCATTTAATGTTTTCTTCATTGAAAAAAAATGCTTTTCTTTCAAAAATAAGGACATTTCTGAGTGACTCTAAACTTTTGAATGGTAGAGTATGTCCATTCATCCATTATCTATACATATATATCTATCGCATCACATTAATTATTTGTATCTTTCTTCTAATTAATTCACAATTTAAACCAAGATTGGTTTCTAAACCAGGATTCTGCAAATGTTATCCAGGTTATAACATCTGTGAATATATTTTTATAGTTCTGTATCTTAAAATATAAAGCATCAATTACATATTTCCTTTGGGTAAATGTCAGTACACAGCTAACACATAGTCTTTCCATCTGTGCATTCCTCCCCATTACATAATATCCAACCCCAAAATTATATTGTCTTATGAGAATACCAAGAATGCAAATATATTTACTTGCAGACACATGGTGTGTGCAGTATATACTGTTCTCCAGTTGCAAACATGAAGCTACAATTTTGTATCACATGGATACATTGATATACATGGCAATACAAGGTAAAGTATAAACATTTTTCTGCAAAGATTCCAGCTGACCCTGTTTCCACTGTAAGCAGTTACACACATGATCTTATCGTCGACAGCACAGCCTCTGAGAATTCAGTGTTGTAAGCTTTAATAATTTGTTTGTTACTCCTCCAAGGAACGCGGCAGAGTTATGTGACGATCGGCGTACGTTTGTCCTTCTGTTAATCCATGAGTCTGTGAATCTGTTTGTGTGTGTGCTAGCCCATTTTTGAGTAATGTTGCTAACGGATTTGAATGAAATGTTCAGGGAAGGTCGGAAATGGCACAAGTACCACGTCATTAGATTCTAGCAGTGATGCAGCTTATAGTCTGGATCCATGGATTTGTTAAAGATTTCTGTATCATTGCGAGATAGCGGCACGGCGTCACTGTAACCATGACAACAAGTGAACACTACGTCAGCTGCCTGCTGACGATCACATGATTGCGATCTTACTGCAAATCCACCGCTGCGGACTTTTCGGGACTTATCTGTCAGAAATCATACAAGGACTGAGCAGCCTTGGTGGAGTACTGTGCTCTCTGACTGCTTTTCTTGTTTGCTTTTTGCTCAATACACTATAGCGACAAGCGAAAGCAACAATTACTTCATCTGGAGGAATTCTTCGGCCAAACCAACAGGCAGATCTTAGGACAGGTAACATGATTGGAAGAACAATATTTCAAATCAATATACTTCCTTTTAAAAATAGAAAAGTCCCGTTGAAGGTCATTTAGGATGTCACAGAACAACCTTCATCCTTGAGCAGTGTCAAGTATGGGTCAATTTTTGTATTTGTAGGTTATTTATAATAGGAAAAACAGATTTATGAAGGGAAAGGGACTTCAACTTCTGACTATCTGACAACTTCTATGGTTGTGTGAATATTCTCTACTCTCTAAATCTCTCTATTTCCATTTACATCTCCCGGACTTACCACTGGGAATTACTAATTTAGTTACCTGAAGGTGTTTATCAAGGCACCCAAGCTAAGCAGCATCCTGAGTCAACATCATACGCACACACACAGACATGTCTTTAAATTTTACAAAATAGTGTGAGTGTGTGTGAGGAAAGTAAGTGGAGAAACGAGAGACAATAGGAAGAAAAAAGTGGCGATGGTACAAGGTAGTGTGTGCATCAAAGCGGAAGATCACACCAATCACAGTAACTCCACCTGCAGGTCTCTTATCAGCCACTGGGTGGTGCTCTGGTGTAAGACTTGACAGTGTAATAGGAATGCATGGATACTTTGTGTGTCTGTGTGTGTGTGCGTGTGTGTGTGTGTGTGTGTGTGTGTGTGTGCCCAGGAGAAGCTGTCAAAACATCCATCCCAGTTGTCCCGGCACGTCTCTGCTGATCAGAGAGCAGACAGGTTTCCTGGTCCCGTTTTACCTGCAGTCACCTGCAGCTGGCCTCCGCAGAGATGACTGAGGAGGAGGCAATTACAAGAGCAAGCAACGGGAAACAGATGTGCAATTATGGGAACAGAGGTTTGCACTTAGCCCGCTCATTGCCCCAGCGTCATCTCTGCAATTCACAATGCAATCCGCAGCAGCCAAATCCACAAACAGCTAATTAAGTTCTCATCACACCTAGAGAGCTACAAGCACTGATCATCACAAATTCAAGTCAAAGTCAAACCCGCCAGTCGTCACAACGTTCTGTGAAGCATCTCCTTTTATTGCACTGATGAATTCTGAGGGATCAGTAAACTGAATTCAAAATGTGCTTTTACCAGACTGCCAGGTAGAGATTGGAAGTGTTGGACTGTAGGCCTGTAAAGCACTGAGGCAGCCAGCCACTAATATTTCTACTGATATTCATTGATTTTGAATGTCACCATTCCATGAAATGTCACTTTTTAAAAAGGATTTTGGACCAGCAGTTATACAATTGTATCACTCTAACACTGGTGAAATGTATTCAGTGTGTTTACTTGCTTTCAGTGTGAAAGGTACAAGGTTGATGCTGACTGCTGCTTCTGTGGTTTGACTATCTCTGGTTCCCAGAAGGTCAGATGCTCTACACCTCTTGACCTTAACCACCGCTTGACTGGTAGTGAATACTGGTCATAAAACGTGTCCGACAGACTCCACTTAGGCCATGTTTATTATTCATACTGCGCTACTAGAACAGGTTGTCAGTTGATCACATTTCTGCTACTTAACTAGTAGGTCATGTAAACTCTGTACATGTACAAAATCAACAAGCAGAAAAGTGGCAGTGCTAATCACTAATCTACTCAACTGTAGCACTGAAACCTCTTTTGCTAAAAAAAGACCCTTAACCCTCTGAACCCCAAAACGGCCAAGAGGTTTAAAAGGTGTGTTTTTTTTTTTTAAATGCCAAAATCAAACTGTTTATTGGCCCCAGAAACTGTGAAAACAAAAAGAATCATCAAGTTTTTGAACTTTCAGACAGTTCTTGAACCACACACCTGGGACATGCTGAGTTGTCTGGCGCCTGAACCAACCCAAACCTTCTAATTATGATATTTCATCGTATCTTTAAAATACCTTTTTGTTGCTCTAACCAGATTCTGTAAAAAAGAACAAAAAATGTAGTAGTAATAGTGAAGCCATTAGGGATCTAGCTGACACTAAGTCATGTGACAAAAATGGAGGGACATGTTGGCTGAAATTGGTGGACTACAGGCTGTGCTTAGACCAGTGTTTCTCAAAGTGTGGGCCACGAGTGGGTGGTGCAGAGGCATGAGAGGGGTCCCGAGCAACTGGGAGGAAAAGGGAACTAATTAGCTGAACTATTGTCTTAACGTCGGCCTGTTTTTCGTGGCACAAAAAACTGCACTGGCCAGTTCTCAATACCAAGTACGCAAGTCCGTACTTGCATCCGTATTTGTGTACTTGGGATATACGGACTCCCGAGAACGTGGGAACTCATCATCATTGTGCAATTGGAACACCAGCGTGCTTGATGACATCATACCTCAACTCATCTACTCCGATTATTTTTACCAGGGGTGTCAAACATACGGCCCGTGGGCCAAAACCGGCCCGCCAGATGGTCCATATCAGCCCGCGGGATGACTTTGCAAAGGGTAAAAATTACAGAGAAGACATTAACTATAAATTGTAAATAATTTCTAGACCTTGACAAGTTGTTTCGATCTTAAAGTAAAACACTGCATTGTTCGGTTCCTGATAGCTGTGACTAAATGTTTTGTGGCCTTTGTAGATAAACTATGATCTGTAAGTTGTAATGCACATGTGTAAATGATCAACTGAGGCGTAATATTGTTGAAATTGAATTTATTTTTCTTAAGAAATTTCAGGATGATCATCATAATTTTTTGGTGGTGGTGGTGGTGGAGCAGATACAAGATGGAAATACATTAAAAATGTAAGTAGTAGAAAATCTATTTTTTTTCTTTTTCTTTCTTTTTAGTGTAAAAAATGTGACTGTAGTAAAAAAAAAATGCAGAAAACCTGCTTGGGGTTCTGAGGGGGAAGAGAGGCTGAGGTAGGTTTTAATTAACAAAGTGACATTGACAGGACTATAAATGTATCCTATTTCCTGACTAAATGTGGCAAAACAAGACTGTAGCTGTAGAACACAACAGGTGTGTTGTATAGAGTCTACACATCTTTGAGGCTGGGGTTGAAAACTTGTGTTGAAAGCATGGTGAATTTTTATTCAGGTTTGATGTTCATTCCTACCCGAGGCCATAGCTTTGTACCATGACATCAGCTTTAGAAGATGGCCCCTGAAACAGACTTGCAGCAGAGGGAGAGGGCCCAGAACAACAAGCACTTTATGTACCAAACATACAATATGCTCTGGATGTCAGTAAAGATTCCTGGCTGTATATCCCAGGAAGTGCAACATATCTTCTTTATCTGTGTTTAGAGTTTATTAGGTATTTTGAGGAATGAACGCTGTGGCTGTGAGGGCAGGATATTCACTTTCATCTGGGTTCCTCAGGTGGACACACAAGTGGACAGAGGTCTAAAGATGCTAGAAGTGCTACATCCAAACTGTGGATTTTATGATACTAAAGTAAAGCAGACATGTCTACATCTGGACCACGTTTGAGGAAACTGTCCTGAGACATGTGTCAACTGACCACATGAAGGGAGAAGTATTAGGGTCATTCCAGAATTGGAGAATATTTTACATCCCACCCATCAAATTTTAAACAACAAATTTTACCGTTGATGTGTAAGCTGAGACCATCAAGGCTTGGACAGTTTATTATCTATTATTGATGAATATGTAGTAGAAAATTGTAAAAGAGAAGGTTTATATTTCAAACATTTTGAAGCCCAAATGTCCTCCACTTCTGGAATGACCCATTTATACTTGTCCTAATCATGTGCTCCAGACAATTTCTGACCGTCTAATTAAAAGAAAAATAATTGGACTGACTCTAGATTGGGACACTTTTAATTTCATGCCTCCTTTCATAGAAGAAGGTGCTCTAAAAAAAGAGAAACTTGAATAGCATATCTACATAAAGCGAAAATAGTAAATGATGCAGACCATCTAAAATGTATACTGTTAATAGTACTTGGCAGGCCATCGTGTGACAGTGTGACTATATTGATTTAAAATGTGCGACAGCCTCCAATATCCATCACTTGTCCTCCTTTGTTTCATTTCTCATTTGGTGATGATGGAGATGTTCCTATGCTACATGTCACAACAAGATGAGTTGCTCATGTTGCAATGCTTAAAGCTCAGAATTCAGAATGCTCAACTTCACAATTTCTGGTCTCCGACCTGAACACAATACAGCACTACTGGTCATTCTTCTCTTGGCTGCATCTCCCTGATCCGTCTGCAAGAACCATATACACTATTGTTCAAAAGTTTGGCGTCACCCGGACAATGTCATGTTTTCCATGAAAACTCACACTTTTATCCACATGCTAACATAACTGCACAAGGGTTTTCTAATCATTAATTAGCCTTTCAACATGATTAGCTAACACAATGTAGCATTAGAACATTAGAACTCTGTACCCCTATGGAGATATTCCATTAAAAATCAGCCATTTCCAACTAAAATAATCATTTACCACATTAACAATGTCTACACTGGATTTATCATGCATTTAATGGTATCTTCATTGAAAAAAACAGCTTTTCTTTCAAAAATAAAGACTTTCTAAGTGACTTCAAACTTTTGAACGGTAGTGTATTTTTTGAGTGTCTATGAATGTAATAGGGATAACGGTGTTCACTTAAATATAGTCACTTCTCACAAACATTTATGGTGTTGCCTTTAAACTAACACTTATTCTATGTGTTTTATCTACTGCAATGCATGAAAAATTCAAATGGAGAAAAGAGCTTTAAAGCGGGTATTTTTGTCAAGTTGTCTGCTATGGAAATTTTCATCAGAAAAGTGGTGAGAGATGTTGCTGGGTGACCCAACAAACACTGTGTGTAAAATCTTTAGCATGTGTGAGAATTCTTTATCCTAGTCTGCTGCAGTGGTCTAACATGCTCTTTCATTTCTAGCTTTGAGTAGTTGCTCACCTGGCCACCACAGGCTCAAAGTCTGAGCATCCGTCTCAGAAAGAACCATGTAGACTCGTGTCTCTATCAGTGAAATAATGGCTAACAATGACTAAAGGGACTCCACACTTAAATTCACACCTGTTTTAATATCTTACTGCGATGCTACATCATGCATTTGAAGACTTTACAACAACAGCATGACCGCCAGTCCTGTCGGCTATTTATACGCTGACACGCCTGAACTTTCAACTCTCCTTTTGACTTATGCATGCCCCCGCTGACTAATAAAACCACGGAGGCCACGCGGAATGAGCTGTGCCTCTGCTGATGAGGGAGAGATTGAAGGACCCACATGCGTTTCCTGTGTCTCTCCGGGCTTCTGAGGAGATCTGCTGCTTACTCAGGAGTGAAAGCCTCAAATTAAAGTGTTTGTGCTGACAAAGGACAAATGGGATTTTTCCTTCGCGCAAACGGTGCAGGATTGTGTTGGCTTGCTCAAAGTGTCAGGGAAAAAGTGTCTCCTGGTCGACACCTCTAATGAAACATGCGCATGAAATTAAGGCCTGCATATTGCTGCCGATGTTTAGGTTGTACATGTATAAAGAGCTAGGCAGAGGAAAAGAAGGAGGGGGAAGAGGTACAAGAGGAGAGCAAACAGAGACAGAGAGATGCTGCTCCTCTCTCCTGTGTATAGATATGTCTTTTGTACCCTTGAAGTAGGAGTAAATTGAATATTCATGAGTGAGCGTGAATAAGTGCTCTGTCAGCCAGTCGTGTCACTGATAGATGAGGGGTGGACCTGCATGGCGCTCCAATGGCCAGCTACGGTCCTCCATAGACAGCTACAGAGGTGGGGTGGGGGGGGCATCAGGTACAAGAAGGCTTGCCCTGGAAACAGAAGAGATAGAGGGTTAACATCAATCTGTGCATACATTAAGCTTTACAAGGCTATACCACAGGCAGGCATTGCCAGTGTTGACTTGGCAGTTTCAAGCTTCCCTGACTGGGCACCTGGACTGGAGATCACTGGAACTTTGCAGGGAGGACCAAAAAAGCTGATGGAGGAGAGAGATTCTTTTCCTTTCATGCATGACTGGACTGAAGTGTGGGGGTCTCTACTCTGATTCCTGTTTTCCAGTCAGTGAGGGTATAGTCCAGAGACCTCCTCTAATTCTCCTCTGACAAGTTCTCACAGTTGCTTCTCTATTCCCACCATCCACCTCTTCCTCTTCCTCTTCCTCCTTCACGAGGGAGGGAAGAACACAGAAACAGATCATGTTACCACTGGTATTTTGATATGATAATTTTATTCATAATGCCACTCCTCCGCCACTGTGCATCTCGTCTGCACAAGTGTAAATGAGGAGTGTTCCAAATGTAAAATGTTCTGCTGAGGGGGATCAATGAGGCTCTGTGGCCAAAACAAGGCAATATACGAAGTGAGCTGTGTTCCAGTACACAGACTGGCCTGGCCTGCACAGACTCCAGTCAGCATGCCTGGCTCCACCAACATACACCAGATGGCCTCATCCTTAGGCAGAGAGAGAGAGAGAGAGAAATAAACAGAAAGTGAGAATGAGTGAGAGAAAGCATTGGTGTTTGACATGTCCCAGAGGTGCCAGACTCAGTCAACCTTACGTCCAACACTGGGCCTGAATGCTGCTGGAATTCATCTAATGCTAGGACTAACTAACTAGAAAAGCCTAAATCCCACAAAACTGTCATAGCAGCCAGCATCCTTTCATTTCTCTCCTTTTCCTTTCATTTCATTGCATATAATTACTTCCTGTCTGAAATCAACTAAATAACAGTAACCCTTTAAATGACTTGATAAATTTCATTGTAGAAGCTGACTAGTAGAATAGTCCCATCCATGTGCAGTAGGCTTTTGACAACATAGATTGATTTAAAGAGTTATATTTAGAACAACTATAGGGATGAGAAGGAGGAAGCGCAAGATTAAAAAAGAGAATGGTCGAAATCAAAGCAGACCCGTACTTTTACTTACTCTGAATTCATTGCCCAAAAATGAACTTGTCATCATCAGTCATGAACCCAGCCTTACCTCCACACCTTTCCGATTTCTGAATAGGGGGTTGTATTTCCAACAATGTATGACTGGCCAGCCATGTGGAGGTGAAAAAGTATGTAGCTTTTGATGTTGTCTTTTCATATGTAGAAGTCAGAGGAAGATGATGAATATCTTCCTGGAGAAACTGTCTGAAAATGAGCACCATAATCCCCTTGCTTAAGCAAAATCACATCTTCCCCTGTCCAAGGAAAGCTTTTTTACTCGGCCTTTGAGAGAAGCCATTTGAATTGAGTATAAATAATTTTGATTTGTGACACAGTGGAACAGCATGTCTTACAAACTCATTCTGACTGATCATAAAGTGGTCCTTAGACCCACCCTGTCTGGTAACACTTTCAAACTCCTAAACCCTGATTTGTAACAAGATGAAACAATCCTTACAACATCATCAAGGGTTACTATGTCAGACTTTAGAAAGCTCTATTAGAACCACTGAAGACATCATACATATGTACTCACAGGATGGGTAGTATATCAATATTAAACTGACACTGAAACAGAAAAGGTTTATGGCAGATGAGATTATAACTCAGAGAACTGGCTCTAGTAATGCTGCTAGACGATTCTAGTCGTCCAATCTATGCTCTAGCTTATATACAAAGCATCCCAGTTAACATGCAGATAGAATACTAATATGAAACGGTGGCTAAATAAAACCAGACCTGCAAGCAAGTGTACCAGATCCAAGGACCTGACACAACTGAAGACCAAAGGTGCACCAAATGGGGACAATCACAAACCAAAGACCACACAGTTCTACTTCTGCCTGGTTTTTACCAAACATCACATCTTTATTTTACTGCTGTTTTTAATACATAAACACGAAACAGAAATGTTGACTCTATGTGGACCAGTTTGCAGCCTTAGATTCTAAGGTAGGATCCTTCTGGCAGCTCCAAGGTCAAGGATTAAATCTTAAGGTGGCGCTCAGTTTAAGAGCTACCGGTCTGAGTAGATAAGACTACAGAATTAGTGACTTCTTTTAAAACACCTCTTAAAACCCATTTTTTTGGACTTGCTTGACTGTGATGAAATTTTGTTGTTTTTTCTTGTAATCTTTCATTTGTATGTATTTATAATGGCATTTGGTGTGCTGTATTTTTGCATCTTTTATCCTTTATCATGATTTTACCTGGGTTTTTTTGCTTTCTTTTGCTCTGCCTTACTGTCTGGCTTTCTGTTAAATTGCTCTCTGGGTATCCTGCCTGTGCTTTGACACTTTGTTAACTCTGAATTTAGACAAACTTTGTAACTGCATTGTACATGTAGCTCATTTCATACCAGTGTGAATGCAGTTTTCACACAGGTAAAAAATAAAGAGTATTACAGTTCCATTATTCTTAGCATGAACTGTATGAATCATACACTGGACACCTTGCAGCAGGCAAAACTTGCAGATACTCTTTAAAGTGTGCAAAAGTGCCAAAAGAATGTGAGAATACTTGAAAATGTGCAAACCAAATACCATTTTCTTTCATTGAAAGACCGTCCAGGGCCATGATACAGATGGCCCACTGGCCCCTCCTCGCCTCCACTGTTCTTTGTTGTCATTCCTCTCTTTTGGTGATAATGTATTGTCTGCAGGGTGTGTAATGATCCTCGAGAGCAGCCGTATACCGCTAACAGGCACTTCTGTCAAACATATCACCATTGCTGCGCCCATTGATTTGTGCTGCCTTTAAAATGGGCCGTTTCCTCGGCGTCGGGCAAAGCCATAATTGCGTCTTGCTTAAATGATTCAAATAAGGCAGTCTGTTGCTGTTACCTCAGCTTCCCCTCCCTCCCCTGTCACTGTCACCCTCACTTATTTCATTACGGATTCAGCAGACTTGATAAAACAGCGGGGGTGCACCATTGCACAGCGCTTAGGCAGCCTGGCCGAGACAAAGAAGTGGTCAAGCGGGGCAACAAATCACACCAAATGGAGCGTTTGCTCTTTGTGCAGCCTAGTTATGGAAAACTGATAGCAGCATCCAGAATACTGAATAGGTGTAATAAATGCTGAAAAAGGGGGATTCTTCTACTAATTGGGTGGGTGGGTGGGGGGATGGAAGCATGGGTATTCCCCTTTTTGTATCTGAAAATGAGTTCTGTGAAATAGTCTAATAGCTGGTATACAGTTAAAAGGGGTAGTGCAACCCCCCCCCATTCCCACCACCCGCTTCTCAAAGCCATCCCATCCTGTCTTTGGGCTGACAGATAAACATGTTCTCTGCTGGCTAATTGCACTACCTGTTTCTACCCGTTCTCAAGTGACAGGCTAGCTGTGTCTACTTGAAGCCTCAGATCTCCCGGACCCCAAGATGCCGGAGTAAAACACTCAAATATACAACAGCCACAGTGAGGCTGCAGAACTTCTGAGGGAGAAAGTGGAGGATTATGTACCTTGAAGCCCACTGTGCAACTTTCCAAATGAGCGGCGAAGTTTGCAGCTAAAAGAGACAGCTGTCAGACAGGCACTGATGGATTAACTAACGTGACAAGTGCGGCAGAAAATATGACAGCATCTGTCTAATGATATCAACGTCAAATAGGGAAAACGCAAGATGGACAATTTAAAAGGTAACCCAAGAAATTCATATCTTAGCATAGCAAGTCTTCTGCTTTTCAAAATGAAAGAAAGATGTTCAAAATCAATATGCAGCCATACACATCAATATACATGTGCTGTGGGTCCCGAAAGTATTCCATGGAAGTACCTTTGTCTGAATGGACTGCAATTGGTCATAAAAGATGCAGGCCCTCAGCTGGACACTGACTCCCTCCAGTCAGATGAATAATAGTACAAAGGGTTGCTAAATCATTGAGACAGCTGCTCTGCTCTGTCCAGACTGTGCTGGACCAACACAACACCGTTAACAGATCAATGCGGAGGACACATGAGGCATCAAGGCCCACGATCCTCCAGACGAAGCCTCAGCTTGCTTTCAGAGCGAGCAGCCAGAGCTCAAGAGGACTTTCTGTCCAAGTGTTTGTGGGGAAAAAGGCTGATTAGTCGGAAGCATCAAAACTAACTCTACATAATACAACTTGACTGTTTTTTCTGTAATTCTGAAACTGGAATTCTTTGACGTTAACCACTTGGAGTATGATGTGTCCATCCATTTAGACATGAGAGGGTAGATTCGTAGGGCAAGGGGGGACGAGGGGGTTGCTTGTCTCACACTGTTCAGGAAGTGACCCAATATGGGGCAAGGTCATTGCAAACCCATTTCATTTAGTGGTTAGCTAACAGAATGGGTCATAACTGGGAGAAAGAGAGGGAAAAGGGAGAGAAAGCATGTTGTTTAAGTAAAACCCTCAAGAACATTATGATTTATTTAAGTGAGGAGAAAATATGAATAATGTATTGGCTATACGGAGCATGAATCTCTTTTGTACTAATTGTCAGGAAGGCTTGCATCCACTGTGTGAGGGGTGGAGGGGCTGGAGGACCCAGAGATCACAGGGGTGCTGCGGCTCAAAGCTGCCGGTCCTACAGCCACAGCCATTGACTTGCAAATGAGCTCAAGGAGGCTAATTAATGGGGGGCTAATGAAAGCAGTGGTTGGGCTCGAGCGAAGAAATAATCTGGGACCCCCATTTCACTTTCCCCCTCTTTTTCTGACTTTCCTTCGCTCTCTCCAGTTCCCCGGCTTGATCGTCCTCTCTCTTCCCACAAGATGGCTCATGCCATTGAAGTTGATTGCAGAACGCATCAATATGTGAACAAAGTTGTTGGTGGTGGGGTGCAGTGGTGGTGGTGTTGCGGGGTGTTAGTAAAATTAGCATTCATTTGAAGAGCCCCCCCCCCTTTGCAGCTCTTTTATTTATTCTGTAGCTTTTGGCACATTTTCTGGTTCTCCATTCCCAGGAGGAGAGATGGAGGGAGATGGAGTCGGGTGTTTAAGATGTGTGACGGGCTGTAAATGTAACTTTTGCACTGTTTCTTTCTTGTTTGCACTGCACAGAATCAGGCAGCAGCGAGGAGAAAAGTCATCCTCTCCTCCTTGTTGGAGGGTGGAAGATGCTCTGCCCTGCAGTCGTCTCTTCATTCTTTGAAGCAGTGCAGCTCCTCGCAGTGCCAGTGGAACTCCTTACGACTGTTAGCACTATGACTGGTGCTACCATGACTACTAGATAGGTCCTTTTCCATGGAATACATAACATGGCTGCCCTCATCAGTCTGTTACATTGGCAGCATTTTGTCATTCAGACATAGGTCACCGTTACGGTAATGTTTCTCTCAGTTTAATTTAAACACACCCATCACATCATGTGCAATACTTGTCATATAGGAGAGACTGCAAAGGACATCATTAGACATAATAATGCATTAATAAAAAACACCAAGTCATAATCCGCTGTGTCACAAATTATTTACAGCAGTTTATAAACTTTGGCTCTGTGAGTGATAGCTCACATATCTTAAATGAAGAAGAGTACATAATGCGGCCTGCTGTTGGATCGTAATCGATACAGTTTCCATGTTGAGGACAATTTAAAATGATAAGAAATGAATGAAGTTACTGCTGTTGTTCCATGTGCTCCCAGCAGCTCTCCTTCATGTTTTAGAGATGCTCAAGAGGATCCTGCTACTTTTTCATGCTTTAGGTATTTAATAAATTCAGCGGAAAGACAACAAACTAAACTTCTGCTCTTGTTTAAAACCCAGGTTACAGACATTGTAGTGAGCCTCTTTATTCTGACCTGCTCTGTGTACTTTTATGGGCATTTCAGTTTGTAATAGATGAGAAATTTTAGAGTGCAGTGAATGGCAAAGGTGGTTTATGTTTCTGGCCGCAAACTGTATCTTTGGCACTCTATGTAATGTTTTGTTCCAGTATTGCTGATGTGGAAATGTAGAAAAAGGCCTCCCTGAATCACTGCACACAACTTAAGTATGTGGCTGGTGCATTGCTATCCGTTAATGCGACGCCATGCAGTTTAAACTTGGGCTGTGCTGAAAGCGATTAGGAAATGTTGCTCTGTCTGACCTGGTGAGATTGTTATGACTTTTATTGTAAAGTGAGCAGGGTCTGAGATGCTGTCAGATTAACTGAAAGCAGTGCAGATCTGAAAGGGCCAACAGTTAACAGCAGCTTTATGTTAAAATCTGAAGTCATTTAGAATTTCAGCTCAAGTACTTCTTCATTTACTCCATTGGTTGCAATTATTTTAAGCACTAATGACGTTTTATAAGCAGTATAGCAATTCGTTATGTTAAAAAACAGTTATAAGCAGATATTACAGTATTTATGCATAAACAGTCAATGCATAGTTTGATTCAGTCAAATTTGAATTTGCATTGCTAGTGGGAGGAGTTAGATGTTTCAAACATATATCCGTGATGCTTTGCTAAATATTTATCCATTTTTGACAAAATATTTCAGCTGCGAATCTGTTGTTTTAAACAATCGATTTTAAGTGTTGATCCTTTAACATGAGGTATAATGTTTATGTGTTCCTTTCATTTGAATAAACCTTGTTCCATATGACATAATGGCATATACTGAAAAGGTTTTCCTCCATGAGGTTCACAGATATTCTACATACTTTCACAATTTTGGACCCACAGAGCATGCACAGTAGCATCCTTCTCAGCCAAGTATGTAGATGGCTGACTTCCTGTTGACTCCCTGCCTGCGTGAAATTGAATGAAAATAAACAGTCACATGACTTGTCTCGCCTTTCCAAATATTAATGGACAAATTGGATCAACATCTGATAATACAGTCATTTTGTTGGATTTGGAATGTTCAAAAAAGTGTATTCAAAGTTTTCCTTCAATGATTACATGGAAAAATACTGTTAGGGCCAGTGTGCAGTAAATGATGAAGGTGGAAGTTGTAGTAATGCGGTTTGTTGCACAGTCAGTGATGTTCCTGGGCGCTTGGTTCAGAATTCCCTGCATGCTAAATAGTTTTTATACATTTTCACTCTTCACTTGCAATACGTGGATATTTTAGACAATATGTGCATTATTTTAGATATTTTTAAATTAAATCGTATTTTTATTTTCAAATTAGTAGAGTTGCCCCTTTGCTCATACCCTTTGAGAACTGCACGAGTACACTACCAGTCAAAAGTTTGGACACACCTACTCATTCAATCTTTTTTCTTTATTTTTACTACTTTGTACATTGTAGATGCATGCTGAGGACATCTAAACTATGAAGTAAGATATATGGAATTATGCAGCAAATAAGCAATTGTGAAATAACTCTAAATGTGTTTTATAATTTAGATTCCTCAAAGTAGCCACCCTTTGCTTTGATTACTGCTTTGCAAACCCTTGGCCTTCTCTCAGTGAGCTTCATGAGGTAGAACCTGAAATGGTTTCCACTTCACAGGTGTGCCTTGTCAAGGTTCATTTATGGAATTTCTTGCCTCCTTAATGGGGTTGGGACCATCAGTTGTGTTGTGCAGAAGTCAGGTTGGTACACAGTTGACAGCCCTATTTGACAACTGTTAGAATCCATATTATGGCAAGAACCAATCAGCTCAGTAAAGAGAAACGACAGTCCATCATTACTTTAAGAACTGAAGGTCAGTCAGTCCAGAAAATTGCTAAAACTTTGAATGTATCTGTTATGGGACTGTTACAGAGACTCAGTTGCAGGCAAGAAGACATGGCAGAACGAGCTTAATGTTAATCGTATTTATTTACAAAACTATGAGTTAGAGGAAGCTCAGTGCTGGGAGTGCAGAATCACAAGATACAAGGTCTAACAATGTCAAAGCGACACTGGCTCAGAGAAAGGCGGGGACTGGAAACGGGCAGACGGAGGGGCTGAAGAGGTGGTGTGAGGCAGGGGTAACCAGTCTGGAGCGGACAGATGCTGCAACGATGACATCCTGGCTGCACTGTGAAGCTGACGACGAACCGGGGATTTCAGGGGAGATGGAGCTGGAAGGCGAGCAGGCACGAGTCCGAACTGGAACACAAGACAGCACGGTAAGCAAGAGCATGAGAACAGAGAGCTGGAATGAACTGGGCCAATACTAACGATGGTAGTTCATGATCCGGCAAAGTGTAGTGGCAGCGTCTGGCTTTCATGGAAGAAAGGTGTAGATTGAGAGACGCTCCCAACTGCTAGTCCGCCGAGACTGCTGATTGTGATTGGCAGCACCTGTCCACATACCACACGCCACCTGGAAGAGAGAGAGAGAGAGAGAGAGAGAGAGAGAGAGAGAGAGAGAGAGAGAGAGAGGGAAAGGAGAAGAGTCTGCCCCGACTGGGCAGCTGAGGTTGAGGGTGTGACAGTATCCCCAAGTGCAGTCGCAAAAACCATCAAGCGCTACGATGCTTGATGGTTTTTGACTTAAACCCAATCCAGATGGTTTGGGATGAGATGAACCGCAGAGTGAAGGCAAAGGGGCCAACAAGTGCTCAGCATCTCTGGGAACTCTTTCAAGACTGTTGGAAAACCATTTCAGGTGACGACCTCATGAAGCTCATCCAGAGAATGCCAAGAGTGTAAAAGCAGTAATCAAAGCAAAGGGTGGTTATTTTGAAGAATCTAAAATATGAAACATGTTTTGACTTATTTCACACTTTTTTGTTTACTACATAATTCCATCTGTGTTCATTCATAGTTTTGATGTCTTCAATGAGAATCTACAATGTAAATAGGCATGAAAATAAAGACAAACCATTAAATGAGAAGGTGTGTCCAAACTTGTGACTGGTAGTGTATCTGTGGACAGCAATCTTTTGCAATATACTGAGACTTGTCTCACACCTAGCTGTATTATCAGGATGCCATCAAGATTATAATTCAGAGAATAAACCCATGAATCTCTTTAAAATTGATGGTGGAAATCATACAATGACTGAGCAGCATTGGTGGAGCACTGCTCTCTCTCAGTACTTTTCTTGTTAAATCTGCATTATCAACAAAACTGGTAATTTTTCCACAAAAGTTGCCACAGCAGTCAACCTAGGTCGAACCTAGCAACATTTATGTCTAACATGGCACAAGTTTAAAGTGAATGCCGTAACATTGATAGATATTCACGTACAAGCAACATACTTTGACTGGTGGGAAGCGAATGGAACTGATAAAGCAGCAAGGTTACATATCTCATATCTGAAAATGGCATAGGGAAGATGTAAGAAATGGTCCGCTGATAACTACAAACAGTAAATGTAACTTGCAATCAAGCATGCACATCTGGAAAAAAAAAAGTAGTTCACACTTCAAATGAGTAATACAGAAATTCTAAAAATGATCCAGTCGTAGAGTCCTAGAGTGTCACCCCACTCACCCTGGACCTAAGCTGTTCTTTCCCCTCTCCTCCTCAGAGCCATGTACACTTAAACCAGCAGACACAAGAACAGCTTCTTCCCCACTGCCATCACCCTAATAAACAGCTGAGCCCCACCTGTACAATATATCAATGTATATGTACATTATTTTTGCACTAAGAACAGTGTTCTCTGTTTTGCACTGCATTATCACTCTAGGAATTATCATTTTGCACTCCTGAATTTATATATTCTTTTCATGTGTGTAAATACCTGTATATACTTTTCATCTTTATTTTTATTATTACTATTATTTGTTTCTTTATTTTCTTTTATTTTTTCACTTCTTCTTTCTATAGTTATTTTATTATTCTCTTTCCTTATTCCTAGAGTGACACCAACAGCCGAATTGCAAATTCCTTGTATGTTGTGTATGTACTTGGTCATTAAAGCTGATTCTGATTCTTATTTTAAAACACTCATTTGAAATTGTTAAAATGAACTAAATCACACACTTAGAAAACAAACACACAAAAAAGACTAAAGACATGATGAAATGAAGAGGATTTATAAATGTATTTTTTTACACAAAAATAAGTGGTTTACACAAAGACATGATGCAAAAATTAACATACATTTTCAGAAATACATCAGGTAGGATTTTTTTCTCAATGAACCTTTCCAGCCTCGATGAGAACTGCTCTTACTACTACCACTACTTTTTCAAAAAATACTGCTTCAAAAATGGAAACATGACAGCATGTCAGCATGTGAACTTTTTCATGCTGTGTGACTGCTTTCTTTTTTCTTTTTTTTAAAGAAAATGTATCTTTTTCTACTTAATTCTGTAGCTTTCGGCATATTTTTCTGGGCTCCGCTCTCAGGAGGGGAGATGGAGGGAGATGGAGCCGGGTGTTTAAGCTGCATCACGGCCTGTAATTGTAACTTCTTCGCTGCTTCTCTCTTGTTTGCACTGGAGAGAGTTAGGCAACGGTGAATAGAGAAGTCATCCCCCCCATCCCCCGACCCACCCCCTCTCCTCCTTGCTTTGGTTGGTTCGAGGGTGGAGGCGCATGCTTGGATCAGATGCTCTGCCCTGCAGTTGTGTCTTGTTTCTTTGAAGCGGTGTGACTCCTCTCAGCCACCCCGGCAGCCCCCGGCACTGCCACCGTCTGCAGGGTCCTGCTGCACAAAACCATGCCGCTGTTTGAAGATATGGAGCGAAAGCCTTCTCTGCTCGACCCCTGCTACTGCCACAGGCACACACACATACATACATGGATACATACACATGAATGGTCTCACTCACACAAACACACACACACACCAACTCCCTCTCATGCACTCTAAATCAGTGTCAGCTTCGTCTTGTTACCCTTTGATATGTGCTCATGCTCTGACTCCCACCCTCTCAGACCTCAGTAACAAGCAGCATCAGTGGCCGTGTAGTAGTAGCATAACATTTCATTTAGATGTGTTTTAACTATTCATGCTAGGTAAGGGGTGACAGGTCCGGATGTATGCTAAAGTTCAGTGCTGCTCACATTGCTGCTGTTATTACACATTTAAATTTGAAATTCAAAACTTGCACTCTCACCCTTCCAGGACTGTGTTCAGTGACTTTGGCCTTGTCTTGCATCTCCTGACTGACAGTGGTGGAAAAAAGTTTTCAGACACCCCATGCATTTGTGAAATATTGCATTGAGCATCAAAGTATACTCTTAGGCCTCACTCTTAGGCCTTCAAGTGTAATTTCTTTTAGTACAGTCACAGTCAAAATACCCCCCCCCCCCAAAAAAAAAAAGCCATGAAAAACTCAAAACTGATTGGTTCCACAAAAATACATTAGAAATTTTGAGTATTGGGTCATTTTTGTACCAGTGATCCACTAATGAAGGTCGTGCTTTTTGTGGAAAGACACAATTTTTGTTGCTGTGCTTCGTGTCTATATAAAGCAGCACATTTGAAAGTTCTTCAGAGACAAAAATGTCTCAAACAAGGAACCTAATGCAGGAAACACACCTGAAGATACAGATTCTCAGCCAGGAAGGGTACAGCTGCTGCCAGATAGCCAGGAAGTGCAGATGCAGTCCTTCAGCAGTTGGATACACTCTGCAGAAATACAGACCAACCAACAGCTTGGAAGACAAACCAAGATCTGGGCATCCAAGGGTTTCTTCAGCAAGAAATGATCGCATCCTGATCCACATGTGGAGGGAAAACCGCCAAATGACATCACAGGAGCTTCAGCAGCAGTGGTCAAACCAAACTGGTGTCCAGTGTTCCACCTGCACTGTATGTGGCTGACTTTTAGATCATGGCTTAAGGTCCGACAAGGCTGTCAAGAAGCCCCTGATCAATGACAGACAGAGGTTAGCCTGGCATTGTTGGGCCCAAGCACACAAGAACTGGACAGCCAGGAAGTGGAAGAAGATTCTGTGGTCAGATGAATCCAGTTTCCAGCTTTCTCTTCCTCCTGCTAATGTGAGGATACACAGAAGACCAGCTGAAGCATTATCTCCAGCATGTACAGTACCTACTGTCAAGCATGGTGGAGGCAGTATCATGGTTTGGGGAAGCATGAGTGCTGCTGGTGTTGGTCATCTCACATTGAACTCTGCCAAGTATTGTGTCATTCTCCAAATCTTCATGCTCCCTTCTGCACATACACTGTTCTGTCAAGGTCAAACTGGATGTTTTAACAAGATAATGCTCCTTTGCCACACATCCAGGACCAGTAGAACTTGGCTGCAGGAGCACAGTATCCAGGTTTTAGAGTGACCAGCTCAATCCCCGGACAAGAGCCCTATTAAAAATCCGTGGTGGATTATCAAAAGGTCTGTTTCAAAGCATAAACCACAGAATTTAGAAGACTTAAAAGCAGTAATTCAAGAAGAATGGGACCAGATTAGCCCTCAACAGTGTGAAAGGCTGGTGGGGAACATCCAGCCAGGATTAGAGCTGTACTGCTGCTAATGTCAGGACTACTAAATATTAATTTGATGATGTGATGGTTTATTTATTTTTTGTTCAGTTTTGAACACATTCTCTGTTATTTGTTGACTTTGATACCAACAATGTTGAGAACTGACATATCAAAATGTCAAGAATTTAGTTTTGTTAGTTTTTCTTGTAAACACCAAACCGAAAAAATATTATTTGTATTTGTTTGTGTCTGTCTAATGCAGCCACACCTTTTGAAATACAAAAAGGATTTTTCCACAAATATTTCATGATAATATTTGAGATTGTGAAGAATTTTAAGGATGTCCGAGAAACTTTTTTCCATCACTGTATGTCCAGAGACTGCTGTGCCAATGCTGGAGAATGGTCTGGCTCCACCATATTATTATTATTCTGCTAGAGGGAGACATCTGAGCTTTTTCACATAGTGAGATGGCAAAAAGTGAGAATGAAATACAAGTATTTATGTGTTGTATGTTAGACAAAGAGCAATTGTCTTTATGAACTGCAACTCAGAAAACATAACCGTGTTGTATGCAAACACATTCATGTGTGTGCAAGAAATGAAATTTGCGCTCTCCAGCAGCAGCTTCTGTGGCAAACAGTCTAGACAATGTAAAGGAGTAATGGTAATGACATTTAATCTATCTAAAGTATCTAGTCTCTAGCCTTTAGTTAAAACTCCTAGAGGTACACAACACAGTTTTACAGCAAACGGTGTTGTTTACCACAGGCTCCCAGTCCACCATGAAACACCCACTCCAGAAAGCTGTCCTTCCATCATATGGGCAAGTCTGAAAATGATGGATTCACATTCTGGTCTTCTTATTCTTAGATTGAAAAATGGAGCAAACCATTTCAAGACATGGAAAACTGAGTGTGAGCACTGTTAGATGTGACAATGCTAAATGGTTTACATAGTTGAAGCAGAATTCTCCAAACGACCCTATAGAGATCAAGGCTGGCCATGGAACTGGTTCACTTAATTATTCTTATGCTGATCTAAAAATAACTGGTTGCTAAGCATGACTTCATTATTCACTCTGTGTACCCTTGTCTAAATGTTAGTTTGTGGACAGTTTAAGCATGGTGGGGCACCTGATAGTTTCCCTTTTTGTCAAATCACAATGGGACAGGTAAAGATTTATTGTTCTGGTTCATTTGTTGTGCTCCTATACTATTATTGGTTTGATTTTTATGGAGTGTTTGCTAGTTGTCAGGAGCTGATTGAGAGCCACACTGAGCTAAAAGCAGAATAAATATTGTACTTAATGTTTGTCAGAGCGACAGAAATTAAAATGAATGAAAGCTATCACGCAGCTCTTTTTCTTTTTTTTGAATCGGGTGTCCTAGTGACTCATATATATATATATATATATATATATATATATATATATATATATATATATATATATATATATATATATATATATATATATATATATATATATAAAAATAAAAATTGTGGGTTTTGACCGGGTACTCCAGCTTCCTCCCACAGTCCAAAAATATGCTGAGGTTAACTGGTGATTCTAAATTGTCCGTAGGTGTGAATGTGAATATGCTTGTTCGTCTCTATGTGTAGCCCTGTGATAGACTGTTACCTGTCCAGGTGTCCCCTGCCTTCACCCTAAGTCAGCTGGGATAGACTCCAGCCCCAGCAGCCCTATTGACGATGAAGCGGTGTATAGATAATGGATGGATGGATTGAAATAAACAGTAATTATCCTTTAATTTGTTCTGTACAGTACATACTGTATGCCAGGTTACAATCTGGTGCTGTACAGTATCTGTTCCAGACTATGACTCTTGGTGTGGCCTCTCTGGTGGTTCCTCTCTTCACAGCTTCGCCTGGCCCCTGGGTTATTGGATCATTGGGCTGGTAGAGACCCCTGCCCTGTCCTGCCTCCCTGCAGCTCCTCCTCCTGCCTCCCAGGTGTATGAACCCATTCTACCCTATGCCTCGCAACCCCTCTTGCCCCGTCTTCCCCATCAGGGACCTGGGGCTGAGATGGATGGCGAAGCAGAACATAGCCCCATAGATGGGCTGATTTATGGTGCCTCGTTTCCGTCTAGGCAGAGCAAAGACCCCTTGGGGCCTTGCCTGGAGAGCGCTTGGGACAGCCGCCGTCTTAGACCTGACGGTCCGGAGCTCCCAGTCCACCGTGATGCCAAGTACCAAACGGCCACTCCAGAATGGTTGCCATCCGTCATGTGGGCAGCCAGGGATCTTCCTTAAAGAGCGGAAGCGCAGAGAACAGAAACAATGAGACTCATTCCCTTCCTCCCTCACCTCTTCCCACAGACATTGATCTCCACCGCAACAATTTATTATATCACCTCTGCTATGGCTGCTGTCGGGGGATGGTGGGAGACGCTTCCATACTTTTGTTTAACAGTCAGTGCAATCACTGTGATTTCTCATCAATAACTAATAAACAAATGCTGCATTTCTGACAATGCCGTATGGGGGAATGAACAGCCTTGGAGGAGTTCTGCGCTGAGTGCTTTTCTAGTTAATGTAAAATGTAATTACTACTAGCTTAAGATTCTGCTCCGTGTGACAGTTTTAAAGACATTTTTAAAAATCACATTGACTTGCATGTAGCAGTAAAAGACATCCTACTGTGTCTTCAACATGGCAGATGCCAGAAGCTTAGTGCCTCAGGCATCACTAAGCAAAAATGAAAGAAAGATTTTATGGATTATATAATCCATTATAATTTGACTGTTTATAGCTGAAGAGGATTATGATTAGGAATGAACAAAAGCCCCCCGAAAACAACAGAACATCGAAAAGGAAAAAAATCCAAACATCAGATGAATTCTCCACGGAACAGTCAGACAGTGTTTCGTCTACACAGTAAAGATATTTCTCTCTTTATTAGCTCTTTCTGATTCCCAGCACTGTTATTTTTACTTGAATCTCAACGGGCCATTAGTGAGTACACACACGAAAATTGACAATAGGCAAAAGACAATATGGGAAGGATCAGTGGTGCTGTTCTCTGTGTTATCTGTGTTTTTTCGAAAGTGTTATTTCAATTAAAAAGCAGATAAACTGCTGATTAATTCAGCACACTTCCCAATTACAGATCAAACGGGCCTTCTGGGGCCTGCAAAGCCCTAAAGATGGCAGATGCCGTGCACGCATTCAGGCATATTTCATACAGCTATGAAATATTGAGTTGGTGTGTGGCGTTGTGGTACCGCTGGGTGTCTGTGTTGTTGCAGCTGTATGTAAATCTAGTTGTGACACCCCTGTCTGCAGCAGGAGACTGATATCTGGGACATGTTGGGAGATACTACGGGGAAAATGATGCAATCAGAAGCTAAGCTGCTTCAGACAAGTCGCGGCTCACATTCTGCTCGCTACAGTGGAGCAATGTTGGTGCAACTTTGGAGATAAATTAATGTGAGATGTGTACTGATGTAGATAAAAGTTCAAGCAACTGAGCATGTAATTCTAAATTGTGGCTTGTACATGGATTGGGAGAGAAACAGAAAAGACAAAATTAGTTCTTCATGAAAGCCTTCAGCTGAGTTGCACAACCAACAAATGGGATATCTTAAATATTCCACCAGTCAGAAAGGCTTTTCATGACAAAATGTTGCCACTGTTATGACTTCATATTGTTGTACTATGCTCATTTTAATCTGAATTTGTTCTAATTACTGATTCCACTAAAAACATGAACGTCTCAACACTTGGGAGGCATATCTTTGATTGCCTGCTGTGTTGTAAAGTCTTGACCTCACGATGTGAAGTGTCCTGAGATTACTAATTTTGTGAATAAAATTAAATTCAACTGCATTAGACAGAAATTGTACAAGCATATTTATTGGCAGTAAAGCCAAAGAATTAAGCCTTTTGTGTTGTGCACGAAGGTCTTTACCTTACTACGTTAAGTGCTATGAGCTAACACATGCTGTGGCTCCAGCGGTAGGCAAGCACATGGCTCTGTGAATGTCTGTGTAGAGTGCGTTAAATAGAAAAGCACTATTTAAGAGGAAACCATTTACCATTTACCATTTGTTACTCCCAGCCTAGGGGATACTTGAATGCAACTTGAAGTACCATCCTTCACAGGTCTCAAGCAGCCACACAAACACGTTCCTCTGAGAAAATAATAATTTATTTACAATAAATGTGAATTGATAAGCGAAGGTCGTGGTTAACAAAAACAAATCGATGGTAAGATGTAAATTAAATTAAGAGTGAGCTCTGCGCCAGAAATGATAAACAAAACCACACTAGTCTTTGGGAGTTTGACTTGCCTACCAAAAAAAAGGGGGCAAAATTAAATGCCAAGTCTTTCCTCCCTCTCGAACTTAAAGAAGTGAAAACAAGTTTAACAGAAAGTAGGCGTTCACTCCCTCGGACAGCTACCACAGTACTGGATTGTACTACACAACAAAGGCTGTGCTTGCTGTGTGTGCAGGTTGGGACGCCGTGGAGGATGGACCGCCCATCTGACCTTCTCTGATTTCCGGCGACGTCATCCTTCTTCTCCTCCTTTTGTACCTCTGCCTTCATTAGCTTGATCAATCCTGTCATCAGCACAGTCCTATTTGAATATTAGACAGGTACATAGACAGGAAGCACACAGAGCACAGGGAATACTACAAACACCACTCTTCCTGCACATATAATATTAAGTAATGTATGATGTGTACTTGCTGCCCTGAAATAACTAATTCATTTGAAGGTAAATATAATGTTGCATTTTCTTATTAATGCTACTCAGTAAAATAATGTGCTTTTCCTGTAGGAAGGGAGATGATACAGAATAGATGGAACTCCATACTGTGCAGGTGTGAATGGTTTGCAGGTGCAGGTGGAAGCGGACATGCAAATTGCGTATTTTGAGTATTTTGTTTGAAATTTGTTTGTAACAGGGAAGTTTTTGCAGTGTAGACGTTTCCAATGCTACACGCAGAAATGCCTGATTTTTCTCTTTCTAAGTTAAGCATTAGAAGGGATTTTAACTTCCAGTAGAGTCAACCTATCCTGATGATAGCTTCTTACACTACAAGATTCATGGCGAGCATTGCCCGCCTTCCCTCCCTTAGTGTGTCCATAACTCATTTGAGTGTAAGAGCAAACAAACTGCTGTAACAGCTCTCAGGACAGGAGTTTGCCTGGTCCAGTTATATGATGCTCCTCTCCTCTTGGTGTGCCGCCTCCCAAACGAGCCTGCGGCACTTTGTAACCACCACTTTATGTCCCAGAAGACGGCGGACCAATAGTTGCAGAAATCCAATGTGACCATAACACATAAATCATCTTTTAAGCACTGAGAAGAGCAGGTGCGGGCATAAACAGTGTCGACGCTGCTTTCTCAGTGATGTAAATAATTTATCAAACTCACACACACACACACACACACAGCGCTGTTTATTCCATCCCAGTCAGTGTGTAATCCTCAGACGCCATTTTAGTGGAGGGCCTGTCAAGACATGTGCACACACACTCACACGCACACACAAACACACACACATGGTCAGTGTTTTAGAGGCGGCCCTGTCTGTCGCCATAATGAATCCCACTGTGATCACTCTGGCAGTTGTGGTCATCACTCTCTGACCAACACTCACACACACGTGTGCACAGGCACAGACACACACACACACGCACACATACACACACACACGCACACACATATGCACACAGAGGTCCTGTTGACTGTCTGCTCATTCATCATGCGACCCCTCATGGAGTTGCTTGTGGGAGTCTGGGGATGCGATGGAGATGGAAGGACTGAGGAGGAGGCGGGGGAGGTGGGCTGATGGTGGAGGTGTGTGGTGGTGGAGGGGCGGTAAGGGTGTCGGAGAACGGGGTTACGGGGGAGTCTGAAAGCCTGGGTGAGAGAGAGGGATGTGTCTGTACAGGTGAGGGATATTGTCTTCTAGAAGAGGAAGAAACCTCATAGCTGTGTGCCTGGGGACTGACTTACAGGCAGAGCAGTGAGGGGAGGGGAGGGGAGGGGAGGGGAGGGGAGGGGAGGGGAGGGGAGGGGAGGGGCCCACCCCTGGGACCACCACCACCCCTGGGACCACCACCACCCCTGGGACCACCACCACCCCTCATTCTCCCCTCTACTCTCCTGTAGAGGAACTACCTCAGCCACCACAATATTGGTTTTAATCGAGTGTGATTTTAGCTATGCAGAGTCCTGCAAAGAATTCTCCCTTTTTCTCATCCTCCTGCCATTATCTTGACAAGCGTTTCCTTTCCCTCCTTCCTCCAGCAGTTAGACGTTAGCTTCCCCAGGAGCGTTAAGTGCATATCTAAATAGTTGATGAGCACTAAGCTGTTGGGGGAAAGTGTCGCCGGCGGCGCCTCATTGAACGCTGCCTCAGAGACGCCCAGTGGGACTGCTTTAAACAACCTGGCGTCCCGCTGCTTGGCAACCTGGGAAAGGAGATGGTTCCGAGCCCAGCAGGTTCTTCACCTTCCCAATCTTTTAAGATAATTATCAGAAGACACAACTGTGTTTTTATTCTGTTCAACAATGGTGGGAAAGTGCACATAAAGGGGATGTATGCAGGGAGATTGTAAGATTCAACAAAGGCTTCCCCCCTCTGATTCTCTGATGCTGTTATTCTCCATCAGTGTGTTACAGTACAGTGTGACGTACTAATCTACTTTTTGGTGATCAAGTTTCCCTTTAACCTGCTTTGACAGCCTCTGTTAGTGATCTCCTACGTTCCCCAACCATCAAAAGAAGACATGAGAGAGTTTTGCTGTCATTTCAAGTCATTTTCCATTGAACTTTACTGTGAAGGTGTATTTTTTTTGGCAAATCAGGAACAAAATAGCCTCTGTTTATATTTTCTCGAGCAGGATTATCTTTCTCCTCATTTCTTATTCTTCATTTTTGATTTTTTTTCCTTTTTAAATCCAATGTATATGCAAGAAATGTCGTTAATATGTCTACCCTTTACAATTGGCTAGTTATAAGAAGGAGCAGATTAAAACATATAACCAGAAACTGGAAGTCAGTATGGAACAGCAGTTTATGTATAAGAGAAAAAAATGCAAATATTTCCTTATAATTCTGACCTTATTATTATAGAAAAGGTTGAAGTGGTTATAAATCATCACTACACTTGAGAGGACAGGGCTGATGGCACTACCTGACTTAATGTAGTGAACATCAGCATGTTTGTGTGTGTGTGTGTGTGTGTGTGTATGTGTGTGTGTGTGTGTGTGTGTGCACACTAAGACTACACTTGCATAAACAGATGTAAACTTTTTAATGAAAGAAGTAGAATGTTCAGTGGTTTGTCAAAGATTCATTCATAGGAAATGAGCCCCATCGGGCCACATATACTGTCACATTCAGGTTTCTGCACAGATTAGTTCTTTTTGTTCTTCTGATGCTTCTCTGGGTTTCACAGTGTGTTTCTTATTCATCCATTTGCAATATTTATTCATTTATAATCTATACTCCGCTCAGTCCTCATGTGGGGGGCTGCAGTCTATCCCAGCTGACTGAGGGTGAAGGCAGAGTACACCTGGACAGGTAACAGTCTGTCAAAGGGCTACATATACAGACAAACAAGCACAGCCATTTGCAATTTAGAGTCACTGGGATGCGAACCAGGGATCTTCTAGCTGCCACTATACAGCCCCATTTGCAATATTATACTACTTAAAATGTTCTTCATTCAAGTCTTCATTTGTTTTGTTTCGATTACCACCCAAGCTTACATTTATTGCATTAAGTCAGATACCATGTATGAAACGGAGTCCTACGTTTCTCCTAATTATGAGACAGCATTTCATAATTACAAAATGAATTACCTTAAGTGACAGTAAAGTGTAAAAAGTGTTTCATGATGACTTCCATCAAAGTGAAAATCAGACTTGATTCTTTTTTTCCTGGTAAAGTATGCAAGTAACATTTGTGCTAGAGATGGGATTTGTGGCTCTGTGAAGGGAGCCGGATCTTGAGGAACCGTTCCTTTCAAAAGACTGGCTCGTTGTTATATTCATTTATTTTTTAGAAGTCAGCCAGGGGTAACTCGTTTTTATCAAGGAAACAATCACTGGTAGTAGTTCTAAGATACGATATGGATCAGAATAATTCAAACTTCACATACATCCCACCAGCATATACTCTACTGAGTTTTATTTATATTTTTATATATATTTTATTCTTATTCATTATTTTGGATTTGTTTTCTGTATTGTTAAAATGTTCTTGTGTGGTTTACATTGTTTTTTTTTATTCTTTATATATATATATATATATATATATATATATATATATATATATATATATATATATATATATATATATATGGTATATGGTGGTGTAAGTTATTTGTTAACCCAGACTTGAAAGAGATGTTTTTCTGACAGATACTTTGCTCTACCTTGTGTGTCGTCCCCAGAACAATGTATCCAAATGCTGCTACGTCTCCTTTGGCACTGGCTCATTTTGTGTGTTTTTTTTTTTTTTTTTAAAGTTTCTAATACCTCCTCCTCCCTAAAACGGTAAATGTGGCTCCGCTCCAGTCAGTCGGACTTGGGTGGCGCTCACTCTCCTCCTCCTCTAAGTTAGCTGCATATAGAGTTGCGTTCACATGAATGGAGCTGCTGTGGACAACTGAAACTCAGACATGCCATTATTAGTCGTTCACTGAAGGCAGCGTGGACAACTCAGAGTCATGAGGCACACAGGCGACACGTGAGGAAAGCGTGAGCAATTTGCATGTGCGAACGGCCTGCAACTGCGAACTGGTTCTCATCGTTCACTGAAAAGAGTCGTTCAAACGACTGACTTCTTGACAAACGTCACATCGCTAAGTTTTGCCATTTGATATTGTTGGCACTTAGAAATTTCCATATTGGTGAATTCAGATGTATTTCATGCCCTGCTACATTTAAGGCTTGGTATGCAGGCAGCAAAAAAAACAAAAAACAAAAAACAAAAACGTTAGGCTGTCACAGTTATTATAGTGGATTACTGCTGATCATTTTATTTCCAATACATGTATTTTTTTGTTGTAAAACTGAAAAAAAAAAAGTATTTTAAATCCAGCACACTGCCCTGGGGGAAATATTTTCTTTTCAGAAGCTTGAGAATGCAGCACAGAGGAAGTCAAGAGAGATATCACTTGCAAGCTACAATGCAATTCAATGATGACATAACTTTGAAAAAAAGGAAAGTGGACCACATAGTCACAGGTGTCAAGATGACTTCCTTCACTCTGCTGTTGAGTGAACGGGCACCAACAGAAGCCTGAGTGCTTTGCAGAAATAACAAGGAACAAGAAAACAATGGAACGGCTTTTTAACTGTATTCCTTTTTCTGTCTTTGTGGAAAATTCCTGTCCTGTATCTGTTTGCCATCAAGCTGTCTTCCTCGTTCAGTCTGTCACACAGAGTACACTTTACAGCTGTTGTTGCTGTGTGAGTGTCTGAGTGTGCTTCATTCTCCTCCAGAGGGCTGGGAGTTGATGCCCACACTGTGGCAGTGCAGAGATGGAGGAGCTGGCTTGTCCAGAATTGATGTCTCTTGAAGGCGTTTTGTTGTTGCTCACCCTTGCACCCCTGGGACCATTAAGCTGAAAATAATTGGCTCTGAATCTCCTCCCTTCATCGATCCTTTAGAGTCAGTGAACTCTCCGAGACACAAGCTCCAGTGTATTCAGAGATGGAGAAAGAAATGTACACATTCCCTCTCTCACACACACACATGCATACAAACAGAAAATTGGAAAAGACTGAGTGTGAGGTAACAGAAAAAAGAGAGAGAGAGAGAGAAAGGCAGGCACATAAGGGTTTAAACACGAGCAGTAAGCAGCTCGATATGAGGAAGCCTTAGAATACCAGTCGCTGGTTCTCAACGGAGGTTATATCAAATGAATTTCTTCATCTCTGAAGATGTTTTATTTTTTTTAAATTTTTTATTTTTTTAAAGGAACTGGAAGAGTGGCCTGAACACTCCTGGACCCCATTTATCTCCAGTCACTGTTAGAGCAGGGGCCAGCCACTGGCCAACAGAGGGAGCCAATGCTATTCCATAGACATGAAAGCATGCTGGGGAAGCTCATCTGAACAAGTCATTCAGCGCTGCAAAGTCTTAAAACCCTCTTCATATTATATAGCTGTTAACAGACTGAACAAATATCTGGTACTGTTTAATATTTCTTTTCATTTAAAGGTACCGCGGCTATGATATTTTAGAAATTTTGACTTTGTAGATTGCAAAAATATATACTGAATGAAACTGCATTAATTGATTTTTGGCCACTTGGAGGCAGTGAAAAAACTGTAAACATCTGCAATCATCATCTAAAAAGTTCTTAAAAAGTAAAGTTTATGTTAGCAAAAAGTTGACTGTTTACAAAACCAGCAGAAATCGGAGGCAAGTTTATTTGAAGTTGTATTTGTGGCTCATTTTGGTTAAGCAGGCTTCATCATAATCAAACAGCAGGAAAAAAAATGTACACACACACACACACACACACACACACACACACACACACACACACACACACACACACACACACACACACACACACTTATGTTTCTGTCCTCCTGATGAAGCCAAGTTAACAAATCTTTCACCTGTTGCTTGGGACAATATGACTCCTTTGCTGAATTTCTTATCCTATGATGCTAATTTCTGCACGTAGTTCTCAGGTAGCAGGCAGAACTCATGAACACATTTAAATGAACTCATAGCGCCATCTGTTGTTGTGGAGGGCATGGTGCTCAGAACACTTGTGAGAAAATCCTTAGCATAATTACGGCGGGCAAACTGTGGTATAGCATGATTTATTAGAACTAGTTTGTGTATGTGATCAAGAAGTGTGTTGTATTTACGAAACAAAATGCATTAGTTTGTTAATGTTGCTCTGTATTGCAAACCACACAATGTCTGCTCGTAAACTGGAGTCCATTAAGTTTTGTCAGGAAATAAACTCCACATACTTCAGCTAATGCTAACGTTGTCTGTGTGCTGGTTGCTGCTGCACTGGTTTTTCTCTTCAACCTGCTTCTAGTTCAATATGTAAGACAACAACAACCTTCACGTTAGCAACCAACACCCTGTTTTACATCAGTAAAAGTTGTATCAAACACTCAACTTATGTTTTTTTTTTTTTAACTGTTTTTTTGCTTTGTTTCCTTTTTGTGGCAAAAAAGTAGTGCTGGCCTCTCCATTGCTGCATCCTGGGCTTAGCACTGCACAAGACAACTGTATATTAGTTGAAAGAAATACAAACAAGCCAGAGTTTTTTTTTTCTCCTATAGCAGAACAACAATGAGGTGCAGTCAGACCATTCTCCAGCACTGCATTGCAGATAGATCTGGCTGAGTGAGACTAATTTTAAGCTTGTTCTTCCTTTGACAAACTGCAAAAACACAGCATACAAACTCAGTGCAAGGCTCTTGAAATCTAATATATCTAATTGGTCCTTGTTGATGATTGGCTAACTGGAAACTAAGTCTCACTTGCTGTTACGTGTCCTTCCTAAATACAGATGAATCTCATCCTTTTTGACAGATTAAAAACATTTTGTGTGCAGCACATAGTGATTCACCTGTAGATGCTGTAGGGTTGCTACCTTTAAATAGTCTACACAGTTTGAATCATGACATTTTGTGGTTTCAAAGTGTAGTTTAGAGCTGATAAAATTCAAAATAAAGTGGCAGAAATTAGTTTACTAAGGAACTTTAACTCCCTTAAAAAGGAACCATGACATTCTGCTTTTTATTCATATCCATTCACATACAATTTCTGGAATTGTGATAAGATTCGCAAATACAGGCAGAAAACCAAAACACACACATTACAATCATTCAATCAATTATTAATGTAAAACATTTAATAATACAGGTTTAGGCACATCATGTTAGCATGGCATTATTTTCAAATAACAGCATTCCTTTAGTCCGAAAATAATCATTTATATGATTTAAAAAGCGACTCTGTGAAAATTTCACCTAATATGAGGATGAAATCATCTGAAAAGCGGCACAACATGCAGCCACTCCCTTAATGGTTGTGAATCAGGTTTGTATAATCCTTCAATCTAGGATTCAAACAAGAGGTTGGATTAGCAGCTATGGCATGCATTCATCTTCAATTACCTCCTTCAATCTTCATATAGTCAGGTGTGGATTTAATTAAGTCTATATCCATCTGTCTTCATCATTTGTGTGGTTGCTGGAGGAGTCTAAGGTGCCAGCGCTCCCATCATCAATACAGGTGGATGCAGGCCGCTCACGGTGAAGAATTGATGGCCACTGAGGACACAACAGGGGTAGCTTATCTTCGGTATCACTCACTCCCTCACTGGCCTTTACAATGCAGAGTAGTTCATCACCATGAATATAGAATATATTTACATAGCCTGTCCATCCATAACATGACACAAAGGTAATTAGATCTCTTCATATTCATACTTAAGAGATGACATGAATAATAATCCCGTGTCCCCACCATTGGAAATAGGTCAGGGATAATTGAATTTGTTTATCGTATTTTCTCCCATTAAGAGTAATCAGATAAGTAGTGGGGTACGGCCCCGTGACAGAGTCGTCCACCACTGATGAACCATCATGTTAATTGAAGTTAATGGGCAGAGCGGAGAGCGACGGGGTGAGGGAGGCTGCATGGATGAGTGCATCGAATGAGTGGCAAAGGGAGGGCTGAGTCCGTCCTCCGTGCGCTCCCAGGCCAGGACGGGAGGCCTGAGCATGCACAGGAGCAAGCTGGGTAATCAAACTCCAAAACGGCTTGTATAAAATATTTACTGAGATTCACTCTTCACAAGGCTGTCCACTCCGAACACGAGAAAAATAAAACTTACCTGTTATAGTGAAGACACCAAATACAGCCTCTCACTCAGCTGTTTGCTCTATAGTAGCAGAAATACTTTCATTTGGAGGGCATTTATTATGTTGCACTATTATTTACAAGTACAGCGTCACATGAGGTTCAGTTTTAGCATCAACGTTGATTTCAGTTAATTTTTTTTTTTTTTTAACTTTATTGCTTGGCGCTTTGTTGTGTTTTGTCATGAACCTGTCTGTCTGTAACTCAGTGTTATGTTGTATTGTCATGTTGTCTAGTACAGGTCCATTGTTGGTTTGTGACTCAATGTTGTTGTGTTATATTATTTGTATAAATAAAGGTTAAATACAAAAGCAGCTAGGAGAGATCAGCTGATGGTTTCTTGGCTTCTTGAAGGGTTTTTGGTTTAATTAGCTATTCATTTCAGACATACTTAAAGCTGACAACATTAAATTGAAGATTAAATCTAATTTTTCCATTGACAGGGTAACAACTAAATGGTGCTACACCAATATTTTGATTCTTTTGTCTGATGCAGCAGATCTAGCTTGAGGAGAGCACTAGGAGTTTTTAGGCTCAGTGCTGAGCTGTAGGTCACCTCAGCTTTGGTAGCACTTACAGTCCAGTACACAAAAAGATTGCTGCCTTAGCTGCTACAGGGTGTTTTGTGGGCATAAAGCGTGAGTAAAAGGGTGATAGAGATCTGAAAATCATAGCTGAAGGCCCTCCTGTGAAGACACACAGTGTCATCAGTAAATGAATTAAGTGCAGTTTAAATCCAGTCTGGAGTTTATTCTGTCAAGATACAAAAGAGGTCCAAAAATTAAACAGAACTTTCTATGCAAAACTGTGTCAGTGTATAACTCAATGTATTAACAGAAAAGAAGATGTATTCTGTGATGGCTGTCAAGGAGTAATGATATATGAAACTTTATTTTCATGTTGAGGATACATTTTATTACTGCATTATCACCAGCACCAGCTGAATTATGAAAGAAAACAACCATGTGGACATCTAAAAGCGACACCTCTTAATGCATTTAAAGATCTAAGAAATCCATATAATCTGATTTGTTTCCCCTTATCATGTAAAATGTAGATAAAGCCAGATCAAGAAGGCTTTCCACTTCTGTAGTGCTATGCACCATCTGTTCGGCCTCTTGAGAGAATAGTGATGCATTTAAAATGAGAAGAGGAAAAAACAATACATAGCGGAATGACTCTTAAGTTAAACTCACACTGCACTGTAAGAACAGTGTGGTGAAGAGATATCTTTCACTCACTGGCAGGTTCTTTGGGTTAGAACCAGAAGTCAGAAGCTTTTATCATCTTTAGAAGGACCAAATGTAATTATCACAGATCCTTAAAGGCAGAATAAACGCAGTAAGGAGCACCACCTGCACAAAGTCCAACTTTGACAGAATTCAGAGACAGAATTAATTTTATATTTGATTGACAAGAGAGTTCCTAAACGTAAAGTATCGAAGACACACCCATTTGGCACCAAAAATGAAATGAAAACAAACACAGAGAAATAAGCCAAAATGTGTCTGATGAAGCTCAAGGGCTGTTAAAATCCCAGACTGCACCACTGTTGTTACCTGCCCAAGGAAGGCAGAGGAACGCCGCTGCCATAACAAGGCTTGACGGGGATCTTAGGAAGCAGCAACACACACAATAATCAATAGGCCAGCCTTGGAGGAAGAGCATTGGGGGGAGCCAGACTTCACAACCAATCTCCTCTGAATGCATTAGAGCGCCGCGCCTCCACCCTCACTCTAACATGGCTTCATCTAAGCGAGAGAAGCGCTAAAGAGGAAGAGCACAGTGACAAGGCGTATGAAGAGAGGTAAACCACTGACAGGGAGAGTCCTTTGTGGAGCTGATCTGTGGAGAGCTGGAGCTCCATTGCTCTACTCACAGCAGGCTGTGCAATGCTTCCTGGTGGCTCTGTCACTTCCCCTCAGGCTTTGTCTGAGTGCATGTGTGTGTTCTTGTGCTTCTATCCTTGTGAGAACCAATTTGAGGCTCTTAGAAGAGGGGGTGCTCGGCTGTTTTCGGGGTTCCAGGACTAGTTTATGAACAGGACTGAAGCTCGCCTCTAAAAATGGCTAAGTGGTAACCACTATAGAACACGTTCTCCAAATTAAGCAGCAATTGTTTTTAATTGATCTTCAAAGTGATACAAAACCATTTTCTGCTCTGTTGTATGTGAAACGGTGTTGCAAAAACTGAAACTGACATTCGTTTTATTCCAATGCTATGGTCAGGGTTTGGATAGGATTTGGTTAAGGTTAGGCCAGGGGTCAGCAACCCTCTTGGCTCTTTCATTCCTCAGCTGCGACTCCCTGTGGCTTTGGAAAATAAATAACTGAATATTTTGTTCAAATTTATTTTAGTTTGCTAGTTTTTAAAATGTAATTCTAAATTTGAAAATTAGGGTGATTTTGTAACATCAAAATAAAACATGTTAACCCCTTGATGCTTGAATTTATTTACAGTTAAACTAAAAAAAATGTGTGTTTTAAGTAGAGATTGTTTATTTGTCTATTACACATAGAACAGATATATAATAATAATATCATAATATCATATAATTTAGGTCCCACTCTGACTGGTCCTACTAGAAACCAGTGCTTGCAAAAGGTTCTGAGGTACGTATTGAATATGCACAAACCAGCATTGGGGGAATGGATACATTATCCCCGCTGCAGTCTGAATGAAAGTGGTATGATACAAATTTGCGACAATAGATGTCAAGGGGTTAAAATAAAATACGGCCAATGTGCGACACCCACTGGTGTGCGAGTATTTGGAGTCCTGTCTGATCTTTAGATCCACATACGTATGTGAGCAGGTCTTCTCCAACATGAACTACGTTAAAAACAAACATCGCTCATGCCTCGTAGCTTACAATCCTGTGTGATGATGAAGGTGACCTCTTACAGCCCTGATGTGCAAGATGCTGTATGTTCAGGAGAAAAAATCACATGAACCAAGTCAGATAAATATTAGTGGTGGGACACGATTAAAAAAATGAATCTAATTAATTCAAGGCTTTGTAATTAATTAATCGTGATTAACCACATTTTTGTCAAATAGCCATATCTGAGACAATAAGCGAAGTTTTTCAATTCAAATAAAATTTGGTTGACGACTGATTCGATGAATAGACATACACTGCCGCTCAAAAGTTTGGGGTCATTTAGGAATGTTCTTATTTTTGAAAGAAAAGCATTTTTTTTCAATGATGATAACATTAAATGAATCCAGTCTAGACATTGTTAATGTGGTAAATGACTATTTGAACTGGAAACAGCTGATTTTTAATGGAATATCTCCATAGAGGTACAGAGGAACATTTCCAGCAACCATCACTCCTGTGTTCTAATGCTACATTGTGTTAGCTAATGGTGTTGAAAGGCTCATTGATGATTAGAAAACCCTTGTGCAGTGATGTTAGCACATGAATAAAAGTGTGAGTTTTCATGGAAAACATGAAAATGTCTGTGACCCCAAACTTTTGACCGATAGTGTATACGTGAAGTTAAACAACAAAAATTATTTGCATTTTTCATCTGTCTGCTACATTCACAGATTACTGCAAACTGAAAGTGCAATTATGGCGATTATATTCAACATTTTAAGACTTTTTGTATACTCAAGCACTTTCAGTGTATTGAAAAGTGATCTATTATGGGATGGCGACACCGTTAGCTGGTACCAGGACTGTCATAGCTAATGTTAGCTCTGGTGCTAACAGCAACATGTTTTGCATTGAGGTGATACCGTCGACTTGAAGTGCTTTGGTGATAAGGAAACTCTTTGTTGCACAATTTAAACACAACCACGCTTTTATCCAAGCTGCCATCGAGAAGATTTTTAAAAGAAAACTTTCAGTTCAACAAGCTCAATGCAGTCTCGTCTTCCATCACCAAACTATCTTGAGCTGACATCACTCAGTGCATCCTGTGCATCTTCTTCATGGCTGGCAAACTTTAGGTTCATCACCACCACCTACTGGGCTGGAGTGTTCATCAAGTGTTAACAGTCTGCCAGAAATTAGGAAACTGAGAAAGCTGCTATTAAATGCGTAATTTTTTTTTTTAAATGCGCCATTTTTTTCTGTAACTAATTAATCTAAATGAACGCATCCTAATAGCCCTAATAAATATTTTAACTGCCTATTATTTTGCACACATTCATAGTGCTAGGGTTAATGCCATTTTGTTTTCTCTGTAGCAGTTCATTGATTTCATAAATGCAACACACTATAGTTTTTTATACATAGCATAAAGATAAAAAAAAAACAAAACATGCAGAGCTATCTTCATTTTAATTGTCAAAGGGGTTTCGTGGCTCCCGGTGTTTTCTTTTCTGTACGAAACTGATCTCAGTGGTTCTTTGAGTGTTTAAGGTTGCCAACCCCTGGGTTTGGCAAAAAGGCTTGGTGAGGGTTATGGTAACATTGTAGTCTGGACTGAAAGTACAAAATGACTAAGATTGATCCACAGTGGAGGAATCTGTGGAGGGAACTGAAGATCAGAGTGATGACAAGGAAGCTTTCAACCTCAACGAATGAAATCCTGATGGAGACATGCAGAAAGGTTGCTGACACTTCTAACTACTGTTTGACTGATGAGGTGGATAACAAAATGTATTAAGAACATTTCACATGGTGTTTTCAGTTAAAATGTAAAATAACAACAACATAGGAATAGTTCATATTTATGATTAACATCTTTATCACAGTGTTTTATTGTCTTTACCAGCCGGAAGAAAACCTATTGGTCAATAAATGCAAATTTACTATAAATCTAAATTTTCAATGTGAGTAATTTTGAGCTAAAATGTATGAGGATCTGTTTGGTCGTTCAACGTCAGAATATGGATGAAGAAATACGTGTGTCTGGGTGTGTGTGCAGACAGGTTTACATGTGATGTACACCTCAGTGCGTAGTGTTGTTAGTATAGTGTATGTACAGTGACCTCTCTGTAGCAGGGCCAGGCAGAGTTCAGGAGGCTGCTGTCAGTGACACGTGGGGTCCCCGGCAGTATCACCTCACCCCCCGTCACCCCAGGGTGACCTCTCCTAAGTAATTACCCTTGTCACTCAGTCACAGCGTTCTGTCCCCACCCAAACAACATCATTGCCGTGACGATGGATACGTTGATGCTACTAATCACTGCCTGCCCTCTGGACAGCGCACCTCCCCTCGTCTCCCTCGTATCACCTCCCTGCTTTTACAAGCCCCTGTGTTGTGCATCCTCTCAGCAGCTCCCCTGGTTTATATTTGCATAATTTCTACTCGCTAATTGTAGCGGAGGATGACTGCGTGCTGGACGGTCACGGCTGTTGGAGGTGATTTTAATGGGGGAGACACCAGATAATGGCGGTGCCCTCTCGCCCCGGTTTCTGTCCAAGCCTCATTAGGGTGATCAGGGAGTGCCAGTCAGAGAGGGCTGCAGCTGGGGTGAGAGGGCACAACACAGCACACTTATTTATCTAAGGATGAGTGTCATGGAAATATTTCATTATGGTTTGCCAGCCTTCCAAAACTTTTTTTTTTCTCTTTAATAATGTTAAGAAAATGGTGCCCTGGGATTTTATTTATACAAACTGAAATGGACATCAGGTGATCCAGTGCAAGTTCTGCTTTTTTCTGCTCATTAACGGAGGTTTATTGTCATGTATTTACATGCATCTGTGTCTCTATTTACCCTCACTTATATGAATAATTTTGTTGGGAATGAATTAGAAGTGGACAGGTAGGTGAAAAAAAAGTAGGCAGCTTCCTATTTCATTTGACAAAACTCTGGATAAAGAATTAAAACTTTTTGAGTTTTAGTCTGACACAATGTGAGAATCAACAGTGGAATCAACAAGAACCAGGACTAAAACTTGGCCACAAAATGACAGGTTGTATGATTAGCAATGTTACTTATTAGTCAAGGCAGTAGCAGACCCAGATATCGATCCATTGCTTTTTTCTTCTTCTTCTCTGAAGTCTTGCTGTGTCTATCAATGACCAATTATCATCACCTGTGGTAGCTGCAGGCTCCTGCATTGCCGATATAGAACTGGGAAAATTATCCAGACACTTTTCATGAGATTCTTTGAAGAACTGGGCCTTTTGATTTAATTCTATTGCTGTTAATCTAGAGATGAAAATGTTGGTTCATTCATCACTTGGGTCAACATTAAAGCATCTGAACAACTCCTGATTGGATTACTATGAAATGCCATACTGACAATCATCAGAGGGTACATGACTGAAACTAATCACTACAATAAGTATTTGATTTTACCCCTCTTACCAGCAGGTTAACAATTTTATTAAAAACTATTTAATGCATTTCCCTGAGATTATGGAACCAGTATCCATGATGTCCAGAAGAAGGATTCTGTTTGCTCCTCTATTGTTTCCTGCAACGCCACCATTAAGTTAGTTTTCATTTATACATTCATCTAGGGCAGACATCAGCAATCACTCTTACAGAAAAACACAAGTGGTTTTGCTCATTTGAAATTTAATGTGTGAAATCATGTTAAACTCGCGAAATATATGGAACACATGAAACATATTAGTTCGGAACACTTTTATGTTTTATATATGTGAAATCCATATGCATTCCCATGGAAAACACATTGGATTACATGTGGAAGCCATGTCAATACCCATTTGAAATCCATGGGATTACATGTGAAAAAAAAACAAAGCAACCTTTATTATCATTTCACCATGTACATACAACCAAATGCAGCCTTTTTGTTCCATTCTTTTCTTTATTTGAAATAAATTAATAAACAGGAAAAGCAGTCAGAGAGTGCAGTACTCCGCCAAGGCTGCTCAGTCCTTGTATGAATTCCGACAGATAAGTCCTGATAAATCCACAGCGGTGGATTTGTAGTAGGATCACAATCATGAGATCATCAGCAGGCAGCTGACATAGTGTTCATTTGTTGTCATAGTTACAGTGACGCCGTGCCGCTATCTCGCAATGATACAGAAATCTTAAACAAATCTGTGGATCCAGACTATAAACCGCATCACTGCCAAAATCTAATCACTTGGTTCTCGTGTCATTTCTGAATTTCCCTGAAAATTTCATCCAAATCCATTATTCTGTTTTTGAGTAATTTTGCTAACAGACAGACAGACAGACAAACCAACGTTGATCGTCATGTAACTCCACTGTGTTCCTTGGCGGACTAATAAAACTGCTTGCCCTAGTGTTGTATTTAAGGGCAGATGTCATTTTTCCAATGAGGGCTGACAGAGTTCCAGAAGTTTAACACTGCTTGGATTTACATGAACCTCTTTTTAACATTTGCAGGCTTTGATACAAACAAGAAAGTGAAACTTCATCTCATGTCAGGGTGCCAAATA
This sequence comes from Amphiprion ocellaris, assembly GCF_022539595.1. Classification (NCBI taxonomy): domain Eukaryota; kingdom Metazoa; phylum Chordata; class Actinopteri; family Pomacentridae; genus Amphiprion; species Amphiprion ocellaris. The sequence goes on along the minus strand of NC_072771.1, from coordinate 8,515,699 downwards.
TTTTTGCTGGAGGGGCAGATTTGGCCTGCAGGCTTTTTAATGGGATTGGCAAAAACTGAAACTCTCATAAATCTTCATGACTTTAGTGAGGTTGACTGTTACATTAAGAGACATGCTAACAGCTGGATTGCCATGACAGATTCATTTTCCTCACCAGATGAATTGTGATAACGATATTAGACGATGTGATTTGACACTAGATCTTCCTAGCGCCATCATCAACTCAAAATTCTAATTTGGCCAGTGTTTTGGTTTCCAAGAAACTACTCGCTGAATGAATCGAAGCTGTGCGTTCACTTTTGGCTTTTTTTTTATTAAACTAACATTTAGCATTGATTTGCTAACTGGCCCTGTGTTGATAGAAACATAAAGTCACTAATGGTTGCCTGTTGAATTGCCAAAAACCATGACACCCAAATACGCTGAATTTCATCACTGATCAGTCAGGTTTATGAGCCTTCACTCAACTCTCCAAAGGAATGAAAAGTGGTCCAACTGTCACTGTCAGAAATAACATTTCAATCAGTCTTTCACTGTGTGGTCCTTCTGCATTTCAGAACTCGGCATAATCCTTTCCTGTCTGTGACAAATCACTTGAAGACCTTTTTCTGAAAGTACTTACTCAGTTAAAACATCCTCTGACACACCAATATCTTTCTGTCACGACACACCTTACACACAAAAAAAAAAAATTAATTTTCTTCCACGTATTTGCAAACTTTGTGTCTCTTGTGCCAGATGGAACATGATGTAAGTATTGAAGCACTTACTGTCAAAGGCTTGTCCTCCATCTACTGCAGCTTAGACTCTTCTTCACTTTGAAGCGTCTGCAAAACTGGCAGATGCAAGAAGCTAAATAATGTTATACCTGCAAACAATCAAGCTGAAATTAGTGAAACACATTATACTGATGACACAAAGGTATTGCTGTACCCTGTTGTTAAAAACACAACAATTTTCAACTTTATTAGTAGCAGTAAATAAAAATGTGAATGAAAGCTATGTTTACTGAGTCGCATAAATGTGTGACACCGCTCTGTTTCTACTCAGTGCCTTTAATCCTCTCTTATATGCACTCTGCAGCTTTACTGGACAAAAAAATGAGAGACATGGCTGCAAATAAAATTGCTTTTGCAGACTATCTATAGACTGTCCGCAAAGTAGATGCACAAACCAAATTTGTCATTATTTTGATTACAATGGACAGTCAGGGCGAGCCTATGAAGCCCGTCTGTTAAAGATATTGACACAAACTATGGGAACCAGCACATCCAACTTGGCAGTATGAGTATGTTGTCAACAGAAATGCATATTTATTCAAAGGATTTAAAGAGTGACAGGTTAGTGAATGTAGTAGACAACATTTAAATCAGGCGCTAAAATTAAGACTGGGACTTCGGGACACGTTAATTATGATGAATTAATGAATTAATTAAAGAAAAGAAATAATATAAAAAAAAAAAAAAAAAACACATTTTCTCAGTTTCCTAATTTCTGGCACACAGGTAACACTGATGCAAACTCCAGCCCAGTAGGTGGCAGTAATGATCTTAAAGTCTGTTTGCATGCTGTGAATAGGACTTTCTCTGTTATTATGAAAATCATTCAGCAAAAAGTATATCTGAAAGCATTTGAGGCGAGATATAAGCTGCTGAATCTGTTCTCGTTTTAGTTCAATGACGGCTAGTTTAGACATTTGACGAAAGTTTCGTGATGCGTCAAACCTCCGCTACCCACAGCACATTTGTATAAATGAAACTACTTTATCAAATGAGCTCCGGGGCGACGCACCATATGTTAGCTATGACAGTCCTGGTACCGGCAAACAGCGTAGCCATCCCATAATAGACCACTTTTCAAGACATTGAAAGTGCTTGAGCTTACAAAAAGTCTTAAAATGTTGAATATAATCGCTATAATTGCACTTTGAGTTTGCAGTAATCTGAATGTAGTAGACAGATGAAAAATGCAGACAAATAGAAATTAAACATTTTTGTTGTTTAAGTTCACAGATATGTATAGTCATCCATTCAGTCATCAACCAAAATTTATTTGAAATGAAAAACTTTGCTTATTGTGTCAAATATTGTTATTTGACAAAAATGCAATTAATAATGATTAATTAATTACAAAGCCTTTAATTAATTAGATTAATTTTTTAATCGCGTCCTAGTACTACCCAAAATATAAGTCTAATGAGTGAAACACATTTTGTGATGCACAAATGTTTTTTTTTTACCATCGCAATTTGATAAGATATTTAAGTCCAGTGGTAAGTGTTTAATTTGGCTTCAGACCAGCTGTGATTGTAAACACAGTGTTAACACTGTTAACATTTACTTGTGTTATAGCAAGCTGCTAAACATCAGGTGTTCCCAATAGCAAGATCAACAACACAATGATCAAATGAAATCCTTCAGAGTGATTTAAAGTTGGAGATTTTAAGGTGCTGCTCTGCAAGGATTTAACCATTTAGCCACTGCAGTGTGACATGTAAGGAGCTGATCTTAACCCTTAGATGCGCAAGTGGATCAAGAATGACCCAGTGAGGTTGTTTTCTTGCAATACATTTGTAATGAAAAGTTTCTATCATTTCATATTCCAGGTATTCCACAAAAATATGTTTTTGATGTCATTCCTTCGAATTTGAAGTTGCCTTCAGTACTTTTAAAGAAATTGTAACGTTTGTATTACTACCCCAAGCTCTTTATCACCTATAACATCATACAAGTGGTGATGCAGTGCTCAAACTTGTAGGGATGGAGAGCAGCAACCGTTAGAGGAAAAGAGTGGAAAAATGTCAACAAAATAGACGTGGACATTCTTCTGTTGCTGTTCTGTGTAACATTCTTCTTTTTCAGTTACCAAAATGTTCATAATCTGTTACAAAGCCGAAAAACATATTTTAAACATGAAAATTATAAGTTTACAAAAATATAAAACAAACAATAATAAAAATGATTATTCTTTACCAAAATGGCAAAAATGGTGTAAAAACACATTGATTCTTATACGGGTCTTTTTTGACCCACTTATGGAAGAGAGTAGGATCTAATCACTCGTGCATCTAAGGGTTAATGAAGAGTTCCTTCAGTTCTGATTGGATACTAAAATTAAAAGACACTACACTACAATAATTCACTCCTGTTGTTTTATGGCCTTTTATGGCATGGTCACGATATTTAATTTTTTTATTTAATAACAACACAATTTAAGTCCCATGCTTTGTATATTCTCTGTATTATACTATTATTTTTCTTGATGTTTTAGGTTTTTACCGTGGGAAAATTTCAGTATCAGTATCAACATATCAATATATACAAATTGTGTATATAACTTATATAGGCAGATATTGTACTGAAATGATATTTTTGGTATGGTGACAGCAATAGTTGATGAGTAGTAGAACTCAACCACCAGCAGCACTTTTCATAGTACACACACTCCTCTTTTTGTGAACATAAAAATACACTACTGTTCAAAAGTTTGGGGTCACCCAGACAATTTCATGTTTTCCATGAAAACTCTCATTTTTATTCATGTGCTAACATAACTGCACAAGGGTTTTCTAATCATCAGTTAGCCTTTCAACACCATTAGCTAACACAATGTAGCATTAGAACACAGGAGTGATGGTTGCTGGAAATGTTCCTCTGTACCCCTATGTAGATATTCCATTAAAAATCAGCTGTTTCCAGTTCAAATACACATTTACCACATTAACAATGTCTAGACTGTATCTCTGATTCATTTTATATTACCTTCATTGAAAAAAAGCTTTTCTTTCAAAAATAAGAGCATTTCTAAGTGACCCCAAACTTTTGAACGCTGCAGCATATGCGTTTCTTCGTGTGTTTTCCATGATGAAGGTGTGTGCATGAAGTGCAAAATGACTGATCTGAAGAATTTAGTGTGAGTGTGTTTGATTTAATTCGAACAGTTTCATTGTACCACTGTGACCTGTTTGGTAATTTCATTGGTCTGATGTGACGAGGCTAAATGTATTGACGGCATGAAGCTCGCCCGTAAAAATCTATACATTAGCCACATTGTATCAGCCACAGGATTCAAAGTGTGTGAAAAAGTACCGGCTTATAGTCTGGAAATTACAGTAGTTGTGAGGTGAATTAGCAGAGTCAGGCTGAGTCAGGTCACAGTTGACTGAAAATGTTTCTCGTCACCCTGATGTATTTACCTGGTTGGTGAATGCTAACCCTGTGTAACCCATCTACAGCAATGTACATGGCCAGTCAATTCCGTGAAAAAAACTTTATTTGTCCCCTGGGGGCAATTTAAGGCCTGCGTCACACTAGCTGACGTGGCTGACGAAGCTGCAACGGTATCCAGTGTACATACAAGACATCCAGTTTGCAGAGGTGACGGTGTAGCTCAAGTCCATCTGCTGATCTCTAACACTGCTCTACGAGAAACAAAATGCCCGTATACGCCAACATGCAACTGTGAATGTTTAAAAGCTTGAACACAACAAAGGAGCTTATTCTTCTGTGGAAAGGCTGAAAGTCTGTTCAGTCAGAATGGCACTAGTCACACACACTCACATACACGCACAGATATAATCACACACAGAAAGACAACAACCCATCCACATTGTATGTAATCATGTTTGAAACTAGGTTTTTTCCTAAGGGGTTTTTACACTATGAACAATTACATTTTAAGAAGGGCTACAGTAGTGCAGCGTGCAATGCTACATGGAATGCAAAGAGTGATGAAATACACGTTTGTAGAAAATGCAATATGTTACTGCACATGCAACCAGTAGGTGGTTCATGTACAGTGTGCACACACTGATTGATACATGAGTGTGCTTATTATACAGTCCACTGAGAAAAGTAATATGTTAATTGTATACACAGTACTGTACAAAAGTTGAAGGCACTGCAGCATGTGTAAAGATAATTTCAGCATTTTTGCCTTTACTAGATAGTTACAGGAAGAGAAAAACAGTATGTGAGGAAAGAGCAGAGAAATGAACTGACTGGGAATTGAATGAGGGATGCTTCAGAATGTCCAGCAGACAATACCATCAGAATCAGTGACAAAACTTCCATGTTAACTCTAGAGCAAGTGGAATCATATAAATAGCTTGGGACCATAATTGATGAAAAATTTAACTTTGATGAAAACTGCAAGTCTGTCTGCAAAAAGGGCCATCAGTGCATCCATTGTCTCAGAAAACGTGAACATTTCCACATTTACTGAACAATCTTGACTCAGTTTTATTGTTCTTTTATTGCGTCTGTTCTATCTTTCTGCTTGGTGACATGGTTCAGTCAGACTTTTGCTATAGAGAAAACTCACTGAACAAATAGTGAGATGGTCCAGCTGCCTGATTGGCAGTCTTGTCCAGCCTCCGCGTAGGGTAAACAGGTACAGAGGATGACTTTATCAATCCTGAATAATGACTCCCATCCTCTACTGGCTTCTTCCCACTGGATGGAGGTTTTTAGTCCCAAGGTGCAGGACAAAGTGTTCTAAAAATGGGCAAATGGTGGAACACTGAGCACTTGTCTAGTCACTCGATCAACCTGCCTGTCAGGTTCAATGTGTGTTTTGTAATGGAATGTCAAATGCAATCTTTTTTTTTCTTCAAAACAAATCTACCCGCGGGTATAAATAAAGTAACCTTGAACCTTGGCTACGTAAAGGCTGATCTTGGTGGTACTGGTACACCTGAACAGGTAAAAATCTTTCTATAGTTGTGGAAACTGGTCCTTTCCAGTTCAGATGTAACCCTCATATTATTGTGTATGCTATGTACAATTTCTGTTGTATATGTAAGCAATGCAAGGACAACAAACAAGCAAAACTTAACTTACAGTACAGTCCAAAAGGTTGTCTCGCTCTTTAAAATGGGTGGGGCTCTTTGGAAATGCCACACAGTTTGATCTGATTCTGCACGATCCCAGTAAACTGTTTTTGATCCAAACAGAGGTGGAGTGTGTAATTTGAGTGGGGTTTTTTTTGCAGTGTTTGGATTGTTCTCCTGCCAGCACATAGAAAAGAAACCTCCTTGTTTTGTTAGGCTGAACAGCAATCAAGCTCAAATGGTTAAGCGATACAGGCCTTTAAAAGAGGTGGAGAGTACTGGAACACATGCTAAGCTTTGTGTGGGTTGGTGAGAGATTAACAGTTGGAACGAAGCCTAGAAGCACACTGAAAAGTATGACATGGCCTCATCACTTTGCAGACAAGTGTCATTTTGCCATACTTTGTTTTGACGACTTGGAACTGATTACACTGATGACTAAATGTTTTTATGAAGCTGTGTGTGAGTCTGAAATGGTGGATAACTTCCTTTAAAGGTGTATTTGACACAAAAGGAAATTGAAGTACACCTCACACACACACACACACACACACACTTGCACACACACATACGCTCACACCAAACTGATTTATTAAGAGGGGGGGTCAAAATCGATGGCCATTCCCCTAGCCTCAGTCAGTGGAGAGTTAAGACGCTGTTAAATTCCAGCCGAGCGGACGCTCTCCCTAACCAACCAGCCTCACTCTCATTGATTTTTTATTTAGCTTCCAGCAGTGATATGTCTTCCAGTGCACACAGAACACACCAAGCCTCCACAGTCTGTCAGCACATAAATCAGGCCCCATTGAGCCCGGCTTGCGTGTGCAGAGAGCAGTCTGTTAACAGAATTAAACTCTTATTTAGTCCTACTTCGAGAGAGGCAAGTGCAGAGCCGCAAAACAAGGCTCTGACAGCAAATCTGCCCAGCCATGATGAGACTGCAAGAAGTTTGCATTTGTTTATCTGTTTGTGTGAAGGTAGAAAATACAGCAACACGGTGTCTGAATGCATAATTGGAGTCATTCTGCATCAACATTTGACTATCATCTGCGTCAGATCTGACATTTTAATAGTGTCGGAGAAGAACAAATGAAAACCAACAAAAGAAAATGTCCAGTTCCAGACAGCAAGAAGTAATGTTGGTAGTGTCCAAAGATTAAAACACATGCAGTCCACCATTTTGCACTAAGAGGAAATGATGCGGAACATTCTCAGACAGATGTCAAACAATCAATGAGCGTCTTCTATCGTGCTTTCTTAAGGCAGTCTGCAGGATGTACCTGCAGCTTACTGCAAGTAAAACTAAGGAGGTGCTGCTGGGAAAAAAAAACTCCCTCAACCAAACCAGTCATTACCCAAGCAGCATGTATGTAGATTGTCCAGCCTTAGCCCGCATTCACACAAACACAAACACATTACTAGACCGACATTACTGGACTAGTTTTGGAATTTGGCTCTGTGGATAAGAGATGCTTGGGAAAATTTTGAAATTTGGCAAGTCTCTATATTGCCATCATTGAGCCAGGATAAAATTTTATTTCCATCTAAATAAAGCTGTAAATTTGATACTAATTATTATCCTTAATTGACATTATTAAACTTCCCGCAATTCCAATAAATGACTTGTAAAACTGTACTCTGCCTTTTGCCCAATGTCTGCTGGTAGTGTCTCCAATGAAGACTCTTAATGGCATGAACATGACAGAAATACTTGTGTAAATTACAAAAAACAGAGAAATTCAAACCCTGCTGAGGCTCGTGTTGGAAGGTCTGGGCTGGGGTTGAAAAGGCAGGGGACACCTGGACAGGTCACCAGTCTATCACAGGGCTACACATAGAGACAAACAATCACACTCCCATTCACACCTACAGACAATTTAGAATCATCAATTAACCTCAGCATGTTTTTGGACTGTGGGAAGAAACTGGAGAAAACCCACACTGCACAGGGAGAACATGTGAACTCCATGCAGAAAGATCCTGGGAAGGCTAGGACGCGAACCGGGGATCTTCTAGCTGCAAAGCAAAAGTGCTAACCATCAAACTACTGTGCAGTCCTTTTGAAACACCGAGACATTAAAAAAAACAAAACAAAACAAGAAAAGCACTCAGAGACTACAGTACTCTGCCAAGGCTGCTCATTCCCCCATATGGCATTGTCAGAAATGCAGCATATTTATTTTTAGAAGTGCAGCATTTGTTTATTAGTTATTGTTAATTAGAAATCATAGCAACATAGAACAAGGCCATTTAATATAGATGTATCCACAAACGGCGGCAGGAGTAGATGAGACTCAGAAACACCCCCACAATTGTTCCTGGTATCATTTCTGATGGATAAGTCCTGATAAGTCCTTAGCGGTAGATTTGTAGTAAGATCACAATCATGTGATCGTCAGCAGGCAGCTGATGTAGTGTTCACTTGTCATAGTTACAGTGATGCCGTGCTGCTATCTTGCAATGATACAGAAATCTTTAACAAATCTGTGGATCCAGACTATAAGCCGCATCACTGCTAAAATCAAATCACTTGGTCCTTTCATCATTTCTGACCTTCCCTGAAGATTTCATCCAAATCCATTAGTCTATTTTTGAGTAATGTTGTGCACAGACAGACAGACAGACTCACAGATTAACAGACAAACATATGCCGATTGTCACATAATTCCATTGCGTTCATTGGCGGAGTAAGAACAAAAACAATTAGTTGATTGATTTGTCAGTTGTGTGGGCAAATGTTACTTTGAATGCTGTCTTCAAACACCTGGTTGTTCACCTCTGTAACGAAGACAAGAATGTTCTGGACAAACTGACAAGGAAATAGAAGAAATAGGAGAAAAGCATGATGGCTAAACTATCAGACCTCTTGGACAAAAACCTAATTATACCTAGTGGATCATGAGAGCTCTCTGCAGCAGTGACAGGCTCCTCTGCCGGCTGAGTAGTTCCAGCCTTTCTTGTGCTTGTATTGTGGGACAGAACTGTCCATCAACACCGCACATTTAAAAAGTGAGGAATTTGGCCAAAAGCGGGTAAAAGCGCTCACCGTCGACCCCAGAGACCAATTTACAGTTCAGTCCCCGCAGCTGTGCTCCTGGCTTGGTGAGGCATTCTATCCATCATAATGAACAGTGGTTGTGGGTGGGAAGGCAGTGAGGGATCACGTCATTGTTGCTTCACTAGTGACTCTCACTGGTTGGTCCAGGTGTTTGTGCTTGTAAAGGTGTTGACGTTTTGGAATAGTTCATGTAATAATAATATTTTAAAAAGGTATAATATACTATAGAGTTTTCAGTTGTAGTCAGCATATTTCACAAGGAAAATCTTTACTTGGACACAAATTCATACTCTTTATTCCATGTCTCCAGAACATATTCCACTGGTTTCCCACTACCTTTGGTGTTCTGCTGTGCCTCTGTTGACTTTGTTGACCATTTAACTGTACATGTTCAGGGTATTAGCTGGAGAGCTGGGCCTGAGGTTTGGCTGAAAGCTATAGCATTTATTAAGCCCAATAAACGGATAACAAGAAAAGCACTCAGAGACCACAGTACTCCGCCAAGGCTGCTCAGTTGTATGATATCCGACGATTGAAATCTTTTAAAAATTTGTGGTCCGCAGCGGTCGAATTGCAGGATCGCAATCATGTGATCGTCAGCAGGCAGCTGACATAGTGTTCATTTGTTGTCATAGCTACAGTCTTTAACAAATCAGTGGATCCAGACTATAAGCCGCATCACTGCTAAAATCTAATCACTTGGTCCTTGTATCATTCCTGACCTTCCCTAAAAATTTCATCCAAATCCATTGGTTAATTTTTGAGTAATGTTGTTAACAGACAGACAGACAAACCAACGGTAGTTGTTACATAACTCCTCCGCGTTCCTTGGCGGAGTAATGAGAACCCTGGATTACACCCCTACAAAAGTTTATTCTGAGAGGACAGAAGTATTCTCTCCTTTTTGGACATGATTATGAAAGGGACACCGTACTGAAAAAAAAGAACAATGGACCACACCTGCCTTCATATGAAATCATGGATCCATTCATTAGCACCTCAAAATCTCAGTTTCTGGGACTCAGATGGACATTTTTGTTTGATATTTCTGTTTATATCTGACTGAAACCTTTTTGTTCTGTATTTTGGTTTGTCTTACAAGTGTCATATTACTGTTTGAATACTTTTGCCTTCAGCTTCTCTGCTGGAAAATGACACTTTTGAGTCATAGACCTCTCATGGCAAAGCCTTCAGACTTTGGCACTTTGTACTTATATTTAGTTTGATTTACACTTATATACACAGAGAGAAAGAGCAGCACCAGAGAAATACTGTCCTTAACAAATATAATCGTATCCTACATTGCTTCTGCTATGTAGCCTTTCCATCATTTATTAATATAGAATCTCCCAAGCTGTTCTAGGGTGAGTCATCATTATCTACTATATAATTTTCTGCTAGGAATTATTAGGGTTGTACTTTTTGCTAACTCATCAGTTATGAAGTTGTTCCTGATATGTTTCTCATTCAGTTTCTCATCAACTAATATTTAACTAATTACAATGGTCTACATGCCAAATGTTTCCAGATTAATAGTTAAACTTTACCTGCTTTCAGTTATTAAAAAAAAAGAAAAAACAAGTCAAAAGTGATGGTTAGCTCAAGTTATCAAGATACAGTAATAAGTTACATATTGAAAATCTATACCAAGTCATGAGAGCGATTATTAACTGAAAGGATATGTGTGTGTCTGAGCTACAATTTCTGACCCAAAACATTTCTGCAATGTAGAACATATTCATCTATGCTAATGTTTGATAGAATATGCCCTCTTTGACATATTATACACTTTGTTACATTTCATAAGCCACGGTGAGCATTGATCTAAGTCATATGTAGCAGCTTTTGTCAGTGTGTGATACTTTTATCAAATCAATATCAAGAAAGAAAAAAATGGACTGTGCAGTATCCAAATATTCCATCAGCTCTGTGCCCTGTACCTCATGGTGAAGAACTACCTTTTCCTGATCCTCCAGAATCCTTCTCACTAGACTCAGATGATGAACAAGATGAGGATTAGGACCAGGATATAGCTCATGCTGTGGCATCAGCATCAGCTGACCCAGACTTTAGGCCACCATATCCCACTACTGAACCACATCTCATACCACAGGGTGAACTAAATGATCTGGTCAGATCTTTCTCTTTGGAACTGCCCAAGCGTAGGGTAAGGATGATCCTGATGCACGTGTACAAGAGACAAGCCAAAAAGCACCATGTACATACTGAATTACTGTTGTTTTAAGAGATGTTTTAGGTGATATTTGTGTTTTCCTAATACATTTAGCTACAATAAGTCATAAGACTTCTTCTGTTTAATCCTTGCCAAGGTAGCACTTGGACACGTCAGATATAAATATTCTTTCAAATTCAAGATTTATGTACATGTATATACATAATAAAACATTATCATTAAATGTCTTGGAAACATCAGTCAATCATCAGTTTTATTTGTTTTCCAGTTCATCTTCTCAACGTATGTAAGATTTAGCCAATTTTATCTCGGAAGCAGACAGTTTCTAAAAATTTGTATACCAGTTTTATTGCTATTTTAATAAGTTGGAGTGTCTAAATCCCTGGTTCACGTCTTGGCCTGGGCTTGGGATCTTTCTGTGTGGAGTTTGCATGTTCTCCCTGTACATGCGTGGGTTTTCTCCGGGTACTCCGGCTTCGTCCAACAGTCTAAAAACATGCTGAGGCTACTTGGTAACTCTAAATTGTCCATAGGTGTGAATGTGAGCATGATTATTTGTCTCTATATGTAGCTCTGTGATAGACTGTTACCTGTCCAGGTGTCCCCTGCCTTCACCCTCAGTCAGCTGGGATAGACTCCAGCCCCCCCACTACCTGACAGAGGATTAAGTGGTGCATAGATAATGGATGAATGGTGTGTCTAATGCCACGGGCGGCTGTGTCCACTAATTGCAGGGTTGGCACTTTAATCGACTGCCTCACCACATGCCGAAGTGTCCTTGGGCAAGACACTGAACCTAAAGCCTGATGGCAGGCGAGGACCTTGCATGGCAGCTCTGTTGCCATGTGTGTGTGAATGCATGTGTGAGGGGGGAATGAGAAGCACGTTGTAATGTACTCTGAGTATCACTGAGGTAAAAATAGAAAAGCACTCTCTACGTGCAGTCCATTTATCATTTAAAATTGATTATGTTTTTTAGTTACTAAGGGTTTGCCTAATGGAATGTCTATGACACATTTAGATATGTTCTTGACATTGAAACTGTAGTGAAAGGTGTGAGTTCTGAACTGCTGCTGGTATGATGTCAATAAGACTATCAATAGATCTTTTCACTGTCTCTGTTGATTGAGAGCCACGCACCTCACTCTTGTTAACATGGGCTAAGAGCAAGAGATTCTGTGACTGTCACATGTTGGTGAGGTAAGCATGTAACATAGACTTAAAAGTCTGTCACTACATCAATCTGTGACAGAGATGTTATTAAAGGCATTGACTGAGTGCATGCAGAGACAGAGAAAGAAATAAAGAGAATGATTTTACCTCCAGCAATGTGTAGGCAATGGTCAAAGAATGAGAGGTTTGTCTACTCGATTAGGGTGATCGCTTTACCACATTAGCTTCACTGCCTGTTGTTAAGGACATCTTTCTCTCCTTGTTTAGACACTTGAAGGAAGGGATGTTTGATTCTGACCTGTTTACCCAAAACCAGTTCTAAAATGTTTCTTCTGTTGATCTGTATTTGCACAGTGGCATGGTGGTTAGCACTTTCGCCTTGCAGCTAGAAGATCTCCGATTCGCGTCCGGGTCTTCCCGGGATCTTTCTGCATGGAGTTTGCATGTTCTCCCTGTGCATGCATGGGTTTTCTCCGGGTTCTCCCACAGTCCAAAAACCTGCTCAGATTAATTGGTAAATGCGAGGTGGGTGTGAATGTGAGTGTGATTGTTTGTCTCCATATATAGCCCTGTGATAGACTGGTGACCTGTCCAGGTGTCTCCTGCCTTCAACCTAAGTCAGCTGGGATAGACTCCAGCGCCCCTGCGACCTTAATGAGGATTAAGCGGTGTGTAGATGATGGATGGATGTATTTGCACATGGGCAATGCATGGGAATGAATTATATAGGTATATATCTGATACCAACATAGCCCCACTTCTACTGCAATAAGCTTCTCAAAAGATATTTCATTCACTTTTACCTGACAACTACAATTGTTAGGTCTGCTGCTGCTGGCTCTGGATAGGGCCCCTCCTTCCCCTTGTTTTCTTCCTTTTTAGGTATGCTGAGCACTGTGGCAGCGGCAGGTGAGGGCAATCCTGGATCAATCAGCAGAAGCAGGAGCGGGTGTGCCAGAGCCAATCAGCTGACTTCTCCTATACAATATAACCTGACTCCACTCTTTAGTCGACGCCGGATCGTGAATGCCCAACAGTCAGTCTTCTGATCTATTCACTCGAGCCATTGTTCCTATGAACCTCTAGTAAAGCTGTTTCTGTTCTTCCATAGTTCAGACCAACCACCTGCTACTGCTGCCAACCATTCCTACCCATCTGGATTTGTCAACACCTCCGTCCTCTGTCTGCGTCTCTGGAAATCTCCTGGAACACCTCCACCACCTCCCAACCTCTGTCTGAGCCCTCCACCGCTGTCGCAGCCACGTCCATCTGACACAGCCCAACAGAACCCCCCCCCCCGCCTCGTCTGGTTCTCTGCCTCCCAGCTTCCTAGCTGTCCGCCGTCAGTTCAGTCCCAGTTATGGGCAGCCTTAGTGTATTATTATCATAGGTTAGTATAATGGTTTTCTGGTTTATTCAAGTTGTGGATTAATGTAATCTCCAGATTCCTAGTAGATCTAGTTTTGGTTATTTGCTGATAATTCCCTAGTTCTTGTATTTTCCTTAGAACGAATCTGTTCGTAGTAGCTACTGTTTTTGCTGATCTCTAGTTTTGTATTCTGAGATTCATGTGAGCATAATTGCTTTTGGTTTAGGAACTTCTTGTAGATTCACAGTCTTAGTTTTTACTCTCCTGCCCAGGTAATTCCTGCCGTGGGTCAGTTCTCTTGTAGATAGTTACTCTTGTTTAGTCTTCCAGCCACTAGAGGCCCTATTGTTCTCAGTAATTGTTTACTGTTTCCGTTTCCCCTTTCCGGGAACACACTTCTGTTGGGAGTTGTAGTCTTGCATATTTTCTTGTTGTAAATAAACCATAGAATCTTTAACCGCTCGACTCCTTCTCTTTCCTGCGCCTGAGGCTCAGAGAAAACTTAACAACAACAATAAATGCAGCATATAATCTTTTATTGAATTCCATCTATTCTTTTTAACATGGATGATAAAATGTTTGGTATTCCAACTCGCCACATGTCTACCACATAATGGGCATTATGAAACAATATTTTATAATGGGAAGGATAACCAAATGAGTGGGGCTGTAGACCTGAAATTACAAGTCAGGGACGAGTGCTTCCACCATTTGCACTGTGTAGTGCCACACATCTGCGATGCATGGCTAATGAGGTTTTCAATGTTGGCTTGGCTGGATTCCATTTTGATATCAGTGGGCACTGAGATGGCCACTGATAAAATGCAGACGTGTTCTTTGTCTGTAGTGTATCCTTACTTACCATCACTCCTCTGCCTCCACTGGCCGCTCTCTGGACAATACTGACATCTGCATGGTGGTTCCCTACACCATGCCAAACTAAACATATGCCATCTGCTCTGTACAGTTGAAAACGATCAAAACAGTAATCAACAGTATTAAAAGGGCCGTTTTCCATCTTGGTAGGGTCCAATGTATGTGAGTGATTGACCACAGTAGCTGATTACAATGCTGATGAGTCCTAAATCTATCAGTCTCCCAGGTAAGCACTTCCTCCCAGGCTGTATCAAAGTGGATACATTTTGATCAGTGAATGCTTTTTCCTTGTTTGCACTAGAAGGACAGCTGTAAAGTAATCTGGCTCAGTCTTGTTACAAACTTCTTTGCTGAATGCAGTCTGGTGGAACATGAATGCTGATGCAGTGCAGTGTAAAGTCGCAGTCACTTACTGTGTATATCAGAACCTATGTGTCTTTGAATGCTTGGTTCATTTGGTTGGTCTGAGCATGAAGAAAAAAATTATTGTAACAAATAAGAATTTAAGTGGAACGCAAACAGCAGATGGAGAAGAAAAAAGGGAAAGAGGACAGGTACAGTAACTTAACTTTGACTTGTTTACTAAATATATAGGAGCATCTTGATTTCATCTTACCTTTGTATGCTTTTATGCTATTCCTTTTTTTATTTACATGGTTGTCTAACTGTTCCATTAAAAAAACACGGTAACTATACATGAAATGTTTATTGTTTAATCATATAAGGTGAGATAATTGAACAGTAAATACGACAGCCTTTATTATCGCATATTATTAGTATATGTTTGCCAATTAAAACAGGATTTTTGTTTTGGTGGTCATAGAGTTTATACAAGGAGATAAAAGAGGGAGAGAAGCAGATCAGAAGCAGATAATTGTAGCTCTCTTATTCCTGTGGCCTTGGATTCATGCACAATGCACCAAGCCCGACTGCATTTTAATCCTCTCGCACAAAGCTAATCACGTCCAATATCAACATATAAAAGCAAAGCTCTTAAATCTCCCAAGATGATCAGCGTAATGCAAATGCACAAAATAAAACTAGAACAAACCATGTCATGGTCACAGCGCATTCTTGGTTACGGCATAAGACAATGCTTTTCAAGATGCAGAGCACAAAGCAGGTTGAATTGCACAAACCTGGCATGTTACAGGATCTGACCAATTTTTCACCATTAGCTACCAGGTAAAGACGTGTAAACCTGTGATGCACATGAAACACTATTCTACTGTGATTACTGACAGTAGTTTATTGAGACAGCTGTTTCCTGTAAACTGTCAGTATAGAAGAGATCCTGGTGTGCTCAGTGCCTGCCACTCTGTGAGCAGGGAACAAAGGTAAGGCAGTGTAGAGCGAGCAGCAGCTGATGATGCTACAGCTAACAGTAGATTGCACCATGGCCAAAAGAAAATGATTCTAGTCCGACTGTAGTGAGTGTAATCTGGTGCAGTTTTGAGCCATTCCACCAAGCTAGCAAGGAGATGGTAGAACCAGACTAATTTGGACAAATTATATTGCCTCAGGAAAAACTAGTTAATTAGGTAAAGTCTGAATCCTTTTGATTTCAGTCCTTGTTCAGTGGCCCTGAGAGCTCAGTGTATGGCAGAAAACATGCAAAAAGAGAAAAACGCAACCGAATTAATAAAATGTCTTCACCAATTTAACAACACAGGCATGGCATTTAGAAAAGCAAACAAACAAACAAAAAAACTAAACACAACCAAATACAAAAGTGAGCTAGACATACTGAAAAGGGGTGAGGGACACAGCTGGGACATGCAACTTGTTTTGGACGCTACAGCAGGATACACTTAAAGTAGTTACCTTGACAACAGTAAACCAGTTAACTTCTTTATACGTAGTTTGTTGTAAGATTGAGGCAAGTGTTTGACCAGTGAGGCTTATCAAAGCAAACTGTACTGCAACAACAAACCATAAGACAAGGACTAAATTTCTTAGTGTTAGAACACAGGTAAAAACCTTCAGCACCTAATATGGTTGTTTGGAGTGGTAAAGAGCTCATTCTTATCACTGATAATGACTCTCACACCTCATTGCATTTATTATTACTCCGCCAAGGAACACGCCGGAGTTATGTGACAATCAGCGTTGGTTTGTCTGTCTGTCTGTCTGTTAGCAACATTACTCAACAACGGAATAATGGATTTGGATGAAATTTTCAGGGAAGGTCAGAAATGACACAAGGAACGAGTGATTAGATTTTGGCAGTGATGCGACTTAAAGTCTGGATCCACAGATTTGTTAAAGATTCCTGTATCATTCCTGCCCTCCCTAACATCTTGTCAAGTTGGAAGGTAGTTAACAGTCTTCATACAAAGACAACACTTTGTGGGTTCAGGTTACGCTTTATTCTCTCCACATGAAATAGTGTAAAACTGAAAATACAAGAAAAACACAATAAATAACATACACGAAAATATGCGTTAAAGCAAAGTCTGTTTTCCTAGGGGAAAATCCATTAGAATGCTAACAGTTAGCACTGCAGATAAATATATAATGCAAAATACTATAACAAAATTAAACTGAGCAGCATTTCACTTGCTTAATACAGTAACACAAATGGTAATTATTTTGGAACTCACAGGCATATATTTTCCTCACTCCGGATAAAGGGAATAACAATAAGAAACTCTGAAAACTCTGCTGCGACTTCACCTTCACCTTATTACCACATTGGTTGTTGTGCTACTAAGCCAGGAAATTCTGTCTATGCGGTGAATTTTCTCATAACTTGTAGACCTCCAGTATGGCCTCTGTGTGCTTGTTGCTTCAAATGTAAGCCCATTGATGAAAGTGTTGTAGCTTGACGCATGTACAGAGGAGTCCGATTTCTTGGTCTGACTGATTAAAGTGATTTGACTTTTCATGACAAAGGAGGTAACATATGTATACATCTTAAGAACAGAAGACACATTGAGACGAAATCGAGTTGAAAAGACAAAAGACACCTTCTGGCTTACATGGCAGAAAGTACTGGCAGGGAAAGTCTGTCTAATCACCGCAAGCATACACTTTCTCCTAATGATCCACTTTCTTGATGCTCAGTCTGTTCTGCAGGGTAGAGGGTCATTCGTCGGCAGAGTCCAAGCTGAAGTGTGAGCTCCTGTCACCTCAGCAATCAGTAATAGAAGTCCCAGCAACCCCTCCTCCGCCTCCCCCGCCCTTCAGAGCAAGGGCACTGTTAACACACATGTCAAGTCCAGGATGGAACAAGAAGGACATTCTGGCAGAAGAAAAGAAGGGGGGAAAAGGACCAGCGCTCCATTTGCATACGCCTGTGATCCTAATATATACAGGTTGCCAACCTCCAAGGTTGAAGTTCAGCCCGGTTGCCTGGGCAACTGGGCTGTTTTCTTCACACTAGCTCGTTAAAGAGCTGCGGGAATAGGAACAGGTCCGCCAACTGTCCTCACCGTGCCGTGGCCATGTCTGTATGCGACCCCACCAAGTAATAAGGACCTCCACTGTGACGCCCACAGACACATACACACACCCATAGACACACACATGCACACATACAAAAAGGAGCATGAAAAACACTATCATTCATATTTACACACTGTAACAACATGCATACCAATAAGAATACAGAAAAAGCACATGCATGAACATAACAATATCAGACACCAACAATGCAACTAATTGTACTAAATGCACCACCACACACACACACACCACAATAGCCTGACAGTATCTTGGCGACTAACTGAAAAAGTATTTTTCAACAAGTCATCTTTAAACCTTAAACCCTCCCAAAAAACAAGCTTACCGAGTGAACGTTGCACCTCTCCGTGGCTTTCTCAGCATTAATTAGCATGTTTTTGTGCAGTTGAGCGTTTCCTCTGGTGGGCCGAGGTAAATAAGGAGATGGAAATGAGGTCCAGTGCTCTAATCCAGCCAGGGTGTAGGTCTCACAGTAATCCCCCCAAGAGCTGCTTGGCCTGGGGCATGCAGAGGGGTAATCCAGCCCCCTGGGACCTCATCCACCAGCTTGCTCACACGCACGCACACACACACACACAAACACACACACACACACACACACACACACACACACACACACACACACAAAAGTGAGAGACACAGAGAGAAAATGAGAGACTGCACAAAGCGCCCACTTCCTGAAAATGCAAACCTTGTGTGACACATCCAGATAACAATGTCTAAAATTTCATTAGAAAGCGTTCCAAGTATTTATTTTTAAGTTAGAATGTGGTGACTTAGATGAGCTGAATGAAAACGGCAACTTTTGACAAATTTCCAGAAGTACTGCAAAAAAAAAGAAGCTTGTTTGGCTGACCTCATGACCTCTTGAGAAGCAAAAAAAGTGATTGGGCTTACATTTGCTGAAAAGTAATTTCATAGTCAACCACAGGACGAGCCCATCACATTATGATATTATGTGCTGAGCTTAAAGGTTCATATATGTTGTTTCTAACGTCTTTATTGGACGGGTAAAGTCAATACGGATGCAAGCAGAGTTTGTCTTCACATAAAAACCAGAAGAGATGCCATGCTATCTGAATGTTGGACCAGAATGTTATCCTAAATGTTGGACAAGATCAGAAACAAACACACCTAAACCCAGTGTGATAATATGTTCATCAGACCAAATCAGAATTGACCTGCAGTAATAAGATACAACCATGAACAGAACTGGAGCAAAAACACCAAGGATAACAAATGCTGCCCTACCAAAAGCTAAGGAAATCAATAGACAGTTTCGGAAAATACTATTAATTCTCCATTCTACATTAAAAGGTTTTTGACATAGCTGACAGAGATCCATACGTGTATCAGGGATATCTGTGCCAACATATCTGGATTATGCCTGACCAACTCGACCCTGGTTTTAGTTTTTACATTTACATGTAAAAAAAAAAAAAAAAAGAAAAACCTAAAAAGTCTGAGGTTAAGTGTGCCAAATGAAAATATCAAACAATAAAGACTACAAGTCTTAGAACATATAGAACTTCAGTTTTCTACAATATTTTAAGGCTCAAATGATATTTCTTTGACTGTCGGAGGAAAACACAACCATATCTGCCCAGAAAAACCTACACTCACCTGTGAGCACAGGCCAGCATACAATAGCGCTGCAGTAATTGATGTCCTTGTGCCGCTGCCTGTTGATTGTTTCATATTCATTGACCCTTTCTCACCTTAGGCTGCTGACAGTAGGATCCATCCATTGTCCACAGGGTTGGGCAGGCCTGCGGGCCAAACCCATAGCGAGAGGTGGATGATGTGGATGAGGGAAGGCCAGCTTTACCTGTGTGCATTAGCCAGCCAGAGAGCAGACATGTGCTTCAAGGCAGTGTAAACAAAGAGTGTAAAAAATTTCCATGTGGCTCTCACAGGGCCAGCATGCTGTCTGTCTGCTAAAGCACCCCACTAGTGTCCAACAGCACAGCAACTGTGTGTGACAAACACACATGCACAAATATTTAGGAAGCCTTTCCTCATGTGGGCATGCTGATCTTTACATACACTCACATCCGTGATTCGCACATGCAAGCAACTTTTATTGACTTTTGCACAACTGCCAGAATGTTGCTCAGCATGAAAAGAATTATTCATATTTGCAGGGAGTTTAACCCACTCCTTTCCACCTTCAGAGGCCAGTTACTACCTGTAGTGTAATGAGGCTCAACAGCATGCAAATGTTCCACATAATTTACACAAATGACATTAAACAACTGCAAGACATCGCACTCAGTGGAGCTTCTCCTGTGAAAGACTCATTGTAAGTCTATCAAGTTGTCGCAGGCCTGCACTGTGTTGCATGAGTGTAACCAATTCACAAGATGTGGATTTGAGACACGGAATGGATCACATTGACTTTTGTCTGACAGGCCACGGGTGAATGAATGCGTGTAATGATTTGTCAGGCTACTGAGCGAAGTGTGTGACTATGCACTTTGAGTGATTGTGTGTGTGTGTGTGTGTGTGTTTGAGGTCTGCAGAGAGGTGGTGTGACTGCGCTGACATGTGTCCGACAGCGCTGCTCACTCCTGGGCCTCCCTCTCACACTCCACTGGCCTGGCTCCCTTGTGCTCCATGCATAATGCAGCAGGTCTGAGACACTGCCCTGAATGATAATGTGCATACTCGTGCCTGCTGTGTGTGTGTGTGTGTGCGTGTGTGTGTGTGTGTGTGTGTGTGTGTGTGTGTGTGGCAACATGAGGAGAGAGCTAGCTGGCATGGCTTCTCAGCATAATATTCTATGTGTGTGTGAAGAGTCAGCATGTAATCCACAATGGGGTGCAATGTTGTAACGTATTTATTCAACACACTGTAGGGCTGTAATGAACTGAAACATATCAAAAAAATAAATGCATAAATCACATAATGGGGTAAATATCTGAAATCAGGTTGCTCAATAAAATTCCTTCCTAGCACAAGTGGTCACATCATTCAAATGGGTTTCAGTATTTTATTAAATAATTACATTACTGTTAACATGTACTTCAGTAAGTACAACAATAAATGAACACATCACAAATGTTCAGTACTATTCAGTGCTAATGCAGAATCTTCGTGCAGTCTGTTGCTAGTCCACTCTGTTCAGCTGAATACATAACTAGTCTCTACTACCAACTATCATCATCTTATCATTGCAGATCACTCCTCCTGTACATATGGGCCAATAGGAACCTCCTTCACCTTCTAGTAGTTTCATGAAGTGCTTTATCATCCACTCTGATCATTGATAAACAGAAAGTAACCGCCATAATGTTATAATTGTGTGAATAAGTGAATGTAAACAATGAAGTTGAATAGAACTGACAGCTTAATAGGGCTATGCAGGTCTACAACCATAGAAAAGCTATCAAACAAAATGGTAAATATCTTCAATTCAATTTCAATTCAGTTTTATTTTGTAGTGCCAATTACAATTCAAATTGTCTGAAGACGCTTTACAGAACCTGTATGCCTGAACCCGAACCAATACCTGAACTCTCAATGGAACATAACTAACGCTACTTAAACAGTTGCTAAATGCTGCTGTATGACATTATGAACGTGCATGATTCTATTGCATTATGTTTGCTTCTCTCCTGCTCTCTGTGCTCACATATACTGTATGCTAATGCAGCCAAATTCCCAATAGGGCTAATTAGATTTACACATTTTTCTGTGTTCTGAACAAGTTATGAAATATTCACTGAAACGCATCTCATTTCACTCACCGCAGACATAAGTTAAAGGTAACGGCTGTGTTGTGAATTTGACTAAGTCTAGACTGTTTAAAAAAAAATGATTTCTCAATGAAAAACTTAAATACAGTAGAATGCTTTTTCCTCTCACAAGGCACAGCCTCTGTCTGGGTCATTCCTCATCTATGTCAGCTGCCATGTAGTCAGCTCGATGTCCTTCTTGTCTCCGTCATTCACTGAACAAGCAGATGCAGAGAAAGTTGTGCCTGAATTAGAAAAGCAAGACCTCACTCTCATGGAGTAGTACTGCCTAGCTCAATCACAGAAAGTAGCTTGTTTGTCCCTACATGCTTTATTGAAGGAACATCACTGAAGTGAACAATGAAAATCTATTAATGAAGCTCCTAAGTTGGCAACAGTGCTGGGTTCAGTGTAGGTCATAAAACCTGTCTCACAGCTAAAAGGTCCTGTGTTCGAATCTCTGCCTGGGAACTTTCTGCATGGAGTTTGCATGTTCTCCCTGTGCATGCGTGGATTTCCTCCAGGTTCTCCAGCTTCCTCCCACAGTCCAAAAACATGCTGAGGTTAATTGGTGATTCTAAATTGTCCGTAGGTGTGAATGTGACTGTGTTTGTGTGTCTCTCTGTGTGGCCTTGTGACAGACTGGTGAATTGTCCAGGTGAACTCTGCCAGGATAGACTCCTGCCCCCCCACAACCGCACAGAGGATTAACGGGTGCATAGATAACGAGAAAAGCCTCAGAGAATGCAGTACTCCGCCAAGGCTGCTCAGTCACTGTATGATTTCCGATGGATGAAATCTTTTTTTAAAAAAATGTGGTCCGCAGCAGTGGATTTGTAGTTGGATCACAGTTATGTGATCGTCAGCAGGAAGCTGATGTAGTGTTCACTTGTTGTCATGGTTACAGTGACACCGTGCCGCTATCTCGCAGTGATACAGAAATCTTTAACAAATCTGTGGATCCAGACTATAAGCCATATGACTGCCTAAATCTAATCACTTGGTCCTTGTGTCATTTCTGATCTTCCCTGAAAATTTCATCCAAATTAATGTTGCTAACAGACAGACAGACAAACCAATGCCAATCGTCACATAACTCAGAGTAATGAATGGATCAACTCTGAGGGATTTTAAGGACCATGGACTAATTTATTGAAATTAACAACAACTGATCTATGTGGAAAAATTAGTTGACATATCGCAAGTTAGCTAGACAATGCTGACTTCATCACATGTATAATTTTTTAAATTAAACTCTTGACAGATTTTTAAAGGCATACAGCTATTCAATGTGTATAAAGTATTAAGTATTAAACTGAGAAAAGGAATGCCTTATCTGCAACATTTTATCGAAGAACTAACTTCACTGGGGTTATTAGCTATATGCTAATAATGACGTGACGGGAGACAACATTTTTGATTTAATGCTTGAGATAAAAACTGAAGATATATTATAGTTTTGTTCAAATAAATTATTAACAATCTGTTTTTTGAGCTAGAACAACAACAACACAAATTTATCTGATCAAAGTCTGTAGAATTGAATAGCGAGTCCAACTTTGGCTCCCTGATCACCATGTGGCCATAATATGCCTCTGCTAAACAGAATTCATGATATATTGTGCCTTCTCTAAGGAACAATTATTCCTGCAATAACAGCTGCACCCTGAGAGCTGAGAAAAACACAAATAAGAGTGCAATTCTGGTTTTCTCCACACCACACCAAAGACCGTGGTCATTATGGCTATATATAGTAGTCCTGCTTGTGGCCTTCATTAGGCCTCTTATTTAGCGGTAGTAAAGGGCAGTGTGGCTCCTCCACGCTGCCCTTTTACTCTGTGGCACCATGGAGCTGTATGCAAAGAAGGACCCTGACTCTCCTAATAAAGGCCTTCATTTGGGCTGGAGGAGAGATGAGCTGCCAGGCCTGATTCACACTGTAATTGTTATGGCATCATTATGGAATGTCCTTTATGGAGAGCTTGGGATAATTTAATTCTTGTAACGGGGTCAGATATGCATAAGCCAAAAGAGTTGAAGGGTACTCTACCCCAGTCGAGTCTGTGTTTCATGTCTAGCTGACATGTCCCCAGTGGAGGATTTGACATCCGAAGTACTAAGTAGGCTGGCAGAGTGCCCCTGGCATCAGGGCACCCAGATGGACATGGTTTGACCATGATCAAAGCGCAGACACTGTCCTCCATCACCCTGAAGGACATGACCGCAGGTGCCTAGTCTCCTCTCTCTCCCCTTTACCCAGCACCCACTTTTTTTTTGTCTGCCTTGAAACAAAGCAGTAAAACAGATGAAGAATAACACACTTGAAGTTTGTGAAAATTTAAGCCAAAACAACATCAAAAATCAGAAATAAAAGTGAAAGTGGGAAAGCAGGCAAGACTGTGCGTTTCAGAGATATCAATAGTCTGGTATTGTCTCAGGCATGAGGAAGAGGAGGAGGGGGAGTAGATCAGAGAACCGTGCCCAGTGAGGGCTCAGCCTGCTGGGGGCAACGCTTCTGGCAAACCCCCTTACCCCTGCTCTGACCTGGAGGATGCCCTGGCCGCTGCATGCTCCAGACACAGTGGGCAGAGGAGCCGCGCTGAATACCAACCAGCTGCCGGCTTCTCAGGAAGCTATGCACAACAGTGGAAAACAATACAGCAGTGAACTGTAAATGTGAGATTGTGAACAATATCAAAGAATGTATGAGACAGAGTGAAGTAGGGCTATCTGCAGAGTGAGAGGTTGAGGAGACAGGGTTACCCCTAACAACAATTTAAAATGTGGCTGGTTGCAGCTTCCCACTCTGCTTTTGAGTGATGGGATACAAGCTGCTTCCTTGTATCGACATGTTGAGCAGCTCCCCATAACATGTCATGTCAGTCACTCTGGTTGAGGCTGGGCCAGCATCAGTGACAGCCATGTACCCAGGTGTCTCAGCCCGACTGGTTCCATTATTAACATGGTCCTGGGTGCCTTTAACAAGACCCTGAGCACAAGTGCTCAGCTCAGCCGTGATGCATCCATGCCCCCTCTTTCACACCTCTGCTCCTGGGAGCAGCCAGGAGACCCCTGACCTGTGACCTCGGCACTTCCTGAGATGCCACATGACTCTGGAGACCTTTCAACCATGCTGACTTGTATAAGGAATCAATCACTCGCTCGCTGTCTGGCCTGCTGGGTCAACTTACCACCAGAGCCACAGCCATTGACAAGCTGGCTTACAGTAAGGCAGCTGTAGAGAGACTCCAACTTTAAACGTCATTGTCAGTGTTGTTGAGGGAAAAGCTAAGAACAACAGACTTGCTTTTGTTTCATGACAAAGCAGTTTTGGGCTTATCGATTGGATTTTGGGTTTCATTTACACCAAGAGGTCACAGGATTTTGCCATCTACATCGTAAGGAATATATTAGCATGGACTTGGATAAAGGTCAACTCATAAGCCCCGTTCAGATACTGGATATGAAACATAACTGCTTCATCAATCTGTTCCTCACAACTTTATTCAGACTCAACCACCACAATGACCATGGACAACGGATGCAATAATTTCCTTACTAATGGGGTAGGTACAGTACATGAAACGATGCATAATGTAGCAGCTCTTTATTGGATTTTATAGTATTTCTTCCAAGGTGGTTGTGTTTCTCTCTGTATGTATTTAAACTAGTGGTGGGATGCGATTTAAAAAATTAATCTAATTAGTTTGAGGCGTTGTAATTAATTAATCGTGATTAATCGTATTTTGTCAAAATGCAAAGTTTAACACAATAAGCGAAGTGTTTCAATTCAAGTAAATTTTGGTTGATGACTGTATGGATGAATAGACATACATGAACTTAAACAACAAAAATGTTTGTTTCATTTCTATTTATCTGCATTTTCCATCTGTCTACTACATTCACAGATTACTGCAAACTCAAAGTGCAACTATAGCGATGATATTCAACATTTTAAGATTTTT
This sequence comes from Amphiprion ocellaris, assembly GCF_022539595.1. NCBI lineage: Eukaryota > Metazoa > Chordata > Actinopteri > Pomacentridae > Amphiprion > Amphiprion ocellaris. The sequence continues at coordinate 8,490,032 of NC_072771.1, read as the reverse complement.
TTGCAAACTCAAGCACTTTCAATGTCTTGAAAAAGTGGTCTATTATGGGATGGCTACACCGTTAGCCGGTACTAGGACTGTCGTAGCTAACGTTAGCTCTGGTGCTAACAGCAGCATTTTTTACATTAAGGTGATACCATTGGCTTGAAGTGCTGCAGTGACAAGAAAACTCTTTTTTGCACAATTTGAACACAACCACGCTTTTATCCAAGCTTTCACTGGGAAGATTTTTAAAAGATAATTTCCCACCCAACAAGCTCACTGCGGTCTCATCTTCCATCACTATTCACCAAATTTTCTTGTGCTAACAATACTCAGTGCATCCTGTGGATCTTCTTTGCAGCTGGCAAACAGACTTTAGGTTCATTACCGCCACCTACTGGCCTGGAGTGTTCATCAGTGTTACCAGTGTGCCAGAAATTAGTGAACTAAGAAAGGTGCGCTTAAATGTGTTGTTTTGTAAAATTAATTAATTGAAATGAACACATTGAAGTCCCAGCCCTAATTTAAACATATATGCCTAAGTGTTTGTTTGTCCGACTTAGTAAGATTGCCCAATAAAGTGACAAAGCTGCAAATTCAGACATGAAGCCGATCAGGCAGATTGATGGAAAGAAGAGAAAAGGGGGCCATATAGTTCTTCCTACAGCAGTGCAAACTGAATTTGCCAACCATGATGCCTGATGTCTTTGAAGAATCACTCCTTCTTTTTGGTTTGGGGTCATGCTAACTTTGCCTTCTCCACAAGATTCTGCACAAACCAGTGGTCTGATTCATAGAGGTGGTGTTTCATCTCTCCAATGTCATCTGGAAGAAAACACTAGACCAAAAGCTATCCACACCCTCACACACAAACAAGCACCGACGAGTATGAAAGGTGACCAGGTCAGGTGACAAGTAGCCCTAGACAGAGATTCCTAGTGCAGTTAGCAAACTGCCCTTTCCAGTCAGCAAATTTTGTTAGATTATCTTATATAATAACAGTACAAACTCTGTACCAAAAATAAACTCATGTACATTTACAACATCGTGTTTGTTCTAAGCCATTCATTGAACAAGCAGTGGATGGCTGTAATGTCTTATAACAGTGCAACAGGCTATGTCCATAAGCCGTGTGACTGTGAGGGTCCACATGATCTTCAAGTTTAAAAGTTATTGTAGTGTACATAAACATGCAAATACGTTTGTGCATACAGATCTCCAAACAGAACCATGTGCAGCTCTGCTGTACATGACTGTTTCTGGTTCTATCAACACTATCCAGCCCTCTATTTCCCAAAGGAGGACACTGCCAATGTTCTTTATTTAGTTTAAACGAAATGCAAATTTACAAATGTTCTTGTATTTTACTTGTTAAATACGTTGCATCTATAATCTTATGCTGTTCCTAACCTCTGCACAATGATTTACATCAAGTCATATTAAGCTCTAGTTTAGAGAGAGAAATTGTAAAGTGATGCCAAATTAATAAGTTCTTTAACCGTGTAAACAAAGTGTAGTTCTGGGTATATTTACATTTTGTTAACAATATTGCAAAAAATAGGAGTTCTAGGGCATCACTTTCACCATGTCAAAAAGCTATGGCTTCACTTAAACACAAAGTTTTTTTTTTGTTTTTTTTTTTTTAGAATAATATACCGTAAATTTCTTCAAACTCAGATTAGATCTTTATCTTTCTGAGTGTTTCATACGTTGTTACCCGCTGTGATCCAGACTGTTGTATGCATGCCTCTGTTCACAGTGCAGCTTTTGCTCTGAGGGCAAGTCCAGGCCTGTTTCATGAGTTTATTGTTTTTAAATAATTCTGTTAAACCACGGTTCAAAAGCAATGTCTGATTTTCATTGGTTAATTTTCATAGAATTTTTTATTTATTATTACTTTTGTCAGATTCAAATTATTTCTGTGACCATTGTGGGTTTTTCTTTCATTAACCGAGGGGTACCAACTATTTTGTCCACATACAGTATCTCACAAAAGTGAGTCCACCCCTTGCATTTCTCCAAATATTTAATGATATCTATTCATGGGACAACACTGACGAAATGAAACTTTCATACAATGTAAAGTAGTCACCGTACAGCTTGGATAACAGTGTACATTTTATCTTCCCATCAAAATAACTAAAACACAGCCATTAATGTCTAAACTGCTGGCAACAAAAGTGAGTACACCCTGAACTGAAAATGTCCAAATTGGGCCCAAGTGCACATTTTCCATCCCCAGTTTCATGTGACTTGTTAGCGTTAAAAGGTCTCAGGTGTGAAAGGTGATCAGGTGTGTTTAATTTGGTAATATCACTCTCACACATCTCACATTGGTCACTGGAAGTTCAACATGGCACCTCATGGCAAAGAACTCTCTGAGGATCTGAGAAAAAGGATTGTTGCTCTACATAACGATGGCCTAGGCTATAAGAAGATTGCCATCACCCTGAAATTGAGCTGCAGCACGGTGGCCAAGAGCATCCAGCGGTTTAAGAGGACCGGTTCCACTCAGAACAGGCCTCGCCATGGTCGACCAAAGAAGTTGAGTGCACGTGCTCAGTGTCGAATCCACAGGTTGTCTTTGGGAAATAGGCGTAGGAGTGCTGCCAGCATTGCTGCAGAGGTTGGAGGGGTGGGGGGTCAGCCTGTCAATGCTCAGACCATACGCCACACACTGCATCAAATTGGCCTCTATGGCTGTCGTCCCAGAAGAAAGCCTCTTCTAAAGATGATGCACAATGAAGCCCGCAAACAGTTTGCTGAAGACAAGCAGACTAAGGATATGGATTACTGGAACCATGTCCTGTGGTCTGATGAGACCAAGATAAACTTATTTGGTTCAGATGGTGTCAAGCGTGTGTGGCGGCAGCCAGGTGAGGAGTACAAAGACAAGTGTGTCTTGCCTACAGTCAAGCATGGTGGTGGGAGTGTCATGGTCTGGGGCTGTATGAGTGCTGCCGGCACTGGAAAATTACAGTTTATTGAGGGAAGCATGAATGCCAAAATGTACTGTGACATACTGAAGCAGAGCATGATCCCCTCCCTTAAGAAGCTGGGCCGCAGGGCATTATTCCAACATGATAATGACCCCAAACACACCTCCAAGATGACCACTGCCTTGCTAGAGAAGCTGAGAGTAAAGGTGATGGACTGGCCAAGCATGTCTCCAGACCTAAACCCAATTGAGCATCTGTGGGGCATCCTTAAACGGAAGGTGGAGGAGCGTAAGGTCTCTAACATCCACCAGCTCCGTGATGTCATCATGGAGGAGTGGGAGATGATTCCAGTGGCAACCTGTGAAGCTCTGGTGAACTCCATGCCCAGGAGGGTGAAGGCAGTGCTGGAAAATAATGGTGGCCACACAAAATATTGACACTTGGGCCCAATTTGGACATTTTCAGTTAGGGGTGTACTCACTTTTGTTGCCAGCAGTTTAGACATTAATGGCTGTGTTTTAGTTATTTTGATGGGAAGATAAAATGTACACTGTTATCCAAGCTGTGTGGTGACTACTTTACATTGTATGAAAGTTTCATTTCGTCAGTGTTGTCCCATGAATAGATATCATTAAATATTTGGAGAAATGCAAGGGGTGGACTCACTTTTGTGAGATACTGTATGTATGTCAGCCCTGGATTCACCAAAATTTGGCCAAATGTTCGGATTCTTTTCTTACTGATATGTGTAGCTGTCATCAAAGTTGCATATGATGGATTTGCATGCAGTTTGATTGCATTTACTGTGGAATTAATTAATAATATAGCAGGAATTAGGGCTAAGTTATTATTTAAATTGGGTAGCAAAGTATTGGACCTTTAAAACTCACACTGGTCACATCGAAGAAATTTGAATTTGAATTTAGACAAAGATTTCTATTGAGGGGTGATGGGAATGACTGAAGAGTTCTACTCTCAGATGATATTTACAAATGTCCTTTTCTTAACACTTAGATGCATAAGTGGGGCAAAAATGATCGGGTGAGGTTGTTTTCTTGCAATATCTTTGTAATGAAAAGTTGTTATCATGTCATATTCCAGGTATTCCTCAAAAAACATGCTTTTGAGATCATTCCATTTCAATTTTGATGTAACCTTTTACACTTTTAAGAAATTATGATATTTGTATTACTACCCAAAGCCTCCATAAGTGGGTCAAAAATGACATTTCCCATAGAATCTCATGGAAACCTGTGATTCTTACCAATTGTGACTGTCAGGAATAGATTTACTGTGGACCACACTCACTATGTAACAAGTGACACCAATCAGGAAGATTATTTTGCACAGCAAGACCTGACACATGCCAGTATTATCTACATTTTTTTTACCTCAAAAAAAAATTAGATGCCGTCAGATTGATATTTTTCAACATATTTGCATATTCATGACTGTGAGTGTGTTATTATTATGTATCATCAAATTAGCCTACTTTACAGTTAGCTAACACTAGCTGGCTAACTAAGCTAGCTAACATTACTCTGTGTAATGTTGGAAAAATGTCAATAAAATGGATGTTGACTTTCTTCTTCTGCTGCTCTGTGTAAAATTCTTTTTTGTAAATTACAAAATGTTCAAAATCTGTTATAAAGTCAAAAATAAACATATTTCAAACATGAAATCATTCTTGTGTGGACAAAAATATGATACAAACCACAATACAAATGATTATTCTTAACCAAAATGACAAAAATGACATAAAAACGCATAGATTCTTATGCAGGTCATTTTTGACCCACTTATGGAAGAGTGTAGGGTCCAATCATTCGTGCATCTAAGGGTTAATTTCACTGGAATCATTGAATCCTGATATTTTTTGGCATGAAAACTGTAGAAATGATTACTAGCAGCTTTAATCCAAAACCCTCCACTGGTACAAATCTTACAGCCCTTTAGTGCGCGAACTCTCTGTAGCACCTCTCGATTACCACATCAACTAAATTCACTCCGCTGTTTCCCCTTTCACATTTTCCCGACCTCAACTCCCCCACGTGGCCCAGCTCAGGAGAAGAGCATCCCACTCCAGCGGACTTCAGTGAACTCCTCGGCCCCACCTCCTTCACACCTCTCCTCCCTCCCTCATCCTCCTCCCCCTCCTCCCTCTCTCCAGCTCCCACTTCTTGCCTCGCTAGCCGGCCGCATCGATTTCATGTTTGGGCTGCCCACATTGATTTTCATGCAGGTTCATGGATCATACCGCTGCTTCCTCCATCTCAGTAGTACAGTGGGAGGCTAGGAAAATCGTCTTTGACAGTTGCTGCACAGAGATGCAGCAAAAGGCCCCCTCTACCATCCACTACGCCCCCACCATCTCCTCCCGCAACCCTGCTCTCACCCCAGCTTGTTCGTCTAGTAGCTCCTGTGCTGCTTCCCTCCCCACCTAAACCTGTTTCCTCTCCCGCGTCCAACATCCTCTTCAGAGCGCAAAGCCTTTCACTGGCATATGGTGCTCATCAGCGGCACTGAAATGAGAGTCGGGACGGTTTCACTGCAAATTTGGCCCCTGTGCACACTTAAGCAGACTTGATCTGGCAAAAGTATCACTACGGAGAACATAGAGTCACTAATCATCATCAATATATGATAGACATAACCTGCAGTCTGCTCTCAGATCAAATCCCATAAATCCGACAAAGTAAATGTCAGAATTCCACCTTCCAAAGACATCTGTAATCATGTTTTCTGAGTTTTTAAAAATCTAATTCAGGAAAAATAACAGTATTCACTATTACCATACACTGAAAGAAATGTAACGCCCTTACAGAATCAGTTGATTAAACTTTTTTTTAAATTCTTACAATCCTACATTGATATCTGTGTTTCCATAAGGTAAACTGTGCTGACATTTTAAGTCTACAAGAGCAACATTTCAACAGGCAAAATTTAGTCATCTATAAAGTTGTAAATTTAATAAAAGCTTGTCATGGAACTGTGACTGTTTCAGAGCCATGGAACAGAATCCTGATCATTTGGCCAGCAAGACTGCAGTCCTGCTGAAGAACATGTAGAAGCAGCTTACTCGTATATCCAGGTCTTTAGTGGTGCTGTGTTACTTTATTGACTTAATGTAGTGAGAACCTACAAACCGTAAGGTGGAGCATGTCTCTGAAGAATTTAGCAGTTCTGCGTTCCTTGGTGGAGTAATAATTCTACACTAAAGCTCCATGGACCCCAGCAGTTTGTTGCATTCAGGATTACATTTTTTTTCTTTGTGGTTCTTGTTTTTTAAGCAATTTTAGTTAACCAGGCTTAAACATTGCTGTGTTTTGAAATCTAAGACGACAGCAGGAAGTCTAGACCACAGCCATCATCACGTTAAAATGACACAATGGAAATTAGAATATTTTTAAAATTATTCTAACACACGGCCATTAAATGTTCAGATGTATTCATCGTAACAGCTTGGCCAGTATGCTGCCTTGGCGGAATACTGCACTCTCTGAATGCTTTTTTTGTTAATTGACATGACAGGCAATAGGCTGTATTAGTAAAATATTTTATTTTGTACTAACCATGAGTTATTTCTACGTTTCAACACTTGCAGTAATTTTGTATTTACATTGATAGGCTATTATTTAAACTCTGATTTTTATTGACCCTTTGTGTCTTATTATTAAGATGTTAAAATAAATGCCATTATAGAAAATGTGTTCCTGATTTTTTTTATTTTTTCAAATCTCATACTGTTATATTAAGGCAGCCAGTGGTTCTACACACTGCGCAAGGTGCCCTTTTTTTTTCCACGGAGCCCTTGCCCCCGAAAATGTCTGTGCACGCCACTGGAGATGCAGATTTCCTTTTCCAACAGCACACAGCGCCTGCCCATAGGGGCAAAACTACTACCAAATAGTTTTTACTGTGCTTGATTGGCCAGCAAACTCACCTGACCAAAACTCAGTAGAATCCCACACGTGGATGGACAAAAAAAACATACGTACGATGTAACATGAGCAGGATGGATGAAATTACGTGCACTCCTAGGTAACACACTGAGCATGAGTTGCTAAAAATTACAGCTGTGTACCTACATCTTGAAAATGCCAGTTTTTGTTATACATCTCGTATATCAATATCTATCTATGAGACAGTGTCAGGGTTTTAAAATGTGTATAACTCTTCGTGGCGTGAGACTCTTCATTCATCTCAGCTGCAGTGTGGCTGACAGCTCCTCAGCTCCAGCCGGCCTGTACATCCAGCTGTCAGACAAACAGGTAGGCGGAACAGATGAGGTGTGGGGGTTACGGCCCCAGACAGATGAATAGCCTTCTTGATTGACGCTGGCCTTTGTGCACATCTCTACGCTGCTGCTGCTGTTCTGACACAAGTCTGTTGCACAGTAATGTGTGATCAGAAGAAAAGGGCACCCGCGGCTCTGATCATCATTCTACCCAACTCCCCCGTCACCCTCCCCACACACACTCACCAGCATCAACTAGACAGAATCAGACTTGACACCAGACACACACTCAGCTAAGTCAGCTGAGCTTGGGATGAGAGGAGTGTAAACTGTGGGGCGGAGGACAGATATATTGCAGGTCAGTGTAAGAAGCGTGGGTTAAAGATGGGACAGGGCGGTTCACTTGTTGACTTGATGTCAAATTTAGAATAAACCAATGAAACCATCAGCATTTTAGCCTGTATGTGTGCCTGACCTTTTCTGATATTACAGTGGTCCGTGTCCCCAAATCCACAAAGTAGTGACCTTATATGTATTTTATTATTTGCGTATGTTTAAAGGAGTTCCACCTCTTCTGTGATGTTCAGCATCTTCCTCTAGTGCTTGGGTTTGGTGCCAGAAGCCTCAAAGTACATGTCCACTAGATCCAACTGCCCGCATCCCATTCATTGTCTATGTGAAACGCACCGCGTTGCATGCTGGTCCGGTTGCACTGCATTTTCGAGCTGCGATCCGGTTGCATAAAGTAGACTCGACTTGTACTTTATGCAAATTCAATGCAGAGGTCTGATGCATTGCGAAACTTTTGTCAAACGTCTAAACTAGCCGTCGGTGAAATAAAAGGAGGACAGATTTAACTACTGCACAGGTAGGTGCTTTCAGAAATACTTTTCACTGAACTGTTTTCGTAATAAAAGAGAAGGAATTGAACACCGCCTACTGGCCTCAAGTACACGCCCACCAAGTGGGCGATGTTCAGATGTGGCGCGTTTACATGTGGGAAAAACACATCTAGTGGAAACATAGCATTAGAAGGCGCAGAATGTTCGATCGACATCATAGGGCTTGAAATAGCTAAAATTTTTTATGAAAATTTCACAAAAGCACAACAATGCAGGGCATCACTATGCACAGCAATCAGACATCGATGTGAAATGAACAAGAGGAGATGCTGAACGCTGCTATACTCAGGAGATAGAAGAGAGTGATGCTACGGTCGCTGAGCCAATCAGTGCCCAGCGCTGTATGCTACACATTTTATTTTGATTTAATATTCTTTTAATACTATTTAATTATTCTTTTTTTTATGTCTAGCTAGAAAATGCTTATTTTACCGCAAAAAATGTAAATAATAAACATATAAAAATACCTATTTACCGCAAAATCCCGTGATATAGCAAAAAAGCCATGATACAAAATTAGATATTTTATATATATATAATTTATCTCACTGTGTCTGCGATACTGAGATAAACTGCGAAAAGTGACCCGCAATATGGTGAGGGACGACTGTATGTATTCAGTGTTTTGCTTGGCATCGTAGTGCCATTAAACGTAATAAACCAATATAATATAGAACAGAAGTGAGTACACTCCTGTGCAAAATCACCTAATTGTCAAATAATTCGAAATTTTCTAATGACTTAATGACTGCATTACTTCTGTATTAACAAGTACAGTTTTCCCTCCTCTGCACAATCACCAGCAAATACTTCAGAAAGACTATGTTGAAAATTCAGACTTCAAAGTAGAAACTCAATACAACAAAAGCGAAAATATCTGTGATCACTGACATGGAAGTTGATGATCGCTGAGACCAAATTGACTTGGTCAGAATTAGTCTGACTGTATGACTATGGTTATACGGCAACTTGTAAACACCAGAGCTTGCTCAGTTTTGGACCTATGGGCTGTGTCTTTCTGCATGTCTGCATCATGGCTCCACATTGAAGAGAATTGCCAGAGCAATGGAAAAATCTGGTTATGCGACTTCACAAAGATGCATAAAGAGTACAGGAAGAACACACTTTGGTCAGATAACACCAACATCTTTCTTTTTGGCTCAGATGATATCAAATGTCTGGTGAGTACTTTGCCAGGACTACCACAGTGAATGCAAACCTTCGACAGTGAATGAGATGAGATGGGAGGGTGATGATATGGGTCCCAAAGGTGCTGTGGAGATGATATTTAGAGATAGCACCATGAATGTGAAAATATTGGCTAACAAGATGACTGTCAGTCAGAAGCAGACCATAAGAGAAATATTCCAGCAAAGAAACAGTCCAAAGCACACTGGCAAGCAAGACAAAACGTGAAAGCAAAGAGCAGCTGAAAAAGATGAAGAAGAATGGCAGATTATCTTTCCAGCAGTTTTGAAAGACTACTATTCTAGTACTAATTTCTGGTGTCATGGTGCTGTGCTTGGTAGATAAAGTGGTGGTTAGGCTTTATTCTATGGTAGCCAGAAAAGGCTCCATCTTGTCATTGGTAAAGTGCACTTGACTTTTTTTTTTTTTTTTTTTTTTGCTTTCAGCAAAGTTTTTGTAGTGTTTATTTTATTTTTCTAATATTTCTGTTGGTTAATATGGATTTTTCCCCCAAATTTACAGGCAGTAAAAGCAACCAATCATCATTTCAGTCTTCTTTAAACATCACCATGTCTGACCTAAGCACTAACAGGTTAAATACATACAATTCTAGAGTGTAGAACAAAACTGAAGTCATCAAACCTATGATACAGAGGTGGAAAAAAGTTTTCTGTGTATCGATTTCCAATACTGAGTACTATTAATTTCTTATTGTTGAATTTTTTCTCAATCATAATATTAGTACCCTTAAAAACAAATCACGTCAAATACTGGCCATGAAACAACTTTAAGGTGCACAGTTCAAAATATAAAAGTTACACAAATAGGATGCCCAGATAGCTAACTGGTTGAGCGAGTGACCCATGGGTGCAGTGTCCTTGGTTCAATTCCGGCTCATTGTCTTTGACTGCATGTCTTCTCCCCATTCTCCTCCCTGCTTTCCTCTCTGCTTCTCGACTGTGCTTATCAAATAAAGCCAACAAAAGGCCCAAAACAAGTTAATTAATATAAATATGAATTAAATAAAACAAAACACATTTGAGCTTTCTTTGAACTTTTGCTGAGCAGCATTAGTTTCAAAACAATAAAATGATCCTGACAGAAATGATAATCAATATATTTACCGTCAATACAATGCAAAAAATACATAAATATGAATTCAGTAAAGCTGTAAAAAAACAAAAAAGTACACATTTGAACTTTTACTTTTGTCAAACTAACCACACCTTTTGGGACCAGCATAATTTGGTCCTGACAGATGTGTTCACTTTTGTACAGAAAAGGCGGGGGTGGGGGGGGTGGTACTACTTACTCACTAGTAAGTAGTACACAACAACAGTGCCATCAAACCAAAATATATTTCCTGTTTTACGTTCTTATAAGTGGCCACTGATTACCTTGATGACAGCTTTGCACATTACTGGGGTTATCTTAACCAGCTTTACTGTAACCCGGAATGGTTTCCACTTAAACACCGTTTTATGTTTGATGCACCCGCGAGGTCCATGCAGCTCTGCGTGGACGACTACGTCATTTTAGCAGCCGCTTCCCCTCACGCGACCCTTCTCAAGTGGAAAATTTCCGCATTGCGCACCTCCAAATTTTTCTAACAACGTGGACGGAGACGCGTGGAAAACACACAGTCTATGGGAAAACGTGGTAGAAAAACAAGAGCCCCTAGCAGCAGAAGTTCAGAAATACAGGCATTTATATGATTCATCACACAGAGATGACCGTGATAACCGGGTTATGAATGATTCATGGTGTAAAATTAAAACTAACTGCTGAATTGCAACTATTCAGTAAAATGCAATGTTGTAAATGGTGTAAACGATGGCAAACTTCTTCTAGTCTAGTTTAGCACCATAGTAAACATATGTTTACAACACACTGCCCCCTGCAGTTTGGGAACAGACACCGCACCGAGTATAAAATCCACATGTGCTCTATCATGTGGATTCTGAGCATCTCATTTCCGCTTGTCACGTTCATGCGGAAAGCATAACCCAGTCTTACCAGGAGAGAATGTCAATAGTTAGGTGGTGGCTTTAGTTCTTTCATTACTCTGCCAAAGAACGTGGAGAGTCATGTGACAATCAGCGTACGTATGTCTGTTTGTCTGTCTGTCTGTGCGCAGCATTACGCAAAAACAGACTAATGAATTAGGATGAAATTTTCACGGAAGGTCAGAAATGACACAAGGACCAAGTGATTAGATTTTGCCAGCGATGCAGCTTATACATCACTGCCATGGATTTGTTCAAGATTTCTGTATCATTGTGAGATAGCGGCATGGCATCACTGTAACCATGACAACAAGTAAACAGTACAGCCTACTACAGTCTGCTGCCTGCTGACGATCACATAATTACGACCCTATTACAAATCCACCTCTGCGCACTTATCCATCGAAAATCATACAACAACTGAGCAGCCTTGGCAAAGTACTGCTCTCTGAGTGTTTTTCTTGTTCTTAATGTGTTTGAGACTATACTTTTGTGTTTGTGTTGAGGTAGTCAAATAGTCAAACTGAATGGATGTTGAAAGTCATACTAGGGTAAAAAGCAGAAGTTCATTAGAGTTAGCAGCTTTAGAATTTAACAATGAACATCACAACTTTGCAAATGTGTAAAATAAATCTCCACCATAAACTCCCTAATTTAAGCCTATAGTTCTAGTACATATGTGCATAAATAGGAAGTCCTTCAAGACTTTAGGTAAAAGTCATCTCATCAAGCTGGTTGAAAGAATGAACAGTGTGCAAAGCCGTTCTTTCAGTAAAAGCTGGCTACGCTGAAGAATTAAAAACATTTTGTTTACTATATAATTGATGAGGAGTTTTTTGGTGTGAAAATGGTCACGAAGATGATACATCTGAAACATTAACATTTGCACTATAGGTTAGATATAAGCAGTTTAAGTATAAAGATATTGGTATCAGTTGTCCATCATCACCTAAAATGCCCATTTAATATCCGATCTGCTCTAGTCTGCTTAGTTAGTTGGATTGGAGACATACTTCACAGATAGTTCACACTGTGGTAGAGCTCTGGGTGGGTAAAACACTTGAGGTTATTAGTGCTGCTTAGGTATAAAAGGGGTTTCTCAGTACAATGCAGGGGAGCAGAGTGACACAGCCCTCTGCAGCTCAAGTGCCCACTAATGGCAGCACTTCAGCCACAAGAAGAGGCTGTGATGAGGGACAGCTAGCCCTCACATTTTTTCTTCTAGCATTCACCACAAGACGACACAATGACAGATTGGTTCAATAAACTGTGTTGCAACTGAAGCGTCATAAGCTCGATCCCTGCAACAGCTCGACTTGCTGTGTCAAAATATCCTGCAGCTAAACTCTGAACTCCTGCCTGCACGTCTTTAAAGCTTCATCAATCAATATGTTTACATTAGCAATAAAGCATACCCTGGCCACTGAAGGACGGGTGTTTTCTCATCTAAATGAAGACATCAGTGCTACGGTATTCAACAGAAGTGAGTGCACCGCAGTGCGTTGTTACTCATATGTCAAATGATTTCAAATATTATCACCTTACAGGAGTTGAATTGCTTCTAAGTTGACATGTAGAGAAATACTTCTTATGAACTGTCGAATGAATTACTTAAACACAAATACACAAATAATATAATAAACCCATGAGTTTCAATAGGGTCTTCACATCCTTATTTTTTGAAAGAAAAGCAGTTTTTTTTTTCAATATAGACAACATGAAATGAATGATCAATCCAATGTAGACATTGTTGATGTGGTAAATGACTGTTCTAGCTGGAAACAGCTGATTTTTAATGGAATATCTCCATAGGGGTACAGAGGAACATTTCCAGCAACCATCACTCCTGTGTTCTAATGCTACAATGTGTTAGCTAATGGTGTTGAAAGGCTAATTGATGATTAGAAAACCCTTGCTTATTTATGGTTTTATTATTAGGGCTGGGACTTTAATGCGTTAATTGCTGTTAATTAATTACAGAAAAAATAACAGAAAAATAACACATTTAATCTCACTTTTCTCAGTTCCCTAATTTCTGGCGCACCTGGAACACTGATGAACACTCCAGCTCAGTAGGTGGCGGTAAAGAACCCCAAGTTAGAAAGTCAATGCAATAAAAGTGAATACACCTGTGATCACTGACACACAAGTTTGAAAACCTGTGACCATAAAAACTAAAATTGAGATCTCAACAACATAAGCGGTACGAACAGTTAGGGTTATGCAGGTCAAACAAACTGTTCATGCAGGTTTCAAAAGGTGCAATGGACACCAGAACTCTCTCGGTTTCAGAAGTATGGGCTGTATCTATCTGCATATCTGCATCATGGCCCAACATGGAAAGGACTAACAGAGGAATTGAAAAATACAGATCAGTGACCGACAATCAGTGGAAAAACGGTTGCATCAGTAATAAGGTGGTGTAGAGTGAGACATTGTACCACTATTCAGAGCCACAGTGACCGTCCTCCTAAAATGATGTCAAGGAGAGTGCGTGGCTTGCACAATCTAGAGCTACAAAAACAGACGGCCAAGTGCTTTAGGCTTGGCAACAAGTTTATCAATTGAAATCTGACCATCTGTGACAGTTCAGACAGTGTGAAAGATATTGCATAAGGAGTACGGAGATGTACGGAGGATAATTCTGAATTTTCAAGGACATAGGAGATACTCAGCTCTGCTCTGTGGAAATGAGATGTTGGCTGCAGAACTGAATGTGCTAACAGGAGGTGATTTCCAGTAGCCAAAAAAAAAAGCGGATCTGTCACAAAAATCCACACACAATAAATATTCATAGGCATACGACACAAAACAAAAGCAGCTCATATTAAAGTTTATAAAAGTTGGCTTCCTGTCAATTTAACATCAGACTTTATTGGTTAAAAAAATAACTCATTTTGATGGTGTGTGTGTGTGTGTGTGTGTGTGTGTGTGTGTGTGTGTGTGTGTGTGTGTGTGGATCGCATCGGCCACTGAGACTGATAGCAACTTTGATATTGACACCGCTGGTGATTGCACTAATCCCCACCTCCACCCCCACTAGAGAACAGCCCACTGTGGGGTGTGTTTATCGCTCCTGTCCACTCGGCGTGTTGGAGCTAATGTCGGGTGACATTCAGACACCCTGGTTGATGTGTTTTGGCACTGCGAAGATCCCAGCTGTGCATTTACATATGCAATGACCCAGATTAGCACCCCTCCTCACACTCCATCAACACTGATTAGAACAGACCGGTGAAAGTAACGCTTGTCCAACGATCTGTGCACGTGAGCACGTGCGCGACTCTCAGACTGACTGTGCACCGGCTTGACAGTCACAGCAAAGGTGAAGTTTGGATGAGCATTTGTTTAAGAATGCATGTCTTAGAAGCGGACCCTTTGATCTTAAAAATAATTTGATGACTGTGATTTAAGGTTTTTAAACTCATAATTGACAGTAGATGGTAAGAGTCTGTTCACTCAAAAAAGAAGAAAAAAATATATTTCAGTACATTCTATCCGTGGACACACAGATTGTTTTAGGTTGAATATGAATAAGAAGAAACCTATAAGAAATATTTTTGAGGATAAGTCTGTAAAGTTAAAAGTAAGGAAAAGTCATTCTTTGTAGTGTAGATGTTCGTATAAATAAAAAAGTGGGGATTCAAAAACCTGAGGTCACTTTGGAATTCTGTTATATTTTACATGTGAACCTAGAAACAATCACGTAGGATTTAGAAACATTTAAAAACAGAAATTGTTGATTTTGTAGTTTTTTTCTAGGTCAGCAATCAAACTGAAACAGATCACACCGTACAGTCATTTGTACGAAAATCTCCTTTTTTCCCTTCCTCAGCTGACACAGAGGCTTATTAAAGTAAAACTGTTTTCAGCCATTTTTCACCTGTTAGGAAAAAAAAATAAGAACAAAGTTGCAATGTTATAGTGAGAAACATGGCATTAGTAAAAAGTGAGAAGTAAGAGAAGTTCAGTTGTTTTTCCAGGCAAAGAGGGGTTTTCTCAGCATCGAACCACAGTTACATTGAAGGTTTTACATGCTTCATGGACTTTCCTCCACAGTCACGTGACTTTAATCCCACTGAGCATCTACAGGACAAGACTAAGTCAGTCAAACACTCCTGACATGTCAAGAAGCTATTTGGAACAATTGTCACATCACACTGGAATTACATGGTTTATCAGGTTTGAACGAACTGCTGGAATCCATGAAACTAGAATGCTGCTGTCATTAAAGTAAAAGGGGAGCAAAACAAATATTGTGATACTATTTGTGGACATTTTTTAATCTTTTCACACCAAGTATAAAACTGCAGGTGTCAAACATGTGGCCCGTGGGCCAAAACTGACCCTCCAGAGGGTCCAATCCGGCCCATGGAACGACTTTGTAAAGTGTAAAAATTACATTAAATTAAATTACATTACATTAACTGCAAATTTTAAATTTGTAAAATTATAAATTTAAAATAATTCCTAGATCATGATAAGTTGCTTTGATCATAAAGTAAAATACTAGATTGCTCAGTATCATTTTGTGCCTCATTTTTGTAATATTTTGCCTTGTTTTTGTTGTTTTTAGCCTGACTTTTGACGTTAGTCTCATGTTTTTGTCATTTTGTTTCTCATTTTTGTCGTTTTGTGTTTCCTTTTTGTTTCACTTGTGTTTTTTGTCCTATTTTTGTCATTTTGTGTTTTGCTTTATTCATTGTCTATTTTTGTCATTTTGTTTCTCCCTTTTGTCATTTTTTGTCTCGTTTGTGTCATTTGTGTAACTTTTTGCTGTTTGTTTTTTGTCGTTTGTCTAATTTTTTGTCCCTTTGTAACTTTTTTAATCTAATTTTTTGTCTCTTTTGTTTTGTTTCATGTAGATTGTCTCATTTTTTGTCATTTTGTGTCTCGC
Organism: Amphiprion ocellaris; assembly: GCF_022539595.1. Lineage (NCBI taxonomy): Eukaryota > Metazoa > Chordata > Actinopteri > Pomacentridae > Amphiprion > Amphiprion ocellaris. The sequence goes on along the minus strand of NC_072771.1, from coordinate 8,473,881 downwards.
TTTTCTTGTTTTGTGTCTCATTTTTGTAATATTTTGCCTTGTTTTTGTTGTTTTTTGTGTTTTTTGTCTGACTTTTGTCGTTTTGATCATAAAGTGAAATACTAGGTTATTCATTGTTCTTTTGTCATTTTGTGTCTCATTTTTAGAATATTTTTGTCTCATTTTAGTTGCTCGTCTTTTGTCTCCTGTTTTTGTCATTTTGTTTGTCATTTTTGTTGTTTTGTGTTTCCTTTCTGTTTCGCTTGTGTTGTTTGTATTATTTTTGTCGTTTTGCGTTTTGCTTTATTCATTGTTTGTCTATTTTTTGTCGTTTTGTTTCTCCCTTTTGTCATTTTTTGTCTCGTTTCTGTCATTTGTGTAACCTTTTGTTGTTTGTTTTTGTCGTATATATCATTCAGTTCCAGATACCTGTGATTGAATGTTGTGTTCCTTTCTAGATAAGCTGTGATCTGTAAGTTGTAATGCGTAAATGATAAACTGAGGCATATTGTTGTTGAAATTGAATTTATTTTTCTTAAGAAATTTCAGGTTGTTCATAATGTTTTGTAAAACGATAATTCCTTAAATGTGAACATTGTTAGAATGTAGTTTTTTGCACTAAAACAAAAGAAAACCTTTGGAGTTGTGGTTATTTATAGGTTATTATGCTGTGATTTTACTGGTCCGGCCCACTGGAGATCAGACTGGGCTGAATGCGGCCCCTGAACTAAAAAGAGTTTGACACCCCTGATCTAGTGTTCTGCAACTAGAACAATCATTCAGCCAGTTGCTGCAGTTTAATCAGCATTCTTTTTCATGAGATAGTATAAAGTTTGTGCAAAAGCTGGGGGTTTTAGTGCTTCCAGTATGAGTCAGTGACTAATTTCTATGGGCACTGGGAGACACACACAGCTGAAAGCTCGTGAGCATGTGTACATCTGGAGCTGGGAGTGAGCGTCGGCCGTGCAGAGGAGGGGGCACATGCAGGGGCAAAGAAGCAGCTAGATTACTGCTCGTCATTAGCAGCATATGCTTCCATTCATTGACTAATTGCACCTTATTATGATGTAATCACAACATCCACAGTGTGTGATGACAAAACGTAAGCGGTGGCTCTCCAGCCAGAGCCACCCCTGCACTCCATGCAGTAATTGCCCTCTCGGCTTTGATGAATAAGGAGATGATTAACCTTAATTCCGAAGCAGCATCGAGGCATTAGCAGTGAATGAGTTACAGCGAAGTGGATGTGACTAAGCGACTTAATATGGTAAATTGGATGAGCGTCTGAAGTGGTTCCAATGACGCTCTATTAGCTCAAGGCCTTTTCTCCCGCTGCTACTGATTCCTGGTCTGAGCCTCTTCAATCAGGTTTTGGCTGTGAGTGGAGATGCCTACTGTCCCTGTGCAGCACAAAAATAATCATCCACTTTGTGCAGGTAAAGATTCAGCCTCTACCTCACATGGGGGGAGCCCAATTATGTAATCTAGATAAATTCATCCCCTGCACATGGCATAAGGACTTGAAGCTATGTAATCTAATATCCAGCTTGTCCCAAAAAATACATTGAAAGTGTGCGCTGAACGGAAGCCACAGTGTCCTATCCCTCACATTCCTCACCGGGTTCACTTTTAATAAGCGAGGGATTTCACCTTCCATTCTCTTAATGTACCCGCTGCCCAGGAAAAAGAGGCTGCTTTTTGGCTGCCTAAGCAAAATGTAGATTGCGCGAACAAAAACTCCAGTCGCATGGCAGTAAATATGATGACATTGCAAGCTTCTCTTTTGCCGACAAAGTTGTGATCCTTGTTTTTTTGATGAAGCAGTGAAAACAAGCCACTACGAGAGCATCGCCAGCTGTGTGGTTAAGGATAGGAACGCTCCAGCCGCCCATGCCTCACCCATCCCCCACCATGCACCTCTCCCAGCAATGGAGGAACAACAGGGCCGGAGTGGAAGAGGAGATCGAGAAGTAATGACAAACATGCGTGTGCACTGCAATGCAAATGAGCTCTGTAAAGGTGATAATTGAATGCTAAGAGAAACAGTTCGTAGTGAGAGAGAGAATGTGTGTGTGTGTGTGTGTGTGTGTGTGTGTGTGTGTGTGTGTGTGTGTGTGTGTGTGTGTGTGTGTGTGTGTGTGTGATCACTGCTCTCCGTGTGTACATCTTTTTGCCTAAAGATGCAACGGGCTAATTTTGCTTACCGGAACCATTTTTGCTTATCAACAGAAAATGAGGAAAATATGGATCCTAGCTCATTATGGTGTTGTTTATGTTTACCCAAGTAACCCATTAAGCCTGGGAGAGAGCCTCCTTTAACTGTGAGCATGTTAGTAATGTGGTCTCAGTCATTGGAAGAGGCTACTCATTACTCTTTAATGTGCTGAATAAACATTTCACAGGCTCACTGTTCCCCGCTATTGTTCATATTGTTGTGAATGCAGCATTTTCTTATTGTTAAACTGCGCCAACAGATATACTGCGCTGTTTGCAAGCCACAAAACCACAGGGTGCTGGGGAGGAGAAGGGGGTGTGGGTTAAATATATTCTGTACGGAAGATCCGCTTAAAACAATTGTTTTACAGAATGCTGAGGGATGTGATGGTGATTTTGTCAGAACATGATTCTACAATGAAACCGTGATATTTATTTAGTGGGCAGCAGTTTTTCATGTCTAAAGGTTCAAGATATGAGATTTTGAACTTTTTTATAGCAATTACATAGCAACAAATAATTATTACTCCAAGGCAGGCGGTGGAGTTATGTGACAGTCGGCTTTGGTTTGTTTGTCCGTCTGTCTATTAGCAACATTACTCAAAAATGGACCTATGGATTTGGGTGAAATTTTCAAGGAAGGTCAGAAATGGCACAAGCATGAAGTGATTAGATTTTGGCAGTGATGCGCCTTATAGTCTGGATCTAGGGATTTGTTAAAGATTTCTGTATCATTGCGAGATAGTGGCACGGCGTCACTGTGGGGCGGCTGTGGCTCAGGTGGTAGAGCGGGTCATCCAATGATCGAAGGGTCCCGCTCTGTCCTAGTCATGTGCTGTTGTGTCCTTGGGCAAGACACTTTACCCACCTTGCCTCCATTGCGGCTACTCACACTGGTACATGAATGTGTACGAATGGTGATGGAGGTCGGAGGGGCCGTAGGCGCGCATTGGTAGCCACGCTTCCGTCGGTCTGCCCCAGGGCAGCTGTGGCTACAAATGTAGTTTACCAGAATGTGTGAGTGAATGAATAATGGATCCATTGTATGCGCTTTGAGTATGTCTTAATTGAAAAGAACTATATAAATCTAATCCATTATTACTGTAACTATGACAGCAAATGAACACAATGTCAGCTGCCTGCTGACGATCACATGATTACGATCCCACTACAAATCCACTGCTATGGTCTAATCAAGACTTATCCATTGGAAATGATACAATTAAACTGTTCGTCAATTCTCGCCGCCCGCTGAATATTTAGGTCACGCAATTCGGTATCCGCACATAGCATACACAAGCATAACATACGCCTGTGCTCAGTGCAAGGTCATTTTGTTTGTGGGTACATCTATATTAAAGGGACACATTCTATGTTGCCGTGATTTCTGATCATCAGTTCCTAATAAACAAATGCTGCATTCCTAAAAACAAGAAAAGCACTCCAAGGCTGCTCAGTGGTTGCATGATTTCCGACGGATGAAATCTTTCAAAAATTCGTGGTCCGCAGCGATGGATTTGTAGTAGGATCACAATCATGTGATCGTCAGCAGGCAGCTGACGTAGCATTCACTTGTTGCCATAGTAACAGTGACGCCATGCCGTTATCTCGCAATAATACAGAAATCTTTAACAAATCTGTGGATCCAGACTATAAGCCGCATCACTGCCAAAATCTTATGAGGTGGTCCTTGTGTCATTTCTCACCTTCCCTGAAAATTTCATCCAAATCCGTTTGTCCGTTTTTGAGTAATGTTCCGAGCGGACAGACAAACATACACCGATTGTCACATAACTCCTTGGTGGAGTAAAAATTCTCCATATGGGCGAATGAACAGCCTTGGCAGAGTACTGCACTCTCTGAGTGCTTTTCTTGTTTGCTATGTAAAGGTATAGTGGAAAAGTGGTGTTTTAGCAGACAATGAAATGTGTTTGGTAGTTAATCTGGCTGTATTTATATGTTAGTGTATGTGAGTCCCTCCAGGGCAGTGGTTCTCAAACTTTTTATGCTGAGTACCACCTCAGAAAATATTTGGCTCTCCAAGTGTTATCATTATGACCGATGTTAAAATACAGTGGCATAGCCTTGCCCTGTTCAGCTAAGCACAGTTCATGCAGGAGGCCAATACATTCTGAATAAGAATGTTATTTATTCTTGACTTTTGTCAGCCACTGTAGGAAAGGAGCAGCACAAGAATTGGAATTTTAACTCTTTCATACAGTTATCATACAACAGCCAGCTCTTCTCTCATACACACATGCTTACAGTATGTAATAACATTTTTAACTGTTTCATTTGAACACACACACACACACACACACACACACACACACACACACACACACGCACACACGCACACACACACACACACAGAGCATGTGAGAACACCAAACACCACTGTATGGCATATGAACAGGCACACACATACACAACAAGCGAGAACATTAATACATACATGGACAAAATTGTTGGTACCCCTGGGTCAACGAAACAAAAAACCACAATGGTCACAGAAATAATTTGAATCTGACAAAAGTAATAATAAATAAAAATTCTATGAAAATTAACCAATGAAAATCAGACATTGCTTTTGAATCATGGTTTAACAGAATTATTAAAAAAAATAAACTCATGAAACAGGCCTGGACAAAAATGATGGTACCCCTAGAAAAGACTGACAATAATGTGACCATAGGGACATGTTCAATCAAGGTGTGTCCTCTAATTAGCATCACAGGTGTCTACAAACTTGTAATCAGTCAGTCGGCCTATTTATAGGGTTACAGTAGTCACTGTGCTGTTTGGTGACATGGTGTGTACCACACTAAACATGGACCAGAGGAAGCCAAGGAGAGAGTTGTCTCAGGAGATTAGAAAGAAAATTATAGACAAGCATGTTAAAGGTAAAGGCTATAAGACCATCTCCAAGCAGCTTGATGTTCCTGTGACTACAGTTGCACATATTATTCAGAAATTTAAGATCCATGGGACTGTAGCCAACCTCCCTGGATGTGGCCACAGGAGGAAAATTGATGACAAATGGAAGAGACGGATAATACAAATGGTAACAAAAGAGCCCAGAACAACCTCTAAAGACATTAAAGGTGAACTCCAAGGTCAAGGTACATCATTTTCAGATCGCACCATCTGTCATTGTTTGAGTCAAAGTGGACTTCATGGGAGACGATCATGAAGGACACCATTGTTGAAAACAAATGATAAAAAAGGGTGTCTTGAATCTGTGCAGGGTACAATGAAATCTCATGACTATCAAGGTATTCTAGAGAGAAATGTGCTGCCCAGTGTCAGAAAGCTTGGTCTCAGTTGCAGGTCATAGGTCTTGCAACAGGATAATGACCCGAAACACACAGCTAAAAACAGCCAAGAATGGCTAAGAGGAAAACATTGGACTATTCTGAAGTGGCCTTCTATGAGCCCTGATCTAAATCCTATTGAACATCTGTGGAAGGAGCTGAAACATGGCGTCTGGAGAAGGAACCCTTCAAACCTGAGACAACTGGAGCAGTCTGCTGATGAGGAGTGGAAACAAATACCTGCTGAGAGGTGCAGAAGTCTCATTGACAGTTACAGAAATGGTTTGATTGCAGTGATTGCCTCAAAAGGTTGTGCAGCAAAATATTAAGTTAAGGATACCATCATGTTTGTCGAGGCCTGTTTCTTGAGTTTATTTTATTTTTTTTAATATTTCTGTTAAATCACGGTTCAAAAGCAATGTCTGATTTTCATTGGTTAATTTTCATAGAATTTTTATTTATTATTACTTTTGTCAGATTCAAATTATTTCTGTGACCATTGTGGGTTTTTCTTTCATTAACCAAGGGGTACCAACAATTTTGTCCACGTGTGTAGCTGTACCTGAAACACACATGGCATTTTGGTAACTGTTGACAACTTGTGTGCCATCCTGTGATGTCTGGATCACTCGAGGTCAACTTCTGTTTCGGGTTTGACTTCATATCTATTCTGTTTCTGTATTTAGTTGCTATGGATAGTGACAAGAAGCCTTTCCTGCACAGACCTTGTCCAAAAGTGCAAGTAATTCAGTGTGTTGCATTACCCAGCAACATCTGATATCTGAAAACAGACTTTAATGTTTTGTGGCAAGACTTCTCAGCAGTGAAGTCCTGTGGTATTTTAGAAGTTTCAGTAATGACCGGGTTTCCCATCCACATATTCACTTCAGTCAACACCAGGAAATATTCAGAGAACTGTTGTCTGAGTGAGACAACATGTGCTATGATCCCATCTATGACTCCATTATGGAGGGTTCAGTTGTTCTCAGGAAGAAAGCTCTGAAGAGTGGGGAAAGCTAAAACATTACCTGCCTTGTCTTTACTTTTGAACAACTCCATCTTATTCAGAAGTGCCTTTATGTTATCCTGCCCATCAAATACACTGATGGACAATCTCTGTAATCCTAAATTGAGTTTGTTTATACAAGAAAAGTCTGGCAAGTATGCAATATCACTGAGCCACACAGTATCATTGAAAACATCTGGTAAGGGATGTTTTTGTCCTGTAAGAACATTTGGACTTCTCTGTGCACTCTAAGAGCCTCAAAAGCACCTTACTTACACTACCGTTCAGAGGTTTGGGGTCTCTTATAAATGTCTTTATTTTTTATTTTTTCAATGAAGATGACATTAAATAAATGATAAATCCAGTGTAGACATTGTTACTGTGGTAAATGACTGTTCTAGCTGGAAACGGCTTGTTTTTAATGGAATACCTACATAGAGGTACAGAGGAACATTTCCAGCAACCATCACTCCTGCATTCTAATGCTACATTGTGTTAGCTAATGGTGTTGAAAGGCTCATTGATGATTAGAAAACCCTTGTGCAATTATGTTAGTGCATGAATAAAAGGGTGAGTTTTCATGGAAAACATGGAATTGTCTGGATGACCCCAAACTTTTAAACAGTAGTGTATTATTGGCAGGTGTATTATTTAACTCTGGACAGAGCCAGGTTAACTGTTTCGCCTTGGTCTTTGTGCTAAGCTAGGCTAACTATGTTCCGACTCCAGCTCTAGAGAGAAATAAGTTTCACCTTACCCTCAAAAAGAAAGCAAGTAACTATGGTCATTAACAAAAATTTAGATACACTTGTACAGATCATGTATATCATGGCAGTCTTTCAAAATCCAACCATCCATTCATTCAAAGTTTTGAACAGTCGTACATGTATGATCAAAAGCTGGACAAGTTTGCTGCTCATCTCTTCACAGAGAACACTGAACAGTGCATCGCTTCAGCCTTAATAAAGTTCACTGTTTTCACAGCCGAGTCCAACACAGACTTAATTCATCAGGCATTTTTTTCGCATTTTTTCGGCCTCACGGTGGATGCTGCAGTGATGCTTGCTGATTCAGACTACTACTCCACTGTGGTGACCTGTCATAGCCCTAGCTCCATCTGTGCAGACTACAACTCACTCTTTCTAATCCAGCATATTTTCCTCAACAAGTGCATGCAGGAGCTGGAATATGTGCTCAGCAGTAGTCGGATCGACAGCAGTTCTGTTCAACAGCAGCTGACAGAACAGAAAGGCCTTCCTGAGCCGCACCATCATATCTATATTTCACTTTAAACCAGCAAAATGGCCAAATCATCAACATCAGTAGTCTTGTCCAGCTGGATGGAAAACAGCCACTACTTTCAATGTGGTCGGGGTTGTTTTAACTCCTTTTCTGTGGTGGCACCAAGTTTAACTGTTTGGCCATTTTGTCATCTAACATGACCTGGCTCATCCCTCTGGAAGTGTCTGACCCACCTGCGTTCACTATGTATAGGCTGGCATGATAGGAAACCTTCTCTGATCTGGCCACAGGCATACCACATTATTTAATTGTGGACTTGGACTGCTTCAGTTCATCATGTTTTGTCAAAAAAAAAAAAAAATAGTGAATTTCAACCGCTCATCATTTTAGCTACCTCTGCTTACCATCTTGCCATCACAGTTCATCTTGTAATATTATCGTAGGGTTGCATGTGATGCCACTACCAGTAGTAGTGTGCTGTGTGCAAGTATTTATTTTGTTTTCAAATAACAAATTACAGAACTGGCTCTTATTTTAAATTCAACTTCAGCCATAACGTGGTTGAAGTATTTTTATTTGTTATAGTATTTTGATAGTATGTTTTTAAAGTAATGCAAGTTTAAGATGACTACGCGTACTACTAGACGGAGGTGTGTACCACCACTGGTGCCAGAGATTTGAGTACTACTGCTCTAGACTTCCAAAGTTTGAAGGCCTCCCTCTGTCAGAGCTTCTTATTTCAGTTCTCGCAAAGAAGCCCAGAATGTATAGGAGTGTCTGGAGCTGTAGCCAAAAATGCTCAGAAGGTAAAAAAACTATTTTTCCTGCAATTTTCATTAGGTTTCCGATAAAAGGGATACAGACAATAAATCTAGTTCGATTTCAAGATGTTTTGTTATGGGTTTCTAACTGAAATAAAATACTTTTCTCTCAATATTAGTGAGTTCACGCACCACAAGCCACTTCACAGCCTTCATCATTTTGGTTTCACCGTCAGGCCTCTGTAGAGTTGTGGAGTCTATCGCAGCTAAATTTGGACAGGTCACAGTCTATCACACAGCACATAGAGACAGACAATCAAGAACACTCACATACTCACATTCACACCTAATTCAGAATCACAATTTAGAATTTTCTGGACTGTGGGCACCCAGTGGGAACCCACACAGACACAGGGAGAACATGTGAAATCCACACAGATTCCAGGCCTGGATGCAAGCCACTGATCTTCTAGCTGTGATGCAACAGCGATCATCCATCCATCCATCCATCCATCCATCCATCCATCCATCCATCCATCCATCATCTCCAGCAGGTGGTTAAAAGATCAGGGAAGATCATTGGGATCATTCTTCCAGAGATCAATGCAGCCTACACCACTGGCTGTCTGATGGTGCACAACATCACCTGTTCTACCTGCTGCCCTCAGGTAGAAGGTACAGATCTATACGAGCCAGAACCACCAGACTGGCCCACAGCCTGTATCCTCAGGCAGTAAGGCTGCTAAACTATTGCCCCGTCCTCTGTCTGCCCCATCCAGAGACCTGCACCAGACCCCACTGTTCGGTAGCTGTGAACTGGTCTTTGCATTGTTGCATTAATCAAAACATCACTCAGATAACTGTCTGTACTTTCCCTCTGTGTGCTGCAGTACCACTGTTATTTTGTATTACATTTGTGCCTGCAGTGAATCATTTATTGTATATTATTGTGTATATTGTGCTAATTTTACACAGCGGGCGTTTATGGGACTGGGAGAAGGGTCTTGCACCATTTTTGCACTTTATTATATCCTTGCTATGCAGTGTATGAATGTTCTGAATGAAATTTTGTTGTTAGATTTATTATGACCATGACAATTAAAGACTGAATTGACAGATGAGCGTTTCAAGTAACAGACTACAGTCACTGAAATGCACCAAAGACAGACTCATGAAGTCCTTTGTCCCCAGAGCCATCTGACTCTTCAACGTGTCCCAATAGGGATGGTTCGACTTGGACTTATTTAGTACACTGTCCTATCTTTATATTATCTTTTATATATTTTTTTTTATACCTCACTGTGCCTTATTGTGTATTTGTAGGGTAATGCACTGCTGGATACCTCAATTTCCTTTGGGGTTAATAAAATACATTTTGATTTGATTTTACAAATAAGTTACCAGGGTGCTCATTTAGTCCTAAAGCTGACGTGTTCACATGTCCTCAGACTGGTGGAAAGGAGAGTATGTCTGACAGGGCTTTTACACTTGGAGACTAATATTTATCATGTCACTCTTAGAAACAAGGAAAATATTTTTTTTTCCCTAAATGTTGAGGTCTGTCTTGCAGTCAGGTGCCTATTATGCACAATCAAACAGATTTTACTTGCTGTAATATTTTGTCCGATGCTGCCCATGAACAGATTGTCAGAAGCAATGGGGGACAAAATCCAGAGTTCTTGCTCAGTACAAAAATGCAGTCCAAGGATAATATACAGCTGCAGCACTTTGAGTTAGCCAGACTCTATAGGCATCTTTAAAAACAAGACTATAGTCTGAGGAAACAAAAGGCTTTCGTAAACAAGAAAAACACTCAGAGAGCGCAGTCCTCCACCAAGGCTGCTCAGTCCTGATAATTGGGCAGCGGTTGATTTGTAGTAGGATCGCAATCATGTGATCATCAGCAGGATGCTGCTGTAGTGTTCACCTGTTGTCATAGTTACAGTGATGCTGTGCAACTACCTCGCAATGACACTGAAATCTTTAACAAATTCATGGATCCAGACTATAAGCTGCATCACTGCAAACATCTAATCACTTGGTCATTGTGTCATTTCTGACCTTCCCTGAAAATTTCATCTAAATCCATTAGTCCATTTTTGAGTAATGTTGCTAACAGACAAACAGGTAGACGAACCACCGCCAATCATCACAAAACTCTGCCGTGTTTCTTGGCGAAGTAATTATTATTATCATTATTATTTTACTTAACATAATACTCGTATTGTTAGGAAAAGCTTATTCAATGGCCCGTATAACAGAAGAAGTGATTCCTGATGCTACCACAAGCTCAATAGCAGTAACAGAACAGAAAAGCCACGACTTTATGTCCTACAAGAAATATATTGCCTTTTGTGGAGTGTGTTGATTGGTATGTAATGTTTATGCAGTTGTTAGTGGCTACTAATTTGTCTTTGGTGCATTCTCATATGACACTGAGGATGCTATGGCATGAACAGGGAGACACATCGACTGTAGAGCTCATTATTTCCTGATTTCAATTTTTTCAATAAAAAGAGACATATGAATAAATAATGAATAAATCTGGGTAATAATTGAATTCATAAAAAGACATTTCCAGTGCAGTGGTTCTTTATTTTAACATTCAGTGCTTTTTCAATCATGCTGAGGATGCATAATTAGCAGCTTGTTTGTACGTTCTCTCCGTTCTTCTCTTCACTTTCTATTAGTGGAAACATGTACAGAGTTGTGCTGAGCAGTCAACAATGTTCTCTGGCTGCATGAAAACATCTGGATTAAATCTGGGTTGAAGTAAAACTTTTAGCTTTTTAAAAATCTAAGCAAATGCAGTTTAATGTTTTATGAACACAGAATGATATAAATTAATGTACACAATGTACACAATGACAAGGACAAGAACAATTCTGCTTTCCCATTTTTGACATGACATAAAACATCAGAGAGATCCCTCAGAATTCTGACACATCATTATCTCGACAGACACGTGTGCTAATTCAGTTCTGTGTTTTTCAGTGCACCTTTTAGCATAGCATAGCTGTTTGACAGGCAGACACTTAAAAAGGTTTGTAATGTGAGTGTGGAGAGGTTTACCCTGCAATTTAGGGAAGTGCTACTTATTTTGTAGTCGAATACCACTAGTGTACAAGAAGAGATTCAATACATGCCATCATCATTACGCTCATGAATGAATCATTTGTACTCTACACCAGATGAACCCATGCTAACTGGGACACTCCACGCTTGCCTCTATAGCACCACCCACTTCACGCAAACCTAAAGGTCCGATTGCTTTGAGATTTATAGAGAATATTGACACTCTAAAGAAAAAAAAACAGTTCATTTTTATTGTCAAATGAGCTTGAGTACTCCCTCACTGACACTACTCATTATGCTTCTAATGTTTTCTGGACTGGATGCTATTCAGTAAATATGAAACACATTCATCCTGGAATTATTTAAGTTCAGGTGATGTCCTCTTTCTTTCTTTCTTTCTTTCTTTCTGTTACCTCTCTTCTTGTTTGACAACCAGTCTTCATGAACTCTAAATCTCACAGTGATGTTAAGGTGTCTTTTAGCCTTATAAACAGGTTTCTGTGATTGTTTCTTGTTCCTCATTGTAACTGCAGAAGTAACCCATGAAGCACACATATCGCTGGTTTAAAGTCAGTCTTCTCGACTACTTATGAACACATTGTCTTTAGTATGTTTTCAAACAAAAGCAGCTAATATTCACAGCTACTATTCACACATTTTAGCTTTTACCAATTTCTTTCGATAGGAAACTTTTTGCTTAATTTACACCGCCAGTCAAAAGTTTTGACACACCTTCTCATTCAGTGTTTTTTCTTTATTTTTACTACTTTCTACATTGTAGATACATGCTGAAAACATCAAAACTATGAAGCAAGATATCTGGAATTATGTAGCAAACAAACAATTGTGAAATAAGTCAAAATATGTTTTATATTTTAGATGCCTCAAAATAGCCATCCTTTTGCTTTGATTACTGCTTTGAACACTCTTGACCTTCTCTCAATGAGCTTCATGAGGTCGTCACCTGAAATAGTTTCCACTTCACAGTTGTGCCTCGTCAAGGTTCATTTGTGGAATTTTCTGCCTCCTTAATGGGGTTGGGACCATCAGTTGTGTTGTGCAGAAGTCAGGTTGGTCCACAGTTGCCAGCCCTATTTGACAACTGCTGGAATCCATATTATGGCTAGAACCAATCAGCTAAGTAAAGAGAAACATCAGTCCATCATTACTTTAAGAACTGAAGGTCAGTCAGTCTGGAAAATTACAAAAACTTTGAATGTATCCCAAGTGCAGTTACAAAAACCATCAAGAGCTATGACCAATCTGGCTCACATGAGGACCGCCCCAGGAAAGGAAGACCAAGAGTCTCCTCTGATGCTGAGGATAAGTTCATCCGAGTCTCCAGCCTCAGAAATCACAAGTTTACAGCAGCTCATATTAGAGCCCAGATAAATGCTACACAGAGTTCTAGTAGCAGACACATCTCTACATCACCTGTTCAGAGGAGAATGACCAATCAGGCCTTTATGGTCAAACAGCTGCTAAGAAACCACTACTAAGGAAAAGCAACAAGTAGAAGAGATTAGTTTGGGCCAAGAAACGGAAGGAATGGACATTAGACCAGTGGAAATCTGGGCTTTGGTCTGATGATACCAAATTTCAGATCTTTGGTTCCACCCGCCGTATTTTTGTGCGACGCAGAAAAGGTGAACGGATGGTCTCTACATGCATGGTTCCCACCATGAAGCGGAGGAGGAGGTGTGAGGCTATTTGATAAAGAAGGAGAGTGATGGAGTGTTGCTTAGGTCAGATGACCTGGCTTCCACAGTCACCTGACCTAAATCAAACTGAGATGGTTTGGGATGAGATGGAGCACAGAGTGAAGGCAAAAGGGCCAACAAGTGCTCAGCATCTCTGGGAACTCCTTCAAGATAGTTGGAGAACCATTTCAGGTTCTACCTCATGATGTTCATCCAGAGAATGCCAAGAATGTGCAAAGCAGTAATCAAAGCAAAGGGTGGCTATTTTGAAGAATCTAAAGTAGTGTATTTGGGGTCTTATTTTGCAGCATTAGCATTTTATCACTTTTGATAACATTGAACTGACTAAAGTAATTACTGGTACCTGAAAACCAAAGCAACATTGAACAAAGACATTAGATTTCCATCCCCATTGTTCCAATAATAAACTCAGCTTGAAAGGAAATGAACACCAACAACAACATTTTGTTGACCCATCCATCAACCCAATCTCCTTACCATGGATACTTTGTGGCTCTTCAGTTACATCACCTCATTCCTTTCTTTGCTGCTGTCATAAATTCCAGACCCACTAGAGGAAACAAGACGAGGGCTGCATAACTTAGGAACTTATCTGTAAGTCTGGCCCTCAGAAACACATGTTGGTTCAACTCCAAAGGAACGCTGTATTCTACATAGGTTACAGAGGGCATTATAAAAACGACAGTGCGATTCAGATCAGGGGACTGAGCATCAAATATGCATAGATGGCAGGGAGTGGTGAGAAGTGAGGGACATTGAGTCATTGGTATTCTGGTGACTGGTGCAGCCAAAGGTGGAGGGTTGAGGTGGGGACTCAGAATCAGCCCAGCAGACCTAGGGCAGCTTATTGGGATAGAGAGGGAACCCAGTCACTGGGCTTATACAGGCTCAATGCAGGGCTCAACTCATCACACGCCTGTCAGACAGACACCTGCCGCAGCGAGAGCAGTCACACACACACACACACACACACACACACACACACACACACACACACACACACACACACACACACACACACACACACACCTACCTACTTACACACTCTTTAACCTATTCTTACATCCAACAGTTGTTTTCATGTAGTACTTTCACAATGCTTTGAGTCGGTAAGGAAACAGCGTTTCCATCATGTTGTGTTTCTGAGTGACTGAAAATTACCTTCTACAATTTGGATCTTTTGGTACGTACACTACTGTTTAAAAGTTTGGGGTCACCCATGCAATTTTGTGTTTTCCATGAAAACTCACACTTTTATCCATGTGCTAACATAACTGCACAAGGGTTTTCTAATCATCAATGAGCCTTTCAACACCATTAGCTAACACAATGTAGCATTAGAACACAGGAGTGATGGTTGCTGGAAATGTTCCTCTGTACCCCTATGGAGATATTCCATTAAAAATCAGCTGTTTCCAGCTAGAATAGTCATTCAGCACATTAACAATGTCTAGACTGGATTTATCATTCATTTCATGTTACCTTCATTGAAAAAATGCTTTTCTTTCAAAAATAAGGAAATTTCTAAGTGACCCCAAACTTTTGAATGGTAGTGTAAATCCAAAGGATGTCTATACACTACAATTATGAGAATAAATGACATTAGTGCGTCAGAGAAGGATTCTGACACTGTTAAAAGCCATTTTTTCTGGATTATTATTTTTTCTACAGGAGAATATATTTTCCATGAGGGTGACTTTCTCACTGTGCTTTGAACTGGAACTGAAAAAGTGGGTTATCTTTCTCTACTTTACTGATGTTTAATAGAGAGAAAAGTGTGAATGCATGATGATAATTATAAAATCATTGAATTTGCATAAAGCAGAAGTCGAGTCTACTTTATGCAAGTGAGCTCCGGGGAGGCACACCGGATCACAGCTCCAAGCACGGTGCAACACTACCGGCATGTGATTCGGTGCGTTTCACACAGACAATGAATGGGATGGAGGACATTGACGATCCTGTGGACACGTTAGCTACGACAGTCCTGGTACTGGCAAACGGTGTAGCCAGACCACAATAGACCACTTTTCAAGACACTGAAAGTGCTTGAGTTTACAAAAGTTTACAAAAAGTCTTAAAATGTTGAATATAATTGCTATAATTGCACTTGTTCTGTCAAATGTTGCTTTTTGACAAAAAATTTGATTAATCACGATTAATTACAAAACCTCTAATTAATAAGATTATTTTTTTAAACACATCCCATCATCAATATTTTCTTTACAGTTTACACATCCTCCAATTTTCAGCACAAAAGAACAACCACTTTGCAGCAAAATAGTAAGCGCCAGCTGTCACTGACTCCCCTTTACTATTAAAAGAGGAAAGATTTGCTTGTCTTGTAGCTGTGCCTTGGTAAATTTAACAGTTTTGATTTTGAACTCAAAAATCAAACCATATATTCTTCTGTGCTTTCCTGCAATGGTGCAACCAGCCAGTTTTGGTCTGTTGTTTGAAATACACTTGGGTAAGAGAAGTGTGTTGACTGTGCTGACCAACAGAATTGATACGTTTTTGGGTTTTTTTTTGCTCATGGCATTAAATTGCATGTGTGACCTTTTTCTGGATAGAAAATGGACCAAATGTTCTTCTAGTGTCCTTGTTTTGTTTTTGTTTGGGTCTTTTTTCTGCTACTGTATGGAATGTTTCTCTACAATGATGCTACCGGAGGGTGAAGCCTGAAGGTGCGTGTCCACTAGATGCGATATTCCTGCACGGCAACGCACCGCTCGAGCAACAGCGGGACACTACGTGGTCCCGTGACTGAGCTTTCAGTCTGATGATCTGGCAGCTGAGTTGGATAAACACAGCGGCTCGGCCGCAAACTTTCTCTTTTATTTCAAAAACACTTCTGCGAAAAGTAGACATTATACAGGATGGTGTCTGCAGATACAGCTGTTATAAGCTTCTCCTCCATGGCGAACTGTGTTCAACACCTATTTGTGTCTCTCTTCGCTGTTGCAGCGGTTTTGCAGACAGTTCCTGTGCATTTGTCACACAGCCGGCTGCACATAGACATCAATGTTATTTGTGCAGCTTGAAAGACAGCTACTGTTGATAAAACTGGGCTTGTAGCACATTGTCTGCCTTACAGCGATGGAAAAGAGGCATTGTTTAAGTTTTGATAACCTATATCTAACGAGTTATTGATGCTGGAAGTCCGAATCTGTGAATATCTTTCCAACTTTACTGAACTTGGGGCCACTACCACCCAAGGAGTGATATATTTAATTTTGAAAAAAGCATTTAGCCATACTTAAAGCTTTAAGTGCTTTATTAACATGAAACTAAGAGTTTTGTATTGTTTTATGATCACAGGTTCTGCCTGAACAGAAGTGGCATCATTTTAAACAGTGAAACCAAACTAATGAAATAAAATGTAATGAGCAACCAGTGAGCAATACTGGATTCTGCAAAAACATAAACAACTGAATGCAGAATACTGGACAAAGAAATTCTTTACATTTTTTTCTTCTAAATGTAAATCTTATCTTAACACAGTTAATGTATTAGCTCATTTATGTGTGTATGCATGTATTTATTGATTTATTTAGTGCTGTTAGCATATCAGAGTTCTCAGTGAGTTTTTCTTTAGATAGTCAAAGGCCATTTATTGATTACATATTGGCTATTATATAAATGTTTATTGAAACTAAAAGGCATTAAAAAAATACTGAACAACTTAGGCATTTATTGAGTCACTAAAATACTGTAGAGTACAGACCACATCAGCATGATTATAAGCATCCTCTGGTAAATTCACAACCATATACTGATGTCTCTCACCATATGGACTTCAGGAGATGATTAGATGATGATAAACTGTGACCTGCTGGTTGGATTCTCTCTGTTCTCATGTTTCTTACATGTTTGTCTCCTGATGCTGCCTTACTTCAGCCAGTCCATGAACAACAGAAAACACAGTTTGCCTTGTATCCATTGCCAGGGGTTCCACTCTTCCCACTCCCGTCTGTACATTTGCAAATGTTTTTGCTTCTGTGGACGTGGTGGAGTTTCGGGTGTAAACATTTTTAAACACGTGGGTGCAGCGTGATCTGCTGGACCTGGCATCAGGTCCTCACTACATGGGTCCTACTAAGTTTAAATTGGCTGCCCTTAGTATTTCCTGTGTTTTATTTTGTTCCTTATGCGGTTTTGATGAGTGTGTAACAGACGTGTACGGGGTGTTTATGAAAATACGGAACAATTTAATTACTTTATTATTGTCAAATAAAGGACGATTCCATATTTTAAGGGACGGATAGCAACCCTATTCACGATGCGTGGAATCTCCGCACACCGAAGTCGAGTCTAATCTACGCAGATGAGCTGTGGCCCTCTCCAGGTAAACACACCGGAGTGCAGCTGGAAACGCACCGCATGTAGCATTGCTGGTCCGATAGCAGTGTGTTTCCAGCTGTGACCCGGTGTGTTTACTCAGAGCGGAACGCAGCTCATTTGCATAGAGTAGACTGGACTTCTACTTTATGCAAATTCGATGCGGCGTGCAGAGATTCCAGGCATCGTGAAACTGTCCTCAAACTTCTAAACTAGCCATTGGTGAAATAAAACAAGGACAGATTCAGCTGCTGCACAGCTTATTTCTCGCCTCAAATACTTTCAGAAATACTTTTTTCTGAAGTTTTTTTGAAATAAAAGGGGAAAGTTTGCGGCCGAGCCGCTGTGTTTATCCAACTCATCTGCCGGACCATCAAGCTGAAAGCTCGGTCACGTGACCACGTAGTGGCTCGCTGTTGTTGTCATGTGACCATGTTGTGGTCCGCTAGTGACCGCCCGCCATCTGTGCGATTTTCAGATGCAGTGCGTTGCCACCTTTACTTTTGCTTGGTCACCGTGGAGTTGACTTGGTGCAGATATCCAACTCCAGAGAAGCAAAATTTAAAAATTCCCACCACTGCTCATCAGCAATGTTTTTTATATTATCCATTATGCAATGTTGATGTATTTAACCAACCCCAAGCATTTGGCCTTTTTTCTCAACCCTCCTGAGAAGTGGTTTAGAGACGCTACTTGTCCTCTGAGACACTACTCAACAGCTTAGCTTTCTTTTGTTAGGATTTTTGCAGATTGGAGTCTATTTGTGTGTTTGGCTATTTCTTTATTTAAGCAAATTCTGACATTCGTGATGAAGCTACTTTTCTATCCAGTTTCCAAAAAGTATTTCAGATCGTCTTGCATTTCCCCCTTAGAAACCTTCAGTCTAGTCATGATCTTGATCAACTCCAGTGTCATCTCAGCATTTCTTCCAGTAGAAAGGACACAGCCTTTTGTATACCGGACTTTACATGGTCAATACCTCAAGTTTGATCTCACTGATTGCTGGCTAGAATGAGAACCTGAAATATTTCCTTTTCAGTTTATGGCACAACTTCTTTGTTCTCTAATGTTTCTAAATCAATAAAATTTTGGGTTATATTGCATGTTTGCCTGAAAATACGCACTGCTAAATCCATGTGAGCTGTACAATAGAGAATGAGCAAACAACATGAAAATAAATATTTTGAGGGTGTACTAAATTATAACTTTGCATTTTAACAGTTTCAAACAGCAAATTTCAAAACTATTTTGAAAGTTCTTATCCAGAAATCACATCAAATAGCCTCCATGAACTCCACCTGGTGTCCTTATATTTGCCAGTGTTTGGATTTCAGTTGGTTTTGAAATCACCTTCCTACTCAAAGATATTAACCCTGATACAGTTCAATTTGGAAAAATACAGTCAATCTGCAAAGGTATGATGCTTCTCTTCTCTGCTATCTGGTTTACTTATTGTCTGAAGTTGATAAGACAGGCATGATTTCACATAAAACACTTGCACTTCCTTAGTGCAGCTTTAATGATGTCTCTACCAATTTGGTTGCACATCCATGTTGTTGGTGTGTGCAGATTGCAGTAGATTGCTGTCAGAGCTGCGTTGTGACTGCGAGAGGTTGCTGCCACAGCCAAGTGCACACAGCTTCCTTGTGTCAGATTCAATTATGGCTCCTCCACTTTCCATGAGACAGTAATTGAGCCGGGGGCACTCCCTCTATTTAAAACCACAGGAGCTCTGCAGTTCTCATTGTGTCCCCTGAAAGCTGCATCTCTGCTGATTTCCACCAGCAGAAGCTTCCCTGTGGGACCTGGTGGGGGTATCGCAGAGATGGGTTGAGCCGGGGTTCAGCCAGGGCGCTGCAGGCACTGCTGGGGCAGCCTGACAACACCACACACACACACACACACACACACACACACACACACACACACACACACACACACACACACACACACACACACACACACACACACCACCCAACAGTTAGCCACCCACCATCCATACCAATTAGCCACAACATTGATCAGTCCATTGCCTATCATCCAGGAAGTCAGGATGCACAGTCGAGGCTCTAGTCCAGGTAGGGTGGAGCAAAAAATGTCCCTGTCCTACTTTTCTGCACACAGGGGTGTTTCTTACGGAGTTTTCCCATATTGGAGTTGGGTGGGGGGGTGGCACCATGTGTTGAGTGGGAGCAATGCTGGCACAACTGTTTCACCATTGCATTGCATAAACATGCAGCATTTCCATTTAGTTCTTCCCAATAAAAGTGTTCTGCCTGCGGGAACATTTTAGTATGAATCTGTAACCGTTGGAATGTTTACATAGTTTTTATCAGTTAAGAATAGAGTAAGACCTTATGTGGCAGTGCAAACAGGAATGCAGATGGCAAACTCCAAATCACAGAGATTCAAATAGAATCTAAAAAAACACTTGTGTTGAGTTTAACTACAGAGGATGCCATAGAGAATCAGGACCCTTTACCAGGCAGGACCACAACTTCATATCTACGCATGGCTGTTTTCTTGTGGCTTGAGGCTGGAAACATGGTTTTACCAAAAGAAGCATGCCAGTAACAAGAAAAGCTTTCAATGAGTGCAGTACTCTGCCAAGCTACTTAGTCGTTGTATGATTTCCTATGGACAAGTCCTGATAAGTCCACAGCAGTCGATTTGTAGTAGGATTGCAATCATGTGATCGTCAGCAGGCAGTTGATATAGTGTTCACTTGTTGTCATAGTTACAGGGACATGTCCCTATCTCATGATGATATGGAAATCTTTAACAAATTCATGGATCTAGACTATAAGCCGTATCACTGCCAAAATCAAATCTGTCGGTCCTTGTGTCATTTCTGACCTTCCCTGAAAATTTCATCCAAATCCATCAGTCCATTTTTGAGTAATGTTGCGAACATACAAACAGACGGACAAACGTACACCTATTGTCACATATCTCCACCACGTTCCTTTACAGAGTAATAAAATGCATTATACCTCCAGTACACAGATGAACTGCAACAACTGTAGAAACTAACTGTGGGTAAGTCAAAGTGGAAGCAGGACTGGTGAACTTAGTTTTCTCTTTCAGTGAAGTTTGGCTTCTCGCCTTGG
This sequence comes from Amphiprion ocellaris, assembly GCF_022539595.1. Taxonomy (NCBI): domain Eukaryota; kingdom Metazoa; phylum Chordata; class Actinopteri; family Pomacentridae; genus Amphiprion; species Amphiprion ocellaris. The sequence goes on along the minus strand of NC_072771.1, from coordinate 8,453,118 downwards.
CCTGACTTCTCTTTGCTGTAGTTTTCTCAGATGGCCAAAGCCATAAAAACGAGACCCAGGTTGGAGGAACTAGGACTTTCTCTCAACTCATTGTTCCTTGAAAACATGTTAGACAATTTCTCCCTACATGATTTTCAGTACTGACGACTCGTGAAAGACAAAGTGTCAGGTTCTCCAAACACATTCTGAAGTGCATTTATCATACACATTTTATTAGTAATGGGAGTAAAATTTGTTTTCTGAAATGATACAACAAAGCCTTTAACTGAAGCTGAAGTGTTGTGAAACTGTTTAATACAGTGTAATGCTACTACATATTACTACAGTAATCACCAGACTCTGCTATGGATACAGTGGCCGGGTCCCCAGTAGTATTCAGTATATTCAGCAAAAGCCCTCAGTAAATAAAAACTAAAACAACTTTGACCCGTTCTGCTCTCTTAACTGCTGCTCTGATCTTTTTCACTGAAGGCCCCTGTTGATGGAGAGAATGCAATCAACAAGATTACTGCAGAAAACAATAAAACATTCTTTCCAATGCCATGCATCTTAAAAGTGTGGCCCCTACCACAACAGCCAGGGAGAAGGTTTGTCTAAAACTGCAGGGGCCTCATCACCCAATTCCTATAATGACTCCCTCTCTCTCTCTGCTCTGACACTTGGAAGATGAAAAGCAGAAATCCAAATCACATTAACACGAGCTGACTTATTCATATTTAGGTTGATTTCAGTCCATAATCTCTCAGCTCAGATGTTCACTGGGCTTATTAATACATGAAAGAAAAGGCCTAAGTCTATAAATCTGACATGAAAATTTAAACACCCTTGCATATCTTGTCTTTCATCAGTTTTAAAGGAACTACCCTTCGCTGCTGGATTAAAACATGGCTGCCACTGAGTTTGAGTTAAACGACCAGCACTGGTTAAGGACCACCCTCCCTGTTGATGAAACTCATAGCCACACTGCACATGCTTGCTCTTTATAGTGCAAATCTACAGGCGCTCTGCTAATTGAAATGATTTGCTTGACATTCTTCCCTTTTTGGAGAAAGGATGTTGAGACATGATCAGTATACTTCCAATGACCTCTTTTAGGGCACGGTGTCTGTAAGTTCTCCTCTTGGATCCTGCAGTACTGGAGAGGCCGCAACTACAACTGAAAAAGTTTGGTAGGAGTAGTTTTACTGAAGTTTAACAGTAAGCAATAGTAACAGAACTTAATTTGGATTTTAAGTTATAGTGCACATACTTGTTGAAATAACTAATCAAGCAAATGCTCAAAACAAAGTTTCAGTATGTATCCTGGTTGTTGTTTATCCTGTTCTTCAACGCTTTTGTCAAAAGCAAATTCACTAGACAATCATAAAACAGTTCCATTTCTGGTTTCCAGTCTCTTAGAATTGCTTATGGTCATTTAAAGATGTAAAAATTGTTGAAAAAAAACAAATGAAAAGAGCTTGAGATGCCTTGCTCCTTTCTGTGGGAGGCAGTACTTGAATCTGCTGGAGAAGCAGTCAACATTCACAGCAAGCCCAATGCACTAGCAGTGTGCTGCAAACCATGAACTTTGCAGTAGGTTTCTGATAGTACTATGCATTTAGGGAACAATAAGTGCAGTTTTACTACTTAAACCGTATAGGTTTCCAACACACATTTATAACCTTCTCCCCTTTATGGTCACTGAAGACTTGTAGTAGAACTTTGCTGTTAGTGTGCAGCACAATTATGTTCCTCAATATGTGACAGAAAGGTACAATTCTGTGTATGCACTCTTATTACAAAGAGCAGAACAGTTTGGTGCCCAGATAGCTCAACAAGGTTAAACAGGCAACCCATGAAAATGGGCTATAGCTCCTGATGCAGCAGCCTGGGTTCGATTCCTGCTCACAGCCCTTTGCTGTAGGTCTTCCCCGCCATTCTTCTCCCTACTTTCCTGTCTGCCTCTTTGCTAACCTGCCAAAAATGGCCAAACAATATCTTTTTAAAACCGAGCAGAACAGTTGTGACATTGGTATCTTAAAATGGTTTACTTTTGAATCATGGGGCTTTCAAATGATGAACAGTCCATTAAATTTTATTTTCTAAGGGCAATGGACCAATACAAATTTGAATGGCAGCATAAAGCTAAAGTTCAGTATTTGACAAAAAAGACTTTAAAAAAAGACTTACCTTACTGGTGAAGGTATGGTGGGTGTGGTTTAGCAACAGCATACTCATATCAATGTATCCTACTAGTATAACCTAAGGACAGGACCTTCTTTGAGACAAAAATTCAAGTAGTTTATGAGATCCATCCCACAGTCCCTCCAAGCTGCATCCCTATTACAAAATTTCACATCTTATGATTTAAGTCACCGGCTGCACGGTGGCTCCGTGGTTAGCACTTTCACATCGCAGCTAGAAGATCTCCGGTTTGCGCCTCGGCCTGGGATGTTTTTGCATGGAGCTTGCATGTTCTCCATGTGCAGTGTGGGTTTTCTCCAGGTACATGCTGAGGTTAACTGGTAACTCTAAATTGTCCGTAGGTGTGAATGTGAGTGTGATTGTTTGTCTCTATATGTAGTCCTGTGATAGACTGTTACCTGTCCAGGTGTCCCCTGCCTTCACCATAAGTCAGCTGGGATAGACTCCAGCCCCCTGCGACCTTAATGAGGATTTAGCAGTGTGTAGATGATGAATTTTATGTTTAAGATTTAAGTTCATGGACAAAGTTTGGTGTCAGTGCAGGAAGGTGTGTCTCCTGCATATAGAGACAGAGTGTAAGAGAGTAGACTCTGGGATGATGATGATCAGGAATATCCTGAGTATTGTAATGAGAGTAACATTCCTGTTTTGATTTGTTGGTTTCGTGTGTTGCTCTAACAATCTCTGTGGATAAGTAACATGATACCTTTCTCATTTTACCTTTTACTTTGAATTCACTGACAGTAAAATTATCATTTCAAACCCTCTACTCACAGAGCACACATCTCAAACTCTGCAAAGCATAGAATAACTTCCAGTTTATAAAGAACCACCAGAAACAAAAGAACAACTTCTGAATAAGAAATTTCACTAGTATTGTGTAGCAATACCACACCATAGGGAGTGGAAAACTTAAAACCAAGAAATGACTGTGATCATTTTGAGGCGGAACTTGCCTTCTGGACATACATGGTTTAGCACTTGTTTTGTAATCGATCATGACAGATGCTGTAAAATGTGAGTAGCAACAACATGCTCTTTGAGATCTTTAACAGCCTGGTATCCAAAGTTAAAAGCTATGTGTCCGGGGTTAAGAGTTGGCCAAGCTCTCTTCGTCTGAAACCAGAACTCTGCCAAAAATCTGTCTTGGGTCAGGTCTCCCATCCAGAGTGTGGGCTGTTAGTGCACAGAGTCAAGGCTTTACTCAGTGAGTCTTCTAGTCAGGGCCTCAGGCCTTGGCACTCCTGGTGGCTGCTGGCCACTAGTAACCCTCAAACCACCCCCCCACACCCACCCCTCCTCTTTGCGGTTGCATGGTGAGGATCTGGCTGAGCAGAAGGACTCTGGCCTTGCAGACTTGTGCCTCTTCTCTCTTAGTGTTCGCTGCACGGCCCCCCGATTCCTCCTCCCTGCCTCACCACCTCCTCTGCTCTCCCAACATACCTCCCATCTTCTCTGTTAAAATAATGCTAATGCAGAGGTCAGCAAACCAGCACATGGTTTTCGGAGGCCAACAGCTCCCGAGGAGGTGCTTTTGATTTTCAACTCCATTGAGCTGCACTTATTCAATATTTACTCTCCAAGACCTCTGCATTAATTTTACACCATACTTCTAAGAGGGCCTATCTAAAAGACCCCTGCAAAGGGCCTTATCCAGCACTCCTAACAAACCCGCCTCCCCCCACTCCTACCCCCTCACACCCTTAAACCTCCCTCTCTGTGCTCTCCACTGAAGGCTTCATTCTTCGCTCGTCTCCGACTTCTTCCTATCCACCAGTGGGAAGGCCAATCCTGGGCTAGTTATTGTTGTTGCGCCGTTCTATCATTACCACTAACCTTGACTCCTGGCTGCTTGCTGTAATCACGTGGAGCCACTAGGGAGGAAGTCTGGCCTGGGGTGAATTATTAATTAGCAAGGCTGGTCCTCCCCCTTAGCGCTCCCTGGGAGAGGGGGTGGGGGCGGAAGGAGAGGGGGGAGAAGAGGGGTGCTGTGTGTGCACTCTGCACAGGCGGTAAGGGTTACCCACCATGTAGATGGTATTAACACACCTATCAAGGTAAGAGGGATCAGCACTCTGGGCTACTCATGGAATTGTTAAGCAACACAGAATCAATAACCAACAGTGCATCGCTTCCTGCTATGCATGATGTGTGCCTCCTACTCTCCATTCCTGTGAAACACTGTACAGCATGATGGAGGTGGGGCTGCAGTGTTCATTAAGATGAACTTCACAGGCTTCCTCACCGGGGACTTGCTGGAGGTTGATAAATTCCAGTTTTTAACTAATGATCAACTTCTATATGAAGTAAAAAAAACAAAGCAAAGCTTCCTAATACTTGTTATCCTTTACTGACCTTTCTACACCTTGCCCCAAGCGCACACACACACACACACACACACACACACACACACACACACACACACACATATGTACTGTGTAGAACATATGAGGCTGACACAGTTCCCTTGTATCACAAAAACACACCCACCACCAAACAGAATATGACAGAAGGCAGGACTACTGACGTAGTTACCTTACAGTATGTTTTTTAGAGCCTCATTTCACTTGTTTGGCTTACCCCCCAGGGTCATCCATTTCCCAGAACCCCTGACTTTCCCCTCCTAAACAGTGGAGACTACGGGGACTGGGGCCGAGGCTTTGATCTTCACACATCTCCCTTAAATCACAAAGAGGAAGCAAGGATTTTCTCCAAAGGGTGTCTCTGTGCTCCCATTCCCCAGGAGGACTGAGCCAAGTCATCTGTGAAAGTGAGTGAATTGCAGAGCAAAACAGTGCTCCCCTGGGTGCAGAAACAGATAATCCACCAGTCACTTTGCTGCTTTGCCGAATAACACAGGTAATGAAAAATTTATCGCTGTGATGTACAGTATTTGCAGCTACTCTACCTGATGAGAGCCATATGCAGTCAGTAATATGTGATAATGACAAATATATGAGGGAACTTTTTCAATCAATCATCAATTTCACAACTTTCAGAAGTTATTCAAATTATCACTATGTACTAATTGAACAGTTAACATTCGTTAACACCACACGTAAATGTGGATACAGTAAATTAAAAAAAAAACATATTGTGAATAGGACACATCTAATGGAAAAGAAATATTTCAAAGTGTGAAAGATCTGTTCATGGATGTAAGCTTTGGTGGACTTTATATACAGCCTGGAAAAGTAAAACTGAGTCCTATACAGTAGAGTGCAATCCACTGTAATAACCCTGCCGCATACATAACCTTTATAAAGTTTACAATGCTTAGTCTTTGCAATTACATGACCACTTTGACAGCATATTTGTGTGTGTGTGTATGTGTGTGTGTGTGTGTGTGTGTGTGTGTGTGTGTATTGTATTGGAAAGTAAGAGGTTATTTCCTCTTTTTTCAGCAGTTTATACTCACCATAATAGTCAACATGTGGACGCAGGACGTGAGATGATCAGGGAGCCTCCCATGTTGTCCCAAACAAAAGGTGAAATAGTTCAATCCACAAGTGTTGACATATTTACAGGAACACGTATGACTGACATCTGTCACACCCACTGTTCATTTCAATAACTCAGGTAACAACAAAACCTACTCACAAACCTCCTTAGATGCATCGGATAAAATCTGCAGTCACGCACAGCCTGTGAATATACTCTAAACTGTAGCAAATAATTGGGGACTTTAGTAAAATCATGTTTACAGAAAAGCCACACAGGTAAGTGCCTTATTGTGCAAAAAGTATTTACTATGACCAGATGTTATCATTATTAAACTGACTTTGTTACTAATTAGACTTACTCTCCTGGAGTTATGTTTAGTTTCCAGATTATTTTGGTGTTTTGGTGACTACAATGTCACCCATCAAACCAATGGCCAAAGTTCTGATATTTGATAGCTGATAGCTATCAAGACAAATGTTTTCATGTCTATATATATATATATATATATGTCTCTCTCTCTCTCTCTCTCTCTCTCTCTATATATATATATATATATATATATATATATATATATATATATATATATATAAAAATAAAAAAATCCAGTCTAGACATTGTCAATGTGGTAAATAACTAATTTGGCTAATTGATGATTAGAAAACCCTTGTGCAGTTATGTTAGCACATGAATGAAAGCGTGAGTTTTCATGGAAAACATGGAATTGTCTGGATGGCCCCAAACTCTTGAACTCTAGTGTATATAGTAAAGATAAGAGATGTCAATCCAGCATAGAACTTAAACCTTAGATCCACTGTTTGTGAGTAATTTTTCTGCCCTTTTGGATCAAGATCTTTATCAAGCAAAGAGAAGAATTTGAAATTCCTTTCTGGTCTTTGATTTTATTTTAATATTTTCAATTTTCTCTTAATGTGTCCTTAAAGATGGGACTTTATGTTGGCTTCAATTTTTTTCTTATTTAGTCTCACTCATGATCAGAGATTATTTTTTCCTCTTGTCCTTATCCTCTTGTAGTTTCTGAATCAATGGGGTGATGAGAAATAAATAAATAAAATTTCAGGCTTTTAGTTTTGAGAGTTTCTGAAATAACATTCAAAAAATCCAGTTCTCCCAGTCTTTTGGAGTCAGCGTTACGTACATCTTTGTGAAGGCCAGTCTCTTCTCCTTCTGCAGTTTGGTGAGTCGTGGGGTACGTTGCCTCTTTTAAGATTTCAGCCCCAATGTTTCTGTTAAACATGATGCACAGAGCTCTTAATAACATCTTCTCCAAGATTTTGTCGCCGGCATGACTGGTGTCTTCTACCCTCTGCCTTTCTTATCAGATCCTTGGCTCCTCCTGAGCGAGACAAGTCTTTGAAGGATCCTCCTTTGTTGTACCTTTGCCACCACTTCTGCACCCAGAGGATACTTCTGCCAAGGGCCTCGGCTACCTGCTGATGAGTTTTTCCTGTTTTTCGAAGAGCAATGGCCTGTGCACGAATCTCACACTCTGAACCAGTAGCTTTTCCACCCTTACTCTTGGCCATGATAACCACTTCCAAAATTTGGTTCCAGGTGTAATGTATTTTGGTCTAGCAAGAAATTTGTATACTGGGACCTGACAGTTTGACCAGACGAACAACCAAACAGAACCTGATAGACCAGGTGTAACCCATTTTAGTGACAATCAAACATGTTGTCCAGTGGGGAGAACGGACTTTTGGGACACGGTGTACGCTGGAAAAAAACGTAAACTGAAAATTGCATTTTAAACTTTCAAGAGTCATGTTGTCATGTTGAATATGAGAATAGGCAAGATAAGTTATAGCAAATGAAAGGTGTCATTTTGGTACTAAACTCATCTTCAGGCCACGACTCCTTCTGTGTCATGACATTTGTTTAACATAATCATACTAGCAGAATGGATAGTCACCAGTCATTCTGGCAACTTCAGCACTTAATGCAGCATATGAATCATATATCAGTTACAAAAAGGGCTTCAATCTATATTAAACCCTCTATTAGCCACAGTTTATGCAAATATTATATCAGCAAATATTGGCAATTAAAATGTAATTGTTGATGAAAATATGTAAAAAGTAGTATCTTTTATCCTAATTGCACCTCTGATCTGGCTCTTTACATTTTCTTTCCATCTACTGTGCTATTCTTTTTATTTTCTATACCAAAATATGTTTTTTTTTTCTTGCCCAGCAGGTCCTCACATTTCGCCATGTCCTTGGGGTTTCCTCTTTATTCGAATACTTGTACTGGATTTTCATCCTCTGTTTTTGATGTGAAAAAACTGTCTTTATGAGGGTAATTTATCACCTTTATAAACATGCTCTTCCGCCAAGGCTGAGTGTTTCTGAAAAGAATTATACCTCAGAAATTAAGAATGTAAGGATGGTGCGCAGGCAGGTCCGTGGGGAGTCGTTTGTGGTCCTACTGTAACTGTGCAGTGCTGTGGTGGCGCAATAAAACACAGGGTTTTTAAGGGTTTCAAAGTGGCTTTCCTGCTCTCACTTCTGTCAGCCATAAATTGAAAATAAACACAGCTATATATGGGGCGCCCATAAATGCCTTCATAATTCATACCTTTGGGGAGAAGCTCAGGTAGATTAAGTTGTTTCAGGGATACAGTGTTTTCATGTGAATAATATACCCACCACCCTCCAGCCAGCTCCTGTTCCTGCTCTCCTCTCCCTTAGGTAATAGCTTGATCTGGACATTATGGGACAATAAAGGGACACATAACATATTGCAAATGATTGGACTCATGGGTATATAAAGTGTATAGGTGTAACAGACAGAATGTTGCATTAGAACGCCTTTGTTCATTTCGTTGTGCAAGGATGAAATAATTACCCTGCAGTTTTGCAATTTCTTTTAATCAAATGTGGATATCACAATTTGTTGTATCATCATTTACTGTTTTTTCTCCTTTATGTAACATTTTTTAATTTTTTTTTTAATCTACACACCTGCAAGTTGAAATAGAATTAGGCTTCCTGTGATTAAACTCCGAACTACAACCATTCTGTCCCTGCTTTCTGACATGATTTTGATCCTGCGTGTACTCTTAAGGATGGCGGTTGACTGGCATATGGCAAAGCCCTAAAATACAACAATACAAACATAAGGCCGACACAGCTCTGTGGATCTGATGTTCATAAGCCAACAGAAGAAAAAGTCGTAAAAGACATAATACACCTCAGAAAAGAGAATCCAAGAGAGCTGGGTGCCAGATTTCTGATCAAAGGACCTTTTGAAGTTTGCACAGGAGGTTCATGGTGTGTGTGTGTGTGTGTGTGTGTGTGTGTGCGTGCGTGCGTGTGTGTGTGTGTGTGTGAGAGAGACAGCGAGAGTAAGAGAGACTGAGAAAGCATGTTTGTGTTTTCTCTGGATATCTGCTCAGGTGTCTGTCTTTGTCAGTGTAACAGAATGCACTGAGTGAATATGCAACATTTACAGTTAAACATGTGATATAACGAGACCGTATATAATTACAATTAAATTCAGATGATTAGATGATTCCTACTAAAGCTGATATCTACAGAAAAGTCAACTTGTATTATAAATTCAGTATGTTGTGTGTCTTCTCAAGTATCGCTCCTATTCTTTATATACTTGAAAGCATCGAGTCCATGCTGTCAAGATTTCTGAAAGAGGAACTGAAAGAGAAACAGCACATTTCCAGATGTTTTTTTTCATGGAGATACTGATTATTAATAACTCAGGAAAGACTGATAACAGATATTTAGAATACCCATATATTAATTTACAATAAAATAACATTACAAAAACACAAATTCCAACACAAAACTTTGCCAAAAAAGTTTTAAACTATTTATGTTTATTTCAAAGAAACATTTCAGCATTTATTCTTCAGCGTTGATAGGTCATTACTAGCCAAATGTAACCAATCTGCTGGCGGGACATTGGTTAAGAGGGTTGACTACAGATACAGAGTAAACTACATCAGAGCCAAATGAGTCAATTTTTAAATTAATTCATTTCATCAGGATTTAGTTAAAAAAAAGAAATTATGATACCAGTAATTGGAAAAGTGATAAATCAGCTCTGATAATCATCCACATGGTTAATTGGTTGATCCCTAGAACACAACACTTCAACAACAAAGGAAAAAGCTCCAACCCTGTCCTTAAAATGATGTCCAGAGGAAATAGGATGGTCCTATACTAACTTTCGCTTTCAACTATTAAGCCAATGTTTTTGTTAAATCTATTCGAAAAGATAGAAAAAATCTGGCTGTTCACCTACTCAAATATTACCTCGGACAGTGGCATAGGTGCGTTTTTTATGTGATTATCAGCATTTGATGAAGTGGAATATAAGTCCCAAATCAAAGCTCAGAATCTAAGACTTGACCGTGTTCAAACAATAAAAATCTTTAAAAAATCACCAATAGAAGTCAGCATTCGGAGGCGGCAGGATTTATTGTCGACAAGAATCCAGGAGTAGTTCTTAGAAGTGATTAACACCCCCAAAATAACTAAAGATACTGAGCTGTGCATCGTCTTTTATGCTGTGAAAATTGACCATTTTTCTACGCCTATAGGGTGTATGATAGGAGTGACAGTTTTGACACCATTATAACTTTTCTAAATCTATTGGTCAGATCATGATGTCAAGTTATCATATTTCACCCCTAACTCTCACTTTACAGAGGACATGCACATTAGGTTGTCATTAGGTCATGTTTTATATGAGCTAATGACCTGTATACTTATTAGGCTGTCATTTATCAGTCCCTCCAGGAATTCGTGATGTTGCGATCGCGCAAATTCAACCAATCTCCGCGAATTCTGCGCAACCTTGCAATTTTGTCCAATCACCGCAACTTTTACGCAATTTTGGCCAGCCTCCCATGAGTTCCACCAATCATAGCAGTCCCCAGTGCAAACGTAATGCACATACATCACTGAATTCACTTCCTTGTTTTTGGTTTGAAGATGCAGACATGGCCCATTCTAATGTCTCTCATTTACCAGCAAAAATTACTGCTTGTTAAAAATTTCTGCATCTGGCTCTTGAATAGCTCAACGGCTTGAGCCGGCAACCCATGGACAGGGGCTTTCCTGATGCAGCGTCCCGAGTTCAATTCCCGCTCGCGGCCCTTTGCTGCTTGTTTTCCCCCCACTCCCTCCTTTCCATCTCCACTGCACCTATCAAATAAAAATGTAAAAAGGCAAAAAAAATTACTTAAAAAAAAAAAGATTTCTGTATCATTGCGAGATGGCGGCACGGCTTCGCTGTAACTATGACAGCAAGTGAACACTACTTCAGCTGCCTGCTGATGATCACAGGATTGCAATCCTACTACAAATCCATCGCTGCAGACCACAAATTTTTTAAAGATTTCATTCGTTGAAAATCCTACAACTGAGCAGCCTTGGTGGAGTACAGGGGCCCATGGTTTACGATGTCCTCGACCCAGTGTTTCATTGTTATGCCGGAACTGGTTATGGGTGAGTCCTCAGTTCACGACGTACGATGTTTCATTGTTACGTCGGAACTAGTTACGTGGATCTTGTTGTCGAGCAGAGCAGACAAATACATCATCACGCAGTTTTGTTAACCTTTGCCAGTTGTACGCCACCTTGGAATGTGCTACATTCACTAACTTTTGACCCTTAATTATGGCTCCCAAGCACAAGTCAGACTCTTCTGATAACAGTGGTTCGAAGAAAAGGAAAGCCATCTCCATAGAAGTGATATTAGATATAATAAAACGTTCAAGTTGTAAAAACAGTGCAACATATTCTGTTGTTTTCTTGTAAAATGACTCATACATGCATGAAAGCCATTGGTATTTATGACTTTTCTGAAGAACTGATCGATATTGTGATGCACGTAACGGCTTTGCTTACATTTTCACCAGAGTTCCGACTTCAACTGATGTCAATCCGTAGGAACGGAACTCCGACGCATGTCGAGGACCCCCTGCACTGTCCTCTCTGAGTGCTTCTTTTAGTCTTGTAACTCTTACTGTCCAGCGTCCAGTGTTGCTGTTTACGGTTATGCACTAAAACACCAAGTCAAGTTCCTTGTATGTGAAAACCTGCTTGACAATAAAACCTTCTAATTCACTTCACCAGTGAGTCAGAATGTTTTGGCTCATGATGTTCTAATGGACCCACAACAGTTTAAAGGGATGAGGTTAAGGTGGACAAAGGTACCTGACTCATTAACATCCTGTCACCAGTTCTTGGTTTATCCCTCTTGGGACCAGTATTGCTGTTAGACCAAGAGCCTTTCAGAGATGTCTTTACAGTTGTCCGTTTGTCCGACATCCAACAGGTTGAGTACAATCACAGAATGTCATTGTCTAACATGCCCACTGACTATCTAACATGTCCTGTCCTTGACATGTGCCATTGCTATGAGATAATCAACATTATCCTTCTGTCAGTGGTTACAATGTTTTGCTTCATTGGCATAGGCTGCAAACTAATAAGCAGTCCCCAATATACTGTTGCCTTTTGGCCTGCTCTGGGGGTCAGGCATATGGGTTCTGTAAAGCGTCTCAAGACAATTTGACTGTAATTGGCGCTATATACATAAAATTGAACTGAATTGAATTCAATATCCAGCACATTACATTCACTGGACTCTGTGTCTTCAGTACTTAGACAGCTTGGTTTCTTTGTGCTTTGCGAACTGCTAATGTCTTTCAGTGTTTTACTTGATCCAGGGTAACATTTCATCATCCTCCTACGAGCCACGAGTATGAATCCTTTGACATACCAATTTGTCATACTGAGACCACTACACAATGTTTATTTGATGTCGGTTGAAAACATTACAAGTAATATATTGTTTCATAAATATCTGCTTTTCTAGATCTGTTAGTTCATGTAATCACTGGTCAAACACTTGCTTAGAAGCATATGCTGCTCATGAAGCATATGGGAGAGAAAATGTCGAAGTCCCAGCAGTAGACACATTTCTTTATGAAAATGTCTCAGATGATTACTTGAGAAGAATCACGAGGAAGAAGAATATAACAAGCAGATGGAGTCCTTCAGACCTGGAACAAGTACCCTCGGTGGTGCTTGTGTTTAATGGTCCCAGAGAGCATATTGCTCCCTACCTCTGTGAGAGGAGCTCTCCTGAGTCAAGTGACTTTGATGGGCTGCCCCCTGAGCCCGATGCTTCTCTGGCATGGGAATGGAAGGCAGAGGCCCTTGTGAGGTGAGGAGAGGGATTTGTGCGCAGCATATTGTTCCCAGCCTCTCTTCCGGTGTGCCAAAAACTGTCCCAATGTCTCCCAGTGTGCAGCACACAGAACAATACAACCCAGTTACCCCAGTCCGTCTGGGACAAAAGAGATCTGTGGATGCTATTTGTCTGATGGCTTAATCCCTCCTGATAAAATGGGAAAAACCGTTATTCACAACAAGCATGTATCTCTCCAAAACATATTGCATTGGGCTGAGTGCATTAGGAGTCAGTGTTGTCAGATCTTTGCTACATGGGTCAAAAAGTGAATTTAGAAGAAACCAGATATACTGTTCAAAAAAAAATATGACAAATAGAAAAGCTTCAGAATTAGGTATGAGTGCTTTCAGCTGCTATGCTTTCACTTAGGCTGTCAAAGGCTGAGTCAAAGGTGTTGATTTGGATGTTTTTTAATCAAAGGGGGGTTAGATAATTGATGTGGAATAACGAAAGGATCAACCATGAGTTAAACTGCCGAACTGAGAGTGCTGATAATTGAGACTGAGACCTCTTTTTTCTTTGCTGTAGCACAACAAAGAATGGCCATATAAATTGAAATGCCTCTTTATCTGTGTCTCCTTTTTGCTGCGTGAACAGAGAATGTGCTGCAGAATCTCACTTAGTAAACATGTGCATCATTATCTATTCATCACAACGTATTGTTTGTTTACTGTGGCCCCATTTCCAGAGAGCCCAAAAGCAGGCCGGTGGAGTGGGAAGCCCTGAACAAAGGCCTTTCTTCCCTATCGCCAAGGCCTCAGAAATGTTCACCACTCAGCCGGCACAGAGCCTTTCAGTGGCCTTTTGGCCGCTCATGAGTGACAGTTGAATCGGCGACAACTTTTCCCAAGTACAGGAGCCGCGGTGACTACACTGTAAAAATATTTCTGCAAAATTTAAACACATTGATTGTTGAAGTTTTGTATCCAAGAGAAGTAGATTTGTCTGAGCAAGGATTTTACTCTTTCAGTTAGAACAATAACTTACACATCAAGTCAAGTTTATTACTGAAGCACATTTAAAACAACAGCAGTTTAACCAAAGTGTTGTATAGTTTTATATAGCAGCCCAACATGCAGACATAGCTTACTCTTTAAAAAGTGACATTATTACATCAAAATACCTATTACTTAGTCACTGTGAATTTGAACTTGGACTATAGACTTTGATGCACTGCTAGAAATAATTTTTTTTAAATTCTTTGACAATAGACGCTTCCAACATCTACACATAGTGACTGTAGAAAAAGAAGTTTAAAGTAACAGTTTATTGAATAGTTTATTGGTTTTCTTCAGGTGTGCTGGTAGGTGCATTGTTTTACTTTTGGTCAGACTAGCTATTTCCCTTTGATTTCAGCATTTACCCAAAGCAGTCAGAGAACGCAGTTCTCCACCAAGGCTGCTCAGTTGTTGTATGATTTCCAACAGATAAAATCTTTAAAAGATTCGTGGATTTGTAGTAGGATCCCAATCATGTGACCATCAGCAGGCAGCTGTGTTTGCTTGTTGTCATAGTTACACTGATCCCGTGCCGTTATCTCACAATGATAAAGAAATCCTTAACAAGTCCATGGATCCAGACCATAAACCGCATCAATGCCAAAATCTAATCACTTGGTCCTTGTGTCATTTCTGACCTTTCCTGAAAATTTCATCCAAATCCGTTAGTCCGTTTTTGAGTAATGTGGCGAACAGACAAACAGAAAGACAGGCAAATCGGTGTTGATTGCCGCATAACTCCGGCGTGTTACTTGGCGGAGTTATGTGATGATCGGCGTTAAAAAATAAGAAAATTTCCCAAAGTATTGAATTACTCCTTTAAAGTTGCATTTATAATAACAGGTGACAAATTAAAGTAAAACTCACCAGAAAGTGTTGTAATAAATTGTTGGATTACCACAGTTGTGTTTTTTTCCCCATCAAGAGATAAGAGGAGCTTAAGTGTGTTAATTCCAGCCATTTCAAACTATTGCTTCTAAGTTTGTTGTCCTGTGTTGAAAGTGATACCAAAATGTTATCTGGTCCCACCTAGTAACAACGCCGGCGCCCATTTTATGGAAATGTGACTGAGATATGCATTCAGACGTGAAGCCCACGCGATAAACTGCCGTCAGATTAACGGAATGGAGTGCATGTCTGAAAGGGGCTTTAGAAATATTGACAAAAAAAAGTTTCATCATAGGATAAGTGCGATCACTCAGAACAACTCTGTGCTACACACTGCTGCAGTGGATACCTCAAGAGCACACCACTTTTCTCAGTTTGCTAGGGTCTGTGCGATGAGTAAATTTGACCACCTTGTTAGTTTTACAGTGTACGGATGAGTGCTGTTTTGTGGAGGGCCAGGTCCAGCTGCATTGCTGGGAGGTCTGCCTATTGTCTGGGTCACATAAAGGCAGGACGAGATGGGAGCAAGGCTTTACAACTCAGCCCAACAAGCTGCTGCAGAGCGCACACACTCACTGACCATGTCATTGATGCATCAAGAGACGTGGTGCAATGGCCCTCTCGTAAATGAGACAAGGACACACACACACACACACACACACACACAAAATCACCACATGTTCAATCAAAAAGCTTTGAACCTATCTCACACTGGTAAATAAAATAAAAATGTCCTTTACAAAATAGTGATCTTACATTTATATGGAATTCAGTTCTTTGTTTCACTGTATTCAAACAATAGTGATTCATCACTTTGCTTCTTAAAAAACTCTTTCACAATAACTGAACACTGTGTGTAGCTGCTTCCTGTCATGTAGGGGAGTAGAAGGGAGATAACCGTTAGTCATACACTGAACAGTCTTATTGTAATGACCCATGTCTCGGACAAATGACGAGTCACACAATGAATGAAATGAAATGAAATGGTGATTCTGCTCTATGTCCTATGGATAGAGTCTTAGTTCTTTTCAAACCTCCGTTTTGGAGGGGAAAGGACAAAAAAAGGATATCAACAGAAGAAAAGTGACAGACACCCAACAGGTATTGAATGTAAATGCTTTTTCAGATCATTCATACAATATGTTTATGTTTTCCACACAGCGAGGGGCAAGAAGTCTATAAAACCTCTGGGTTTGTTTGACAGTATTATATATTTTGTGTGTATTATTGTTAACTTTTACGATGAAAGGAGCAAAACAGGCAATTAATGTATTGTGCCAATAACTACTGTGTTTGTCAAAGTCAATATGTGTTGTTCCTTTATGTCATAAAGCTCCATTGCTGTCCAAAACACATTCAAATCACATCAGCAAGTCACACTGTTGCACTTAGTGATATGTCCATTCATTACATAAACACACACAGCAGTTTATTTTGGCTTCATTCCACACACTGCTGCTACAAACACTCACAAACGTACAGACTGATCTGGTGCTTGAAATACTCCCCCGATTATAAACAACTGACTGTGCAAACTAGGGATGCATTGATAGAATCTCAAAGATTACAACTGGCCCAATCTTGGCATTTTGTTTAACTGATCACTACTGGCTTTAGTGAGAAAGAACCAAAGCCCAATCCTATGATTATTTCCATTGTCACACACAGGTGTTATTAAGTCCAAACACAATATGAGGCAGGAATCTAAGGATGTGAATTTTCCCATTTTTTCAACCAACCGTCAGCAGCATTATCAATTAACAACTGACAACTATTGATAACATTTGAGTATAGTGGACATTTTTTTTTGTGTTGGTCTTGCTGTTTTAATGAATGGACACGTGGTGGACCTCAAAAGCAGCGCTGTAACATTTACCACTGGGATATAGGAGAAACCATACTAGTCGATTCCGATTTGTCGTAACTATATAGGAGCTCTGCCTGGATGCCACAAACGGCCACAGAAGAGAGAAAAAAATGCACTCATGAATGTTTGTTAGAGCTCAGACATACATAAGACGTGTTTTTGTGATGTTTGAAAACTCATTCCATAAAGCACCTTTAAGTCATTGTAGAGCACAGTATATAGATATGACAACACTTTTGACTTCAAATGTAATTAAAAAAAAGAAAAAATAGGAAGAAAATGCATAATGGGTGAATTCAGAGGAAGGTTTTTTTTTGCATTTGTTTGTTACAGTGACTTGACTTATACTGTTAAATATTTGAATAATTTAAAAATCATTAATTATCCCTCCATCCATTATCTCGACACCGTTTAATGCTCATTAGGGTCATGGGGGGTGGAGTCTATCCCAGCTGATTTAGGGTGAAAGCAGGGGAAACCTGGACAGGTAACAGTCTATCACAGGGCTACATATAGAGACAAACAATCACACTCATGTTCACACCTACAGACAATTTAGAATCACCAATTAACCTCAGCATGTTTTTGGATTGTGGGAGGCAGCTGGAGAACCCAGAGGTTACAGGGAGAACATGCAAACTCCATGCAGAAAGATCCTGGAGGGTGAGGAAGCGAACCTGGGATCTTTTAGCTGCAAGGCGACAACCACCAAGTCAGCATGACGCATTAATTATAATACGGCTTAATAATTTAATTTTGATGCAAAATAACACAGACGTGATATTTTTGTTTTTTACATTAAGTTACTTTACAAATAAAATACGTTTTTGATGCTAATATTTCGAGTTAGATGACAACTACATGAGGCTGGGAGCACAATATACATCTTTGCCTTATTTAAAAAATCGGACCCAAATTTCACCCTTTCTGTATAAAAATGATGAGAAGGAACAGAATAGTTCTGTTGATATTCATTTATTCTTTTCTGTGTTTTCTCTCTTATCATATTACTGTCTGTGCACTTCCCTAGCTCAGGTGATGCATGCGTCATGCATCCCTGCCCTGCTTTCTGACCTGAATGCACACACAATGGATCAGCCTGCTGCTAATAGCATGAGCCTGCGCCTGTGGCCTTTACAGTGTGCACAGAATAAAGTTCAGGTGTCAGTAGTTCAACTGATTTATAATAGTGAACAGGCCGTGATTAAGTGCTGATGTCACAGCATTTCTCACCACTCATTTGGGGAATCAAGTAGTTTGTATCCAAACAAGACAAATGGGCGGCTGGCTGCTTGTAACCTTTCTTATGTGCGTGTTCGCTCCAATCATTTGCCACTGCTCCTTGGCTCTATGAGCTGACTTTATTTATAAGCATGCTCCTCCCATGTGTGTGTGTGTGTGTTTGTGCATTTTGTGCTTGTTGTGTGTCTCTGTTAAGTAGCGAGGAAACACGTTTGCTCCTGCTTAATTTGTTTTTTTTCCTTGCCTTTTCTGTGCCCAGTAGGTTCATCCATGTCTTACGAGGTGTCCAGTGCTAGATTACTTACTTGGCAAAACAGGCAACCACAAGTTTACGCTTCATCGTGTGTGTAAATGTACAGATACAGTCAATATTTAATTTAATGACAGTTGCTTTCATTTGTCTTAGTTGTAAAATGGTGTTAAAATATAGTTACTTCAAATGATTGTAGCATTTCAAATCAATATACAATGAGGTGTGCTGGTCCTGAAGTGTTTGCTATGGGGTGTTTGGATGTGAGCGATGCTGTAGGAAATGTTTACCTTCAACTCCTCCCTGCTCACAGTGAACATCAGCACAAAGACCTGCTCGCTCTTTTACTGAGGCTGTTTCTGTGTTCTCAGTGTGGACTAAAAAAAGACAAAGGCAGCATTCTAATGCTGACACTGAACTGTGGGCTTTCATGGTTCATTTCAGTGCATTATGTCTTAAAAGACATTTTTATTTTGATTTCTTGTACATTTGGGAGTCTTTTACTAGCATTTTGCTATATCTGAGTGCCTAAACTGGTTTTTAGTGAGAACTGTGAGGCCCAAATGAATATATTCAAATGGATGTAGCTTCAATATTCGTGGTGGGATGTGGTTAAAAAAAAAAAAAATCTAATTAATTAGAGACTTTGTAATTAATTAACTGTGATTAATCACATTTTGTCAAGTATCAAAATTTGACACAATAAGAAAAGTTTTTCAATTCGAATAAATTTTTGTTGACTACTAAATCGATGAATAGACATATGTGAACTGAAACAACAAACATGTTTATCTTTCATTTCTATTTATCTGCATTTTTCATTTGTCTACTACATTCACAGATTACTGCAAACTCAGAATACAATTCTAGCGACTATATTCAAGATTTTAAGACTTTTTATAAACTCAAGCACTTTCAATGTCTTGAAAAATGGTCTATTATGGGATGGCAACACCATCTGCTGGTACCAGGACTGTCGTAGCTAAACGTATGGTGCGTCGCTCTGGAGCTCATTTGCATCAAGTAGTTTCATTTATGCAAATGCTGTGCGGGGAGCGGAGGTCTGATGTATCGCTAAACTTTTGTTAAACGTCTAAGCTAGCCGTCATTGAACTAAAACGAGGACAGATTCCGCAACTTATTTCTCAAATGCTCTCAGAAATATTTTTTGCTGAACAGTTTTCGTAAAAAAAAGAGAAAATTTGCAACCGAGCCACCATGTTGGTCTGACGTTTCTGCGCTGATTGTGTCCTGTGCATCTTTTTCACGGCAGGAAAACAGACTTCAGGGTTATTACCACCACCTACTGGGCCGGAGTGTTCATCAATGCTACCAGCGGGACAGAAATTAGAATTAGGGAACTGAGGATGGTGCAATTAAATGCGTTGTTTTTTTTTTTTTTTTTAACGCATTATTTTTCCTGTCATTAATTAATCATAATTAACGTCCCACCCCTACTCAAAACATTACATGTATTAGAATATAAAATTAGGAAAACAGCAAATTTTTATCTGTTGGAAGCTGAGAATTTTTCATCATTTGAACTTCAAATGCGATTCATCGGCTATCAAATGCTGACACTCCCTTTTCATTGAAGCAGAAAGGTTCTGGGTGTAAACCTGCTTGTTGGCTGGAGCCTTTCTATGCGGAGTTTGCATGTTCTCCATGTGTCTTTGTGAGACTTCTTATGGTGCTCCAGCTTCCTCCCACAGTCTAAAGACATGCCTGGCAGGTCACTTGTATGGTGGTCTTTCTGTATCTTTGTAAATAGTGAGTGTCATGCATTGTGAAGGTCAGTAGTGACCAAACAGCTCATTTTTTTGTCTCAGGACCCTCCTAGGAGGTTAAAGCAGTCATACATTTACAGTTTCTTCAAAAATGTTGAAGAGCATATTGATTTTAACAATTAGAGTTTCTATGTAAGGACAGCACAAAGGAGAATTCTTGCAGCATCAACTGTATCATGGCGTTTGTTTGGGAGGACGGTCAGAACCCTTTCTGAAGTGAGCACTCCAGTCTGTTTCACACTGTGGCAAAAACAATCTTTAAGTACAACAAGGAAGCGTGTGAAATCCTCTTTCTATCCTGTCGCTACAGCAGTTTACAAACGTCACCTTGAAGAAATTGAAAGTTCTGAATATTACCATCAGATTATTCTGACTCGCCTCGCACTGCTACACACAGCTTCAAATATGCAAAGCTGCCTACAGTGCAGCTTTAAAACCACACTGAGTGTAGCTACCTATTTAACACTACATGAAATCAAATGTAGAAAAATGTGCTTTTATGCTATATTTATATCCAAATCAAAGAGTTGTATACTCGCCCATCCAAAGTCAGTGCAGGGTGCTGATCAAACAAACAGAAGAAGAGAGAAAACACAAAAGCTGCATTTTTACTATGTATTCTCAGTTGAATAACTCTGCTTTAATCTCACTCTTAAATCTTTTTTTATTTACCATGTAACATAAATAATCAGCTATCAATCACTGCCATGTAGGCCTCATGCTATTACATTACACGAGTAAACAAGTAAATGGAAGGTTCCTATCTTGATGTATTTTATCTTAAGCAGATAAAAGAGATGAAAGTCGTCGTTTAGACAACAAAATTTCTAAAATTGTGATGTAAAAGTAAGTGCTTGTTAAGTTCTTGGGGTTACAGTGGTTTATAGTGCATCCAAACCTCCCTTCCAAGCAGAATGTTTGGCCTGCTCCCAGGACCCCAGCAACCTGCTCATGTCTGATGTGCAGTAAAGGTGCTTCACCCTGACCACCTTTCAGCAGCTCAGAGGCTCGGATTATTTTCACCTTCAAAATATCTGAGTTATTTGAGAAGTATTAGTCGTTGATGTAGCTGACGCTTACTGAAAATGCACTGCATTGTCTGGTTCACAGACATGAGACAAAATATACATGTTATATTACTTATATTCTGTCCCCTTCATGTATTTCAATAAACTGTTCTATATACAGTCATGCAGTCCAATACACACGAGGAAAAACTGAAAGGTTTTTTAGGCAAAAGTAGCATTCAGGAAGAGCTGTTGTATTGGACTGCATTAAATTACACAGAGGTTCCTCATCTGCTCAGCCTGTAGAAATATCACGTTCGAATTCTGAGAAAGGAAATTCTTTTGTTTTGAAAATTTTTTGGTTGGGCTTGCATAGATTTCTTCTAGTTATTTGGGATAAGGAGTAACAAATAAAAAATATAATATAATATAATATAATATAATATAATATAATATAATATAATATAATATAATATAATATAATATAATATAATATAATATAATATAATATAATATAAGTAACAATATATATTATGTTATTATTTTTATTTATATTTATAATAATATAAATAATGATAACAATATAATGTCATTATATTTATGTTGTTATTTATGTTTTATATATATATATATATATATATATATATATATATATATATATACACAATTTATCTTCTTCTTCTTATTATTATTATTATTATTATTATTATTATTATTATTATTATTATTATTTTTGTTATTTTGAACAATACGCTCCTTTCGGAAAACAAAAAAAAGGTGTGGACCCCAGGTCTTAGGAGGTAACTCAAACGTCCAAGTGTAGAAAATTTAACATTCATTATTCGTTTAAAAAAAAATAAAAAACTACTATTATACTTTAAATTTACAGTTGGTTAAATATGCTTCACAAAGTGTGGTTTGGGGACCTCCAGTGGCCTTTGAGAATGCCCCAGGGGTCCTTGAGTAGGGATCATCAAAAATGTGGAACTGTTGAAGATTTCTCAAGGTTTTAGTCTAATTTCTTTTCTTAATGTTTTATGTTTAATATATAATTACTGAAAGTTCCACTTGAAAACCTATCCATTTAAAAGAACACCAGGCATCACATAAAATCATTTTAGAACTTTTGCCTTGGACATTACAGGATTGAGGAATGACTCACTTCATCTAAAAATAGTGTTTCTGCCATTGCAAAGAAAAGCGTCTCATCTTTCGGTGGAGTTAAGTTGCATGCTTGTCAGATGAAGCAGACAGCGAATGGAGCTCAGCTCTTTTAAATAGCCTTTGACCTTTTTATCGCCTACATTTTTTCTTCCCTGTAGAACAGCTTCATCTGATGTTGATGTGTGAGAGATGACAACAGAACTTTTAAAAGATTTTTAACACGTATATTTCAGGTAAAGTATCACAATTATAAAATAATAATAATTATTATTATTATGCTGCTGAAGATGTTGTTTGGTGTTTTCTTTGACTTGTTTTTATTTAATTTTATTCTCATCACCCTTTTTTGCGCAACATATTTGATCAGATACACATTTTGCATTTGTTTTCTTTCTCATATGAAGATTACTGCAAGAATGCAAATACACACAGTGCAGTAGTAATTTATAGTATGAACTATGACTGTTAATAGACAGGTAAATACTATTAATACAAGACAAGCACTCAGAGAGTGCAGTACTCCACCAAGGCTGCTCATTCCCCCATATGGCATGGTCATAAATGTAGCATTTTATTTTATTATTATTATTATTATTATTATTATTATTATTATTATTATTATTATTATTATTATTATTATTTTAGAAATGCAGCATTTGTTAGTTAGTTATTGATGATTAGAAATCATGGCAACATGGAGACATCAGGGCCTGATATTTCACAATACACCAAGTGATGTATGATGCATAATAATGCAAGAACAGACTAAATCCAAACTAATACCAGCTCATCAAATTGTTTAAAAACTAACAGCCTGTACACTACCATTCAAAAGTTTGAGGTCACTTAGAAATGTCCTTATTTTTGAAAGAAAAGCAGTTTTTTTTAATGAAGATAACATTAAATGAATGATAAATCCAGTCTAGACATTGTTAATGTGGTAAATGACTATTCTAGCTGGAAACAGCTGATTTTTAATGGAATATCTCCATAGAGGTACAGAGGAACATTTCCAGCAACCATCACTCCTGTGTTCTAATGCTACATTGTGTTAGCTAATGGTGTTGAAAGGCTCATTGATAATTAAAAAACCCTTGTGCAGTTATGTTAGCACATGGATAAAAGTGTGAGTTTTCATGGAAAACATGAAATTGTCTGGGTGACCCCAAATTTTTGAACGGTAGTATAATTAAATACAGTGGAACCTGAAGAGAAATAGTGTGTGATGTGAAGACAAGTGGATGTACACAGTGTGACTGAACCACTCTCGATGCTCTTCCAGTGATAATTTATAATCAGAATAGTTTAATTAATTTACCAGGACATTAGTTGCATGTTCAAATACGTGGAATGATAAGTTTTTAATAAACTCATAGAGAATAGTTCTAAGCAACTGGAAGCAACAAACAGCTCCTGTTCACATCTTGTGGGGGAAACACTTGAATTACATTCATTATTGGTGACTATCATTAATCTAAGCTGCCAAACTGATCTGATTTGGTAGAGTAAAGTGACTGAGAAGGCCGTGTTGTGATTTTGGCACACATTAAGTCTCTCTGTGATGTTTTTTGATGAATACTGGTGCTGAAATTTGGACAAATCCTTCCTTAAATCACTTCATATGACTCAAATTACTGCTGCTTGTGACTCTCAAATCTGATGGTGTAATTCAAACTTGTGCTGTGTTTAAAGTGAAGTGTTGCTAGTAAGACTGCCGACGAGACTCTCTGACAATGCCACAATTCACACCAAGTAACAGTATATATTATGTTATTATTTTTATTTATATTTATAATAATATAAATAATGATAACAATATAATGTCATATTTATGTTGTTATTATTGTTTTATATTGTTATTTATGTTATTTATATATATATATATATATATATATATATATATATATATATATATATATATATATATATATATATATATATATATATATACACAATTTATCTTATTATTATTATTATCATATTATCATTATTATTATTATTATTATTATTTTTGTTATTTTGAACAATACGCTCCTTTCGGAAAACAAAAAAAAGGTGTGGACCCCAGGTCTTAGGAGGTAACTCAAACGTCCAAGTGTAGAAAATTTAACATTCATTATTCGTTTAAAAAAAAAAATACTACTATTATACTTTAAATTTACAGTTGGTTAAATATGCTTCACAAAGTGTGGTTTGGGGACCTCCAGTGGCCTTTGAGAATGCCCCAGGGGTCCTTGAGTAGGGATCATCAAAAATGTGGAACTGTTGAAGATTTCTCAAGGTTTTAGTCTAATTTCTTTCCTTATGTTTTATGTTTAATATATAATTACTGAAAGTTCCACTTGAAAACCTATCCATTTAAAAGAACACCAGGCATCACATAAAATCATTTTAGAACTTTTGCCTTGGACATTACAGGATTGAGGAATGACTCACTTCATCTAAAAATAGTGTTTCTGCCATTGCAAAGAAAAGTGTCTCATCTTTCGGTGGAGTTAAGTTGCATGCTTGTCAGATGAAGCAGACAGCGAATGGAGCTCAGCTCTTTTAAATAGCCTTTGACCTTTTTATCGCCTACATTTTTTCTTCCCCGTGGAACAGCTTCATCTGATGTTGATGTGTGAGAGATGACAACAGAACTTTTAAAAGATTTTTAACACGTATATTTCAGGTAAAGTATCACAATTATAAAATAATAATAATTATTATTATTATACTGCTGAAGATGTTGTTTGGTGTTTTCTTTGACTTGTTTTTATTTAATTTTATTCTCATCACCCTTTTTTGTGCAACATATTTGATCAGATACACATTTTGCATTTGTTTTCTTTCTCATATGAAGATTACTGCAAGAATGCAAATACACACAGTGCAGTAGTAATTTATAGTATGAACTATGACTGTTAATAGGCAGGTAAATACTATTAATACAAGACAAGCACTCAGAGACTCCACCAAGGCTGCTCATTCCCCCATACGGCATGGTCATAAATGTAGCATTTTATTATTATTATTATTATTATTATTATTATTATTATTATTATTATTATTATTATTATTATTATTATTATTATTTTAGAAATGCAGCATTTGTTAGTTAGTTACTGATGATTAGAAATTATGGCAACATGGAGACATCAGGGCCTGATATTTCACAATACACCAAGTGATGTATGATGCATAATAATGCAAGAACAGACTAAATCCAAACTAATACCAGCTCATCAAATTGTCTAAAAACTAACAGCCTGTACGCTACCATTCAAAAGTTTGAGGTCACTTAGAAATGTCCTTATTTTTGAAAGAAAAGCAGTTTTTTTTAATGAAGATAACATTAAATGAATGATAAATCCAGTGTAGACATTGTTAATGTGGTAAATGACTATTCTAGCTGGAAACAGCTGATTTTTAATGGAATATCTCCATAGGGGTACAGAGGAACATTTCCAGCAACCATCACTCCTGTGTTCTAATGCTACATTGTGTTAGCTAATGGTGTTGAAAGGCTCATTGATGATTGGAAACCCTTGTGCAGTTATGTTAGCACATGGATAAAAGTGTGAGTTTTTCATGGAAAACATGAAATTGTCTGGGTGACCCCAAACTTTTGAATGGTAGTGTAATTAAATACAGTGGAACCTGAAGAGAAATAGTGTGTGATGTGAAGACAAGTGGATGTACACAGTGTGACTGAACCACTCTCAATGCTCTTCCAGTGATAATTTATAATCAGAATAGTTTAATTAATTTACCAGGACATTAGTTGCATGTTCAAATACGTGGAATGATAAGTTTTTAATAAACTCATAGGGAATAGTTCTAAGCAACTGGAAGCAACAAACAGCTCCTGTTCACATCTTGTGGGGGAAACACTTGAATTACATTCATTATTGGTGACTATCATTAATCTAAGCTGCCAAACTGATCTGATTTGGTAGAGTAAAGTGACTGAGAAGGCCGTGTTGTGATTTTGGCATACATTAAGTCTCTCTGTGATGTTTTTTGATGAATACTGGTGCTGAAATTTGGACAAATCCTTCCTTAAATCACTTCACATGACTCAAATTACTGCTGCTTGTGTCTCTCCATTAAAAACCTGATGGTGTAATTCAAACTTGTGCTGTGTTTAAAGTGAAGTGTTGCTAGTAAGACTGCCGACGAGACTCTCTGACAATGCCACAATTCACACCAAAACAAAAAAAGACAATTATTTTGTTTTGTTAGACTTCACTCTTTTTGAGTTCATCTGTGACCAGAAGACGGAATGGTGTTCTATTTCAGAACCACATCAACAGCAACGATCATCAACGGATTCATCAGTCATCAGAATAATATGTGCATCACTGCACCGCATATGCAAGTAACTTCTAATCAGTGAGAACTCGCTGCAACTTTCTAAAGTATCTTTCAGAATTTTCAAAATTTTTCCAAATTAGTCGACAACTAGATTTGGGCAGTGCCTCAACTGTTCATTGTTCACTTCTTGGCTCCTAAGTTTTATATATGCCAGCTAGTTAGTTTTTCAAAATAAACCTCTTAAATCATTTCCCCAGTCATTCCTGAAACTTTTGTTCCCCAGCTTCATATACAGTGTTGTTACGGTACTCAGAATCAGATTACTTTACTGTCATTCAGGCAAATTACATCAGAGGTGCACTTCAGACTAGAATGCAGGGTCAGCAAAAAAACACACAGTTAAAAACACCTGAGATGAAATAAAATAAGTTATCTTTGACGAGTGCATGTCAGTGTTTTCATGCCAGTCGATATTGGATCATTGTGTAGAATCGTGTTTTCATCATGAGCCCGTGCAGCAGCAGCCAGCAACACTTCTACCAAAGTATTCTTACAAATTTACATTTATAAAAAATACAACGATGGAATTCAAACTCAAGTTGTAATTCACCAAAAATATCCCCTGAAGGTGAGACCACCTTAATGAAGACAAGATTACCTCAGTTGTTAACCCTTAAAATTCCATTCTGCTACCATGATAATCTTGTGTGACACTGACAGGTGTTAGGCCATGTGAATAGAGAAGCATTCTATTTTCCAGATATGGGACATTTATATCTACAGCTCTTATAGAGAAAATCTTGGTTTCCACTTTGCTCTGGGGCAGCAAATTTGGGACAGATTTTACATTGAAAGTGAGGGTGGAAATATGTAAGAGAATGTGTTTTTTTTCAGTCTGCTGCACATGTGTGTGTGCGTACGTGTGTGTGTTAGCTCGATGCTACTCATTGTACAACCCAATGGCAGGATGATAGGGCCCACACACACTGGAAGTCCTCATTTATTCTGGTTATGTGTACTCTACAAAGACTTCATCACACGGCGTTTCGGGGAAGTTTTCACACTGCTAGGTGAATCAAAATGCCAGTGACACCCATCCTGGGCCCGGATGTCATCTGTGAATAAACAGGGTGTCAGTCTGGCTGTGCTCCTGCTGCCTGCAGACAGCCTCTGTCAGCGTCAGACCAGGAAATGCCACCTCTCTGCTGACAGCTGCCTGTGCTGTACTCACCCACGGGGAGAGCCTGGGAGCTCCCCACCCAGCTCCATGCACCACCACACTAAGTACGGATCCCAAACCTGCCGCACACCGCCCTGACAGCACTTCACTATATATCTAAATAGAGCAGGAGCTTGGCGTGTCCCAGGGAAACTTTTACATTCGCCTCCATTCAGGGAGGATTTGTCACCTGGGAAGGAGGATAATGAAGAAGTGTTTCTTCTCTGGTTGTTCAAGGCAGTCCTTTCCTGCAGACAGGGTAATGGCTGGATTGGATTAAATGAGCTCTCCTCCCTGTCTGTCAGTGTGAGATCTGGGAAATGTTTGGGTTTTGTTTTAAGCTGCAAGGGTATTAAATGAATATGATTAAGGCGCAAAATGAAAAAAATGAGGTGTTTGACTGAAGACACTGACTACAGATAGTTTTAGTCATAGTCAATCTTCCTGCCAAAGCAAATCCAAAAAGGGGCAGGTAATAGAGAGGTACAATCTTTCCACATGTTTCCACTGTTTATTGTGAAGTCCCAAAAGTCCCATAAGTATGAATATCCCCTTATTTTCTACACATTAATCATAAAGTAATAAAAATGAATCAAACCCTCAACCTGTTCATTTACACTACTGTTCAAAAGTTTGGGGTTACCCAGACAATTTCATGTTTTCCATGAAAACTCACACTTTTATTCATGTGCTAACATAACTGACATAACTGCACAAGGGTTTTCTAATCATCAATTAGCCTTTCAACACCATTAGCTAACACAATGTAGCATTAGAACACAGGAGTGATGGTTGCTGGAAATGTTCCTCTGTACCCCTATGGAGATATTCCATTAAAAATCAGCTGTTTCCAGCTAGAATAGTCATTTACCACATTAACAATGTCTACACTGGATTTATCATTCATTTAATGTCATTGAAAAACCCCAGCTTTTCTTTCAAAAATAAAGACTTTTTTAGTGACCTCGAACTTTTGAATGGCACTATATATGGTAAATTGATTTTAAACATTGATATTTAAGACACATTTTAAAAATTTTACAATGAGAAGCATAAAGGCAAATAATGAGCCCAAGCAGGAGTCAAACTCCCTCCAGTTGCCAACATCGGGTTTTACCTACAAATGAACCATCTGCTTCACAAACTGATCGCACAGCAGACATTTATAGCGGACCAAGCACACTACCCTTAGAGCAAAGGAAAAGCTGTGGCCTTCCCCAGGAAGACACATTGCAAACACTGCTTAGGAACATCCTTCCATCCATTATCTATACAGGGAGTCTTCGATTTACGACGTCCTCGACCTACGTTGTTACGTAGAACTAGTTGGCAAGCGGCGCGTACGAATTTGTTGTCACGTGACGCTATAGGACGGCTTTGTTTGCATTCGCTAGTTGTACGCCACCTTGGATTATGCTACATTCACTAACTTTTTGCCCTTCATTATTGCTGCTAAGCGTCATCAAGAGCATCAAGTCGTAAAAACAGAGCAACATATTCTGTTATCTTCTTGTAAAATGATTCATGACAATGATTGGTATTCATAGCTTTTCAGAAGAACTGATCGATATTGTGATGCATTTAACAGCTTTGTTTACATTTTTGACAGAGTTCCAAAGTTGGGCCATAGGAACGGAGCTCTGACGTAAGTCGAGGATCCCCTGTACACCGCCTAATCCTCATTAGGGTCACGGGGGGCTGGAGTCTATCCCAACTGACTTAATAATAATAGATAACTTTATTATCTGTTTCAAGTAAAAGCGGAAATTCATCTTTTGTCACGGCTGTAAGACAAAAATTAAATACCACACTCAAACATTTAAAACACCCTCACATTTTAAAAACACAGTACAATAAATAAAAACAAATAAAACACATAAAATGACTAAAAACACTAAAAAGACAGTGCAGTCTATTTTGTGTTATTAAGAGCAGCTGTTGCAGAGAGGATGAAAGATTTTTTGTAAATGTATTTCCTGGCCAGTGGGGTTCTGTAGGGTTTGCCTGATGGCAGCAGCATGAAGGAGTGGTGGAGGGGATGTGAGGGGTCCTCAGTGATGAAGGTGGCTTTCCTCATCACTGAGCATCCGTACAGTTCACACAGGGTGGGTTGGGCTGTTTGACTAATTTTACTGGCCTGATTTATTATTCGGGAGAGTTTTGTTTTGAGTTTGATGGTGAGGAGGTTGAACCAGGTTGAGATGTTATAGGTGAGGATGGATTCGATGAGTGATTTATAAATGAGGGTTAAAATGTCTTTGCTGATGTTAAAAGAACGGAGCTTTCTGAGCAGGTGGAGATGCTGCTGTGCCTTTTTGTGGACAGAGTCCCTATGCTGGCCAAAGGACAGGCAGGTGTCAATCTCTGTCCCAAGATATTTACAACTCCCCACCTGCTCCACAGACAGACCCTGGATCTTCAGGGGTTGGAACAGGTCTGGGCTTTTCCCTGAGGACCCACAGCATAGTTCCTTAGTCTTAGGGTGAAGGCAGGGGATACTCGGACAGGTAACAGTCTATCACAGGGCTACACATCACTCATCTAGCCCAGGATCTCACGCTAACGTTTTAGACCAATGAAATAATGCTATCATTTTTTTATGTTTGAGCAACGGCAATTCAAATTATTTGAACACAATATTTGGACTTCAGTTGTGAATCTTAGATATTTACAGTTGTTTATGGGACATGTAAATTATTTAATCAAGAAAAAAGTGGCCCCCATTTAGCTGAGGTATTCAGGGCTACATTAGATGGGATTTAAGGTGAAATTGAGTGTAGTGCTTAGCAGAAACTGTCACTAGATTCTGCAAATGTTTCTAATTCCTAACTGATACATGGATATACACTACCATTCAAAAGTTTGGGGTCACTTAGAAATGTCCTTTTTTTTTGAGAGAAAAGCATTTTTTTTCTCAATAAGGATAAGATTACATGAGTTATAAATACAGTGTAGACATTGTTAACATGGTAAATAACTATTCTAGTTGGAAACGGCTGATTTTTAATGGAATATCTCCATAGGGGTACAGAGGAACATTTCCAGCAACCATCACTCCTGTGTTCTAATGCTACATTGTGTTAGCTAATGGTGTTGAAAGGCTAATTGATGATTAGAAAACCCTTGTGCAGTTATGTTAGCACATGAATGAAAGTGTGAGTTTTCATGGAAAACATGAAATTGTCTGGGTGACCCCAAACTTTTGAACGGTCGTTACGTGGCATTGCTGTTTTGCGGAACACTGTGTTTGTATCTTGTATATTAAACAGAACCCCAGTGAATTTTACTTGTATTGCACAAATCAATATGTTACCAGACAAAGGTTTTGTCATCACAGCAGTGCAAAGATGTAAAAATGTCACTTTATTTTGTTGAAAACGTGAGCTGCACGCAGATATGGTCTCTTTAGTCGGCTACTTGAGTATAACTTTCTAAGTGCCTTTTCATGTGTTTATGTATGTCTTCCCATTGGAGGGTTGCTCCCACTAATTGGTCTTAATTGTTGGTAATACCCCCACGTCGTTTTCCTTTAGGTCGCCATGGCGTGCGGCTGAGGAAATGCCTTTTTTATTGATGTGACAGCGCTAAATTGAGAACCTTTGGCGGAGTGTCAAAGCCTAATTAATCACTCTAATTTCATCTTTCCAAGCATCCACAGCCATTGAGTGAATGTGATCAGAGGGAGAGCCGTCTCTGCATTAGCTGAGCCTCCTCATGCTAATTAGCTGCTAGCCCTGAGATGGAGAGCCCCTCAGGGTAAGAGACGAGGGGCTAAAGCCGGCGCAAATGGCCACATAATGACCGAGGGAACAGGAATCGGAACCCAGCTCATTTTCATTATATATTACATTCAAGTCATCCACCCCCCTCTCAACCCTCACCTCTCCTCCCCTCAGAATCAGTGCTAAGGCTGCTGCCCTGTTCATCTGGGCTAGACAGCATAACCTTTCTTTAAAAAAATGATGAAAATGGAACTGTGGCACAGCCAATAGCCTCATCTGGTCAAAAAAAAGGGAGGGGGGGGGGGGGGTGCGACCAATTTTCCAGATTTTGCAGGAAATACTCGATCCTGGTCTATGTCCGTCCAACATGTGCCTATCCAGAACAGCTTGGGCACTTGGCCTCACATATGGCTGCTTGCAGCTTTCTCACAATCAACTGCACTTCACACTGACTTTGTTGGGTTAGAGGGTTCGGCCAAACACTCTCTCTACATGGCTCTCAGTATAACGTAGTCTAGGACTGCACCTACTATTGTTTATTATTATTACCATTATTTTTTATGGCACAGATAATTTTCTCACTGTATGTCAAAGCAACCCTTTGCTGAACTGGAGGATCTGAATTTACTGAAATACATGACTGGTTATTACATGGAGTCATTTAATCACTGCAGTAACACGCAGTTAAGATTATCATAAGCACATTTTTTTTGCATCAGTGTGGGGCAAGAAAAATAACTGGTATGGTTTGCAGACTATAACAACATGCTGTAGCATTGGCATAAGCAATTTTCTCACTCATAAATGACTTCAAATGTAAGCAGAAAACACAAGAAGACTTAATAACAATGTGAGTTGTCGTGTGGTATCATGTTGTGTTACCTTAACAGCAGCAGTGCAGCAATGTTTTGTACATGGAGGCAATAAAGAAACATTTAGAAAATCAATTTTTAGTGATGCTACCAACAGAACATAAATACAGAACTGCAAATTGAGGAGCGTGAATTTGTGCACTCGACATATAATGTTCAAAACTATTAAAATATGACTATAATAGCCACAGTCATTACTTTTTAACTACTTTCACTGATAATAAGAATAATTACGATGTATGCATTGCTGAACTTGACTTATATGTGCATGTCACATTTTAAGGGGGAGTAGTTCAGCTTTTTTGTCACAATGCAGGAACATACTCATTGAAAATGTCTGTTATAAAATGAGTTTGTGTTTCTCAAAGTTTTCTGTTAGCTGTGGCCTGCTGATTGCAATTGGATTCTGGTACATAGAAGGAACTATAGCCATCTGTATGGCAAATGGCTTCCTGTCATGAACTGCTGGTGGATATTCTCCTGGAGGATTTTCTGTTAGAGAGCAGAATTCATGGCTCCATCAATTATGACAAGTCATTCAGGTCCCTGTGGATTCAAAGCAGCTCCAAACCATCACACTACCAACATGATGTTTCACTGTCAGTATCATGTTCTTCTTGTGGAATGCATTATTAGCTTCACACCAGATGTAACGGACCCATGTTTTCAGAAAAGTTCAACCTTTGACTCATCAGTCCACAAGATGTTATCTCAAAAGTCTTGGGGCTCATCCAGATGTTTTCATTTGCAAAAGTCAGATGAGCTTTTATGACCTTTTTGGTCAGTAGTGGTTTGATCCTTGCAACTCTCCCATGATACCATTTTCATCCAGTATCTTCCTTATTCTGGAATCATGTAGATGGACCTTAACTGAGACAAGTGAGGCCTGCAGATCTTGTGATGTTCGTCTGGGTTCTTTTGTGACCCCTGGATTTGATATCTATGTGCTCTTTGAGAAATATAGGTAGATCGGCCACTCCTGGGAAGGTTCACCACTGTTCCATATTTTCTCCATTTGTGGATAATGTCTCTCACCATGGTTTTCTGGAGTTCCAAAGCCTTAGCAATGACTTTGTAACCCTCCAAGTTAATAGATGTCAATGAATTTGTTTCTCATCTATTCTTGAGTTTCTTTAAAATGTGGCATCATGTGGTGTTTTGTCCTTTAGCTGCTTCACAATGCCAGACAGGTTCTATTTAGTGATGTTTAGATTCAACAAGTCTGGTAGGAATCATATGTGAGTATGGATGGTGAAACTGAACCCAACTGACAACTGAATTTGGTCATTTGGTAGATTGGTAGCTAAGGGGGCAATTACTTTCTCTTATAGCACAAGATGGGTCTGGACAGTATTTTTCCTTCAATAAACTGAACTATCATTTAAAACCTGCATTTTGTCTGTGTGCGTGTGTGTGTGTGGGGGGGGGGTCATGTTTGTCTCATATTAGAATTAGTTTGATGATCTGAAACATTTAAGTGTGACAGAAATACAAAAATAGAAGAAAGTCCTGGGGGAGGCCAACACTCTTTCATTGCATTGTACATATTGTGTTTCTGCTTTAGTCAAATCTTACTCTAAGTGTTTCTCATTCACACATGGAATGCTGGCTGACCACTAGGAGTAAGTTTGGGTTCTGCGCCTTGCCCAAAGACACTTTGACAAGTGAAGTGGCTGGGGATCGTACTGCCAACCTTCTGACAACCTGCTCTACAACCTAAGCCGCAGCCACCTTTTTGCCAAACAAATGTATAACCTCAAAGTATAAAGACAACCATGTGGAGCTTCTTTCTACATTATGCATGACTCAGGCCTCAGCCCTGTGTTCACAGAGTGAGAGCAGAGAGCAGCAAACTCATGCTTATAATTTATAAAAATCTATCATGATATACCTAACTGAAGAACCAGTCTAGCAACTGAGACCTGTATATGAAGATGCATTAATGACAAGTTAGTTGGAAGGCTGCTAGTGATTAATTCATTAATTCAGGCAAGTCTACAGCCTTTGCACCCATCCCCCCAGTTCAAAGAAGAAAATTCAGAGTATTTAGAGGGCTGCTCTTATGCTGAAATTTGGCACCATTCCTGCATATTAAACTTTACGGGGCCCAGTGTTTCTATATTGCCTGTCATGTGTTGTTAAGAGTGACCTCTCTCTATTAAAGCCTTCATCGCACCACTTTATACGAGTGTGTGGGTACATCTGGCCGACGTATTTGGCATCCTCCGTAGATTCTGGCTCAGACACCTAACATGAGACCTAAAAGCCCTCGGCACCAAGCCTGCTTGGCACCCGCTCCCCTGGGAAAGTTGGGCTGGGAGAACAGCCTGTGAGCTAAGACGGGTTGTAGAGCTGTGCACGTGTGTGTGTGTGTGTGTGTGTGTGTGTGTGTGTGTGTGTGTGTGTGTGTGTGTGTGTGTGTGTGTGTGTGCAACAGAGAGAGAGAGACTGACCCATGCTCTACTTACTATTGGTTGCTTGTAATGGTGGTGATCCAGGAATTTAAGCCTCTTCTGCTATTCTGTAAGTAGCTGTAAGTGGTTGTGCGTCACTCTGCAGAAGTGTGCCAAACTAAATGCCTGAAATGCAAATGTGGGCTTGCAGTTACACAGTGAGTAAACCAGATGGCAGAGAGAAGGCTGTTAGCTAGGAGGGTCTATTTGTGCAATCCTAACCCACAGTGTTTCAGTAATGGCTAATTAGGGCAAATGTTGTAATTTGGTCATCACTTATTAGATTTAATGGTTTGCTCTTCCTAAACTCTTGGACATTTGTATTTATTTAATAATTCAGCTTAGACATAACATTCATATGTTATGGCATTGCGTGTTGGTTGGTGACCACCACTCTGTTTTGAGTTAAACAAGTTTATATGAGTGATATGTGGTAAAATCGCCTATTTTGTGTTCCATCAGCTCCTGAACACAACCGGCTCCAACGCCTCCCCTCTGGTAAGAACTACAGAACACTGAACACCAAAACAGTGAGAGACCAGAACAGTTTCTTCACACAGGACAAACATTTTTAATCAGTCTACCTACCAGCTAACTCATTTTAAATCCCAACCCTGAACCATTTTATATACTGTATAAACTGTACATCACATACCTGTTTTTATTTCATCCTTCATTTCTGTTCCATCACACTATTGTCCACCTACCTTGTGTACTTAAAGCGATAATAACTCTGTAATTATTTTAGATTATTATATTTGGCAAGAAAATTTGGCTCACTTTAAATATGCTCTTTTACACATATTTATAATATTATTTTAAATATAGTTAACCCAAAGATGCATAAGTGGGTTAAGAATGACCTTGTGAGGTTGTTTTCTTGTGATATCTTTGTAAGGAAAAGTTACCATTTCATATTCCAGCAGTGCTGAAACCTGGAGGGACGCAGAGCAGCAACAGTTGGAGGAACTGAGTGGATGTTTTTTAATTATCAAATTGTTCAAAATCTGTTATAAAAGGAAAAATAAATACATTTCAACCATGAAATCATTCTTGTGTGGACAAAAAAATAATGCAAACAATAATATAAGTGTTTATTTATAACCAAAATGACAAAAATGGCATAAAAACACACAGATTCTTATACGGGTCATTTTTGACCCACATATTAAAGAGTGTACGGTCCAATCACTCATGCATATAAAGGTTAAATCCCTGTTGATCTTGTGCACATGGGTTTTATTTTATTTTATTTTAAGTACTTTGAAACCAACGAAAATGCTACAGTCGAATCCCCTGTACGTGGGAAAATGCTATTCAATAAAGCTGATTCTTCAGTAGTTCAGTCCTTTACAGGGAGCTGGTGGAAAGTCAAAGCTTTGGTTCTTCCTGTATAATTCCCAGTAATCAGATTACAGTAACATTAACACTGACTGGAGAGGTCACATGATTTTTTATTGACTGTCTCTCATCATAACAGTTTCAGTAGTTCACATCTCTTCTTAAGATCCTTCAGTCAGTAAAGCACAACTAATGTCTGGACTACACGACTGGTTTTATAATTCCAGTCCAAACATAGCAGAACATTAGTTAGTTTCCCAGTTTCCAATGAAAGTGATGTATTTATCCATTATGAACAGAATAATGAACCGTATTACTCTAAAATGATCATTTTTTACCATGTTTGCAGTATGATTCCATAAAATAACTAGAAAAGCACTCAGAGAACGCAATACTCCTCCAAGGCTGTTGAGTCCCTCATATGACATTGTCAGAAATGTAGCTTTATTTATTTATTTTTTTTAGAAATGCAGCATTTGTTTATTAGTTACTGATGATCAGAAATCATGGCACCATAGAATATGGTTGTGTAACATAGATGTACCCACAAACAAAATGACCTTGCGCTGAGCACAGGCATGTGTTATGCATGTGTACGTTATGTACGGATACTGAATCGCGTGACCTAAATATGTAGCAGGTGGCGGGAATTGATTGGACTCGTAAACACCCCCATAATTTAATCAGTTGTTCCTTGTACAATTTCAGACAGATAAGTTCCGACAAGTCCTCAGCAGTGGATTTGTAGTAGGATCACAATCATGTGATCATCAGCAGGCAGCTGACGTAGTGTTCACTTGTTGTCATAGTTACACTGACGCCGTGCCGCTATCTCACAATGATATAGAAATCCTTAACAAATCCCTGGACCCAGACTATAAGCCGCATCGCTGCCAAAATCTAATCACTTGGTCCTTGAGTCATTTCTGACCTTCCCTGAAAATTTCATCCCAATCCGTTATTCCGTTTTTGTGTAATGTTGCTAACAGACAGACAGACACACAAACCAATCTTCACATAACTCCGCCGAGGTCTTCATCTCCTTCGTAGAGTGATAATTATGTAAATAACCATCATACCAAATGACATTGCATATTCTATAAATAATGATGAAATAATAATTATATTATATTATATTATATTATATTATATTATATTATATTATATTATATTATATTATATTATATTATATTATATCATATTATATTATATTATATTATTATATTACATATGAGACATTAACCCTCCTGTTTTTCTCAGGAACAGCAATGATGTTCCTGGGTCAGTTTGAACTGGGGCATGTGTAATTTTCCAAAAATGGCAGTAAACATAGCTTATATCTCATTATTAACTTCATTAGTAACCATTTTAATCAATATTTAGTGCAATCATGTTCTTTACTTCTCACGGATCATGGTTCAATGAGGATATTTCACTCATTTTTCAGAAAAGAAAATCAAAAACTTTTTAAACGTACACTGGAAAGACCTACATATAAAACACGATAGTTTTACATGACATTGATTTTTATTTAATTATATTTTACATTTTGAATCTTTTTTCTTATGATGGAGTTGATAAATTAACAGGAGATGCCTCTTCTTTTCAGGGTGGGTTTGCAAATATGTGATATGAACCATTTTCATTTTATATGTTGATTACACTTGTTAAGCTAAGCAGAAGTTCCATACAAAAAAAATACCTTAATCATTTAAAAAAAAAAAAAAACTTTAAAATGAGTCAATTTGACCCGCAGCAAAACAGAAGGGTTAAATTATGAGTAACTATTTTGCTCTGCCTATGCTTTAAGCTAGTCTTCATTTTGATAATACAAAGTGAATGTTCACATCTGGAGTGATGGCTTTACTATCTCATTTCAAACTGACAGTCTGGCAGGCGGCAGGCCTGTTTGAAACAATAAAATCTGATGAAGAGACTAAAGCGAACAGTTTCTTTTAAAAACTGTCAGATTTTGTAAAGCTGTTGAACCCTCCACAGCAGTTCTGGAAAGTCCTTTTTACACAGTTTATTGTCCTTGGAATAACAATTTCTGGGAAAATAAAAACACAAGCATCCATTAACACACAGTAAATTTTTGGTTATGAGCCTGTTGTGTTATTTCTCTGTGATGCTTGCCAAGGCTCTTCCTTTCCCTGTAATTACTGGATAGAATCACATCACACATTAACGTGATGTAGGCGGCCAAATATGATTTATTCCAACACTGAGAATTTATAGCCTGAACTATGTTTTGTCCTTATATCACACTGAGATGCAGTTTCAGTCAAGCTTAGCCAAGACATCCATATGTTTGCTTGACCTCACTGATTTCCTGGAGTGAGGGCTGCAACACACACACACACACACACACACACACACACACACACACACACACACACACACACACACGCACACACATCATATTCTCACAAATATTTAGAGATGTGGTCAATGTTCTGGACACGAGAGATTTTGTCGCTTCGAGTGTGTTTTGTCCCTGATCGTTACCTAAAGCTCCTCACACCAGTGCAGAGATAATTAACCAAATGTGCACACTGCAAGGGACTTCTCTTATTTTTCTTTTTATGTGCACCCATTTCTAATTATGCAGGGGAAGTTAAGGTCTGTTTTTCATAATTCATGTTTTGCTTACAAAGTGTAACGACTGCTGTTCTCCAGACCTTTCCCTCCACCACCCACCCACCCACCACCTCCTTGTTAAACTTCCGTGTTGGAACTGAGTGTAAACTGATATTTTTTAGGTGGAAAATTCTCCTAGCTTTATGAGTTCCTGCACAGACAGCAGCCATGAGAAAATTGAGCACATTTTGCTCCAGCAGAGTGAGGAAAAACTGCTCATAAAAACAGATTTTTTTTTTTTTTATTTTTTTTTTTTTTATGATTACAATTTCAGGATCACTGCCAGCTACTATCACTGTGCGTTGGCACAGATGCTCATTTAAAGTGACTGTGGAAGTGAATGGTTTTCAATTTATGATTCTTTAGTGCAGCATTTGGGGA
Organism: Amphiprion ocellaris; assembly: GCF_022539595.1. Lineage (NCBI taxonomy): Eukaryota > Metazoa > Chordata > Actinopteri > Pomacentridae > Amphiprion > Amphiprion ocellaris. Next base: position 8,414,121 of record NC_072771.1, on the reverse strand, counting down.
ACATGATTGAACGTAACGGTCCTTATGAAATAATCAAACATAATATGCACAGACAGAAGGTTGCAGCCCACACACACACATACACATATACACACTGTCCCTGCTGTGATGCATGGCATAGTAATTTCACGGTGTGTGGAACGAGCAGGAATCAGTCTGGATGGGTTACCTGCAAAGGTTAGAGCAGAACTGTTGAAAGACAATTAAAATCTAAAGCTGACGTGCTCTCCTCCTACAATATCCATGTATTTAAATTTTGATTTGATTGATTAGTGAAACTAAGTAGTCTCTTTACACCGTCATCAGCCTGCGGTGTAATAACGTTACACAGGTTTGACCAGCTTGTTTTAGGTTCCAGAAAGACCACGTGGTGAGTTTCTGTCCCATGGACTCCTGCTCCCGTTGGGCTCCTGGGCCAGTGCCCTATAGAGCCCTTCCATAATCCAACCATCCTCAGAGGATGTGAGCAAACTTTACAGTATCTGTGAAACCTGGACACGTGGAAATTAAAATACAGTTAGCTTGTTTGTATTGTGCAGGTGTAGATTTTTGTATGTTGCTATTTTTCTTCAGTATCAGACTGCAAAAAAAAAAAAAAAAAAAAAAAATCTGCCTCCACCTGTTCACCTCAGTTGAGTGGAAGAAAACTTGAAGCGGTTTTATAAGAGCATTTCCACCCTGATAGAAAAACACTAAACAAATTGAATCATATATGATGGCCTAATAATTAAGGTGCATTCAGTTGTGACAACTGCAGCTCACATTTACTTGTACAAACCATGTGTGTCATGGCAGTCTTAACTCCTATAATTCAGATTTTTTTTTATTATGGAATCACTGTAACACTTGTGTCGTCCATAAAGCAAACAAAAAAACATGTATTTTGGTTCTTTATTGATTTGTTATCGGTCTTCTGGAAATATGACTGAATCTGCTGGGCCAAAAATATACATAAGGCAAATTGAATGCTCAGCTCTTGTGATGTAAAAAGCTCTGTTAATCAAATTTTCTAAGTTCCATGGTCTACTATCTTATCTTATGTGATTAGGATTGGCTACAGCTGGTGACTCCTCTAAGCCAACTGAACTAGGGCCCATTGAATACATTCATTAGACTCAGCCAAAAACACTAAAGTGGAAAGTCTGAGGAGCTCAGCAATGATCTGTAAAAGCAAATCACTGACTTGAACAAGTCATGGAAGTCACTTGGAATCTCAATTGGAGCCATTTCAAAGCAGCTACCAATCCCAAAATCATCTATGCAATTGTCTCTAAGTATAAAGTGCATGGTACAGTTGTGTTACTGCCACAAACAGAAGGAAAACACAAACTATCACCTGCTACTGAGAGACAATTAGTCAGGATGGTCACAAGTCAACCACAAATCACCAAAATGAATCTGAAGCTGCTTTAATACAGGCGTCGGTGTCCAAATTCAAATGTGTTTTCCGTCGCCATGGCTCGATTGAAGCTTGCTGCTGATCACATGGACAGAGAAAAGGCCTTCTGGAAGAAAGGCATTGTCAAGCATTGTGGTGGTAGTATTATGCTCTGGGTGCTTCACATAAAGTAAAGGAATAATGAAGATGCAGGATTACCTCCACATTCTTCAAGAAAACCGTCAAAAGGTTGGATCTTGGATGCAGTTGATTCTAACAAGACAATGACCCCAAACACTGGTCAAAATTGGTAAAGGCAGTTTATTTGTGCTAGAATTAACATTTTGGACTGGCCTTTGCAAAGTCATGACTTAACCTCATCAAGAACCTGTGGACTGTGATGAAGAAATAACTCTGTGTCAGAATGGAACACGTTTAGTTTAGGTTTATCAATTTTGCCAAGACAAATGGTCAACGATACAACCAAAAGCGTGCCATAGGCTTGTGAATGGCTACCAAATGTGTCCAGTTGAGGGGGGGGATCCGCCTCAACTGGAAATCCAAGGGAATGTGAAACCAAGTATTGGCATTGCTGTATATATATTTTTCACCCAGCAGATACTGTCATTTTTCAAGGAGACCTATAATAAGTCTACAAGCCAAAATGCATGATTGCTTTTTTTTTTTTGTTTTGTTACTCCACCAAAGAATGCAGCGGAGCTTTGTGACGATCCACTTACATTTGTCCTTCTGTCTGTGAATCCATCTTTCTGTGCACAACATTATTCAAAATAGAATAATGGATTTGGATGAAATTTTTCAGAGAAGGTCAGAAATGACACAAGGACCACCTCATTAGATTTTGTCAGTATTGCGGCTTACAGTCTGGATGCATGGATTTGTTATGGATTTCCCATAGCGAGATAGCAGTCGGCACGCCATCGCTGTAACTATGACAACAGGCAAACGCTACCAGCTGCCTGCTGACGATCACATGATTGCGATCCTAATACAAATCCACCGCTGTGGACTTACCGGAAATGATCCAAGGAACAACTGATTAAATTGTGGGGGTGTTTCTGAGTCCCATCAAGTCCCGCCGCCCGCTACATATTTAGGTCACATGATTCGGTATCCGTACATAACGGACACATGCATAACATACACCTGTACTCAGCACAAGGTCATTTTGTTTGTGGGTTCATCTATATTAGATGGACAGATTCTATGTTGGTGTGATTTATGATCATCAATGACTTATAACCAAATGCTGAATTTCTACAAAAACATGCTACATTTCTGACAATGCCATATGGGGAATGAACAGCCTTTTCTAGTTTTGTTTTGTGACAAAGATGCAAGGGTTTTACCGATTCCATCAGAAAAGACAAATCAGAGTTGTTAAAGCTATAGGAAATAAAGACTGCCATAATATACAGGATCTTTACAAGGGTGCTGTGTGTAAACTTTTATCACTTTACTACATAACTGCAACACTGGATTTGTCATATTTCATAAAACTCTCTTGTGCCCTTATCTCAACTGTTCACACTTAATTTTACGGCAAAAAATTGTCTGAAAAAAGTAATCTTTTAGATTCCCTCTGCTCCACATGTTACGGTGTTAAGGTGTCATGTTTTTACTCCTCCAAGAAATGCAGCGGAGTTATGTGACGATCGATGTTGATTTGTCTGTCTGTTGGCAACATTGCTCGGTAACAGAATAAATGATTTGGATTTAATTTTCAGGGAAGGTCAGAAATGACACAAGGACCAAGTGATTAGATTTTGGCAGTGATGCAGCTTATAGTCTGGATCTACTGAATTGTTAAAGATGTCTGTATTACTGTGAGATAGCGGCCATGACAACAAGTGAACACTACATCAGCTGCCTGCTAATGATCACATGACTGCGATCCTACTATAAATCCACCACTGCGGACCACAAATTTTTTTAAAAATTTCATCCGTTGGAAACAATGACTGAGCAGCCTTGGCTGAGTACTGCGCTCTCTGAATGCTATTCAAGTATGTATGGCTGGTAAACTCCAATGTTATAGTTTTGTGTAGCATACGGCAGTTTTCAGTGTTTGACCGAGCAGTGGTGGTGGGACTGCATTGATCTGTACAGTCTAGATGAGGTCATGGTAGGGAAAGGGTTATTTACTCATTCTGATACACAGAGATGAAAGTTTAGGTTTTTTTTTTAAATGACTGGAGCGGGACTATATAAAACAAATAAAAAGGGAGTAGCTACGAGCAGGGATGCAAATGTCTAAACACAAGCAGAAATACATGAAAATCAGAGTCTATATATGTCCAGTCACCCTCTTGGTAGCTGGACTTTACTGCCACTCCAATCTTAGCTCTGTTTTAGACGCATCACTGTACCACAAACAACGCTGTATGTATACAGTATGGTAGGTACACATGAAGAATACTCGCAGCTGGATGCACAAATTCTCTTCCAACAGAAAAGGATGATAATTCATAGTGTTTATATTTCTTACAGAACCAAGGACAACAGTGATGTGTACAAGAAGCAGCCCAGCATGAAGAGCTCAGTGAGGTTGGTTCCAGCAGCCTGGGACCGATCAGTGTGTTTGACCAGCAACGTATCACATCACACACACAAATATCCATCTTATCGAATGAGTTTAACCCAACGCGCCTCCCAAAGAATATCCGACGTGAGATAATTCCACTTGGTCTCACTGCTAATTTAAGGCTCTTTTTGGGGTGCAGTAAAATAATCTTGTTTCTCTCACTTCACACAAATGATATCATTCATTTTTCCTGACAAGAGAAAAACATCCAGATCTTCCTTTTTTTTAAAAACACAAACTAAAGATAATTGTTACGTTATTGTTTTGTTACATACAGCTGTAAGCAGTAGTCGGTTTACAACATATAAATAATATGCAAGGTCATTAAAAATGTTTTTTTTTATCTGTAAACTCTGAATCCTTGCTGTGAGTCAAATCAGGTCAAGGGGTATTTTGGTTTATTTCATAGTGTGTTTTATCAAGATATCTTTGACAACTGAAGGTCACAGAATGCTGTGGTAACTGAAAGCAGTGCATTTAGAGTTCATGTTAAACAACATGTGGAGATGTGGTCAGACCCACAGCTTGGGTTAAAGGAACAGGGAGTCTTTGTTATCTGACTTGTTAACAGTGCATTAAACAAAATCAAATCCTCGTGTTTGAGCACCGTGTCCTCATCTACAGCAGCTTTTTAAATCCCGTTATTGAAAAGAGAAGATTCTAAAGAATGTTCAGATTGAGAACAGTAATTAATTTTCCTCTCGCCAGACTTTAAAAATATACATAAAGCACAGCGGGAAGTATTTTACTGTATGTATGTGCAGACACACAAACACAAAGAGCAACAACAACACACACACACACACACACACACATGCATACAAGCAGTAAAGGTAATTTACCCATACTGCTTTCTTCCGAGCCAAATCATTCCCGAGTGATCGACTTTTGAGAACGACAGTTACATAAATGGACTCTAAGGCACGTGGCAGTCGTAGGATATTGTAACCTGTGTTTAATCTCAGATTTCCAAAACAAAAGGAAAATAATTTTTACAATCCTTCTAACAGTGACTCTTGTACAACAACATAAATACTGTGCTGGAAAAAATGAATTTCCAAAAATTAAGCAGTTTTTTTCCCTCTGCAGTCTCTTTCTGTAAACATTGAAAAATGCAAATCAAGTCTCCTCAGTTCTCGACAAGACAACAACATCAAAATAACAACAACTGTTCCATCTGTAAGGCTCAGCCGCCTCACTATGCAAATAGTCTCTAATGGACTCAGAGCAAAATGAAATCTTTCTCTTTTTTTTTGCTTCCTTCTCTTTTCTAATCCATTTAATGTTTGAAGGAGTGAACAGTGCTCAGCTTTAAATCCCGGGGGGAGGAGGAGCTGGTGAGAGGATTGGGGGCCTTGGCGAGGGGCTCCGCCCATCAGAAGAGGCTGGTCAGCGTGGTCTGTGACGGGCTCCGGCACTCGTGGACGTCCATGCCGCCCGGCACCGAGGTGAGCACCGAGGTGACGGTGGGCATGGTGGGGTTGGTCAAGTCCGTCAGGGTGGTGGGGGTGCTGGAGGGGCTCATGGAGGCGTTGGAGATCTCCGAGGCCGGACCCGACGGCGTCCCGCCCTGCAGCGTGGAGCCGTCGGACGCCTTGTCCACCCCCGTGCTCTCCTGCCGCAGCAGGTTCCTCCTGAACTTCGCCCGGGCATTTTGAAACCAGACCTGGAGAAATAAAATGTCAAAATAAATCAATGTAATTATATGAATAGAATTAATAAAACAAATGATCCACTTATGTACAGCTTAATGGAACCCTAGAACAAAACACCGTATTATCAGAGCAATATTCAATACATATACAGTATTTAACCTCATGTGCAATACCTTCAAAACAATGCGCAATATTGTAATTTAAGTTGTGTTCTAATGTATTGCCCCGGTTTAAGTAAATTTACGTCTTTTTTTTACACAGTACTTTGTTTACACTTACTTCTGCACAGTACTTTTTATACTTATAGCATTTTTTATTTAGAATCTCTCAGATTTAGATGTTTTTAGCCTTTTGTGATTCTGATTCTGATTATATCAGCCACCGTTCATAAGTTTGGGGTCACTTAGAAATGTCCTCATCTTTGAAAGAAAATAAGTTTTGTTCAATGAAGATAACATTAAATGAATGATAAATCCAGTGTAGACATAGTTAATGTGGTAAATGACTATTCTAGCTGGAAACAGCTGATTTTTAATGGAATATCTGCATAGAGGGTACAGAGGAACATTTCCAGCAACCATCACTCCTGTGTTCTAATGCTACATTGTGTTAGCTAATGGTGTTGAAAGGCTAATTGATGATTAGAAAACCCTTGTGCAGTTATGTAGCACATGGATAAAAGTGGGAGTTTTCATGGAAAACAAAAAATTGCCTGGGAGACACTAAATTTTTAAATGGTAGTGTATATAAAAGCCTAACTTTACTATTCAAGTAAACAAAAATACATATATATATTTACAGGAGCTCCTGAAGGTTCCGTTCAGTGTGTTTTCTCATTCACTCAGCTGTGCAGAGAGTTTTACTTCTTTGTCTAAGTTCTGAGATATCGGTCTGGATAATCCATAGAACACTCGGTCAACCACTTTCATTGGAACTGTTTCTTTCAAAACAATCCCACTAAAAACCGCATAGCTATCCGAAGCCACGACACTATTTCTGGACAGACATGTTGGTGCTAAATTACATAAATGTCTTTTTTTGTGATGTCAGCACTCGTTTCCATTGTACTGGACTGGAAGCAGAAGTCTCACAAGCACATATCTAATAACCTGGAAATAATATCCACATGCCTGGACGCCACTAGCGCCGAGTAAGAAAATCTCTTTGTTCATTTTGTTAAATCCACCCTTTACACGTGCCTCACTGTCTTTGCTACTTTGCTTAGTTGAATGCCACTGTGACAAACATTTTCGATCAAAAATTCTGAATGAAAAATTACGTTTCTTCATCAGAATGAACATGAGTTACTGCAGCGGGTAATACAGCTCAGCCCAATCTGCTCGTACAGCTGCCTTGCCAAACAACGCTAGTAAAAGTGCCACTAATACAAACAGACGTTAAACTCAGGCTGATGGATTACCTACTACTACCTAATTATTTTTCTACTCTAGTAAAATGAATTTGTCCTCTCTACGGCTTTATACCCTACCTGGACTATTTCAGAAAGGTTTAATCCTGCTGATTTGCTGATTTTTTCCCTTAATTTTTGTGCTTGTGCCGTGTTAGCAGGCTCCTTAGTGAAAAAGTTTATTCCTTTCCTGGTGCCACCTGCGTTGACACTGATGTAATAACGTGGTGTATGATCAGAAGTCCGCACGGGGAGGTTTATTTTAAAAACTGACCCGATGCTATATGCCATTCCAGCGTCTGACTTCCTGCCGGCTCGATCTGCTCGCCACAACTTGACACAGCTGCTGTCAAAAATAGACTGGAGGTGTATTTTTAGTGGATAAGAACGGACAGACACTTCTGGGACGCGCTGCTAGGCATCTGGTAGAATCACAAGCAACGTCTAGAGTGGCCACGAACGGAGAATGGTTAGCTAGGAGGTAAAAACACCGAGACGGCCCTCACCAGAAAATTTAAAAAAAAAAAAAGGTAACATCAATTTTTTGCTCAGATGCATAAATACGCCATATTTTGATGTTTTCCTGCCAAGCAAAGACAGAATCCATGTGATGCTCTGATAGAATCTCATAAGTAGGAGACCATGATGGACCGACATGTAATAACTACTTTTAGAAATGTGTTCCATTTTCTGCCTCCAGTGATCAGTGGCACCTTTTATCCGTCAACACTTCAATGCCGTACCTTAAAGCTGCACTACTCTATATTGTTGTGTGGGAAAATGCTCATATCACAGTATGAAAGGAGTAGTCATAGTGAAGAAAGTGTAGAGAATCATCGCGGGACGCTCCCATTCCGCTTTATGTTTCGGTGTCTTTAAGCTCATTGTTTTGGTTGTCTGGCCCACAGGTTTACTGTCTCGGTTCGACCTCAGCGCTCTCATCAGTACAGAAGCCCTCGCAAACCTTTAGTGCAATGACTGCTTAGCATCAAACACAAAAGTTAGCAACAACAAATCAAAAAAACAGTATATTTGGCTTCATTTAAAAAATACTTTAAATTAATGCTGATGTCCTGCTGAAAATTCTGCTAGCATGTCGCTACGTCAGATTAGTAAGGCATGAACATGTCAAATGTGTAAGACGAGTCCAGTCTTTGAACAGCTTAAAGAAGGTTAATGCAGCGTTTTACAAGTTGAACACAAATCATGATGTTTGTGAAACTCACAATGAAACCTTTGTGTGGCTGAACTTAACACAACCTTAACCTCAAATGTGAAAAATGGGAAAACTACAAGCTACGCACTGGGATTAGAAACCGCTTGAGGCATTTATAAAGGCGCTGAAAAACAAACAGATCAGGGGCGTCAAACATGCGGCCCGCGGGCCAAAAGCGGCCCACCATAGGGTCCATTCCAGGACAACTTTGAAAAGTCTAAAAATTACAGAGAAGACATTAACTGCAGGTTGTAATCATTGGAATTGTTTGACTTTTGTCATTTTGTGTTTCCTTTTTGTCTCGCTTTTGTTTTTTTACTTTATTTTTATCATTTTATGTTTGGCTTTATTCATTGTTTTGTGTCTCGTTTTTGTCATTTTGTGTCTTTTTTTTGTCTCGCTTGTGTCATTTGTCCATTTTTCTGTCGCTTTCTGTTTCGTTGTCATATTTTCTTTCCTTTTTGTCTGACTTTTGTTCTTTTGATCATAAAGTAAAATGCTATATCATTCAGTTCCAGATATCTGTGAGTAAATATTGTGTTCCTTTGTAGACACTCTGTGATCTGGATGTTGTATTGTGTAAATGATAAACTGAAGCGTAATGTTTTTGAAATTGAACTTATTTTTCTTAAGAAATTTCAGGTTGTTGATAATATTTTGTTAAAAGATAATTTCTTAAATATGAACATTTTCAGAATGTACTAAAGGAAACATTAGGAGTTGTGGTTATTTATAGGTTTTATGCTGTGATTACTGGTGCGGCCCACTGGAGATCAGATTGGGCTGAATGTGGCCCTTGAACTAAAATGAGTTTCACATCCTTGAGTCAGATGGATAATGTTCATTTTGTCGTTTCTTTCTTTAGAATAACGTTGCTTTTTTGACTGACAACCAAGTAAGGAAAAGATGATTTTTATCAAAAAGTAACACTATTCTAATGCACTGAAAAACAGTTTTGTTTTGTAGTTTATCCGACTTGGGAAACTTTAAATCAATAAATACACTAAAATATATTAAAAATGATGTGGCGGCTGATGTCGCCGAACCCAAAGCAGACCTAAATTATGGCCAGCACCTTGTCCTCTCTCCATTTGCTTATTATCAGTGAAGCGCTCACACCAGTGAGCATCTCCCTGTGTCTGTTGAAAGTCTGTTTGCAAATGCTCTGACTGGAGTCAAGGATAAAAGAACACTTAAAACCACAAAGCCAGGGCACTCTTCTACTGTGTATAAAAGTTATAAAAGCCTTTACTTTTCAAGGCTAGTCACAGAGAAAAGGGCCACAGGAAGACGAAGCCTTTTCTTTTATGTTTACACGTGAAAATAAAGAGCCTTGGCTTTCTGTTGTCGTTGATCCTGTGAAAAAATAAAAATGGACCTGTCTGCAGAGTGTGTGGAGATAAAAGCAGCGATGATTATTGTCATTATTCTCATGTTTGCAGTGAAATGAATGGTTTCCTGCTCAGTTTGCAGAGTACACCAGGAACCTGTTCAAGAACGACCCTCACCCCAATTTTGGAACCAGCATTCTGCTCCTCAATGTCACTGATGGTCATTTGCTTTAATTTTTCCCCCCACTAATAAAAAGTAGCATCAGTGATATGTTGCGAGAGCGAGGCGGCGGCGTGCGCTGAGTGTTGGAGCGTGTTAACGACGGAGTCATGACGGAGCCCTGGGAAACAGGCAGCGGGAGAGACGCTTCAGCTGGAATAACAGGCATGAAAACTGAACGCATCAAAGCAAAACGACTGCTTTGTTTTCTGCAAGCGTTAATTAAAGCAGCGGGATGGGGTTTTTTTTTTTTTTCCCTTCTCAGAAAATTTTTGATTCAGAAACCTTTTTGTCTCATTTTTCTTCTTCCAGTACCCCAGATAATTTGCTGTCGTCTTTTGTGAAAATCAAACGCTCCGTTGTGCTTTCTCTTTCTTCGCATGTATTACAGAGCTTTTTGTTTTTCATCGCTCAGTCATCACCACAACATCCCATCATCTACTGAAATACATTACATTTAGTTTTTTTTATTTTTTATTTTTTTATTTGATGGTTCGGTTTTTATTTGCAGGTCATTTTGCATTCCAATACTGACTTTTAACAGTCTGCTTTTCCTCGAGGCAAATAGAAAATCTGCTTCTTTTCAATGCAACTTTTGTTTTTTTTTTTTAGGCAATTTCTTCGCATTTGACTGCGTTTGTTTGAAAAGAAAAAATAAATAAATGCATTTCTGATTTTGACCATATTGTTCTTGGGAATTTCATTGGAATAATAAAAAAAAAAGACAGTAATAACTTCAAATAAAGCCGCTGATTTGGCCTCTCTCAGGAAAACCTCACTTCATATGTTTCACCATTGGAAGCAGGCTGATTTGCATTGGAAACAAGTGAAATTCCTTCACCCCCGCTGGCATTCACATCCTTTTCCTCCCCCCTTCAGTAAAGCAGAGCAGCGAAGTGAGAGGCTGCTGGGGTTACCTGTAACACCCGCTTGGTGAGGCCGGTCTTCTGGGCGAGCTGCTTGAGGTCCTTGGCGTCTGGGTTGTGGTTGATGGCAAAGTAAGACTTCATGGTCCTCAGCTGGTGGTGCTTGAAGGACGTCCGCATGCGCTTGGTCTTCTGGCTGGAGCTGTACTGGGAGTCCCGGTCCATGGACTCGCCGTCGTTCTCGTTGCAGCTCAGTGCTGCAGGCCAACAAGGAAACAAGGAGGGGAGAGCGGGTTAGCAAGGAGGGACTCGCCATGATTTCACTCTGCTTCCGCTGATTGGCTCTTTGTGTGTTGTGTCGAGTTTTCTCCCTTTTTTGACATAATTTTGATCCCAAATGTGTCAATCCAGGAGCATGAAAACAGCTCCAAATGTATCATAGATTCGGGATTTTAAATGTATTGTGTGGGCTTATTTCTTTCAATAAAATCAAAAGAGAAAATCAGAAAACTGCATCAAGTGACTCAATTTGAGGCCCGACTCTGAAGCTGCCTCACAACAGGGTCCATACACAAGACTAGGCAGAAAGAAAGAAAGACAAAAATCCCTTTCCTCATATTACTGACTATGTTTCTTTTTTTAATATGTTCAATAAAATGTTTCCTTCTCCACATTTAAATCAATACAAATCGCTAAAAGTGACACTGTGACCTGACAGCTGTTTATTCCAGCTGCAGATTATCCTCCTCCCCTCACCTCGACTGTCTGTCTGTCTCTATGTGCTGTCTTTCTATCCTGGGAGGAGGTGCAAGCCTGGCTTCACCAAACGCACACACACACACACACACAGACACACAACAACAACAACAACAACAACAACACACATGTATTTGTCCCAGCCTGCAAATTTCTTGGCAATATTCAAAGTGTTGCTGCATGCATAACAGTTCGTATTTAATATCAGAACACTGCAAATGATGAATATGAAGTGAGTGAAAACCATCAGAATAACACTTCACTTAATTAGTCCATACACACCAGGCAGAACAAATGCTGCTTTCCGGCCAAAGCATATGCTAGAGTGTTTTAACTGAAAAAAAAAGCAGCTTGTACATGCTTTCCCGCTCTTCTCCTCGTCCTCCTGCAGAACTGACTGCGTTTTCAGGAGCTGGGAGCTGCTGTGTGCAGCTCCAGGTCACCACATGTTCTCATGTGATCGTTCAGGTGAATGTCGTTTCCGGATGGAAACAGAAGAGGGCGCACTGCCTCTTTCCGCTCATCTCAGTCTCTGCTTCACGTTTATTTCCTCCAGTTTGTTTTCATTAAATACCCACAAGGAACAAAAGATCAAGAAACATTTTTACTATGAAATTTCCCTCCGTTTTCTTGAATTTTTAAGGTGACATGTTGTTAAAATTTCAGGAAAATAGGAATTTTCTTCCAGCACAGTCTGCCACTAACATGTGAAATCCTTTCTCTTGTGTTATTTAGAGTAGTTCCACTTCTATCACTGAGTCAAAAAGGTGGCTGCATCTTAAAATAAAGAAAGTAATGCTCTTGGATCCCAAAGCAAAAAATAGCAGTGAGAAGGAAATAAATACAAATGCACTTGTTGCAGCATATTTCAAATAAACCGACAGACTCATGAAAAAGTTTTCAGAAATCAGCTCAACTAAAATCATAACTTGTTTTGTTGCTCTTCTTATGACCCGTCTCAGCTTCAGAAATGACATTTATTTTGTTATCAACTCGATTTTAGGTGAATGCAGCAAAAGTTAAAGTCAAACTATCCAGAAAAAGTGAGATTCCATCCAGATAGTGCTGCTGCTAGAAAGTTATTGTGCTCCTTGCTCTCTCTTCCAGTGAATAACTCATCAAATCACATTAATCTGGCTGGTCCACACCCAGTTTGGCCTGGTCCCAATGCAAAAAAGGCTCCAGCAGTGTGTGTGTGTGTGTGTGTGTGTGTGTGTGTGTGTGTGTGTGTGTGTGTGTGTGTGTGTGGTGTGTGTGTGTGTGGCTGGGAAGGGCTGGGTGGGGGGTTTAAGGGCTGTAGATGTCTATAGAGCCTGACAAGTGGAAAAGGGCGAAAGCAAAAGCCGGAACATCAAAAAACTTCTCTTTTTATCCCCCAAAGAGGACATGGGAAAAAAATACAAAGTGAAACATCCACAGACTGATTAGTTTAGAAGATGATAGTTTAGAAACATTTGGTGCCATCCAGTTTTTTTCTTGAATAAATAGGTTTTTTTAGTAAATCTATATGAAGCTGCATGAAAAATGAAATCTACACATTTGACATATTCAAGCTGTTTGGCTAAAATTGATGTATTGCTCACTTTTTACATTTTTATTGATAAATTCTACTTTTTGTTTTTACCCAGCCTGGCCTCACATTTGGCCTGCATGCTCTTCTCTGTTTATAAGCTGGTATTCATGCTTATTCATGCACAATGTTTGGCCTCCACATGAATATGCCGCTGTTATTTCTCAATCGTGAGGTCAGTTGCAACTGCACTCGCGATTCTAACGAGAAAATTCCTTTAGTGACGCAAAAAAGTGGACTGAAGTCGACAAGAAGTGAATAAAACTAGAAGTAAAAATTAAAGATCGCTCTGAGTGCAATACAAAGGTGGCAAAATACATCACTGACGCCACTAAAGCTGGATGTTCCACTGATAAACTGTCAATATGAATAATCCAGCTAAGTTTGGTGTGATGAAGTAGTAAAAGCGTCACCATTAAGAACAGCTCAGACACAATCTGAATCCCTCCAGGACTGTTCAAATCATTCTCCATTAATGAAGTCTGTCAGCTTTAATCAGCACCATCACGCACGGTGGCTTTTTAGCAGCTTTGGCGAAAAATTCTGAAATTTTGGATCCGAGTTAGATCCAAAATAATTGTTTTGGAGTTATATAAATATTATCAAGCATTAAAATTTGAAAAAAAAAAAAAAAAACACGGAATATGCGATAATTTGGGCTTTTTAAAATTTTTAACTTCAGTCAAAAACAACAGCATCCCTGTTTTTGCAGAAATGTCTCCTTACCTGCGTTATAAGCAGCCAGCTCGGCCCCCGGCCCGGGGCTTTTCCTCTTCCTGGGCCGCCCTTTCTGCACTGTCCCCACGCCGTTGAAGTAGGATAGTCCGAGCGTGTTGGCCGGGCCGAGGCCTTTATGCGGGACAACGTCCGCGTGGTTAAAATGTGTCTGATATTCTCCCTGGATGAGAGTCTCAAAGTGCAGCCGACAGTACACCAGACTGTCCTTCATGCCAAAGTGGTCCCCGGTGGTGAGCATCTTGCTGCAGGTGGTGCAGGTGAAACAGTTGAGGTGGTAGACCAAGTCCCGGGCCCGCATCACCATCTCCGAGGCTGAGATCCCCAGGTGGCACCGAGCGCATCTCTGCACCGAAAATCTTCTGCGGACAACACAGAACCGTCATCAGCGGCTGGACATGGAGCCGTGACCCACCCGGCGCGTTCATGTGGCCACAGCAGAAAGTATGCTGCGGTGCGACCAACTTTTACGCACTGAAAACAGTGGCCGATATTTAACTATATAAAATATATATTAAAAATATATAGCGTAGTGCGTATATATAGTGCGTAAAAGTTGATCTGTTTGCTTATACAGAACGCACCGCAGCATAGTTTCTGGTGTGGCCATATTAACGCATCATATATATATATATATACATATATATATATATATATATATATATATATATATATATATATATATATATATATATATATATATATATATATATATATATATATATATCCACGGGGGGAGGAGGGGAAAGTCATTCTCCTCTGGAGAGCTGCTAACCTTTAAACTACCTATTTTCATGATTTTATTTTCTGTCTTTCAGTGCAGACTTGTAGCACCCACAGACAACGTGCTTCAAATCTTTTCTTTCACTCATTCGTTGGATTTGTGAGAGAAACACTTGAACACTGTGGAATTTGAAGTAAAAACAGCCACACACAGATAATTGGCTATTGCACAAAATATCGTGTGCAATGTCACCAGGTCCACAAGCATGCTTTAAATCAGGAGAGATCGAAATAATGCAGAAATATGCCTATTTCTAAAATGTAGCAATTTATTAAAAAAAAAAAAAAAACGAAATCTTCTTGACACATTTTTGAATTAAAGATATTATAAAATATTTCTCTCCTGTCTATACGTGGAGCTCCGTTAACTTACTGAATGTAAATATCCACCTAATGTGGAGCATTAGGTGGATATTTGCAGCTGTGGGAGAGGACTGGCGTCTACAAACCACTAACAGCACTGTTTACGCCGGGCACTTGTGGATGGAGCTCCGGGCCAGGTGCGCCCTCCTACCTGTAGTAGTCCTCCTTGCAGTAGATGCTGCCGTCCTTACTGAAGCAGGTGAGCTCGGACTCCAGGTTGAGTTTGCACTCGCAGCACTTGAGGCAGCGCATGTGCCACTGCTTGTCCACGGCCAGCAGGTAGTAGCGGTCCGAGATCTTCCTGCCGCATCCCGCGCACAGGGCCACGCGCTCGCTGGTCATACACGGCATGGACTGCAGGTGAGAGGCACGAGGACACAGCGTCAGGACAAAGTCACACACACGTGGAAACATTCTGCGTGGAGTCCTGACAGTAGGTCAGCCCAACAGGACAGAGGGGACAGATACTGAGAGTCCTGGTGCGTGTGCATCTAACAGCATTTAGCCCCGGATAGGAGCTGAAACACGGCGAGGGCATGGACATATTTACAGGAAATATTCCAGGAGTTCAAAAAAATTGCATAAAATGATCAGGCATTTTCCTAACAACGACCCTAGTAATATAATACACGGATATTGCAGTGATAATTGTAGTGAAATTTCCTTTTATAGCCGCCATCTAGGAAATTCGAAATATTCAAATGTGTATTTTGTCACCATAAAGAAAGTAATGGGCCACAATTACTGTGCAGAGTGGCTGCAGTGAATAATATGAATTACTCAGATACCACAGGAGGCTGGGTTAAGATTTAATAGCGCCATTAATGGAATAGTGCCACTAGTCACCGTCTGATATGGAAAATAAAAAGGAGACATACACATAAATTGGAATTTTTGCATAAAATCGTCACCAATGTTCGTTAACACGCGATGTGAAGTTAGAAAAATATCGTAATATTGATGTGTATGGACAGTCATGTGTGTGTTTCTAAAAGACTAAAACCATAATGTTGTAAAAACGGTTGGATGAATAAAGTAAAGCTCTGTGAAGGCTCTGTTGTTCTAGAGAGGCCTGTAAAACAGAAACCCACAACACAGGCGCACTTCTACAAAGCATATACAAATATTAAAGCACATTTTTTTAAAATGTTTTTTTTCCCCATTTATCTAGTTGAATTTTCATTGCAGTATGTTTATTAATTTTTTTTTTTAACTTTGTGAGCCACTGGTTTCTGAATTGTGTTGAATAGTTTCTGTTTTATAAAATAGGAAATAAAAAGACAGGATCCTAAATAAGAATTAAAACTTGTGCTTTGTGCTTATTTGCCTGCAGAAAACTCTTTTTTAAATTTTGTTTTGGAATCATTCAGATAGTAGTTTGGAAGGTGCGCTGCTGGCCACATTTAACGTGGGATGGAAACGCACGTTTAAAGGAAAAAAGAACTGTATGTTTGCTATTTTAGTCATCTTTTTGTTTCTTCAATAATTCTGCAGCCTGTTCTTCATTTTGTCTGAAGCTCTGCTGGACTAGAACAAGTTTTAGATGAAGCTGCTTTTGGCCTGTTGTAGGAACTTTAAAAAAAAAAAAAATAGATAAGAAGCTGGACATTTAGCGGACACTTTCCCTCCGTGTGGATTTGGAGTAAAAACAAAGTGTTTGGAGCTGTGAGAGCGCAGCCACTGTCACATGCTTCCAGGCTGCCATGCTGCCTGCACTAACAAGCCGAAAGGGCCGGAATGAATCTCTCCTACCGTCTCTGATTCTCCCATATCGATGGCTGAACTGATGGCTGCTGACTCGCTCTTTCCTCTCCGGTCCATTTCTTCCACCACACCGTGCACGTCGCCTCCAGGGAGGCCATGGAAAAGCATCGTTGCCGCAGAGGGGAGGATATTATAACTGTTCTCTTCGGATCTGTAAGCCAATATGTCCATCAGAGGCAAAACCCTGCGCAATAATGCCACTTAGAATTCTCGATTTTTTTTTTCTTAAAGGTTTTCCTTTCTTGCCGCGAGGAGTGAGAAATCCAAATCAGGGAGGAAAAAATATGAGCGAAGAATTGGACACGTGTTCTCCACACTACGTCTCATCTGCCAATGGAAACCGTCATCCGAATTTCTGCAGCTCTCATTATTAATAAGCTATAATTAATTCATTAGTAACTGCACAGATTCCACTTATCTGTTCTGAATCTGTTTTCTCTCAGGTGAAATGGTATTTTATGGTATTAAAAAATGCTTTTTCTATGTTTTCTTTTCCATTTACGGTGAATAAACATACCAACTATGAAAGCCCCGCTGCATGGGTCTCAGCACCGAAGCCTCCTCGGATGTGGGAGAAATGTTTCAGGATTTCGACGGTCTGAAAGGCAGAATTCTCCCTTTTTATCTGCTCAACAATTAGCAAGTCTGTACAAGTGGCAGTGCCAGGAGCTCTGCAGTAGCCTTCTACTGCATTAGAAAAATTATATTTCCAAAAAAAAAAAAAAAAGAAAAGCTGACAGAGAGCCCGTGAGAAAGGCTTCTTCCCTCCTCCAGGTTCAACAGTCCAAGTTGATGCTTACAGCAGATGATTTATGTCGATCAAACTACTTTTTCTTTGCAGCGTAAAATGGAAAAAAAAAGAATCAAAAAATCAAAACACAGGCTTTGCTTTATAAAATCCCGCCGGTCGTCTGGGAGAAGCAGTTTTCCTTGACAGTAGTCTGTGTAGTTAGTGTTTTGTCTTTTGCCAGAGAGGCTGCATGCATGTGCGTAACTGCAGAAGAGGAGGAGTTGGCTTTACGTTGACTGATGATAGGCGAGTGTTTGCTGGCCGCCCAAAACCGCCGTTCCTCCTTCTCAGGTCCCGGTTGGACTTTCCGCTCCTTATCAACGCGGCCCTGTTGCGTCACGACGCACCATTTATGTTCATTGGCTGTTCCGCCGTCACCGAAATGTTTGGCTATACTTTTTACTGACCGGTCTGGAAAAGAAGCAGTCCCTCTGCCTCCGTTACGCACGGAGACCACCGGCCGCAGACACGACCCCCCGACTCACCTCCTCATTCGGAGCCGCGGCTTTGAACGGTCACTTTTAGAGAAAGAAGAAGAGTCAGACTGGGAGAGATTGTTCTCAGGTGCTGGAGCTTGTTTTTGTGTGCGTGCGTGTGCGCGTGCGTGTGCGCGCTGAGGAGGTCTGCTGGGACTTTTACTCAAGTGACGCACAGAGAGGGTTCCACACAGCAACGGGCTCTGAGAGCAGAAAGTCTCCAAATAAACCCTGGAATACAGACACGTATTTATCTATTTAAAGGAATTAAATAATTTTGAATGAAAAAGGAGACAAAATTGAAACAATTAGACACGAAGCATCCCCGCAAAACATCCCCTTATTGGATGAAACTGCTTATTGACCTTCTCACAAAACACATCCACAAATGTGACGTCTTCATACTCAGAAGCTTTATTTTCTGTGAGTGTGTGGCCAGACGGAAAAGCAAGGCCCGGAGATGTCACATTTCACCACAAAGAATAAACAACACGAGATATCAAGCTCCACTAATGAAGAGAGAACTTTATTGATAGGAGGGGGGAAAAAGAACAACTTTGTTTTCATGCGTAAAAATCATGTGGTATCTGTTCATGTCACCTCTGCATTTTACAATCACTGATCCATTTAGTTATTTTTGTTTGTTTGTTTGTTTGTTTTTAGTTGTATGTGCTTCCTAGAAAGTGCTTCATCTCCTGAACGTCTCTCTGTGATTTGATATCATTTGCAACCCAGCGGCTTCACTCATGTATTTCCTCCCCCATACGGTGCGAGCAGTTTGGTAACAGCAGCGGGGGCTGCGGCATGAGGCTCAACTGATCCCGGATCCGCTCATTCTAATTAGCTCTCTCCTCTTAATTGGGAGGGGTGGGGGGGCTTGGGGTGGGGGAAGCGGACTTCGTCATCAGAGGACGTGTTTGAGGACCGGAGGAGAAGGTTTGATCTCGCACAAAAGACGTTTAGTTTCGCAGCGGTGTGGGAGAAAATGATCCGTTATCATATCACTGCTGCCTTTTGTTATTTGGAAGTCAATTCAAGCAGAGAGAGGGAAATGATCCCGAT
Organism: Amphiprion ocellaris; assembly: GCF_022539595.1. Taxonomy (NCBI): domain Eukaryota; kingdom Metazoa; phylum Chordata; class Actinopteri; family Pomacentridae; genus Amphiprion; species Amphiprion ocellaris. The sequence goes on along the minus strand of NC_072771.1, from coordinate 8,395,143 downwards.
CCATTCAACTATCCCACCTAGTGACTTTTTTTTTTTTTTTTTTTTACACAGAGGAGCATTATTTTAGAAACACGTCAGAATTTTTATTTATTTCTTCTGCTTTCTTGATATTTCTAATTTCGTTTATCTTCCAAACATACCTGTCCTCCACCTCCTGCCCCTCCCGCGCGTAACAGCTCGCTTTTAGGTTATTGTGAAGTTTTATAGCACAAATATGATGTTAAGCTCCTAAATCCTTATGCAAATCACCCTCTCTGTAATACCCTTAATTGAATACATGCATATTTATCATCTGCGTTTTCTATCTGCTATAAGGCTGGCTTTATACATTAAACATAGTGGCAGCGGGCATGTCTGGGGGCGTGTATGAAATATGATATTAGGTGGTAGTGTAAGATTAAGGAGGAAAAAAAATCAGTTTGTATGTATTTGTATCTTGAAGGAGCAGTCTGGCTTGTTTCTCTCATTTGACTGAGGAACGAATGGAGAAGAACGCGGAGTTTATAGAGGATTTATGCAAATATAGGCCCAGGTCCGCACCATAGCCTGGAATATTCTCAGTAATGTGTGCTCACAATGTTCACAGCAGCGGAGGAGAAAAGTCACAATATGATAATTAACAACCGTTTCAAGTGTGTTAAGGCAGAGCTGCGCTGGTTAAAATAGTCCAATATTTAATTCATCTATGGTGCGTTTATTTAAAAAGGTAAAACTGAATTAATCACTGTGCTCCCATCCTCCCTCCCTCTGACACACACACACACACACACACACACACACACACACACACACACACACACACACACACACACACACACACACACACACACACACACACACACACACACACACACATTTTCTTAAAACGTGGGGGCAGTAGACTCACATCTTCAGGAGAGGATTTTCTGTTTTTGGCATATTTCAGAAAATATGAACTAAATCAAAAGACACAAACCATCACAGCAGCAGTCTGTTGTCAGGAAGCCATTAATGCTGCTGTATACATGCATCCTCCTCACCAGGCTATATTCTAAAAGGCCACCTCAGTGGATCCTCAGCATGCAAAAGTAATGGAGTAACTAATTAATAAAGCTGTGAAGCCCCGCTCAGTGCTCAACGCATTACACACTGAATCCTAAACATTTAGTTCATACAAAAAATATGACTTTTGTCTTTAAGTTTAGTTATTTCAGAAAAGCACAGTTTGAATAGGAATTTTCTGTTGTATTTTATTGTAAACATTGCTGAAAGTTTCCTGAAATAGTATTAGAGCCATGTTCTGATAAGTATCCATGTATTATATGTGTGCTCAAACTGCAATCAGGTTTATTTTTTAAATGTTAGCAACATTGTATTTTTATTTTAAAATTAAACATTTGTGCAAAATAAAACATTTTGCATAAATGTGATCAACACCCCAACCATTACATTAGCCATTTGAAGTAAATAAATAAACACAATTTTATTTATATATATATATATATATATATATATATATATATATATATATATATATATATATATATATATATATATATATATATATATATATATATATATATATCAATCAGCCAATTAGCACATTGACAATGTCTAGACTGGATTTATTATTCATTTCATAGTATCTTTAATGAAAAAAGCTGCTTTTCCTTCAAAAATAAGTACATTTCTAAGAAACCTCAAACTTTTGAACTATATATTATCAGAATCAGAATTAAAAAATGCTGAAAAAAAATCTAAATCTGAGAGATTCTAAATACAAAATGCTGCAAGTATAAGAAGTACTGTGTAAAAGTAAGTGTAAACAAAGTACTGTAATTTACTTAAACCAGGGCAATACATTAGAATACAACTTAAATTACAGTATTGCACATGAGGTTGAATACTGTATATGTATTGGATATTGCTCTGATAGTATACAGACAGTGAGATCCTTCCAGGTTTCTGAGACCCGTCAGTTCTACAAAATGTCTTCATATAACATCACAGTTTCCTGTAGAATTTTATTCCCATCAGCCACTCCTAGTCCTAGAAATCACGTGGCCAGCACTGAATATTGAGGTGTTAATAATTAAAGTTTGCCAACATCACTGTAAACTATTTCTTCAGAGTTTCCTCCCAAACTTTCTTCCTATCCAGGAGGAAAAGACTCCTGTGAAACTAAGACTAATGAGCCTGTTGTTTAAGGCTTTGCTCTGTACAAAAGATACACGGATTTGTCAGCTATTACTGACAAACACGTGATATTTATTAGAAGTTTTAAAAAAAAAAGGCTGGTGGTACTTTGAAGCCAGTGTTAAATTGAGTAAATAGAAGGTTAGAGAGCAGTAATCCTAATAACCACTATGGATCTAATGAAGCGACGGTGTGAGCAGCTAACTTAAACACTTTGTTGAAAAGGTGTGTGTGTTTGTGTCTATGTGTGTGTGTGTGTGTGTGTGTGTGTGTGTTAGGGGGTGGTGTTGCTGCTCGTCGACGGCTAAAATGCTGATGCAGCTCCACTGATTACTCCTTGTCCCGTAATGATTTCCAAACGGGGCGGCCATCAATAACACAAATCTGCATTTCTCAGAAAAACATCACCCTCGTCAGGCTCCTGGCATCTTTTTGATCTCTCCGTTTTTTTTAATTGTTTTCTGCATAAAGGTAGAGGGGAGGCGTCGGGGTGCACGGCTTTAATGGGATGCTGCTGTGGAGGTGGGGAGCGGGTTACACGCTCTCTGAGGAGAGCTCTGCTGTAATTAAGAAAAGGGAACAAAGCATAGGAGACTAAAAACACATGAAAGGCAGGAAGCGGATCACCTAATCACTGTACGTGCGCCGTTCACGTCGTCGCCGCCGTGCACGGGCGCGCTTTCAACGCACGAGCACACCTGAGCCTCTCACACGTCACTGCCATCCACGCAGAGTTGTCTTCTTCATCACATACACTGCCACCATCACACCGATTCCTGTCCAAGGGAATGCCATCTTCAGGGTCACGATATGAATGTCAACAAGAAAACATGTTTTACTACTTATTCATTTAAATAAATAAAATAAATGCAGCGAAATAGTTAACTTCTGGTACACTACCATTTAAAAGTTTAGGGTCGCTTAGAAATGTCCTTATTTTTTTGAAAGAAAAGCAGGTTTTTGGAATGAAGATAACATGAAATGAATGATAAATCCAGTGTAGACATTGTTAATGTGGTAAATGACTATTCTAGCTGGAAACAGCTGATTTTTAATGGAATATCTCCATAGAGGTACAGAGGAACATTTCCAGCAACCATCACTCCTGTGTTCTAATGCTACATTGTGTTAGCTAATGGTGTTGAAAGGCTCATTGATGATTACAAAACCCTTGTGCAGTTATGTTAACACATGAATAAAAGTGTGAGTTTTCATGGAAAACATGAAATTTTCTGGGTGACCCCAAACCTTTGAATGGTAGTGTTGGTCAACTTTAACTCATTTAGAGCATCCTTAACTAACATAGAGCAACTTTAATTAATATAGAGTAGCTTTAATATAGAGCAATGTAACTCGCTTTAGAGCAACTTTAGCTATTACAGAGCAACTTGAATTCATGTACAACACCATTCAAAAGTTTGGGGTCACGCAAACTTTTGAACAGTAGTGTATTTTTCAGAGGATTCGATTGAGCCTCGGTTTTTCATCAGAAAGCAAGTGGACCTTGAGTGAAGTCATTTTATTGTTTTGTATCTTTTTACTTAACATTATTGTACAATTTTTAGCTAATATTTGTCGCATTCCTGTAAAAACATGTTAGTCTGTGTAGTTTGCGTCTAAACCAAGACAAGGGCTGCTGGTTAGTCAACACAACCCATGACCTCATCAGTAGTTTTAATCAACTCATTGTTTTTTAAGTTTTTTTCTGAAAGTGGTTTTGTTCCCTGTCACAATTAACAAGGTGACATCAGTGTTTTTGGTGGCAGTCATTGGTTGGATGCAGTCAGCACTGCCTACAAAGTAAGGGGGTACTATCAAACCAATGCAGGACTCACAGGTGGTTTGTACACTGCAGATGACAGCAGTACAGCACGATACAAGGACAGAGCGAACACACGGCTACCAACACTGGTTGCTAAATGGTCAGTCAGATGTTTTGGGAGAAAATTTTATTAGTCAGATTATTTGATAAAAGAGTCAATAGATGCATTGATAGAAAGCAGTCCTAAGTGGCAGCACCAAGTGGACCTCGTCACAGATCGATCCACAGAACAGTGCTATCAGTGACCATTGGTGGCCCACGCCCACAGACGAGCCACATTTCAACGAAGCCTCATGCAGACTTGTGTGTGAAGCAGGTTGTTTGGTCGGTTCAACTTCTTGTTGGTGCTGGAAACAGATTTGAAATGAAAGCAGCCACAGCTCTGGACGTACTCATTATACTGCCAATTAGTGACAAGTACATCTTCCATGTATCTTTGAGGAGGGATCATGTGAGCTTTAGGGGTAAAGCCACCAACTATGAACTGCGATGCTCCTTATCTGAGGTCATCCACATTGTAAACCATTTTAATTTATTTTGATTTAGATATTTAAGTTCCTCCTAAAAATGTGAGTTAACTGCACCTTGGTAGATTCTTTAGTTCAAAGCTTTCCTAGAAGTTGTGAAAGTCTATAACTATCCATTCATCCAGCCATTATCTGTACACTTCTTAATCCTCATTAGGGTCACGGGGGGCTGGAGTCTATCCCAGCTGAATTAGAGTGAAGGCAGGGGACACCTGGACAGGTAACAGTCTATCACAGGGCTACACATAGAGACAAACAATCACACTCACATTCACACCTACAGACAATTTAGAATCACCAGTTAACCTGAGCATGTTTTTGGACTGTGGGAGGAGAAAACCCACGCATGCACAAGGAGAACATGCAAACTCCATGCAGGAAGATCCCAGGAAGGTCGGGACGAGAACCGGGAATCTTCTAACTGCAAGGCGACGGTGCTAACCACTGATCCACTGTGTAGCTCCAGTCCAACACTAACTCAGTAAAATGTAATGAACTTGAGAAAGCAGGTTCAATCAGCCTAAATTGGATCAACTGACAGACAGCTGCTACAGATAGACTTGCTTAAAGAGCTTTTTCTTCATTTAGCACTGAGAACTTCCAGCCTCAGCAGAGTCTTTACAAAGACGGTCTGTGAAGCTGCTCCTGGTTAGGGTGAGATAAATGATAAGTCTACAGTTGAAGGGACTGAATTCAATTGTAACCTTTGCAATGATTAGAACTGTTTGATTACAATGAAAACTTAACTAAACTTAAAGACACAGCAAGTTTCCACCATGTCGATTTTCTCAAACTACAAAAACCAAAGGTCTCTGGGAAGTTTTAACTCTCTAACAGAGCATCCTGGGACTGCCAAATCTGCTTTATTTCCTATAAATGTAATTGAATGAATTGGGTAAACTCACAGCTTAGCATTCAGTTAAAAATCTAAAAGTGATCTGATAATAAAAATTAGATATTTTAAGTTCACTTAACTAGAAACTCTCAAATTTCAAATGTTTGCATTAAGTGATGAATTGATTTGACTAAATTCCTTTATGGTGTTATGTAGTGCAAGAACCTTTTGTTGCATTTCTTCCTCCATCTCTCTCCCATCATTTTCCATCACCTCTCTCTGCTCTCTATCTAACAAAGGCATTTAAATGTCAATTAAAATGTATCAGCTGAGAAAGAAAACAGCAGAGCTTTTAGATTTCTGACATTTTTTGGCTAACTTTGCTAAGGAAAAAGAGGATTTTTTAGAAGGAGCATTAAATCCTTGAGTTATCTGGAAAATGTTGGTGTGGAAATCTTTGGACATTTTTGCAGTCTTCTTGTGAGATACTGGACAGCTTCATCCTTTAGAACTTTTTAAATGATTTAATTAAGAAAATAAATGTGATGTATGGCTAGAGATGGTGCCATGGATGCAGAGGGGCGACGGGTTCTGGTGTCCCTGCAGGAGGGAACCTGGACGAGGTGAGAAGAGACAGAGATGGAAGTGAAGGAGACGGGACAGAACTGGGACACTCACATCTGGTATTGTAGCATCCATCCATCCAAACGTCAGTCCTATAAAATCAAAGACCTGAAAGGAATATCAAATTCTTCTCTTTGCTTGATAAAGATCTTGATCCAAAAGGGCAGAAAAATTACTCACAAACAGTGGATCTAAGGTTTAAGTTCTATGCTGGATTGACATCTCTTATCTTTTACTATATACACTACAGTTCAAGAGTTTGGGGCCATCCAGACAATTCCATGTTTTCCATGAAAACTCACGCTTTCATTCATGTGCTAACATAACTGCACAAGGGTTTTCTAATCATCAGTTAGCCTTTCAACACCATTAGCTAACACAATGTAGCATTAGAACACAGGAGTGATGGTTGCTGGAAATGTTCCTCTGTACCTCTATGTAGATATTCCATTAAAAATCAGCTGTTTCCATCTACAATAGTCATTTACCACATTAACAATGTCTAGATCAGGGGTGTTAAACTCATTTTAGTTCACTGGCCACATTCAGCCCAATTTGATCTCAAGTGGGCCAGACCAGTAAAATCACAGCGTAATGACCTATAAATAACCACAACTCCAAATATTTCCCTTTATTTTAGTGAAAAAAGTTAATTCTTTAAATGTTCACATTTTATGAGCTATCTTTTTTGGCAAAAAATTATGAACAACCTGAAAATTCTTTAAAAAATAAGTTAAATTACAACAACATTATGCCTTAGTTTATTATTTAGAAATTACAACTTCCAGATCAGAGTTTATTTTATTCACAGATATGTGGAACTGAATGATATAATGTTTTATTGTATGATCAGAATGACAAATGTCAGACAAAATAGACAGAAAAACAACAAAAACAAGATAAAATATTCCAAAAATATGACAAAAGAAAGGAACAAAATGACAAAAAAATGGACAAACGACACAAGCAAGACTAAAAAGAAAGACAGTCGACAAAAATGATACACAAAACAATGAATAAAGCGAAACACAAAAGGAAGACAAAAACACAAGCAAGACAAAAAGGAAACACAAAAACAAGAAACAAAATGACAAAAAAATTGACAACAAAAGCAAGACAAAAAAGAAAAAAACAACAAAAACAAGAGAAAATATTACAAAAATGAGACACAAAAGAACAACTTGTCATGGTCTATAAATTATTTCAAATTTATAGTTTTTTGAAATTTGCAGTTAATGTCTTTTTTGTAATTTTTGCAATTTGTTAAATGGGCCAGATTGGACGCCACATGTTTGGCACACCTCTGGTCTAGACTGGATTTCTGATTCATTTAATGTTGTCTTCATAGAAAGAATCTGCTTTTCTTTTTAAAAATAAGGACATTTCTAAGTGACCTCAAACTTTTGAACGGTATTGAATACATGACATTCTGTCTTTACATGAATGTATTCCAAGTTTGCACGTTGCTCATTTTTAATAAATACTCTGAATGACGTGTCTTACATTACTGGGAAACTGGTAAGACGACAGCACAGTGTCTGGTTCACTATGGAAACGAGGAAATTAGGGAAGGATGTGAAGAAAAGGGAAAGATTTTTAAATGCCACAGAATGAAAGTAAAACTCAAACTCCACTAACTGAAGGGAAAAAAAAAATGTCACAGTATCACATCATTAGATTGACAGGAGATCTCCAGGAAAAGATCCAAAAATAAACAGCAGACAGAGCTGTGGAGGACGACCCAACAGGAATACCGCAGTAATGACCCGTCCAAAAATTACAGGTAGTAGCAGTAATGGCAGGAGGAAAGAGCAGTAAATGTAGGAGGAGGGCAGCAGTGAAGAACACAGCCGCTCCGAGTCAAAGCGCCCTAATGCTTCTTTATTTTCCACTTTTCTGCACAACATATTGCAGAAGTCATCGCGTACACTGAGGCAGCATATGTTCATACCACCACAGCGTTGGGAAATGACAGAAAAAGGCATCGTGTTCTATATTAGGCACAGAGGTGGAGGTGGAAATGATTCTATACGGATGCACAATAGTTGGATGTGAGGAATACATGCCTTGTAGTTTTTTTGAAATTATTATTTTCTGATTCTAGCTTTTAAAAAGGGAATTTGGGGGAAAAAATGTCACATTTTAGTTTATTACCTCAATTGTGTATATAAATTGCTCACATATATTATAAAAAATGAAGATCACCTGCACAAAAAGACAGATTGAAAGCCCCTAATGTTTAGTAAGTTAGTCAGTTTCAGCTATACTAGAAATCTGGACTCTTTCTAGTAGAGCTGAAACTAAGGGGATGAAATTTTGAAATATTGGACCACTTATAGAATCTATATACAAGTGTGAATTTTCCTATGGAGAATGCAAATTTAGAATTTTGTAAATTAAAAACACTTGGACTATAATGGAATATTGATAAACTACCTGTACAGCTGTGGTGTCATATTCATTATATGGAGAAGCATGAACAGAAGCTCCACATTGTAAATTGTACTATTGTGTTGTTTATATTATATTAGACTGCTGCATTTACAAATACGCATTATTTTAATGATTCAGTTGTGGTAAAACATAAAAAAAAAACATTTTATTGTGAAATTAATGCAGCTGAAGTATAAAGTAAATAGTAAGAAGATACAGTTTTATTTCACCTTTAATAACCGCAGTGAGAGGTAATCAAATGCTACACATGTAGAAGCACAAAAACAGCCAGTCAGTGTTAAAAAAAATGCTTAATGAAAGATAGACACCATTTTTCTTGCAGCTGATCTGTGCATATTTTTTTATATTCTACTCAGTCATTCCACTCAGTTTCAGTCAGCCTAACTTGGAATCTTTACATATTCCAAGATACATTAACATATCACCTTACATTACTACAACTCTTAAAACTTATTTTAACTTGAAACAAGCAAACCCATCTGGTTCCATTTAGCAAAATTAAAGAAAGGGCCATTTGGGTCATTCCAGAATTGGAGGACATTTTATGTCCCAAACATCAAATTTCAAATAATCCATGTACAAAATACTAAAACATGCAGTTGTTGTGTAAATGTTCTTGTTCTGAGACCAAATCTAAAAAAAGTAGGTGGAAGGAATGTTTGACAATGTTTTTTAAAATATCAAATCAGTCTGGAGTTCCCCCTAAAATGCCATTATTCTCTTGTCCCAGCGCCCTGATGACCAAACTGAATCTCAAATAAAACAGTTAAAATGGAATTTAAATCACCTGTTTTTGGTATTATTTTTTCATTGATGTCTCTTGTAACTGTGGGAATATTTTTTTAATCAACATAATATTCTGAATAATAAATATTATGCATGGAACTTGCATCCCACAACATGTTAGCATAACCTTTTTAGCTGGCAGAAGAAGCAGAAAACAGTGACTCACACTGTTTGATGATGGAATTAACATCATCAAACTGTTTTCTGAAAGAATGGGTAGAGCAAAGCTATGTCCTCTCCTCTATTTTTTAAATTTTTAAAATATTTTCATCACATTGTCAGCCTTGATTGAATGTCTCATTCTACCTCATATTATCAGGATCAGACTAATTCTTTTGACTGTTTTCCATCAGTGAGTTTGTCCTCTTGGTCAGCAGTAACAGCTAAATATCTAGCTTCTACTGCTGAGAAAAAGCTAACATTAGCATGGATTAGCAACCCTGTTACTGTGATTAGAGTAGGGTTAGCAAACAACAGAAAACATGGAATAAAAATGCTACCACTGATGTGTAAGCTGAGCCAATCAAGCCTTTGATAGTTTATTACCTATAAATATAAATATGAAGCAGAAAACTGTAAAAGAGAAGGTTTGTTTTGCAAAAATCTTGAGGTCCAAATGTCCTCCAGTTCTGGAATGACTGGTATATTTTATGTAACATATAACATAAATGATATTTTACATTCCAGAGGAGTGAAATGTGGTTTCTCTCACGTTCTCCAACTAAAGAACAAGAGTTAACAGAAGCTCACACACAGATTCGTGATAAGATCTATCAGGGTGAGCTTACGTTGTTGGAGCAATTTGAGTTTTTATCTTAAATGCTGATAATTTAACTTTCTAAGGGCTAATAACAACGTGTAGTGTTATTTATGCCAAGGAACATGAGTTACAGTTTTACATCAAGTTTATTAATTGGCATTTTGCCTATTATTTTATATTTGATAAGGCACAACAGCAAAACTAAAACTAAAACTGCAGTTGTCTCTGGAACCCAACTGAGGATGTAGCACTTCCATATTTTTCGACCTTCCAGGATGCCTCTCATATATTCTATTACACCAAATACATTTCACCACTGACAGAAGTAAGGATGCATTACCTAGCAGATTTCAAAAGCAATGTGTAAAACTTTGGTTTTAAATTCTAATTAGTGGACCATTTTATATTTTATTACATGCAGCCATGCCACATAATATGGACAAGATGACTGAAATAATCAAAGACAAAGATAGAGTTTACAATGCAGAGGACAGAACAACGCGAAGGACACTTAATCACTAAATTAAACAAAGCGTACTGTACTGTTCACTCATAGAAACTGCTATTTCATAGTACACGAGACAGAGGCACCATGAGTCACTGTGGCACGATAAACCTTTCTCAAAATGGTCAGCTAACCCTCCAAATCTGTTTATTTTTTTAAAATTGAGATGGCAAGCTTTCCCCCTGACAACAGTTGTATCCTGAAAGGAGATAATCAATAATTAGCATTGTCCATTTATCTTCTTTCCCATCCCAGAGTTGCGGTATAGGATTTTTTTTCTCCTGGTTTTGTGTGGTGCCATGCTCCCACCCCAGCCCTGTCAATCAGCCCCAGACTGCGAGGACCACAAAAGAAGCTCATTCTGCCACAGGAGCCCCTCTTTGGAGAGCAACTCTAAAACTTACATGCCTCTTATTTGTTGGGTCAAAGGTTAAATTGCTGACCCTCCCCTCCATTCCTCCCTCTCGCCCTCCCCACCGTGGCCAAGCTGTACTCGGAGTCTTATATTTACATGGATTAGAATCCTTTCACCCTAAAGAAAAGAGCTGGTTCACAGTCAAAGCCCGAGGAGCAGTCCATGCTGCCTGAGTGGCCACATTATTCACTGGCAGACAATGACCATATTGTAGTTATGTGGAAAAGGAGGGGGCAGGAGGAAAGAGAAATCCCCCCGCCGACCCCCCACCCCCTTTTGCCATAGCAAAGTCCTGCACTTGTGCCACAGAGAGGGGAGGGCCGAGCCCCATACGCTTTTTCAAGCAGAGCAAACAAAGCCTGCCCACTGTGAACAAGATGAAGATGTCAAAAGCTTTTAGGCAGGGGTGGGGGGGGGAGACAGGGTTTAGGGGATAAACCAACAAAACAAGTAAAAAGGTCTTTCTCAAATGGATAAATCCTACTAAGTCTACATTTCCACATCAGATTTACTCTCTCCTGTGACATCCTCTCCCTCTCAATAACCTCTCTAAATCAAACCATGCAGGACTACAAGAAGCGGAAAATTTTGCTATAGGGCGGGGAGGGACGCTGCTTGTTAGCGCAGCATCTGCTTGATTTTGTGTCAAATCTGACAGAAAAGTTTTAATCTTCTTTTAGGAAACTGAACCTGCTAAGTGCAGTATTTTACAGCAGCCTTCTGAATAACAGCAGTGACCAGGGTCAGGAAGAGAACTGTTCCTTCAGAAGAAGATTTTTAAACGGTGACATCATTTAATTTGTCAGTTTATCTGCATTAAATGAACATTTGGGAGCTTTAAAATTCAGAATTTCCTTACTGCAGACAGTGTAAAATCCTCTTTCTAGATTGTTCTGTTGTATTTATAGGAGGATATACATACATATATCAATGCACAGATATTTCACCACAATATACACCTTTGGCAGTATGATGTCTCAACGGACAGAAGCCCAAGGCAGTGTGGAGTGAATGACATAAAGAGGCCTGGTACACAGCCACAGCCGATTCACATGCAAATAGCCAGCCTTGCACTGACTCTGATTAACTCCCTGTGAGTTCATAGTTTCTCTGTTAACAAAGATTTAACCGCCTTTGAGTGAAGCGGTACATTAAGTGGGGAGAGACAGAGGGAGAGGGAACTGGTAGCAAACCTTACTGTAAAGCCCCCTCAGGACATAATGCAACCTTCGTCTTGTCGGGCTAATCCGCCTCGCAGATGCAGGACAGAGTCGGTGCTGGTACAAGGAACAAAAAAAAAGAGACAAAAGAAAGCAGCGCTCTTGTTTTTCATTCCATCTCAGCAGCAAAAGTCCTCGAAAACCCCATGACTAAACTGAGTGAATGACTTGAGATTGAGCCAGTCAAGAGCTGTGTGCCCAGTGGACCCTGTGAATGAGAATGGGTCATGCTGCTCTATAGCACAGCCTGTATTTGGTTTTCAACAACATCCACACAATGTCACAGTCCCACTGACTTCATACTGACTAAAAAGCAGCCTCACCAGGTGAAAGTTGGTGTAGTTCTCAGACAGCCGGGGTTCAAGCCTGCAGGCCAAGAGAACATGTATGTTTAAGTCCATGCATGGGAGTGTTTTGGGGTGTTTGCCCCTATCAACACTGGGTTCAAATCAAAATTAAGCATTCATAAAAAGTCAGAAGAGCATGGCCAGAATGACACACAACTGAAAGCATTCACCATTGAAATAACAGAGACAGTAAATAAGCAGCAACAGTCCAGTGGTGAAGCCGGTCTGGCTGCGCTGTAGTTGCTCTACTGGTCACTAGATGGCTGCTCCAAAAAAATCCCAAGCTATGCTGAATTTCATGAAAAAAACACAGACTACATATAAACGATAGACAAGGAAGAGCATCACACATGCATTCTGTCTAATGCATTTGTGAGGGGTGACTCTTCTGGTGGTTCAACAGAGTATAAGTTTACAAAATAATGACCTCATTTCTCATCTAATCTGTTACCTTAGTAAACATTCTCCTAATAACTACATGGTCTCATCCAAGTTCATTTGTGTGATACAAAGTCAGTACATGCATTTTGTGCATTATGCTTGGGTTTCAGTAAATAATTTTCTGTCTTTTTTTTTATATATATCATTGAAAATGATTGTTCTGTGAAAAATATTAACCCCACAAACCCCAGGATGTTGCCACCTCCAAATTGCTCCAAATGTAGTTTGCAACAGCTCCCCAACTGCAAAGACACAATGAACAACCTTGATGCTCAGTCAGGTTCCATCGTGGTCTCATTTTTCCAGCGATGTTCAGTGAAGGCCAGTGTGGTTTGACAGGAGCAAGTGGTAAGGCAGTCTTACCCTCTTTTCTTCAAATACTTAATTTTTCCCTTAGTGGGTGCTAACAGAGTTACAGCAGCTTATGTTAGCATTAAATTACTCACATATGTTAAACTGGACTTTTATTTTAATGGTTTAGTTAGCCACAATAAATTTCTATACCACTGTTTGTGTAACATCTAATATTATCATAATTATCATTATTATTGTTATTATTACTCCGCATAGGAACGCAGCGAGTTACGTGACTATCACCGTTATTTTGTCTGTCTGTCTGTCTGTCTGTCTGTGTCTGTTAGCAACATTACTCAAAAACAGATTAACGGATTCGGATGAAATTTGTCAGGGAAGGTCAGAAATGACACAAGGACCAAGTGATTAGATTTTGGCAGTGATGCAGCTTATAGTCTGGATCCATGGATTTGTGAAAGATTTCCAAATCATTGCGAGATAGCGGCACGGTGTCACTGTAACTATGACAACAAGTGAACACTACGTCAGCTGCCTGCTGACGATCACATGTTTGCGATCCTACTACAAATCCACAGCTGAGGACTTATCGGGACTTATCCATCGGAAATGATACAAGGAACAAATTCGCTTCATATTTAGGTCACCGTACATAACATACATAACATGCGTAACACACGTCATTGTGTTTGTGGGTACATCTACATTAAATGGCCACATTCTATGTAGCTGTGATTTCTGATCATCAATAACTAATAAACAAATGCTGCATTTTTGACAATGCCATATGGGGGAATGAACAGCCTTGGTGGAGTACTGTACTCTCTCATTCTTCTTCTTCTTCTTCTTCTTCTTCTTCTTCTTCTTCTTATTGTTATTATTATTATTATTATTATTATTATTATTATTATTATTATTATTAATAATAATAATAATAATAATAATAATAATAATAATAATAATAATAATAATAATAATAATAATAATTATTATTATTATTATTATTATTATTATTATTATTATTATTATCATTATTATTATTATAACATTGTCAGTATTACGAGTCTGTTATTACAACCCACATGTGCCTGAGACATGAGATTAACCATTGATTATATTTGCTCTTGCAGTGTAATTTTTAATGGGATTTACACAAGCCAGACCAGCCGATATCTGAAAATCCGCAAAAAGTTTTGATGTAAACTGTGAAGTGGGGAAATATCAGCGTTTTCTAGAAAGCAAAAATATTTATTGGAGGCCCAGGTTTGGTCAATGGCCAAACTGTATGTAAAGATGGACCTGTAGTTTGCACTGGAAGTAGTTGGAAGCTCAGCATGGCTTCATGGTTGTTCTCATCCTTCCTATTTAGATTGAAGACTGTCCCAACAAGAAGTGTGGGATGTTGTCCTCACACTGTAAAATCACATCCCTGAAGAGAACACTATGTTACTGGCCACACAGACCAGGCCACGTCTGAGATCCATTAGCTACTTTAGCTATATTTTCCTAAAAATGTAAATGTACTAATCAAACATTGGACTTACAGAGATTTTATCTCCAGATCTGTGAGTACAGGTGAAGAGACATAGCCCTAGCAGAAGCAACTTTAGTGTGAAAACAGACTGAGGAAGCTACTCATGCTTTGTTTAAGGGCTAAACTAGCCACTCGCCAGCCATTATATAAATACACAACATAGTGATATAATAAATTATAAAAGAAAAGCCTGGACTTCAAATGAAGTGTTTTAGGCTGGTAAGCAGCAAGGGTTTTGTATTGGACAGAATTGCTATAGAATTGCACTTTGTGAGTCTGCAGACCCAAAACGCATTATATGATCTCTTTAAAAATAACATTTTATGTGTCCACAAGACGCAGTTAAGGCTCTAAAAAGTGTGCAGTTTACATTAGATATGTTACTCAACAAAAATGCATCGTGTGTTTGAGTTCTGCCTAAGTCTGAGTATGTTTTCTTCCTTGTGTAACATTTCAAAGTTTGTCTAAATACTTAAAATCTCCTTGCTTACATTCAGGTTTGCTAGCTGGCAGTCTTCCTCATCACAGCTTTTGGTATGTTTCTGGCACTACTATGGATCAGTGGAATAGCATGAAACTAATGGCATGAATATGTCAATCACATATATGTGTATATCCCAGTGCATATCACACAGTGCAAACACAAGGGAGACCGTCTATAGCACAGGTCAAAAACTCCTTATGGTCTCTTTAAGGTCAGCAGCAGATGATGAAGCTAAACTTACAAGCTTGTCATTGCTGCCATGCTTTATGCCATGGTCTAAATATAGCACCATCCAGTGTTGTTGCCATGTTTACTTATGTTTATGTTGCATAAAATGCAGAGTTCTGAAGAAAGATTCCAGTGTTGGCCACAGATGACTCTAATCTGTCTGGTGCACAGTCATTTATAATCCTCCCATGACTGATGTTCCTGTAGGTGTTGATAAAATAGACTTTATTAAAGAGGAGACAGTTTGCTTATGAAGTTTGCCTGACTGAGAGGGGTCTAAGCTATTCAGAGTTTGGTCACTGGTGGCTCACCTCCCTCCAAATTTGATCCAGGTGATGTCGATATCGCCAGAAGTTGAATTTTCCCGCACCCAAGATGGTGATTAGGGTTAAACCTAAATTCAGTTTTTCACTGCAGGTCTCCTTCTTACCAAAGGTGTTATTGTTCTATAAAACCTTTTTAATACGCTCGTGCTGTGTCCAATTCTTGCTTCCTTAACTATAAATGTTCTAAACAATGCAGCAATATGTTAAAAAGGTCGAACCAGTCATATGTTATGCATGCTATAGGATGCTTTACAATGTTAAGAATGAGCAAAAGAGGTGTATAAATTGCATGGATGTGGCATTTTTGTGCAGCTTCGACTCAAATAGGCTGGTTGCTGTGTCACCCTTAGCCTCTGCAGCGGCACCCTGCATGGTACAGCTCTGCTGGTGTGAAACCAAGAGAATAGCCTTTGTCAAGGTGTACTCGCTTCAATTCTCACTCATCTCCCCTGGCATAGGGGTGTTAAATTATATGCTCCAGAGGACTCCACATTCATATTTTTACAAGACCCAGGTTATTAGGCAAACAGGCTCTGCACATGTCCCCCGCTATGACAGTTTTCACAGTCAAGGATTTCGACCTTTATTTCCATCCAAGTACCGCCTGCTCTCCCCTTCGCACCCCCTGTGACACACACACACACACACACACACACACACACACACACACACACACACACACACACACACACACACACACACACACACATTTACAACCTCTACCACCCTTCGCCAATTCCCACTCCCTCTCTCTCTAACTAGGCGAGAGCCTCGAAGTCTGTAGAGGGTGTGATCACAGTATAGTTGCTCTGGGTGTAAGACTCCAGGCAGAACGGCTGCGGAGCTGAATCTCCCAATCTACTTGGTGGATTGACAGCACAGCCCTCTGCCCCCTCACCTCTCATTTTGCAGCTTTATTTATAGTTCCCCTCTGCATAGTTCATAGGAGGAAAAACTGTTTCTGATGACCATTTGTTCCTGAAGAGGAGACAAATTACAAATGTGAGCTTCGCCTTTGTACTTTGAAAATGCCTTTTTCATAACCAAAAACGAGCCTGATGAAAAGACCAAGGAACATCAAAGTGGTTCGCCCTCCGACAGAAAGGTTAAAAGTTGAGCTTGAACACTGATTCTCTCGCATTCTTCCTGGCTCGATTCTCATTAGCCACTCATTTTAATCAGATGCACCATCAATTAGCATGACTTTTCTATGCGTTTGATGCCTGAAAGTTGGATCTCAAGGACGCAGAACTTTCAGTGCGCTCAGATGGGAGGCAGGGTCAGTGAGGCATCCAGTGCTTGCTGTGCTCATGGGTGTGTGTGTGTGTGTGTGTGTGTGTGTGTGTGTGTTTATTGCCATCACAGAGGAAGTGGTTAATTCTCAGACAGCCAGGGTTCAAGCCTGCAGGACAAGAGAACATTTATGTTTAAGTCTATGCATGGGAGTGTTTTGGGGTGTTTTCCTGTATGAACATCTCAGACAAAGGAAATCAGAGCAGTTTGGCAAAACCATAGAAGAGTGCTGCTTATCAGATACAACTGGTGAATCATATATACTGGTCAATAAAGTGGCATTGCATATTGGAGGGCATTTTTGTAATTTTTGGTCCAAATTATCATGATACTTTGAATGGAAATTGGCTGCACAGTGGATCGGTGGTTAGCACCGTCGTCTTGCAGCTAAAAGATCCCCAGTTTATGTCCCAGCCTGGACCTGGGATCTTTCTGGAGGGAGTTTCCATGTTCTCCTGTACATGTGTGGCTTTTCTCCAGGTTCTCCGACTTCCTCCCACAGTCTAAAAGTATGTTGAGGTTAACTGGTGATTCTAAATTGTCCTTAGGTGTGAATGTGAGTGTGATTGTTTGTCTCTATGTGTAGCCCTGTGATAGACTGTTACCTGTCCAGGTGTCCCCTGCCTTCACCCTCAGTCAGCTGGGATAGACTCCAGCCCCCCATGACCCTAAAGAGGATTAAGGATTGTATAGATAAGGGATGGATGGAAATGATGAATGAAATTATGCATAATTGTAAATATCAGCATCTGCTCTGGTGTCAAACACTCAAGAGCTCAGCCCTGGCATGGTTTAAGTATTAAAGTGATATACTCTGAATACATATTGTCCATTTAGGAACTACAGAAGGCTACATGTTGCCGGTATGCTAACAGCTGAGACATCCACACATGAAAAACCAATATGGCTTCTACTTCCAAGAAAAAAAATAGAATGTGCAACAACCAAACTGCATGTTTTTTAGTTCAGCTTAATATTACTTTGCTGTTTGAATCCAGTGTCTATTAAATATTACCTATATACAATGTCAAGTAGCACCACATAAATACAAATAGTTGTACTTTCTTGACTTTGTAACTTTCGCCACAAGTCAAATCTCATAAAATATAGTGTGCATGAATGAATGACAATATTTTTTTGTATTCAACTTGTGCCACCATATCAAGAGTTAATATAGAGCACTCTATGGCTTAATTAGCAGAATAAAGGACATAGAAATAGAAATAAATACACCAATTTATAACTGAGAGATTGATTAGACGATGTCAGACTTGGGCAGACAGAG
This sequence comes from Amphiprion ocellaris, assembly GCF_022539595.1. Lineage (NCBI taxonomy): Eukaryota > Metazoa > Chordata > Actinopteri > Pomacentridae > Amphiprion > Amphiprion ocellaris. The sequence continues at coordinate 8,376,770 of NC_072771.1, read as the reverse complement.
CAAAGCATTGATGAAACAGCAGGTCAGAACAGAACCAAGTCTACACAGTCTGCCTGAACTGAACTAGTAAACAGAAAGCTTTCCTTTGCATAAAGGCCAAACAAAATTAAGATAAATTATACCTTTAATTTCCTTTTATTTTCATCAAATTTGTCAACACTAAAGGTTGAAAAAAATTAATGTCTGAGATGCTCTGACAGCATGTTTTTGACAGTTATAGTGTCTTGTATGTTGTGTGCAGAGTCGACATTTCAAAGTTGACATGAGTGCCAGGGGTGTCCAAAAAATAATAAATAAATAAAAATAAATAAAAATATAAACAATCCCCCTCAAGTTAACTTACCTGGACAGGTCGACAGTCTATCCTAGGGCTACACATTGAGACAAAGTCACACACACACACACACACACACACACACACACACACACACACACACACACACACACACACACACACACACACACACACATATGCAAAATAAAAAATAGAAAAATATCAGTAGCCAGTTTGATTCCTAATATATATTTACTTCCAGAAAAAAGCTAGATAAAATATATACAAAAACCTAAATCTAAAAATATCCAAAACCTATTTTCAACTTGTTCTCTTTCAAGAAGATTAAACAAGGTGTAATGTCATTTCAAAAACTCTGGTTGCTTAAATAAATCATGTCTAAATGCTGAAAACCAGGACAACAAAAGCAAACGGAATCAGTCTGATGTCTGATTTATCAGATTACCGAGCATACCACTGTTCTCAGATTAGAACAGATTAATGACTACTGTGGCATATCTCTGGTATGGCAGTAATTAGTAACATCTGCCAGGTGAAGCATGTCAACCTTTAAAGAATACACACTGGAAATGGATCTTTAACAAATCCGTGGATCCAGACTGTTTTGGAAATTGCACGACTTAAAAGTGAAATTCGTTATACATTAATTCAGAAATATAAATGAAATATTTTAATGCAGAAACTCAGTGGCATCTCAGTTTCACCGTACAATTGAGATGTGATATCCTACCATATAAACCACTCCATCTGTCCAGTTTTCCTGAAATAAAATCCAGAAAATGTGATTGCCTTCACAATCAGCATAAGCAAGACACACTAATGCATATCAGCAACAGTACTGGTGTATGTATATGAGCTTACTGGTGGCTGGGACTGCAGCGCTGTTTAGTTTGGGCTTGTGCAGTCAGAGTGGTAGCATTGGAATATTTCAATTTGGGCACAAAAATAAGGTGAAGAGGCAGAAAGAGCCTCAGCGGAGGTGCTGGAACAAGGATCTGCTAGTGAAAGGCAGGTAGGTGGACAGAGTCGAAGGAGTTAACACCCAGCTCCGGTTAATCTCCTCAGGGGGACTTTGGGGGCAATATCCAGTTAGAGTGGAATGCGAATGTGTGTGATTCTGACCAAGGGCTGGCACAACTGTCTCTCACTCCTCCTGCAGAGAGCCTATGGTTGCTCCTCTCAGCAGTGTTATTTCTCCCCAGCACCCTATTAAAACTGCTCTCAACACATGGAACTGGCTTTGACCATGGTAGACAAGCTACTCCCTAGAGCCTAACCACTGACGCTTGAATCCAAACCACACAAGACCGCAGAGTACACAAGCATTACACTGAAGACTTAACTCGGCTCTCTACAGATGTTGGAAAGTCTCAAACTTTATGGGAGGAAAAATGCAATGAGTCAGAAATCCAGAAGGAAACTTTGATGAGAGCAATCCAGAGATGAGTGAGATGCTTGCGATGCCCCACTAACATATTTACATGTTTCACTATTGTAAACCACTCAACCGTCGTGTTAACTACGTTCAGCATACACTTTTTACAGATGTTTTGCTATTACATTGCTAGTAATTTTCACATGTAGTTCAGCACAAGGTTCTATTCACACAATAGGTACACAGCAGTCATACTGCTCCTCAGAGAAACACCAGGCCTCTGTGGAAGTTCTGAAAGGCTGTGACTTTTGTACCTTTTACAAGATATAGCAGTTAGTTACGGACTGGGCGGCAGTACCATACCAATGGTGTAATTTCTGAGTTGTGCTGGGCACAGTGGGCAGACAAAGTGCAGGATTTCTGGAGAATTTTGAACATCCCACTGCATTGGGACTCCATCAATGGAGAGCATGTACAAATCTAAGCACCACTGAAGTCCAGCAGTCAGCTATTTCTATTGCAGTTCTTTTAATGATGAATTATATAGGTGGGAATGACCAAGCATCTCCTTGTACAGTCTCTCCTTGTAACAAGAATTAGTTTTAACAACCAATTGTGCAGTCGACTGACAATCATGCATGCTCCCAATCACACCTCTGACCAATTTAGAACCACAGCAGAACCATACACTCCATACAGAGAGGCACTAGCTGGTGTTCGAACCTTCTTGTTGTGGGGCGATACACTGGAGGTGATGTTTGAGAGGTTCAGGAACAATATATTAATGTTATTCAGGCTCTTGTAGAAGATCTCTCACTTGCTTTCCTTTACAGTTATGTCAGAGGGTGTAGATACCAGAAATGTTACTGTTTGTCCTGCAGCCAGTCAAACTATGTGGTTGCAACTAGAACTTCCTAAAGGGACCCGTTTAAACAAAGAACCAAATCCTTTCAGCTCAGCTCACAATGTATCTTTGGAATTTGTTCATCAATCTTTTAAAACAGCAAAAACATGCTCATAATGTTACAAACATATTGACATTTTAAGCTAAATCGTTGCCTACTGCTTTGATTTGTAGAAAGATTTTAGCACCTTTGCTTTTAATCTGATTTTTTTGCTAGCATTCAAGAAATACTTTGCACTTGTTAGCTATTGTTTTTCTTCCTAGATTCCCACATTAATTTAATAAGTCTACACAAACTGTCTGAAAAGTAAATGAATACATTTACATGCAATAGTTTTTTCTGGTAAAAATGTAACTTTTTTTGTTAGAACTCTAACGTAATATGAGGGAATTTATGAGTTGAGCTAACTTCAGCATTTTTAGCTTTTGAGAGATCAAAAACAAAATGAGGAGGCAAAAAATGAGCACAGACGATGTCTTTAAAATGCTCTGCAGAAATCTTAGCAATTTCAAAATGGCTCTGCATTTAAAATGTGGTGTTTTTACGTGGATTTTAAGGGTTTTACTCCCCGTGGGTTCCTCTCAGTAAACTACAGGGGGTGTGTCTCCATTTCCGCTGTGAATTATGCTAACTTTAGCAGATGGTAGTAATTTACAGAAACCTACTCTTTGTGTTAAGAGGTAGAGCAAAGACTCTTCGTATTTTGGTTTTAAGAGGAGAGCGGAAAGCGCAGATCCTTTAAAGGTTTAATAAGAGGCTGCAGGTTTCTTCACTTAGTGACAGAGAAGAAAAAATGTGATAGCATGTTACTGGAGCATGTTTGAGAGTACACAAATGCAGCACCGATTCATATTTGCAAGTTTGATTTTATAAATCCTAGATTTATTATCAGGATCACATTAAGGCCCTGAACACTGCCGAGGTTACAGTTGAATGTGGCCACCCAGGCTGCAATCAGTGCACATGCATGTTAATTCATTACATGAAAGCCACAGTACAGACACCAGTATCAAACTACTATGTCTGTTTTTTATGCCTTCTACTCTACGAGGCCATGAATCCCCAGGGTTTGTTTCCCCCCTTGTACAAGCATGTGGAGTGTTATGTAGAGCGATGTGTAGCACAGAAAGTATTCCCCTGCAGTTTACTGTGGGCTTGGCTGGGTATGGCAGATGTCTGCAACACTGCTCTGCTCTGAGTTGAGGGCTCCATTTCAAAGGCCTGTTTACTGGCAAGCCTTAATAGGAAGTGATCTTAAAGTGTTCCTTTAAACGTGTCGGAGGCTAATGGTTTAATTTGCTCTGGGTATTGCTCTGTCTAATGAGATTTAGCATGCGCTCCAAACTGCGCTGCTCAAACACTTATCTTTTGGGAAGAGACATCATTTCCTCTGTTCATTTATAATTGTTGCATGTCTTTTAATTTGTCGCATCGTACATTTTTTCCCCTCCTGCTGCATCTTGACTTGATTTCCTGTTTGATCAGTTTCTTTATGATAAAAGTTACATGTTGTGTGTGTGCTGTTTACATTTTCAAGTTTGTCTTTGCAATATAATTAGTTTTCGCATTTAACTTGAACTTAAATTTATGTTTAATTATATTAAATCTTAGCAACATAAAGATAGATAGTAAAAACAGGAGTGAGTTGCCAGACCTGCTGATTGGCCTGTTAATTTGCTTGAGCACCAAAGTGTGTGCATGTGTTGCTGCATGCACATGTACAGTGGTGGAAAGAAGTTTTTGGACATCCCATGCATTTGTGGAATATTGCATTAAGAATCACTCTTACATCTTCAAGTGTTCTTTATTTTAGTAAAGTCACAGCCAAAATACTCAACAAATCCTCAAAAAGCCATTAAAAACATATTAGTTGATTAATTTAGAAGAATTACAAGCAGTAATTCAAGAAGAATGGGACCAGATTCCTCCTCAACAGTGTTTAAGGCTGGTGGGGAACATCCAGCCAGGATTAGAGCTCTACTGCTGCTAATGTCAGGACTACTAAATATTAATTTGATGATGTGATGGTTTATTTATTTTTTGCTCAGTTTTGAACACATTCTCTGTTATTTGTTGACCTTGATACCTACGATGTTGAGAACTGACATATTGAAACTGTCAAGAGTTTAATTTTGTTAGTTTTTCTTGTAAACAATAAACATAAAATATCATTTGTATTTGTTTGTGTCTGTCTAATGCAGCCACACCTTTTGAAACATAAAAAAAGATTTTCCCATAAATATTTCAGGATAATATCTGAGATTGTGGGAAATTTTAAGAGTGTCTGAAAACTTTTTTCCATCACTGTATGAACTATACACCGGTTGTCATCGTTCACTTAAAAGAGCCGTTCAAACGACTGACTCGTTTCTGAACGTCACATCTCTAACGCTTTGACTGTCAGAGATGTTTGGTCATGTAACACGCGACATTTCTATCTAAATAAATGCTTTTGCTATTCTGTACATTATGTATTGCCCAAGTTAACAGCATTAATAGCGCTGCCTGACAATGTCTTCTCCTTTTTGTAGTAAAGTGTATTATTGCAAGTCGATCAGTCTGCTAACTAAACATAGGCTAAATACTCTCTGGCTACTAGATTCAAACACCCTGTACTTCAGTCTTTAGGATAAAGCTGTCCAACTTCTGAAACAGTAAAATCAACACCATTGTGAGCATATTTGTGTCTGTCTAATGCAGCCACACCTTTTGAAACACAAAAAAAGATTTTCCCATAAATATTTCACACAAAATAAGCATTTCCCACAAATATTTCATGATAATATTTGAGATTGTGTAAAATTTTAAGGGTGTGTGAAAACTTTTTCTGCCACTGTATAACACACTAGCAGCTAGGTAGAGGACTGAGCAGTGATGGACTGGGTCCAGCCGGTGGCTCAGGTCATCCCAGGGATCAAAGGCTATGAGTGGATTAAGACAGTATCCCTCCCTCTGGATGCTGGGACTTACACCTCCACACCCCCACCGTCTCTGAATGAAGACGGAGACAGAAATTGTCTTTCGTCTTCTGACAGCTTTTGGCTTGCCTCTCTCTGATGGAGGATACCCTCCTGTACTCTTTGCCTGAGGCAAAGCATTTCTCTGTCGTTTCACTTCTGATTTCACTTGTTGCCCACGTTGTGATCATTTGATTCATTCTTTTGTTTCACATTAAATTGTCTTCAGATGATGAACATTGTCTGGCTTATCTGCAAAGCTGGACTCTTTTGATCACTGGTTTGGCATTTAATTTGCAACAGAGTAAAAGTTAAGAGCTTACTATCAAACTGTAGGCTCGTTCTACTGAGTACCACAAACACACCTCACACATTAATGCCATTCATTAAAATACATTACGCCGATTTAAAATGTGCTCTTTCTACCGTTCAGACAGTACCTACCTGGAGTTTGATTCATTTAGTCTGGGTCAAGGGAAAAACATAGATTGACAACAGGTCATGCAGCACTTTACTGCTTCCGATGTGTGTTTTAGGTTCCCTGGTGTCTCAAAGAACTCAATATAAATACATAACTACGTCATACACTTTCCAAGGGACTGCCGAAAGCAATGAGTGGGATCCAAACACAACACACTGCAGTTCTAAGTGATTTTTGACTTGATCTACATCAGTTAATGTAAATATATACAGCCCATTATTATAAGATCTGTTTCTGACTACTTCATAATCAGCAGATGAGTTTAATAGTAACCTTTGAATTCATGTCAAATTGGCATATCAACTACCAAAAACTGTGGTTTGGTTTGATTAACACCATAAATCCTCAAAGCACACTTGGAAGCAGACTGAGATTCCCCTTTTCAGGTAGTCTTCATCTGTTAGTTTGCACCAAGGGTTGACACCAGCCCAAACTAACTACACCAAACAAGCGAATGTGCCTCCGCCAAGCTGTTTTAACATTTAGTAGCCAGACTGGATACTTTGGTCGTTCAAATCTTCCCAGTCCAAACGAAAATCCACAATGTCATTCTTGCCAAGACAAATGACGTCACTTTTACCATTCACTTTGTAGATATCTGCAACTGAATTATTACTAGTTGTAATTCCAGTTTCAAATATTGACAGTTTAATTCAGACTTGTAAGTCCAGTTCAATATATCACTTTATTCCCTCAATTCAAAAATACCTATGCCGTCCTCTTTAGCCGTCTTTAATTGAGCTTCAACTAGTCAGAATGACTTATGTATTTTGAACTTCAGCTGCAACTTGTCAAAATGTTGTTGCAGATATCAAACTAGAATTCTGCCTCATCAAAATATCATAACAGATATTTTGAATTGTCCATACAAAATGACGCTGTACATGTCTATAATGACGTCAGAAGCTACGGCAAGCAGGAGACAGAGGTAGCTTGCCTTTCACACATATTATGGTACTGCAACCAAAACCACATCTAAGCAGCCTTTTCACCACCATGTCAAAGCAGCCTGCAGCCCAAGTTCTAGTGAATTTCAAACACAAGTCTCTAATGTGCAAAGCTGTCCACAAACATCATGCTGAAAAGCTCTTCACATTATCCACCTCAGCAACTGCTGCTAACACTGTTGGATCAATATCCAATGTGAAGCCACTGGATGAGTCGCACTATGCAAGACTTCAAACTAGTTAAAATGATGTTTGACATAACTGCGGCTTTTATTTTGGCTAGTCCAAACCAAACTGATTGGTCAGATTGACTTTACAGATCTGGAACAAAAAGTTTGACAGTGTAACTTTTAGTCTAAATGACATTGTTGATATCTATCATTTTAATTCTTTATGGTTAAACTCAGCCCTTAAAAAGCAAAACAGTTTGTACCAGACTTTTTAGGTTTAATTTGATAGCACATTTATAAAGGAGAAATAGAACAGGATATTTTGGGTTTGTTCAGTAAAACTAATTCAAAGTTCTAAAAATCCAGTACTACAACAAAAACACAACACTATTTTGTGTGCTTCACTAATGTGATGTATGTATTATGAGAACTGGTCATTGGGCTTCACAATGATACAATAAAACCTGCTTGCCTGGTGCAAAAGCCAAAAAGCTTGTCAGTGTTAGCTGCACATGTGTCTGAGCGTTTCTCTGGGAGGCCCCATGCAGAGCCACCAGCTTGACCCAGAGGCTTTGCATTCGAATTATGTCATGTACAGTAAAATAGCTTTTCTGGGCACCGGGAAAGTTTTACAAGTACTAAACTTTAATGGTTAAAGAATGAACAATGTGAAGTGTAATAGTTTGCCTTCTTTGCAGTTCAAGGTGTCCTGTCAACAGTTTTTCAGGCATTTTTTTTAGTTCAGCCTGCAAGGCTAACACTACAGAACCGCTAGGTTTGGAGGCAGTGTTAAGATTGACACTGGATTTTGATTCACTTGTGAATATTTTCACAATGAGTATTGTTTCATTAAAATGTTGTTTCGTTCAGTTAACAGAAACTGAAAACACTTTACTGTAGTTTTCATCAGTGGCATTTTAGTTTCATTACAGTGGGGTCTTGACTTGCATCGGAATTCCTTTCCTCCGGCGGGTGGTAATGTAATTTTCGCTATAAGTCATAACTCACATATGTACATAAGTACCTATGTCACTCACCTACGCTCAGACAGTGGCAAAATCATAATCTAAGACCTAAAAACACTGTACAGTAAAAATAAAAAATACATTTCAAAAATAGACAGCAATTCCTTACCTTTAAAAAAAACAACACAAATGAAAGAACGCAAATCTAGCACAATCCAATGTGGTGTCCAACCGGCGAATGTAAGCAAAGCCGTCTTCCTCGGATAGCGCCGCATGACGACGTATTTGTTCGCTCCACTCCTCAACTAGTTTCATGTGAAATTAGTTTTAACATCGCAAACGCTGTATCAGAATGATGGAACAAGATTTTCTTCATAAATTTATGGGAGATGGTGACGAAACCACAAACTGTCATAAGTCGAAGACGTCGTAAAGTGAGGACCTACTGTATTGGGATGGATCCTTATATGCTTTGAACAGCTGTTGACATCTTTGTTGTTTTCAGGTACCATCATTGTATGTCTTTCTCCTCTGTCACAGGGGTAGTCTGAAAGGTGCTTTTTATTGTTTACAGTGGAGGTGCCAAATTTAAGTCTTGTGACTCCAAGTTATAGCAGTCAACACACATCACAAAATTTGAGACTTGCCTGTCTAACATTGATAACTTTTATTCATGACTTGGAGCCTGATGACTCAACATGGCTCAAAAGGAATTATTTTCTGAAGTAAATATGTGAATGTCAGGAGATATTGTGATGTAACATTCTGTTTTTGAAACATGACTAGGTGATTTCTAGTGCAATGTGCGCAAATCTGGCAACCTAATGGGATTTGGAGACTACCATGGTGTCTACTGGTGGTTTCTAGACTCAGAAAGTTAAGGCAGGAGTTTTCTAGTTGCCATCTTGGCATTTTTGGAGCCAGAAGAGACCATGGCCATGTACAAAAGCAGTTACTACACGCTATATAGTGTGCTTTCCATTTTTTAGTGCTGTTCGAATGTTAAGTTGCAAGTGCTACACCCTACATAGTGCACTCAGAATATCCCACAATGGACAGTGAAAGGTAGAGATGGTAAGGAACCAAGCAATATGTATCATCATACATGGTCCCAAAGGATAATAGCAGATGGACAAGAGAGACAACTGGTGGAATTACCAAAGATTTCTATCATATTTTCAGACATATTTTATAATGTTTGGACAAATTCATGATTTATGGTACGACAAAATGTTATTTTTCTTTCGTGATTTTGGAAAATGCACTTGGTATAAAGTGAATTTATCACAAAATTGCGAAACAGTACTGGTAAGTGTAAGTCATCTTAGTAACGTGTTTTATTTTTTGTTATTTTTGTGCTTGACCTGCTATGTTTAGGTGGGTGGTACATGTCAAACATCCACATGAATATCAGGTCTCAAGGTTTCCCAGCATTCCCAGCAGAACATTGTATTATAACAAGATGATCGATGTCATTCACTTCACCTGTCAGTGGTCATCATGTTGTGGCTGATCGGGGTGTGAAGTATTATAATATATAGTGGTTTCTTGTTTCTTTGTTTACCATATCTATTCAAAAACAATGGAGCGCTCCAGATTCAATTCCCTCTCTTCACAATGCCCACGTGTGGCTGTTAGGTGTTTACACTTCACTGTAAGCTGCACAACACATTATTTGCTTCATCCATTTATTGCATTCTTTTACACTATCTGCCCAGTTCAAAATTCTTAAATAATGCAGTTTTGTGCGCTGCACAGTGGATTGGTGGTTAGCCCTGTCGCCTTGCAGCTACAAGATCGATAGAAGATTTGCTTCCTGACCTGAGCCTGGGATCTTTCTGCATGAAGTTTCCATGTTCTCCCTGTACATGTGTGGGTTTTCTCCAGGTTCTCCAGCTTCCTCCCACAGTCCAGAAACATGCTGAGGTTAATTGATGATTCTAAATTGTCCGTAGGTGTGAATGTGAGTGTGATTGTTTGTCTCTATATGTAGCCCTGTGATAGACTGTTACCTGTCCAGGTGTCCCCTGTCTTCACCCTCAGTCAGCTGGGATAGAATTAAATAACTCACATATACTAAACTGGACTTACATTTTAATGGTTTAGTTACCCACAATAAATTACTATACCATTGTTTGTGTAACATCTATTATTATCATTATTATTATGATTATTGTTAATATTAACAATAGCCAGTAAGGGTTCATTTATATTCTGCCACTTATCGTATGTACCACCTATGCACAGTTAATATTCAGAGGAGGTTTGTAAAAGATTTATTTGAATAAGTGATAACTTCAAAACATTTGCTATTATTACGCCTGTCAATCAGAAGAGAGAAGGAATGAGAATACAGATTATTTTGACAATATTTATTTATTCTAAACTCAGTATACGTCAATAGCAACTTGGAGTCATGGACATTATTTTACTTTGACTTGTTTCAAGCCCAGTAAAGTATCCTTATAAACATCTTTCCACATCATGTAGACAGCTGTGTTAAAATACTAAAATCATAATGATGAAACTCCCCTGTAGGAGAACCAGGAAATATTTTGTGTCCTACTTCAGTTTTTTTCTGTTGAGTTGTACAGCTACAGCATTGGATTTCATGGTCTGTATGTATTGTGTTCATTTGGAGGGTGTCTGATTACCAAAAAGTGTTAAATAGAAGTCAAACTCAACTTTTAAACTGGGGCACATCATCTGATTTTCAGATTACTTGACTTGTGACTTGCTTAAACTGATTGATAAACTCAATGCGACTTGTTTGATTTTCAACACATTAACTTGAGACTTGCTTGAGACCTGCAGGTAAAGAAACTGAGACTTGGTTGTGTTGTGAACATCTATATACTGTTTCCAGTTATAATCTATCCATCATTCCTGCTCACAGAGAACAGGCATCATCACAGTTTTCTGAAGTATTACTGAAGCTGATTCCCTCACCTTTTTTCCTAAAATATCTAATATCTGAGTTAAGCTGCAGAGAAAAAGGTGAATTCATGACAGGATTAACCTCTTAGGGAGCCATTGAGCAAACATTTGTTGTTGGCTCTTAATAATCCCCACTGTCCATCAAGGTTTCATTATTTTTCCTCACACCAAGTCAGAGATTTTCTGGTACCAAGTTCTCAAATGTGAAAGTAATTATTTTCTATGATAGTAAACTCAACATCTTTTTTTATTATGTATTCATTTTTGTATTGTTGGTTAAACAAAACAAAATATTTGAATATTTTAACAGTTAAGGGAATAATGAAACCCAAGGTAATGGAATTATATGTTTGTGCTGCCCTTTTAGACATGCACTTCTTTCCATTGATCTGACAGGATCTAAAATGTTCATGTATATATGAGCAGCCTGCTCATTTTTCTCTAAAATTTGCAATTGCAGTTTTACCAGATCGGCCCTAAAACTTTGCTCCGCCCCTTGAAATGTATGCAGGTCTGAGTAGCACAAGTCTTAACTCAAAGACACAAAGTGACGGTGCTTTGAGTTGTGTGTAATAATTACTGAAAGATTTTTCTACATTTCAGCACCAATATTGGTCCAAAACCATCACAATGAGCAAAATACATAATTTTGATGTCAAAATCACAACACACCATTCTCATCACTTTGCTCTACAATTTCACATCCATTACAAACTAAACTCCATAATATTAAAGCTTTACTTTAATAAGGACAATAACAAGTCATTAATGAAACTCACATAAAATGTCCAAGTTTTGACAAAATGTTACCAGGAGCTGAAGTTTAGTTTGCTGTTTCCAGCTGTTTGTAGGAGTCTTTCCTTTGAGTTTAGTAATTTTAACTCAACTAACTGTACCAAAGATGACTAAAGGGTCTACTTTAAATGACTTGACAGAAACAGACCAAAATGTGCCTGTTGACAGACATTTTTGAATGTTAATTCTGTCTGCTGAGCTGTATGAATCAGGAGGCACACCATCACTAAACCCAGTGCAAGCAAAGCATTAGGTTATCAAACCAATTGGTCACTCTCAAAAGCATGTCCAATTTGATATTTTCATTTGAGGACTTTAGTAGAGGACTTTGTGGGACTCAGCAGCTTTCCCTGGGAACTTTCCCATCAGTCCCTTACTTTTTTTTTCGTCTGGTTCCCATCTTACCAAGTGAAGTATGTGAGAGGTTCGATGCTGGGGATAAGCTTTTCTGGCTAAAACTCCATGAAATGGAGCAATGGGATTACGGGGTCCATGCAGAAGTCTCAAGCAATCCCCTCTAAAACAGATCCTTATTCATGTCTGCTTTTCATCTCTTTGTGTTCTGTTTTTCCCCCCTAAATCCATTGGGTTAGATTATAGCTTGTCAATAGAGAGTGTCCAACTCTGCAAAACATTGGTGGTCTATAGGCATAATAGCTCACCTGCACATGAACAACACATCATATTTAAAGAAGAATTCTGATTTAGTTCAAGCTGAGCTTACTTCCAGTTAATGTGGCTATTGTGGCCGTTCCAGGTGACAAACGGCTATGATGACTGTTGGTCAGCCTTAAAAAACAAAGGATTGAATGACACTTGCTAAATTGCCTCACTAAATGCAACTCACTAGCTGCTTTGTGTGGCTCCTCATTTCCTGAGATCTCTACAACAGAGCTGAGGAGTGCAGAGTTAGCATGAATCTTTGAGCCAGGATAGCCACATTAATGGGAAATACATCAAGTAGAAACTAACCATATTTTCTCTAAAGGTTGTGCAACAACCAAATAAACCTGATAACGTGGAATCATTTATAGAGAAAGATCATAAAGATGTGGGGTACAGATTTGGTTCTGGTAAAATATGTATAATCTCCTGATGTTTTACCATGAAGCAGCTTTCAGAAGGAGTAGTGAAGCCTAGCTGTGTTTAAGGATATGACTACTAGCAGTATTATGAATGGAGTAAAATAGCTGAATAGTGTTTTCTTTACTCGAATGAAAGCTGTTCACAGGTGCCTGTATTTTTTAGCCCATGGAGCATAAGAATGGCACAAAAGTAATGTACTTAACAAAACTTAATCATCAACAGAGCAAACAGACTAATCTAAGTATGCGTGCTGCCAGAAAAATCTAATTCAAAGCTGGTTCCATAATGGCTGTTTGTAAGAGAAATGTTTTTGGTTTCAGTGTGCGTCATGTGAAGTTCAGTTGAAGTGCGTTCAAACAAATGTGACTGAGTGTGTTCAGCTTGATTCATCTTGCATCTTTTGACACAAGGACACAAAGAATTCAGTCCTGCTGAGATATCACAATGCAGCATATTCAAAAGACATCAGAGTGTAATGTTTATATTCCTAATTATTTGGATTACAACTTGCCACTTAAAACTTCTTAAAACTCACTGAAGAAGAATTTGTCGGAGAATAAAGGAAAATCTCATCGTAGATTAATTTACAGATTCGTTTATAGATTAATGCTAAATTAATTTGGTGTCCTTTTCATTTTGTCTCAGATGAATTTTGGAATTTAAATGTACATATGCAGAAGACAAATACAGTTATTGTTTTGATTCTCTGGCGTATCCATACAGCAGTTGCATTTGTGTTGCATAATCACTCAGCTTCACCAGCAGAGGTGACCCCTTTTGTCGGCCTCATACTGGTTAAAGACGACTTGTTTTTACACTGCTGTACAAAATGCACTAAAGACAGAGGAGGTACTGGCAGTTAGAAAAATGTACAACTGATTATTAATGGTGGCAAAATAGCCACATTAACTCCTTTATAAAACAACCCCCCCCCAAAAAAAAAAAAAAATCAGTAGTTGAATTCATAGAAAAATGTTTAGAAGTTTAATTGCAGTAGCATCAGTGAGTTACAGTTTGGCAGCATTTGTACTGCATCATCCTCTATGAATCTTTTCTAAACAAAATTATAAATGTAACTATGCTTAGAAAGGGGAGAAATTTACCCAGTTTTGCTTAAAGCTTTTGGAGCTGGTGATAATGCTTGAGCATGGAGTTCAAATACACAGGTATCAGGTGTGACTTTGAAGGACAATGATCAGTGTGACCATTACATAGATGCTCCTTTGACCAGTGATTATAAAAGACCACCTTAAAATGCACATTTATTCAAAAGACATAATGCCTCAAATGACAGGAGAAAGATGAGAACAGGCTATTGGATGCTGGATGCTAGCATGTCAGTTAGAGAGAGATGTAGCCAGGCAATGTCCACAACTTCATTACTTATTATCTTAGAAATTGTTTCACACAGCATGATAAAAAAAAAAGACAGTCACATGACCATGGACCACATGCCGCCACCTGTACCTGGGATCATCACATCTGGCTTGTCTATCGGTGAAATCACTTGCGATCGGCTACAGAGATGCTGATAAAGTTGTTGGTGTAAGCAACCAGAATATCTACCCAAACCGTAAAGAATCCCCTGAGGGAAGCTGGTTGTGACCTCATCACTCACATCAAAGCACTGATCTAACAGTTGTACAGTCATGGATGAAAGCATTGGCACCCCTGGAATTTTTCCAGAAAATACACCATTTCTGCCAGAAATTGTTGCAATTACAAATGTTTTAGTATACATATTTTTATTTCCTTGATGTGCACAGGAAAAACACAAAAAAACAGAAGAAAAAAGCCAAAATTGGCATAATTTTAAACAAAACTCAAAACATGGGCCAGACAAAATTGTTGGTACCCTTTTAAAGCTGTGGGTAAATCATTTCATTTCAAGCATGTGATGCTTGTTTAAACTCACCTGTGGCAAGCAACAGAGAAAAATTGACGAAAGAATGCAATGCAAGATAGTTTGAATGGTGGATAACCATCCTCAGTCAAGTTCCACACAAATTCAGGCTGTCCTGCAGACTCAGGGTGCAAAAGTGTCAGCTCGGACCATACATCATCATCTGAATGAGAAGAAGTGAAGACTATGGCAGGAGACCAAGAAGAACCCCACTGCTGGAAAAGAGACACAAAAAAGCTAGACTGGAGTTTGCAAAAATGTACCTAAGTAAGACTCAGTCCTTCTGGGAGAACGATTTGTGGACAGATGAGACTAAGATTGAGCTTTTTTGAAAAGCATGTCATTCTACTGTTTACAGAAAATGAAATGAGGCCTGCAAAGTAAAGAAGACAGTACCAACAGTCAAACATGGTGGAGGTTCAAAGATGTTTTGGGGCTGTTTTGCTGCTCTGGAACTGGGTGTCTTGACGATGTGCAAGGAATCATGAAATCTGGAGACTGTCAAAATATTTTGGGGCACAATGTAGGGCCTAGTATCAGAAAGCTGTGTCTGCGTCAGAGGTCATGGGTGTTTTAGCAGGACAATGACCCGAAACATACCTCAGATAGCACCAAGAAATGGTTGGAGACAAAGTGCTGGAGAGTTCTGAAGTGGCCAACAATGAGTCCGGATCCAAATCCCATTGCACACCTATGGAGAAATCTCAAAATTGCTGTTGCAAGAAGGCACCCTTGAAATCTGAGAGACCTGGAGCAGTTTGCAAAAGAAGAGAGGTCCAAAATTCCATTTGAGAGGATTAAGAAGCTTGTTGATGGTTATAGGAAGCGACTGGTTTCAGTTATTTCTTCCAAAGCTTGTGCAACCAAATATTGAGTTGAGGTTGCCAACAATTTTCTCTGGCCCATTTTTTGAGTTTTGTGTAAAATGATGTCAATTTTCGCTTTTTTCTTCTGCTTTTTTGTGTTTTTCCTATGCACATCAAGGAAATAAACATGCGTATACCAAAAATATTTGTAATTGCAACAATTTCTGTGAGAAATGGTGTATTTTCTGGAATTATTCCAGGGGTGCCAATGCTTTCGTCCATGACTGTAGTTGGCTACGAATTTAAGGAAGTAACTCCTTCGCTTGAGGTGCATCTCACCCTCAACCCAGAGGGAGCAATCCACTTGTTTCTGGTAGAGAACCATGGTGGCAGGTCTGATGATATGACCACAATGTCAGCCTTTGGCCTAAGGTGCTCTGACACCAGGTAAACTTATGAGCCAACTTATGCTCAAATATGGTGTTTTTTTATGGCCAGTCCATGATGAACACAGAAGTCAAGAACACGATTCAAGTTTAGATTGGGCTGGCAGTTCCTCTCTCCAAGTTCTCTATCTTTGCCCACATGAATGTTGAAGCCCCCCCTAGAGAACTATGGAGTCCCCAGGTGGAACCCCTGTCTGGAGCCCACCTAGAGACACCAAGATAGCCACGTACTCTGAGCTGCGGTTCAATGCATTAGCACAGATGACAGTCAGAGTTTTCCTCTCATAGTCACCCTCTCATCTCTTCTGGGAAGAACCCCAACACAACGGCGCTCAGCCAGGGGCTCATGAGTAACCCCACTCTTACTCTGCACCTCCAGAAAAGGAACAAGCCCAGTCCCTCTCCAGGAGTCTGGTTCAAGAACATTTGCTGCCCTTAGGTGAACCTATTTCTAACTATTTCTAGCTGGTATCGCTTTACCTCCCGCACCAGCTCTGGTTCCTTCCCCATCAGTGAGGTAACTTTCCACGTTCTGGTGCCTGCTCAAGCAAGCTGCCTTCTGTGATGCTAGAGAGTTTAGGTACAGATGGACTGGTGCTGCAATTCACCAGTAGTGCAGGAGTTATACTGGACTGACATTTTGATGTTTTGAAGAGGGAACTGGAAGCTCTTGATTTACCAGTCCATCTACACTGTGTGTGACTCTGGGTAGTGACCAAAACAATGAGATTAGGGATACAAGCAGCTGCCTCCGTAGGGTGGTTGGGCTCAATCCTAGGAATAGGATAAGGAGGTCAGATATCCAGAGGGAGCTCGGGGTAGAGTTTTTACTGTTTTGCTTCAAAAGGAGCCAGCTGAGGTGGTTGTGGCATCTGATTAGAGTTCCACCTGGGCAACTTCCATGGGAGGCATCCTGAAGGTGTCCTCCCAGTTCGATGGGCCCCCCTATACAGACCCAGAATTCACTGGAGGGATTGAGTATCTCATCTGGCCTGGGACCACCTTAAGGTCCCTCTGGAAAATATTTCTGGGAAGAGCATCATCTGGAATGACCTGCTGAGACCACTTCCTCTTAAATTAATACATGGATAGATGGATAGATAATAGCAATAATACAATGTAGCATTAAGAATGATTTTTTCATGAGTGTATAATCAACTAAAATGATCCTCACTGTGTTTTTCTTGCCTTAGACTGAGTCATTTAAGTTTGCACACTAAATGGATAGTTTTCCACAGAGTTCACCATGTTGTGGTGCCATGTTTCGAGGATGGACAAACCTAACATTTACTCTAAAGAGGGCCCTTCATGTTTTTATGTTGAAGTGGCAGCCCATGAAGCTTTTTGGTTCAAAAGGGAGGGATCAAGGAGGGGTATTTAGCTGACTGCAATCTGCAACATCGTGTTAGTTGTTACTGAATCTGACATATTAGGCCTTTAATAATCTAATCCTTTTGACCTAAATTAAGCCACCTTTTACTAAGAAGCATCAAATTGCTCCTGCAGGCACAACTGGGCAAGAAAATCAAGCCCAGTGCAGTTTAGGTCTATGCAGTTTTGACCAAGGTCTCCTGCTAATGTTAGGCAGTCATTTGTGTCACAAGATGATCTACAGCTTGTCCTATCAGTGCCCTCTTCACAGCATGGTGCAGAAACAATCTTCAAACCAAACTAGCCCTTCTCCCTCTCTACGCCGCTATCTTTAAATTGAAATATTGTGATTATTCCCCTGGTTCAGCGGAGGCTAGCTGTAATCGCTAGACAAATGATGTGGAAAAGCAATAAAAAGCAGCTCCCGAGAGACTCTTCTAGCTGGCCGAGTGACACGGGCCATGAGGGATAGGAGCTGCCGATGTGTCTGTGGAGAGTGATCCAAGTTGCAGCGAAGCACTGCCTCAGAGCCATAGATCTGCACTGCTTAAAGGGGATTTGACTAAACAAATGGCAGCATATGGTAGATGAGAGAGAGGTGGCATTGTTTTCAGGGAGAAAGGAGCGGTGGGTGTAGTGGAGGGGTGAGGGGGTCCGTGTCTCTCCTCCCCTCTTCAATCTTTCATTATGTTGTCACACTCTGGCTGCGTGCTTCCAGTAACACTTTAATTAGCCTCCATGAGTTTAATTGTGCATGTATGCCTGTCTGCTTGTTTTCCTGCGTAAATCTGTCTTGTTTGTTTTCTCTCACTCTGAGGATCACTGCTGCTGCAGGAAAACCCTGCACACCTTCAAATATAGTCCTGATTTTTTCATTTTGTTTGCATGGTTCTGTACATCCTGCTGTAAGGATGCTTTAAGACAGCATTAAACCTCCTGTATAAACTAAAGACAAATTTCAACAGTGCACAATTTTTTTGCTTTTTGATATTTTAGGAAAATGTCTTTTGAAATGTTGATGTCATTTTGGTGACAAGATGTACAAAAACAAATCAAGCTGTCTTTAAGGCGTCACCTTATTCTTGTAGTCATCATTATCATCATTTCAAACCTTGTGTTCATGTTAAATAGCTTTACTTTTGCCCATTTGTAGTGGGTTATTTTTTTTTTTACATATGTAACACTAATAATAATATTAATACATTTTATTTGTGAAATGCTTTTCAAAATACTCAGACACTTTACATAATTACGTTATAAAATCAGCAAACATTAAAACAGAGGAACATCATGAAACAAGTCATAAAAGACATCATAAAAAATAACATTGTATATTAAAAGGAGTTCTGAAGAGGTACAGTATTTTGTTAGCAATAAATAAAAGCAGTGTGTTTGAGTGTGGACTGTCACACCTCCTCAGACAAATGTATGGGCTAAATAACTTGACTTAATTCACAAACTAATTACACAATAAAATGAACAGACAAAAAAAATACAGAAATTCCTAACCAGTCCAAAATATTTATTTCCCCTCTACATGTATTCTCAGACAGCTGTTAGCTACAGTGACTCAGCACTAAAATCATCATGAAATATTAACACTGACAATATGTGTCATGTTTATGATGCAGCCACATTTAGTCCAGTATATGGGCGAAACACCGTAATACTTCTGACTAGCAGACCACACTCACGCTTCCTGATAAAAATAAATAAAGCAATCAAAGCAGCTCGGGAAGTCCTCCTCTGTTTTTTATGTTCTTATTCATGGGCGAAATAAGAAGCCGGCAGTTTGCTGGCAGTAGGAGGCTGAGCTGCCTGGAGCTAACGGGAGCATCAAACCACGGCTGTGTGTTTCCATCTGTGTGTGTGTGTGTGTGTGTGTGTGTGTGTGTCTGGAGCTGCTGTTGTTGCTGTTGCTACTGCTACTGCTACCACTTGCCTCCGTCTCCTCCCTTCTCTGGCCTAATCAACAAAACAGCCTCAGCTGCCCCTTCGGATCCCCTGCCAGGGTCCCTATCATCCTCTGATCAAATATTAATGTGTGATACTGAGCTTGCTCACTAATCCAAAGCCAATTAATATTATCTGTCAATTATTTACAGATCCTGAGGTGCGGAGGCAGATCCCTGAGGACTACATCGGCCAGGTTCAGAATACGTAATTGACTTCCTCTTTCGCCCCCCCCACCTCAACCCCAGCCTCCCTTCATTCTTTCTTCCTCTCTCCCTCTTGCATTTTCTTTCATTTTTCCTCTCTTTTCATCTCCTCCTTCCTTTTTTGTTTATGTGTGTCTTTTAAAGCCTAAATGGTTGTCTTTTCAGCGTTTCAGGGCGAGCGGCGCAGGATGCTGCCTGGGCATTAGCATTGCTGATATATCTGACATTACGGGATGGGGCGGCGGGGGAGCTGCGCTCTGCTAAGGCTTTGTGTCTGACTCTCACTCATACAGTGCAGTCAGGGAATACCGTTATTAGTTTTTATCACTGATGCGCAACAACATGACATATGTTTCAAATCCTCGCGCCTAGTGATTCGGGTTGTTAGCTCCAATCACTTCCATTGTTATTCCGATAGATGCTGAATTTCCTGTGGCCGCACGTCTTCCCTCTTGGAGGCGGCCTTGCAAGTGGTAGTTCGGTTGACTAAGGTAAACACACACACGCACACACACACTCACTTCAGCATTCAGTCATCCGTGTTTGTCACTGTTTTTGTCCTTTACTTTTTTCTCACTCATTTGATGGCTGAGAGAAGCGGCGACTCTGTGGTAATGGAGTTTTCACCCTCAGAAGTCTTTATTTCACACAGCAAAGAGACTCTGCTGCAGCCTCTGCCTCTGCCTGTTGTAGCTTATGTAGTTGTCTATGCGGGTGGCGGTGGTGGTGGTGGTGGTGGTGGTGGTTGGGGGAGGCCTGGTGGTGGGGGTGTTCGGGGTAGGGGCGGAGGGGAGACTGGCATCTGAGAGGGAATAATGATGGCCAGTCGTTTGGATCCCTTGAGCCACAAATCTAGCTCTTCTCCTGCTACTGAAGGGGAGAAGAAAGGCCGCAGAATGAAAGATGCAGGATGAAAGGAGGGGGAGCTGTTTCTGACAGTGTATTTGTGCTGATACTAAACTCCTACCACCTCCCATAATGCACTTTGACCTGCCAGGGCCTCTAATTGGCTCAGTGAGGAGTCGCAAAATGTTGAGGTTTCAGTCCACTCCTCTGTCTTCCAATTTTCCAAAATGATCTGGCTCGTGTTATGATGTGCGATTGGTGTTTGTTGGGTAACTGGTATGGTATATTTTGCACTAACTAGCTCTTTGGCTCTGAGTTCTGCCTTGATCAGGTCTTTGTACGCTGCTCTTTCTAATAAGTATAGATGAGCTGTTTTGCCAGTGTTGTTCGCCCCGACAAATTTGAGCGGGAAGATGGCCTCCTCTCGTTAGCCGTGCCTTCACATCTCAGATCTCAACGTTTGCGGGAGCGGTTTAATCTGAAATGTAAATATAGCGTTTGATCCAAAGTGATCGTCTAACGAGCAAAAATCTCTGCTTTTCTCCGCCTTTCCTGCGCCTGTAATTAAAACAAAGCCTGTTTGGGCTTTTCTCTTCCATCTCCTGCCTTCTCTGTCTGTCTCTTCCCCGTCTTTCTGCCTTCCTTTCCTCTTCTCTCACTCTCTTGTTCCCTGCCTTTCTGTGTCTCCTCTTTGACACCAGCGCCGTGCAGTCTTGATTTTTACACGTTTCATCCTTTACATTAGGCAGCTGCTGCATATTTTGTCAGAGCTGTTGCTGTGAAGTACGTTTGTCATATTGGAAACGCAATGTTTGAAGCCGGGCTCTTTTGAAGTGGCTGATGTGCGGCTGTTTTAACTGGAAGGCAAAGGGACGGCGGTCGCCCTTAATGGGGGAGTATTCAAATGACTGACCTCTAGATGACAGACCCAACCAACTGCGCTATGAATAAACAGCAGCTTGATGTGGCGCTTTACACTGCGCTTTGTTCAGGTGTTGATATCATGTTCCTATCATACTGCCTGCTAAATGACTGAAGGTCACTGGTGTCTGAGGGATGGCGCTGAGATCCATTTAGCTAAGAGCTGAAAGACTACGAGTGAGAGCACAGAGCCAGTACTCCTGGGGAGGTGTGTGTGTGTGTGTGTGTGTGTGTGTGTGTGTGTGTGTGTGTGTGGTGATGAGCTGATTGTCAATGAGTCCTCAGATCCATATGAAGATGTATTTGCCTTGCAAAAATAAAGAAAAGGATGATTTGCTTCAGTCTTCAATCTTGGCAAACAAACGGCACATTTAGCTAAGAGTGAAATTCTGGGCGGGTGGGGAGGACTCACCATCAAAAGAAAAAGCACTTATCAGAGAAACCTTTGTTGCACTGCTGTGGTTGACCATTTACATCCTCTCTGAATCTTGTCTTGAAGAGAGTGTGATTTTCAGACTGAATGGCATTTGACATTGTCTTTTAGTTAGCTGATTTTCAGAGGTTGGATTGGATGTTTGTCGCAGCAAACTCGTGATATATTGCTCATCTGATTAATTCTAACATTAACACTTAGCCTGTATAAAAATGGATATTTTGTAGCAAACTTTTACACATGCACAGTGTACAACATAAGTGCCCCTGTGCAATCTTGCAATCACTTAAATGTTAAAATGATTCAGAGTTGAATCATCTCTTCATAATTATATATTTTAATTATTACCTCTCATGAGGACTGCACAGTGGCTCGGTGGTTAGCAGTTTCACCTTGCAGCTAGAAGATCCCTGGTTCGCGTCCCGGCCTTCCTGGTATCTTTCTGCATGTAGTCTCCATGTTCTCCTGTACATGTGTGGCTTTTCTCAAGGTTCTCCAGCTTCCTTCCACAGTCCAAAAACATGCTGAGGTTAACTGGTCATTCTAAATTGTCTGTAGGTGTGAATGTGAGTGTGATTGTTTGTCTCTATGTGTAGCCCTGTGATAGACTGTTACCTGTACAGGTGTCCCCTACCTTCACTCTAAGTCAGCTGGGATAGACTCCAGCCCCCTGTGACCCTAATGAGGATTAAGTGGTGTATAGCTAATGGATGGATGGATGTTCTCTCTTGAGCAATCAAAAACAAATAATTTTGATAAACTACAGTGCTGTAAAAAAAGCATTTGAAAATTCTTTTTTTTTTGCATAATTTCCTCTACTTTAATGTTTAAGATTGTCAAACAAATGTAAATATCAGACAAAGATAACCCAAGTAAACACAAAATGCAATTTTTAAATGATCATTTAATTATTAAGGGAAAAAACTATTCAAAGCTACCTGGCCCTGAGTGAAAAAGTAATTGCCCCCTAAACCTAATAACTGGTTGGACCACCCTCAGCAACAACAACTGAAATCAAGTGTTTTCTAGAGCCGGCAGAGAGTCTTCCACATCTCTGGAGATATTTTGGTCCGCTCTTCTTTGCTGAATTGTTTTAATTCAGCAACAGTGGAGGGTTTTCCAGCATGAACGGCCTTTTTAAGGTCATGCCACAGCATTTCAATCAGATTCAAGTCCACACTTTGACTAGGCCACTCCACAACCTTCACTTTGTTTAAGCTGATCAGAAGTTGACTTGCTGTGTTTTGGATCGTTGTCCTGCTGCGGAACCTGAGTGAGCTTTAGCTTGAGGTCATGAACTGATGGCCGAACATTCTCCTTCAGGATTTTCTGGTAGAGAGCAGAATTCATGGTTCCATCAATCACAGTGAGTCGTCCAGGTCCTGAAGCAGCAAAGCAGCCCGAGACCATCACACCACCACCATGTTTGACTGTTGCTATGATGTTCTTTTTCTGAAAAACTGTTACTTTTACACCAGATGTAACGCGACACACACCTTCCAAAAAGTTTAATTTTCTTCTCATCAGTCCATAGAATATTCTCCCAAAAATCTTGAGGATCATTCAGATGTTTGCAAAAATAGGACAAGCCTTTATGTTGTTTTTGATCAGCAGTGGTTTTGGCCCATGGATGCCATTCTTGCCCAGTCTCTTCCTCATTGCTGAGTCATGAACACTGACCCTAACGGAGGTATGGGAGGCCTGTAGTTCTATAGATGTTGTCCTGGGTTCCTTTGTGTTCTCCTGGATGAGTCGTTGCTGTGCTCTTGGGGTAATTTTGGTCGTTGGTCCACTCCTGGGAAGGTTCACCACCGTTCCATGTTGTCTCCATTTGTGGATAATGTCTCTCACCGTGGTTTTCTATGGTCCTGAAGCTTTAGAAATGGTTTTGTAACCCTTTCTAGACTGATAGATGTCAAATACTTTATTTCTCATCTGTTCTTGAATTTCTTTGGATTTTGTTGCAGCTTTTTGAAATTTTTCAGCTGACTTCATTTAGTCAGACAGGTTCCTTTAAAGAGATTTCTTGACTGAAAAGGTCTGGAGGTAATCATTCTTGGGTGTGGTCAGTGAAATTGAACTCGCTTTCCAAAAAAAGTTATTAGCCACAGTTAATTCATGATTTAACAAGGGGGGCAGTTACTTTTTCACATAGGGCCAGGTAGAGTTGGATAGCTTTTACCCTTAAAACATTAAATCATCATTTAAAAACTGCATTTTGTGTTGACTTTGGTTTTCTTTGTCTAATATTTAAATTTTCTTGAAAGTCGCAAACATTAAAATGGGAGAGATATTCAAAAAAATAAGAATTCTAGAAGGGGAGAAATATGTTTTCACAGCACCCAAGTTGGAAACTCAAGGTACATTTGTAATTATGAACATACAAGTTAGAATCCCAATTATATCTTCTCAACAAAACAACTGTGATTTACAATTAGTATAATTGCACGAAGACAGTTGTAAAACTATCTGTTTGCACCAGAACTTTCTCAGCCTTGGATCCATGGGCCATGGCTATCTGTTTACATCGTAGCTCTACGTAGGAAATATTTGCTAGAGAAACTGAAAAAGCTGATGGAAATAAAGATGGAAAAGTGTACAGCAAGATCAGTGGCCAACTAAGACTCCTTCAGCTACAGCAGTAATCATGAGATGTAGAGCAATTCATAGTAGATGTGATGAACAGTAAAATGATTTATTATACTTGACAAAGGGTTTAGTAATGGAGTTTCTGTGACAGCTCAGACAGTGAGAAGGACAGTGTATAATGTAAACCTTTGTGGTCAATGTCCAACAAATATGTTACATTTATTGGGCTCAGATGGGATCCACCATGTTTGGCTTGAACCTGACCAGGACTACCACAGTGAACGCACAGACCTGGCAGTGAAGGGCAGGTGGGGGTGATATGATTTGAGACTGTATGAGTGCAAAAGGTGCAGATACACCATGAAATTCTGGATGCAACAAAATACTGTCTGAATACATTTCTGTATAACTTTGAAGCCTGAACTAGCTATCACATTAGCAGATGGTCATGCACAAGCACCATATTTTGAGTTGTGTGAAGGGAATTAAGAATTCATAACATTTCATTTTATTGATATCTGAATATCTGTACGAAAACATCGCAGAGGTGCTTCACTGCTCAGCTTTTTCCATACCAAATTTCCATAAGAGTAAAACCTTACTGCATTGAAAACAAGCATGAGCAGCTTAAATGTACAATTCAACTGAATTTTATTTACACTACCGTTCAAAAATTTGGGGTCACTCAGACAATTTCATGTTTTCCATGAAATCTCCCACTTTCATTGATGTGCTTACATAGCTGCACAAGGGTTTCTAATCATCAATGAGCCTTTCAACACCATTAGCTAACACAATGTAGCATTAGAACACAGGAGTGATGGTTGCTGGAAATGTTCCTCTGTACCTCTATGGAGATATTCCATTAAAAATCAGCTGTTTCCAGCTACAATAGTCATTTACCACATTAACAATGTCTAGACTGGCACCTGGATAGGGGCGACCCACGTACAGGGGCTGGTCCCCCACACAGAGGCCTGGGTTCGGTTCCCGCCCAGGGCCCTTTGCTGCATGTCTTCCCTCAACTCTTCTCCCTCCTTTCCTGTCTGTCTCCACTGCACTATCCAATAAAGGCAAAACCTTTAAAAAAAATAAACAATGTCTAGACTGGATTTGTGATTCATTTAGTGTTATCTTCATCGAAAGAAAAAATGCTTTTCTTTAAAAAATAAGGACATTTCTAACTTTTGAACATTAGGATATATAGCACAGATTCACAGCATGTCATCTCAGCACTAAGTATAGTGAGGTACAGACCTTATAAATGATAAATAATGTTCATGAATAATGACACTTACCAATAATGAATGCAGTCCAAATAGTTTTTCTCCACAAGATGTAATGAAGAGCTGATGTTTTTTTTTCTTCCAGCTGTTTGAAATTATTGCTTCAGAGTTTGTTTAATACCTGCAGCATCAGACAGCAGCAGGATCCATATGTGCGTCTCCAAAGAGAGAGTTGCACAAATTTGCACACAGAACAACAGTGACAACAGCTTAATTAAATTCTTATAATTATAAATGATTTCCTGGAGAGCATTGAGAGCGTATCAGCCTGAGCCAGGATCCGACAGCAGGTCACAGTGTGTCGGCCTACATGTCTTCACATCAGACAGGTGAGCTGTCATAGTTTAGTTTCCAGCTGTTTAGGATTATTTCTTAGTAGTTTATTACAAACCTGCAGCATCAGCCAGCAGCAGGATCCACGAGTGTCTCCAAAGAGAGAGAGAGCTGCAGCATTTATGCATGGAGCAACAGTAGTAACTTCATTAATTAGGTTTAACTGTAAATTATCCCAACATGGAGTAAGGGCCGATCAGGATCCAACAGCAGGTCACACTGTGAACCGACAGGTGAGCTGTCACACAGTCACAGTTTATCAGCTGCAGTTAATCGTTTAGCTGTGACTTATTCCTGTGCTGCTCTCAGCTCTGTGAGCTCCCAGGAGCTGCTCTGTAAAACTACAGTACTGTGCCCTGCGCTTTGATTTACAGGTGTTTCTGCAGCTGACCAGTCTGTAACAAACCCACCGCCAGCTCCTGCTGCCAGCTCCACACCCACCAACATCTTTTGGGAAGGGAGCTGGAGTACGCCGCTTGTTACAAAGTGTCTTATTTTTACCAAGCCGTTTTGTTCATTTGCAGAACAATCGGGTATCACCTCCAAGAGATCAGAGTGTGTTACAGCATCCTAATCATAACAACACAGACCAGAAACCCACTGGCTACACTTATCATTCAGCACTAACAGGCATGGTGACACACGTTGCACCCAATGAAAGAAGTTAGTCTGGAGCCCTGATGAGCCTCCCACAGCTTACCCAACATATAGAACTTTTACATGAATCCTTTCATACGCCTGGGAACAGTTATGACTGACTGCATGTAGGGATAAACATCCAGGGTCAACTTGGTGAACTAATCAGCCTGCATATTCATCTACACATGCCAGCTTTGTTTCTTAAGGATGATGAGGTGAAATGTTTTCAAGAATAAAACAAGTCCAGTTGCTTTTCACTGAAGATCTATAGGTTACCGTGAACCTGGGAGATTGAGAATCTACACAGAGAAGTAATAGCCAACAAGTGAATGTGATCATTTGTGGATAATTGCTCAGAAAACTGACTAAAAATTATTTCATGTTTCTGTACAAATCATCTCTAGACGTTGATGCAAAAGGGCAGTAAGGCTCAATGCATAACTAGTATTTGTGAGGTAGTGGTCTGTTATGAGTCACTGTCTTATTTACTTTGCTACTAATAAATCGCACTGTCACTTTTAAATCAAATCACTGCTGGAATATTTCCACACAGCAGACTACAGCTGCACAAGTATGAGCAAAATGATTTGTTTGATTAATATTTAGATCATGATTGTTCTTTGATTTTAGGGATAAAATATGTTCATGCTGTGCTACATTCCATTACATTGATGTAAAACTTGAAAAAACATGAATTCAGAGCATCTCCTAGAGGCAGAATCTAAACCAAATTGCACCCCGAACTCCTCAGTTGGTAAATATCTACATATACACTACCGTTCACAAGTCTGGGGTCCCTTAGAAACGTCCTTATTTTTGAAAGACAAGCAGTTTTTTTCAATGAAGATAACATGAGGAATGTCAGTAATGAAACAACATATTGTGCACCATGACAGTTTGCAATAAAATGTCTGATTTTACATGTGAGTGTATTTTTTGTGCATGGATTCTGTCTCCCCTCTGAAGCTCTCTGGGATCCTGATGAAGTTATTATTGTAGCTATATCACCTCAGAAACTGGAGATCTGATTTGAATTGCACATGAGTTGCAGTGAAATGCTGTATTTCAGTTGGCATATCACCTTTAAACTTTAAAATCAACATTAAAAACTGCAATAATTAATTTTAGTTTTATGTTAACAACGGTTCAAATGGTGAAAAGCACAACTGGTGGTGATGAACGCACAGAGGATTATTACTGACGCTCCACTTCCCTTCAGCTCTACAGAGTTTCAGTGTCATTGTTTTGATTTTACGCCCTGCAGCTTTAATGTTTGGGTACAGGTTCATCGCTCTTATCTTCCTTTTTTAACAGTTTTTGTAACTTTTACTTGAAAGTTACCTAACGGCATGCTGAATTGATACTGAATTTCAAATGTATCTAAATTATACACTACCGTTCTATAGTCTGGGGTCACTTAGAAATGTCCTTATTTTTGAAAGAAAACCTTTTTCTTTTTTTTTTTAAATGAAGATAACATTAATTGGATCAGAAATCCAGTCTTGACATTGTTAATGTGGTAAATGACTATTCTAGCTGGAATTTTAAATTTTTAATGGAATATCTCCATAGGGGTACAGAGGAACATTTCCAGCAACCATCACTCCTGTGTTCTAATGCTACATTGTGTTAGCTAATGATGTTGAAAGGCTCATTGATGATTAGAAAACCCTTGTACAGTTATGTTAGCATATGAATAAAAGTGTGAGTTTTCATGGAAAACACGAAATTTTCTGGGTGACCCCAAACTTTTGAATGGTAGTGTACATTTTATTTCAAAATGTACACAAAAAAATAATGAAAGAGGCATATGTCTTATAGCGAACACTGAACAGAAACCCTTTGGAGCAGTTTACGTGTGGTGCATCAGTTACCATGGTGATCAAGCCAGGTTCAAAGACAGCCATCTTCACGATATTGAAAATTCTGACTTTAGGCTTAACTTGCCTCACTAACCCAATAATCTCACTGTGAAATAGACCCGCCAAGGCTGCTCAGTCGTATCATTCCAGATGGATAAAATCTTTAATAAAAAATGACCTTGCGTTGAGCACAGGTGTGTGTTATTCATGTGTACGTTTTGTATGGGTACTGAATTGTATGACCTAAATATGTAGCGAGGGGCGGGAATCTATGGGACTCAGAAACACCCCCACAGCTTAATCAACTGTTCCTTGTATCATTTCTGACGGATAAGTCCTGATAAGTCCTCATAGGATCACAATCATGTGATCGTCAGCAGGCAGCTGACGTAGTGTTCACTTGTTGTCATAGTTACAGTGACACCGTGATGCTATCTCACAATGATACAGAAATATTTAACAAATCCGTGGATCCAGACTATAAACCGTATCTCTGTCAAAGTCTAATCACTTGGTCCTTGTGTCATTTCTGACCTTCCCTGACAAATTTCATCCAAATCCGTTGGTACATTATTGAGTAATGTTGCTAACAGACAGACAGATTAACAGAAGGACAAACCAACGCCGATCATCACAGAACTCCACCGCGTTTCTTGACGGAGTAACAAAAGAGGCTTGACTTTCTTCATTTAATGTGATTGTGATTCAAACTGTTTTGTTTATTTCAAGTGATATGCATTTAAAACTAAATATGGCCTAATCACTTGTACTGTGTGTAATTTAAGTCATTTCATGTAATTTCAGGATTTTGGTGCCTCAGACTGCATTTGTACTTTGACATGAAGAAAATTCCAATACACTGAGCATTTCAGGATCAAAAACTATGCTGCCCAGAGTTTTGGAGGAGAAAGGGGAAGAAGAGACTCCATGAGGAAACAAGCGAGGAAGGGGACAGAAGCCAAGAAATCTGGCTTTTTGCTTTGATACGCCACACCTTCAACTTCTGGGCCTGCCTCTGTCGACTTGATATTCTCCTAATTAATTTGTCTGCAGTTGGGTTACCTTGATGAAAGATTGCGTTTGGAGGAAGAGAACACCTGGTAACATATGCTGCAGGGACTGATGGTGAGGCAACAGAGTGCCAGCTGCAGATAACAGACAGGACGATTCAGCAGATTGTGTATATGTTTGGGAGCGAGAGGACACGCACACACGCACACACACACACACACACACACACCCACACACACACAACATTATCTGAAATAGTCACACAAGCACCATTTTATCTCAACAATTTCATTTTACATTAGTGCTTATTTTAGCTCTGTAGACAGTGGCATCCATGGTGCAGCCAACATGTTTTCCAAAATTACAATTTACAGATAAATTTAAGTCTAAATTTGAACCATTGCCTGAGTGTCAGCCAGGTCAGTTAAGTGAGTCATGTATGCGGGATGAGGGTGGGGCACCCCCTCGACCTCAGTGAATGTGGTTATCAAAGTGTAAGTCAACATTAGGCTTTTATTTTCATAGCAAATATTAACACGCGTTGTTAAGCTGTGGTCATACTCCCTTGCAGATGTGCACACAGATATACACTACCATGCAAAAGTCTGGGGTCACACTGGCAATTTCACGTTTTCCATGAAAACTCACGCTTCTATCCATGTGCTAACATAACTGCACAAGGATTTTCTAATCACCAGTTAGCCTTTCAACACCATTAGCTAACACAATGTAGCATTAGAACACAGGAGTTTCTAAAGGACTGACAACTTGTGATGAGGGGACAGAATGACATAAAGTCGCCAAACTCGCCAGGAGCCAACCAATAAACATCCTCCTCCTTTACTATTGTGTGCTCTATTATCAACATAGTTCAGCTAGCTTTGTCTCTTGTTATCAGGTATTAAATTTGACTGAAAATGATCTGTGAAATCGAATTATTATGATAATATGTATGATATCAGACTGTTGGCAGCTTGGCTTCAGCTTGTCTTGAACGTATGACATGGTCCGGTGGCAGTATTTCTTTTTACTCATTTATTTTCCCTTTCTCTCAATAGCAAATTTATTTGAATAATTGACTCTTCATGTACCCTTAGTTTGTTTTCTTTTGCTTTTTATGTATTTATTTGTTCCTTTTCTTCTTCTGTTTTACATGTGCAGTGTGATATCACGGCGTTATGTACAATTTCATGCTTTTGTTTGTGAAAATACAAAATCCAATAAAACTCTGTTTAAAAAAAAAAAAAGAACACAGGAGTGATTTTTTTTTGCTGGAAATCTTCCTTTGTACTTCTATGTAGATATTCCATTAAAAATCAGCCGTTTCCAACTAGAATAGTCATTTACCACATTAACAATGTCTAGACTGGATTTATCATCCATTTAATGTTATCTTCATGAATAAAAACTGCTTTTCTTTCAAAAACAAGGACATTTCTACGTGACCCCAAACTTTTGAACTGTAGTGTAGTTGTTATTATGCCACTATCCCTGTCTCCATAGGCCCGCTTGGATGTTGTATCAAGATATTCTACTTATACACACAATAAGTGAACATGCGAAGTTTTTCTGCACAGACTCCTGCAGGCTTGACGCAATGACGACATTTATGTCATTCGACCCTAGTGGACCCTCACAGACTTACACCGGCCTACTGGAATTTCTTCAACTCAGACAGATGAACTGTCACACAGTCGTCCTTTATCAGCTGCAGGTAAATCATTTGTTACAAAGCGTCCTGAACTCCATCACGGCTTTCTGGATATTTAGATTTTACTCTTAGTAGAAGTCTGATCTGTCTCACATTGTTCAGAATATTTGCAGGAGTGACATCACTGTTCAAGTTGTATCATTCTGTTGTTGTTAAATTAAATTAAAAGTTAATTAAGCCAATTAATAGACTATATAACGAGCCATCCCCATATTAACACTCCACCTAAATCCCACCCCACCTTCTCAGAACCTTGTCAACTGATAAATTGGACTTGCCACTATTTTACATTCGGAACGACTGTCAGACTTTTGGACCCAAAAGTGAAACACTGAGATTTTAAATTCCAGTGCAAACTCTCCTCCACTGGAAGCTTCTTTTTCCAAAAATATCAAGAGCAGAATTGGCCTGCAGTAGCTCTTCTTGGGTTGCTTGGCGCTGCTCAACATTCAGGATCAGGTTTCTGTCAGGGCGGCGCAGAGTGATGAGACGGAGCTCGACTGGGGTTTGAAGATGGGCAGGTCCGCCGCTGAATACCACCTTGTGTTTTGGGTCCTGAGAGGAGCGCCCCAGCAGCTGCCCTCATTCACGCCTGTTTGTCAGGAGCTGTCGATAAGTCCCGCACTTGCTCTGCTTTAAAGGGGAAGGGAAGAAAAGACTGAAATAGGATGCTTCCTGCCCTTTAACATGCCAGAGGCTTCGTTAAGGGAACCTGTGAAATCAGTTTAATAGGCTGACATCACCCCTGGGCCTCCATGACCTGGCCCTCCTGAGACCCCCTTCTCTTCTTTTTGTCTCAGCCTCTTCTTCCTCATTCCTCTTCTCCATCACCATTTCTTTCCTTTCTTCTTGTCACTGTTCTTAACCCAACATGTCTTGTTTTGTTTGCCTTTTATATTTTTTTATCTTCCTCCACTTTTTTCCATTCCTGCTCTCCTTGCTTGTCATGATCTCTTTGTTCCACTGCACTTCAAATTTGTTCTTATCTTCCATTTCCTCCCTGACCGTTTATGATTTCCTTCTTGTTTTGTTCTCTGTTCAAACCATGATCTCCTCTTTCTTGTCCTTTACATTTTTGCTATCCTTTCTTTTCACATCTTTTTACTTCTGGTTGTCTTTGGGGTTCCTTACCTTTTCTTTCTTCTCTTCTTCTCCTCTTAAATCTTTCTCTCTCTCCATTTTCTCGGCAGCAGTGTTTTGTTATCTAACAGGGCGATAGCTCTATTTTTCATCCAGCTGACCTTGATGAAAACAGAAGAGCAGGCTGGTCTGAGGACGACCCTGAGTCTGCCTGAACCCACCTGACATTAGTGAATAAAATATAGCGTGGGCCTCCTGTTGGGGACGGCTGCTGAAAGGGAGATCACTCCACCTTCTCTTATTTATTCTCTTTTCCTCCTTCTTCAGACGCTAACGCTGGGAATGTGACGTTAATGTGCATACCGGCTGTTTGAACCGCCGACCACAGGTCAGCCACTTTAATAGAGAGGTTCAAGCATCTCTCAAAGGGATAGCAGCCTGACGCCTCCATTAATGTAGAGCAGGAATGTAGCTGTAACACAGCACTTCCTCATGTAAGGTTTCCCTGGGAAGCACGAGGACCCTGGTGTTTTATCCTCTATCCTGGAGTACCACAAGTAAAATGATAGAAAGAATCAAACAATCACTATAATTCTATAAAAATGCTTTTATTTTGTATCAAATGATTCCTTGTTTGTTTCAGTTTCTGACTTGGAGCATGGAAAAACTCTTGCCGTATCTCCAGGTTGCATCACAGGAGGCTTGTGATGGTTGCGGGTTACATCTGCCTTCTCTTTTCTGGGTTTTACATGACTATTTATGTGCTGTGAATATTTTGTCTTGTGGATATGGTATGAGGAGTGTGTGTGTTTGTGTCTGCGTGTGTTAAAGTGTTTCTCTGTGCTGCATGTGTGTGTGTGCAGTATGGGTCCTGACACTGCCTGGATGGTTATGGCTGCCCATGGCTGTAGGCAGGCCTTGGGGGGTGCAGGCCCTCTCCTGGTGGGGATAAAAGCAGGAGGCATCTGGCTCCAGCGGAGCTCCAAAAACTCAAAGTAGCCTAAGATCCCCTTCTCCTAGTTTAGCCAAACAAGCTGGACTAATCCCAACTATCAGGGGATGCTCTGTCAAAACAAGCAGCAGGGCCCTAAGGCAAGCCGATCCACTGAGCGGTGAAGGGCTGTGGAAAGAGGGAGAGAGGGAAGGAGGCCCTCCCATTAGCATAATGCCTCTCGGTAGCGAGCTGGTGTGCTGGCCTGACAGCCTGAGCACAGGGGCACAGCGTCTCACAGGGGGTTTGGGCTCAGAGACGGGGCAGCAGGGGCAGCGGGGGCAGCAGTGGAGATGTGGGAGCTTTCTGGCTTAAATCAGTGAGGGGCAAAACCCAGCCCAGCCTGCTGATGGCAGTTCCTCCTCTCTCTCTCTCTCTCTGTGTGTGATTTCTGCTCCTCTGGCTTATTTTTAGCAGCCTTCATCCTGCAAAAGCAGGTTGACTCCTCTTCTCTCTGAATATGTAGGCCTATGCCCTGGGCTCGCCGTCGTTCACCCAATTCACCAGCTACATCACTGCCTCGCAAAACTATTCTGGTGCTGCTGATCTTGTGTTGTGGCTACCTGCTGGAAAGCAGCAACTAATTTGTGTCAGGAAAAAGAAGAACTGCTTGACACACGATACACTATAAATCTCACTCTTCACATATTAAATATTGATTTAGCATGCTCATTAGCCAGCATAGTTTTCTTTCGATATTCAGATGACTCTCTCTTCTCTTAAAATCTTTGGAACGGTGTAACGAGGTGGAAATGTGCACAAATCAAGCCAAAGCACTCTGTCTCATTTTGTCATCATCCAGTGTCATTTAATTTTGTATATGCAGAATGGCTAAATGAAACAAATGAGTTGGCTGTATGTGTTATTATCCCTAATGGGAACATAATGGGGTTAGTTCAGGCCACGTAATAATGAATATCAATATCAGCTGCCTGGCCTTTTATTAAAGCCTTACATCATCTCTCAGACATTCAATCTGAGAGGGGGCTGAGTGTCCAGGGGGAAGACGTTTTTGGTATCCGGTTGTTGTAAGCACTTCTGCTTTAAGTATTAAATCAATGTCTTGGTTTTCAGAGGTGTTATTATTTTGTTATTTATCGGCACCAGCCAATTGGAATTTATCATTTTTATTAGCGTTTTATTTGGGATTTTTATTTTGTGATATTAGCTGCTGTTCAATAGCCACAGATGCAGAATTTATGATTTCTGAATGTCTGTTGGAGGCTACAGCTCAACTAAAAGATCCTTTTAAAAATAGGAAACCCTTCTGCCTGCCTCGAGTTCAGCCAGTCCTGCTGGGATTGTACTTGGACTGGATCCAGTTGATTATCATTTCAGCCCACTGTC
Organism: Amphiprion ocellaris; assembly: GCF_022539595.1. Lineage (NCBI taxonomy): Eukaryota > Metazoa > Chordata > Actinopteri > Pomacentridae > Amphiprion > Amphiprion ocellaris. The sequence continues at coordinate 8,342,123 of NC_072771.1, read as the reverse complement.
ACTCATAAGGCGGCAGGTTCCTGGGCCCAATTATCTTTGAAAACCCAACCATGGAGGCTGGATGTGATCAATGAGGCCGATGCCAGCATCGATATGCTCCGAGTCAAGCCTATTGATCAGCAGACGCATATAGGCAGACGTTGCGAGCTGTATAATGTCAGGAGGGCTGGCGGGTGTGAGGCTGGAGGGGAGATGGAGGGAGGGAGGGAGGGAGGGAAGGAGGGAGGATGGAGGGGCTGGGGTAAGGGGGCGTGGCTGCAGAGCTGGGAGCCTCAGGTGTGCAGCGTCAGGAGGAAGAGGTGACAGTTTGCTGGGCCTCAAGGCCCCCAGGGAGGAGATCAGGACCTGCCCTGACTCCCAGCCTCCCAGCTCACAGCAGCAGGGTGACGAGCGGCCGAGGCAGCCCCTCCCACAGCCGCTACTGCAATTAAAAGTCTGGCTCAGTTGCAGGCTGGAGCGCAATAAAACACAGAGCACAACAACCCTCTCACCTTACGCTCAGGGACTGGGAGACACACACACACACACACACACACATGCACAAGCTGGGACACTTATGCCTGTCCTCTCTTTTCATTCTCCAAATACAAAGCTGGGTGCTCAGATTGACATTCATATCCATAGCACTAAATTCCAGTAAAAGATTTCTGTCTTGGGCTTTTGTTCCGGATGCTTTTAATATCTTTATCCATTTAAACAACCCAATTGCAAGAATGACCAGAATGTCAATACTGACCATTTCTGGCTTTATTTTATTTAAACAACTACAATATTTTCGGAGATTAGGGAGCAAAAACACCTGGTTAGGAAAGTTACAGTAGTTCTACATCCTAGGAAAGAGGCTTCTTCTGTGTATTAAATATGTATTCATAGGAGGCCATCGACTTAGCTTCAAGTTATTGTTATGAAAATATTGTCATTTGTAAACAGTGTTCATATCCTAATTCTTACTAGGATAGTTTAAATGTTCTGAAAGCTTGAGTAGATCCCATTTGAAGCTAAAAAAGTGCCAACAATAGCAGCAAACATGAATGTGTCGCATTAGCCAAAATCTGTTTAAAACTAATTAAAAGGTGCAGTATATAGATAAAGTGCTAGTTTTAAAAGAGTGGTAGAATTTTGAACTCTGTAGTAAAATAAGTCTCACTAAGATTTTTTTTACACTCTATTATGAGAAAACAATTTCCTGTCTTTTGCTCTGTTAGCTGGGGTAGGATTCAGCTGTCCTGAGCCTCTACAAGATAAAGCAGGTACAGCAAGTGGATGGTTGGAATTGACTTGCTAGGTAGTAGGAGTCTTTTTTTGATGAAATGCATCTAACTTTTGTTGTCTTGTATACTTGCTTAAAACTGTCGGAATCTCCTATACAAAATGAAAAGCAGCCCGATGACTTGAACACTCATGGAAATCTTTCCCATCATTACCTTCCCTTCCCACTGACAGAAATGCAGCCTGAGCACCACGGATGAAAAATAATTTTGTGCAGGATGCAACAAAACAGACAGAAATAACGTTTTGTGGACATTTGTGGACAAATATTTTATTTATCCATTTGGGTCTTTCATTATAATGTCTCTCTTTTCATAAAAGCTGTAACAGACAACATATCTTTAAAGCCTTCATAGGCTGCCAACTGGATGTCTCCAGGACTCTCAATTTGGGCCAGGCGTTCCAGCGGTCCCCAGTTGAGTCTTGTTCTCTTGATTTCTCGCTATGCCAGGTCTTCCTTGCTTGGCCTCTTTTTTCTTTACCCTAATGTAGGTTTGCGAGCTGATGTGGCCACCATCCACCTGTACCACCTCAGTAAGATCTGTACCTCTAGAGGCATGTGTTGATGAAGGTTTACATTCTTTTTAAAGATATGATGGTGTTTCTCTTTTAGTTCTGAGGACTAGAACAGGCTTTATAATGGGTTGAAGACCCTGATCTTGATGTAGGTGGTCAGGTTTGTGGCATCCCAGATGTTGCTCAGCATGCTGGAAAGGTGACCTATAGGTTGCCCATTCATCTGTTTAGCATCTGTTTCTCCTGTTAAACAATGATGCTGCCATGTTAAGTGAAGCTCTTCACTTCCTCAAACACTTTGTCTTCCACCATGTTAGATGTACCCACAAACAAAATGACTTTGTGCTGAGCACAGCCATGCGTTATGCATGTGTATGTTATGCATAGATACTGAATCGTGATCTAAATATATAGTGAGTGGCGGTAATTGGTGGTACTTGGAAACACCCCCACAATTTTATCAGTTGTTCCTTGTATCATTTCCGACAGATAAGTCCAGATAAGTCCTCAGCAGTGGATCTGTAGTAGGATTGCAATCATGTGATCGTCAGCAGGCAGCTGACGTAGTGTTCACTTGTTGTCATAGCTACAGTGACAACGTGATGCTATCTCACAATGATACAGAAATTTTTAACATATCCGTGGATCCAGACTATAAGCCACATCACTGCCAAAATCTAATCACTTGGTCCTTGTGTCATTTCTGACCTTCCCTGAAACTTTCATCCAAATCCGTTGGTACATTTTTGAGTAATGTTGCTAACAGACAGACAAACCAGCGCTGATCATCACACAACTCTGCTGTGTTCCTTGGTGGAGCAATTAAGAGTCCCCCTAGTAGTACTTTATCTAAAATGGGTTTAGTTTATTTTTTATGCATAAAATTAGGTTGAGTTCCAACTGAAAGTCAAAGTTCAGTCATGTCAGTGTTTGTTGTCTCACTGTAATAAGTTTGTTACTTACTCTCTAATTTCGAGTTTTGACTCAGTGGAAGTAACAATATCCATTTTGGTGCAGTTCTCTAGCCAAGTGATAGGGACAGAGAGATCTATTATATTTCAAAAGAGTGTTCATTTTTTTACAGTTGCAGAACTGTTTGACTAAATTTTGGGATGTTTTGCTCTCGTGGAGAGTTCAGAAAGTAGCTGAGTGTTCAGGGGGTTAACTATGAAATGAAGAAAGAGTCGCCTGGTTCTGACTCTACTCTGAACCAGTGAAAAGAATTTAGTTCAGGTTAATGACATATAGTTAAGATTTAACTACACAGATTCCAATTTTAATGTAACTGAAAAATAAAACAAAGATCTTGAGTACAGTTTTTTGCTGTCCACAGTGATTACAAAACATTACATTTGCCCTACATGTCTAAACCTTAGATTTCATTTTCTTTCTGCGGCAGAGTGAACACAACCTGCAACATCTCAGCCCAGCCTAAAGGAAGTCTGTTTTCCATTTTGTCGCCAAGTCCCCAAAGCAGCATTGTCATCTCATTAATGATGAACGATTATTGCCTTTATGATACATGCACTTGTTAAAAGTAAAGGGCTGATTGTTTCACTGAGATAACAGTTTCCTGTGACACTAGAAATGGACACATCTTCTCTCTCTATCTCTGTTGTAGAGGAACTGAATTCAATACATCATAATATGGATAAAGTGCTGGAGCCAGAGGTGCTGTAATGTAATGACCATAAGACTATTCAGCAGTGGCATAATGAGATCAATCGCCTCGCTGAATCAGTCTCCGTTTTCTCTCTTTAAGAAAAACAGGAAACAGTCATGTTGTTTATCTCCATCAGTCCATATGTTAAAAATGCATATAAAAGCTGCTTTTGGTCAGACAGCTTTCTCCATCTGCTACTACAGATCATTAATATTTTTATTTTTTTTTTATTTTTTTAGGTAAAGCAGAGTTCATTCTGTGTCTAGTAGAAGTAAAGCTACATTCATGCTTTGTCCTCACATTATTTTCCTTTTTAATTCTTATGAATATAATGGATTTAACTTGAATATTAATGAGTGTAATGTATGCATTTTGGTTCAAATTGATGTATGAGGTCATTGGAGAGGGAGAGTGCCAAAGGCTAAAGTTGAGGAAAATACAGACGAGAAGGAGGTGAATGCGAATTATGTGTGTGTGTGTGTGTGTGTGTGTGTGTGTGTGTGTGTGTGTGTGTGTGTGTGTGTGTGTGTGTGTGTGTGTGTGTGTGCGTGCACGTGTGTGTGAGAAGAGAAAAAGGAAAGGACAGCATACTGAAGTCCACAGTCAGAACTCCTCATGCAAATACTACCAGGGAAAAAAAAGAGCTTCATGAATTAATCTCTCCACTTCCACTTCTTTTTTGCTAAAGGCAGTCTTCCTCGCCAGCTTGAGTCTTGCTTCTCCTGGCGTCAGGGAAATTAATTAGCTGTTTGTCATCCCTAGCTGAACTAGGGGAATTGGGAGAAGGCTTGAGACTCAGTGGCAGACAGGCAGCACCCTGACTGGGATGGACTGGAGGCTGGTTGGTTGGTTGGTTGGTTGGTTGGTTGGTTGGTTGGTTGACAGGCAGGTGGGGATGTGACACTGCAGGTGCTACTGCTGACTTCTACTTCCCCCCCTCTTCCTCCTCCTTTTCCTCCTGAGCCTAGAGGAGGGTTTGCCCGTCAGCCTGACCTCAGTGCACGCTGTAAAAGAGGCAGCAGCTCATTGTCTTTGTGAAGATGGAAGAAGGAGGGAAAGGAAAAGCTACTTTTTGTGTTATTAAAGGAGGACAGGTGGTACTGTGTTTCACTGAGCCTTAGGAAATGCAGCCTAATGTTAGCCAAGACTGCTTTCATGGCCTCGGGCTACAGGAGGGACGGAGATAGCAGGCAGCAGGTACTCGCTGCCATGGGGTAGATTTAGCTCGCTGTGAAGCTTCCGATTTGGCCCCACACACATACACACACTACCCCACTCAGTTATTTGATCGAGGCAGGTAACTTTCACCACCTCGATCACAGGGTAGAGTTTTAGGGTAGAGTAGATTAAGTTGGAAGTTTGGTTGTGGGCTTGACAGGGACTTGTCAGCTCTCTGGGGCAGGTGGCTCAAAAAAACTCCTTTCTATGTTTTTTTTTACACTTTGTGGATGAGATGGACATTGTAGGAAATTGTCAAATCACAGAGACAGAACCATAAAAACAACACTGATATGCCAGCAACGCAAGTGGGAGTGTCTGAGCCTGGTGGGAAATCTGAGAAAACAAATTACAGTCTCAGGTCACCTGCTTACCAGTAGTGGAAAGACCTGTACACAAACGCAATGTATTTGTGTTTACCGTGTTCAAATTGAGTTTCTTTTTAAATTAGGTGAAAGGAGATGTTGCCTGATCAGCACCATGTCAAGCAGCCGTAACTGATGGTACATTTCAGAGGACTGTAGCACAAAGCAAGCTTAACAAAGGCAGATTAACTTTGTGTTAGTTGGTTTGATGAAACCTACACGTCCAGTCAGAGATGATGACTAATCAGCAGCTTTCCACTACAGGAAGTCGCAGCAGGTGTGAGATGGTGCGAATGTTTACAGGACTGGCCCATTGATTGGCCCTTCCAGGCTTTCTGTTTCCACTGTAATGTTGCTTCTCACTGCTACATATGCAATGTCAGCTCTGATCGCACCTAAACATACACAAATTGTAGTTGCTGGACACAGCTCAAGTGCTTGTTATGGAAGCGTTTGTGATCAATTTTGCATTGAGGATGGTGATGTTAGAGAGGACATTGCTCCTCAATGAGGACATTGAGAGAAAAAAAAATGTTGTTGTGAGTTTAACCAATCTGTATCAAGACTCCAATCAGAAATATCTACCCTGGAATAGATACTTTTCCCCTCCCAAATGCTGCCTTAAAAGAGGTTGTACAGGGGCAGTTCTTAATGCACAGCTCTGATGTGGCAGCTGCACATTAGAGTTCTTAAACTTTAAAAGTCAAACATTTAAACATGATGCTCAAGAAGCGCATTTAGGTCTCACACTGATGTCAGATCATGAAGAATACATGGAAATCACTTTACTTTCAGGTCCAGTATACTGAAATTAGTGTCACTGATGGATAATCTCATTTTCAACAGACTGATCCATTTTTAATCTGTGTTCTGTTTGCTTCAGTGGCAACAGAGTAAAACAAACTCGACAGCAAGTCAGAGCCAAGCATAAAAAATAGTGGTGGGATGCAATTAAAGAAACTAATCTAATTAATTAGAGGCTTTGTAATTAATTAATTGCGATTAATCAACTTTTTTTTGTCTAATTAGAACATTTGACGCAATAAGCAAAGTTTTTCAATTCAGATTAGTTTTGGTTGATGACTGAATGGATGAATAGACATATACGTGAACTTAAACAACAAACATGTTTATGTTTCATTTCTGTTCATCTGCATTTTTCATCTGTCTACTACATTCACAGATTACTGCAAACTCAAAGTGCAGTTATAGCAATGATTTTCAACAGTTTAAGACTTTTTGTAAACTCAAGCACGTAATGTCTTCAAAAGTGGTCTATTGTGGGATGGCTACACCATTAGCCAGTGACAGGACAAGTTGTCTAAAACCACCAGGAAAACACTTCACTTTTTTGGAAGAACATAATAAGCGAGAGATGGCATTAAGTTATGGAACAGAGGTTACCCCAGACATCATTTCGTAATGTTTGCTCTCTGTTATATCACACCGTTAAAGCACCAAGAGGAATGTGATCCATCAGTCCAATGTAGTAGTAACCACCGTCATCACAGGAAACCACACCTGAATGTGTTAGCTCATACCACATATCACAGGTCAGAGGTGTTTAGATGTCATGTGGGAAAATCCTTTATATGTTTTGGTCAAAACAATTAATTTGTCCCTTGCTCCCTGGCAATCCCTGGCAAAATGATACCTCATCTGCATAGTCATATTATATTAGAAACAGCAAAGTTGAATGAAAAATGTTTTTCCCAAACTGTTGTTCAAATTCATCCTGGTTTATAGACCCACCTGCTGCCACCTACTATGGGCATTTTACTGTATTTGTGTGTGCAGTTTTTCTTATCATCATTACCATTTCAGGTGTGCTCACAGTGCTTACAGTGGTTCTGATGAGTGGGATAAAGTGTTGCTTCTTCTGTGTGATTACAGAGTCTTCACATCTGATAGAAGGTGATGCTCAGTGATGCTGTGCATGAGAACACATGCTGTTTCCTGCTCACACTGGATCAGCTGAGTATGTTGTATGCTGGTGTGTTTATATATGCGTGTGTTTTGTTCAATGTTGTCTTTGTTGTCCACCATAAATAGATGGACTCTGGGCTTTTTTAAAAATTTTTCCTTCGTGGTGCATTCATTGTGTGTGAATCAGTGTATATGAGTGTGTGTGTGTCAGTGTGTACCTGTCTTTGTCGAGCTGTAAGTGGATGGAGTCCTCTGACTGGTGTCCACCCTGTGCGTGTGTGTGTGTGTGTGTGTGTGTTGTCCTGTATGTGTTGTCTTTGTTGTGTGCCTCTAATCCCCAGGTCCCTGGGGCTCCAGGGGAACAGCTGAAGCAGGGGCAGCGGTGGCTTGTCAGCCCGGGGCTCCCGCTGCTCCTCTCTCTCTCATTGCTCCCCATATGGTCCTGCAGTGCCGGGTCCCCAGGGGCCTGTTAGCGCCGCACCACCCAGGCCTGTGCCTTGCCACCAGGCCCCTCTCGCCTCCTGTCTCACCCCTGCATCAGGGCCTGCCATCACCCCTTCGTCCCCTCTACCCTCTCTCCCTTTATGGCGCCCCTCCTCCCCCTCCTTTTGATTGTCTGGATCATGTCTCGATGTGAACCCAGATCTTTCCTCCTTGTTTTGTTGTCTTCCGTTAACCACACACACTCCCCCCGCCCCCCTCCTCCTCCTCTTTTTCTCTTCCTCTACCTTTTAATTGATGTTTCTTTTCTTCTCTGCCCTCATCTGTCTCTTATTTCTCCAGGCCGTGCCCTCCTTTGCGGTGCGGTGAAGTTAATACGGGGATTTATGACTCCCATTAGATGTATGAATTATCTCCTTTTCTTTCCTGCAGGAAACTTTTTGGAGTAACCTTGAACCCACTGCCAACACCGTAGCATGGCCCACTCTTATATGAAGCTAATGCGGCACGGGCCGGTCAGTGGCCCCCGCAACATTTGTGGCCCCCAGTGACTGTAGCTGAGGCTCCCTGTCTCTTTAAAGTGTGATTTAGACTCTCCGGGCCATCTGTAGACCTCGCCGCTTGAAAGTACCTCAGTTCATCTTCACCAGCGGAGCCCTGAGCGTCTCTAAATCAGCTGTCACTACCTCTCGGGGATTACCAGGGATTTATAAATGAACAGGGAGTGCTGTTTCACACAAGTTATCAAACAGATCATAAAACACCATCTCTGGGATTTGACTGTTTGGTTACACATGTTGGAGCTGTGCCTTATGGTAATGCTGCTGGTTCACTGAGTGTTTTGCACTAGAGAGAGGATGTTTGTGATGTTCTTTTTTTCTTTTCCTTTTCTGAAAGTGCAGTTTGGCTGATCTGATCTGAGCTACTGGATCTCCCCTCACACCAAACACATGACTAATTCTCCTTAAGTGAACCCAGGTAGACATGAGGCTGTCTACATGTCAGACCTTGACATGTCCACATTTTTAAATTTATTTTACACCATCTGATTATTGGCATTAATTTTGTGATCTGATTTTGTCAGACTCCACCCATTTTTTTAATAGAACTTTTCACATTAAATATTAATCTGCAGTAAAAAATTTTTAAAAATTAAACAAAACCTGCATTCCTGGCTCAGTTTAAGTGGATCCGCATATTGGGTCCTAGCGCCCTCTGTTGATGGCACAGGGACAGTGTCCTAAACCAACCACACCACAGCTCCTCTGGACTCCCAGAAGAACGAAGAGGCTCAGTAGCTGATCATAAGTAGAGTCCAAACCACGTCAATAATGAGTAAATCAAGAGAGAACGCTGACTTCAGTAACAACACATTAGATTATCCCTGCATTTGCAAAATTCAAAACACAAAGGAGAAGCAAGAGGGCCTTCATACATAAATGTTTTTGAACAAATCTAAAACAAAAAGTAGCAATTAAAAAAAATGTTTGAATTTTTTTTATTTCAAATGTACACATGGACACAGAGTTTTGTAGTTACATAATCATGTAGTTTCTCCTCTTTATCGATTGATGTCAATTTCTCATTCTTATGTAAGGTCACCTCATGTGAAACAGATTTCTCAAGCTTTGATTTTAAAAGTTATTCTGAATATAATGAGAAAAAACTGACATGACAGGTCTGAAATTGTTTCTTTTGATGCATCCTTCATTATTTTATTGCTGAAATGACAAGCTGATTAATTTATTAGTCAGAAAGGTGTTCAGAATTTTTCAAGAAAACATAAACTCTATGAAATTTCCCTGTAAAATCACAGTAAACTACTGGCAGCTCTGGTCACCAGTAGTTTCCTGTATTTTAACAGAAATACTGCCATAGCTAATTTAAAAGTTAATTACTGTAAAATATATTACTGCCTTCTTTTGTAAAATGTGAGGTTTTGCAAATGTGAATTTTACAGGGAAATATCTTCATGTAAACTGAGTAAGTTTTAATCTCTCAGACTGATGTTAGGAACCTTTTTCGTTGGTCTCTTGGAGGGAGGATGAATGATGGTTGAACATCAGCCTGCAATAAACGCTCATTCTTAGTTTTGGCTAGAACAAAAGTATCAGATTTGACAGTATATAATTGTATTTTGACAAAATGGTACACTACTGTTAGAATTTTTCCATATTTTTACCGTAATTTATTATAGTGCAGCAATACATTTGCTGGTTTTATCATCTCACATGTGAGGATTAATGCCATTCCGTTTAAAATATTAATAAAATATATACTGGGTATTGAACTTACTCTGACAAGAAAAGCAATGCCAAGATGTCAACTGAGACTCTCAGTAGTCTGATAATATTAATAATTATTATTCATCATTAATGAAAATATGAATTTCTTCCTAAATCTGAAGTTCTCCTTTTGTATTGTTAATGTAATAACTGTAATGTGCTAGAGTCTACACAGAGTAGCACAAAGTAACTGTTCATAACACAGCACACTTAGAAAGAGTTTAGAGATGATATGTATGCAGCACACTTAATTCATGCTAAATGAGTTGCCTGCTAACAGGTTATGGATCAAGAGTAAGAGTTAGTACTAATAAATAAACCTTTGGGTGAAATAATTCCTTCAGAATGATACTCTTGGGATTTCTTACAACTTCAAAACCCCATAGTTTCGTATAAAAGGTTTTCAAAAAGTATAAAGTTTTAAACCATTTATAGGAAAATTAATTCAAAACTGATTAAATAATAAAATGTTTATTCATTTGCTACAACTTGCAAGCCCTTTGTGAAGGGAGTCTTACCAGAAGGTGATACTCTAAATGAGCGTGCAGCAGCTTTGCTCTCATACAGTGTGCTAACGTGTACATTTATTGAGTCACATTCAGCCGCTGCTGACCGTCAGTGATCGGTCGGAGCTGTGGAAGCAGATCATCCAGGAAATCCTCCTCTCTTTTCCTGCTTTGAAACTCAATCTCTCATGGTGCCCGTGTTGTGTCTTTGAGAGCAATATCCTCTCCTGCGCTCACGCTGTCATCGGCCGCCTCTCTCGGCTTCTTTCTCTCACCGTGCCTTTGCTTCCAGCCACCGCCGCCCCCACCCCATCCACCTCAGTGCGCAGGGCTCCAGCGAAGCCTGCAGCTGGCCGAGGCCTCCCCTCCTCTGGGCTCAAGGCTCGGCAGGGGGGTGGGGCTCTGGATCCAGCTTAAAGAAAAGCAGGCAGATCAAGGACAAGAAATACTGGGGGAGAAAAAAGTAATGTATGATCCTCTCTGTGAACACCCCACCACCACCGCCAACCCCACCCCCATTTCTATATATCTTTACTCGCTGGCTGTTTCTGTCCCTCCTCTGAATCTCTCCCTGTCCAGTTTGGTTTACCGCCGCTGTTTGGGCTAACTGGTTTCAGATGCAGGACAAAGCAGACATCCCTCCTGAGGTGTGAGCAGAAATACAAAGTGACTTTTTCATGTTGTGGGCAGAGACTGCGTGTTTACTGAGGGTGAATTCTACGGCTATTAATGCTCAGAGTCATGTCACTTTGGCCCTTGGCTGTTAAACTGTATCCAGATTGACAAAAAAGAGAGAAAGAAAAAAGTTACAATATTATAATTACTGGATTATGAAAACATTCTGGACACTCTTTTCGCTGCTGCTACAGGAATCGCAGGAAAAACCCAATGAATATGAGAACATTTCCTTCAAAGTCATCAGTACACTTGTCTACCACTTTCTGATAATGAAGCCCAGCAAAGTTATACTAGGCAATGCTTAGCCAATCCCTCTGTTATAAGAACAACTTTATATATCTTATTATTTACATAGGAAAGTCAAGAATAAAGAGTGCTGTGTCTTTAATCTACTGCTAATAAGCTACTGATAAATGGATTTTTGGCCAGATGGTATGTAGCTTTTCTAAAAGGTCAAAGGAGTAAAAGGTCAAACAGTCATTCGGGAGATTCTTCCTCATGAACTGATGAGAAACAAAGACAAAGTATCATTCTGGAGGATAAATGCAAGAGGGGACTTAAGACTAGAGAAAAAATGATTTATTTGGACTTAATACAGTCATTAGTTATAACCCCTTTATAAAGGGTGGAAGAGGTGAATATCTCTGAATGAAAGCAATATGTTCCTTCCACTAGACCAAGAGGCAGAAAAGATTTTTAGTTATCAAATGCCACCTTTGTCCTGACTCTAACCCTATTTGTAAAATTACAAATACCCAGAGAAGTGGGAGTTACTGATACCCAAACCTCAGGTTCTTGTTATGTTATCACCTGACTCTGAGGGCCCTGGTTCGAGACCAGTAGGCCCCACTCTTCTACAAGGTGAATGTGATTGATTGGTTTCATCATGGACGTAAATCTGCGGTTCTTAATCTCTAGGGCTTTTCTTTTTAGGGCTCTGAATTAGTTTTATTAACTTGCACAAAATTATTTTAACTTAACCGGGGAGGACTGAACAGAACATAAGGTTATCTTTCTTATCATGCATGTATCAAATTGTGTGTTTTATGGTCTTTGTGTGTCATTGCACGAGTAGTAAACTCTAACCGTAAACCCTAACCCTAACCCTAACCCTAACCCCAAACCTAACCCTATTTGTAAAATTACAAATTCCCGAAGAAGTGGATAAGTAATCGACACCCGATGCTTGGGTTATCGTTATCTTAAGTGTAGCCACTTTGATTTGACCTCAATATGCCACATTAGGCAGGGCTGGCAGGTCAAAGTACTACATGGTGGGTTTATCAGCTTTGTATTGTATTTGAAAATAAAGATGATGAGAGCAGTGAGCAGAAGCAAACCTATAAGCTGAACATGCAGTTAAAGTTCAGAGCAACTGGTGGAGCAAAGACAGTTAGTGGCTGTGGGACCTGTTGAGCTGAGGTGGGCAGGTCCAGTGGTTGGCAGCTGTTGGCCTTAAAACTAATCAGCATCCATGTACATCTGAGTAATGACAAGCACTTTTACTGATTTTTTCTAAGTTTCTGACAGCTTCATTAGGTTTCTGTATTCACACCTTATATATGCCTTTGAGACATTGTGCCACAGCCAATTACTGTGCTTACATTTTTTTTCATAATGAAATGTTATTGAATAATTTTGCACAATAACAGCCCCATATGTCAAATTCTCATTTAATGCATATTCTACAGAGAGTGGTGTTGAAAATGTTATGTATAATAATGTAATTATTATTACTGCTAGGCGTTTTACCTTAAGGCACAGTTATGTGTCACTTTAATAGCCTGCTAGGATATCTTTATTTTATGCAAAAATATGAAGAAGAATCACAGAGAAAAAGGTGGGTGGGAGAAACTGTATGAAAAATGTTTGAAAGAACTAAGAATGATGCCTGTAAATGCAGAAAGCAAGTCAGATAGCAGCTCTGAGCATTTATTACTCGCCACAGCTATCATTTGCGGAACAAATAAAAAAATAAACTGCATCACAATGCATCATATGAACCAAATCTATAGGATGTTACTGTCAACTTTACTACAAGGAAAAGACTATATTATAATTCATAGTAATTAGCAAGGGAGTACGAAAACAAACAGTACATTTTTTAGCCACAAAAAGACCACAAAGATGCCTTAACCCTCTGCAGAGCATCACAGAGCAGAAGAGTTGGTGATAATTCATCACTATCAGGGAGTTTTTCTCAAACAACACACTGTCCTTTGAGCCATTGCTTATATTAAAAAAAGATTAGTGCAGCTTTAATTTTATGACAAATGCTGGTTAGTGTCAGTCGATGTTAACATTTGTAGAGAAAAAAACACAACTGTTTTTTAGTATGTCTGGTAAAATGCAAGTTGATCCTGTGTGTGTGTGTGTGTGTGTGTGTGTGTGTGTGTGTGTGTGTGTGTAAGACAGACAGTCTGAGTAAACTGTGTGCTCCATGTGTGCACTGACTTTGCTACCATGCCAGTCATGTGTCCTCTATCAACTATTGAGCTTTCGCCCGCGGTGTTTCATCAGGTGCGCAGACTCGTGTTCGTGCCTTACATGAGCAGATTAATAATTCCATTATCCTCTCTCTCTTTCACTCTCCATGTACCATTCATTCGCTTTTCTCACTTTCTCTCCTCTGTTCGTCTTTGCAGCTGCACTCTCTGCTGCTTCCCTCTCGTTCTCTCTGTTCCATTTGCAAGGTGTGATATTGCTTTAATTGAGCAGAAACATGTGGAGAGATCAGACATATCTCGGGGGATTAGAGGGAAAGCTGGGAGTTTGTGCGACCGGCAGCCTGTGTTTGGAGCAAGGGGTCTGCTGGGAATGAATGTAGTTAGCGTGACCCTTGACCCTGCGAGCTGTTGACGTGGAAGCCGGCCAAGAGGGGTCCAACAGAACGCTTTTGTTAATCTCATTCAGGGCTCCCTGTGAACTGTGGGCAGGGGAAAAGCTGGCAGCTCAGACCTGTGGAATGCAGAGCTCTTTATTCCCATGCTTTGGAAACAGAGGTGGGCCCTGGAACTAGCAAGGCTCCTTTAGCAGGCCCTCCTCTACTCAGCTCAATCGACACTGACAGTTTCCTGGCTTAGACTTGCCAACTGGCAGGGCAGCGGTGCAGGGGGGACAAATGCGCCCCACCAGGGCTGCAAAGGCCACAGGCAACAGGACGGAACTTCTAACAGGCCGCTACAGCAGTGTGTCACTGTTGAAAGACATTTACAGTAGCTACACCAAAAAATATCCTGCATACATCTGGGTGCAGAAGTACAACAACACAGGCTTGTGTCTCTACAAGCATCACTGAGAATGTGTTACTCTTTGCAGCACATTATGATATTGGCACCCTTTCAGTGTCTTCCACATAGAACCCATTATGTTATCGAAGTGTATTCTGATGTGCTTTCTCTATGGTTAAGGTCTGGTTAAGTTAAAATGATTAAAATGACCAAACACTGACATACAGGTTGATTGTGGTTCCTAAGGACGACACACACGTCTGTTACTGCATCTGGGTCAAAAAATAATTGTGGGACTTTTTGTATCATAGTTGACATTTTTGCTGTTTTCAGGTCTAAAGTCAGCATGAAAACCTGTAACTGAACACCACATTGCATTTTCACGGAAAGATTCTTCTAAAATATTATATATACAATTGAGTAAAATTGAATTTGAAAATTATTTCTAAAGATATTGCAGTAAACTTGTTGACACTTGACTCACACTGCTTTACATGAAATGAGTAAGAAAGCCTTGGAGTCTTGTGAATCTTTTCTTTTATTTGTAAATTTACAAATACCCAAAGAAGTGGATAAGTTATCGATACCCAATGCTAGGATTATTGTTATCTGAAGTGTGGCCACTTTGAACCGACCTCAATATGCCACATTAGGCAGGGCTGGCAGGTCAAAGTATTATACGGTGGGTTTATCAGCTTTGTGCTGTATTTGAAAATAAAGATCATGAGAGCAGTGAGCAGAAGCAAACCTATAATCTGAGCGTGCAGTTAAAGTTCAGAGCGACTGGTGGAGCAAAGACAGTGAGCAGCTGTGGGACCTGTTGAAGTGAAGTGGAAATGACTTCAGGAGGAAATGACATCATGTGGAGCAGGTCATGTGATCTGGAATTAACACACTTCCTTGAGAGGTGTTTTTGTAATGCATAACTTAGCGGAAAGTGATACAATTTGTTATTTTCAATATAAAATTTGATATATTGCCAAAAAAGAAATATCTGTCATTGATTATCTCAACTTGATAAAAAGAACACAAGCAAAACAATTTTTGAATAAGCTATTTTGTTTTTGTTTAACTAATTAGAAGGTGGTTGTTGTTAAATTCGGATGGTTATTTAGTTGACATTTTAGTGATATCCAGTCATTTTTTTATTAATAAATGATTGTTTCCATAATAAATAATTATGGAATTAGTGAAGGCATCATAATGAACATAATTTTTTTTTTTTTTTAACTTTTAATAAAAATGTATGCAAGATATATCCCATGGACTTCAAAGTCACTCAGTTATATATTGACCCATCTGATGCACACTAATACTCATGCTCTTTGCTGATCATTTTACACAGTACATTTACTGTGTGTGTGTTCGCCGTCTGACATAGATCAAATGCGTAGGTAGAGAGAACTGCTTGTTTGATTTCTGAGATAGTGATTATTTTAGCATCATTATGAGTGGACTTTCTGCTGGTGCAGTCTGGCAAAACCTTATTTATTTCCATGTCTTTCCATGTATTTCCATGTCATGCCGATATTACTTTAACTTTGCTACATTTATTTTATATGATCATTTTTTATACTTGTTATTTTAAAGATTAAACTTGGACTTTTTATTGCAGCATTGTTTCTTTACTTTATAAAGGATCAGTATACTGTACTTCCTCCACCAGCGGTGCCTCAGCATTACAGAACAGACGAAAACAAATCACAAACTGCAATAAGTTGCAATTTTGTATATATTACGAACAACGTCTCGCCACTTCCCCTCCACATATAAAAATTCATTCTCAAAATGTCAACATAATACTGGTGTCAAAAATGCAAATACAAGCTGTTGAACATATGACCAATGCGGCTGCATGCTGCATTTAGAAATAAAGATTGAAAAACTGCTGAGGACCTGTTGAAGCCCCCTCAATGGTCCCTGCGAGGCCCCCAACCTCACTTTGCAAACCTCTTCTCGAAAGGGTGCAGCTGTGAGGATGTCAGGAGGCCTCCAGCGTGCTCTCTCTCTCTCTCTCACACACACACACACACACACACACACACACACACACACACATTAACCACTCACTGGTTAGACCAGATCAGTCAAGATTAAATAAGTGTACCCCTCCACTGGTCTGAATGGAAAACTGCTGGAGACTAAGTGGTCGTTCTCTGAGGTTGATGGAAGGTTAGGAATGAAACAGCCAAACACCTTAGCACACATGATGCATGCTTCTCACACACACTGACACCGAAACATGAATCTTGGGAAAATCTCGGTAGCAGAACAGGCCGACAAATAGCTTTGTCTTTATTATTCAGCGTTTCAAGAAGAGCTGGGCTGATAAGCAGGAAGTAAGGAAGTCAGGCTTTGAGGAGGAGGACTCCTCCTGCTCCCACAGCGCTGCCAGTCAGCTGAGTCCGCTGCTCAGCAGCAGCAGGGGAAATACCTGCCGGTCCACACAATGGTGCTGCTGGGATTACAGGCCCCCCTGCTGCTGAGCAGCCCAGCAACAGGGAGGGAACGAAAGGGGAGGGAGGGAAGGAAGGAGGGGAGAATGGATGGAGGGGAGCTGTGCACAACAGCTTTATTTTTTAAACTCCATTTAGGACTGATAAGACTGTGTGTCTAAGTCATTTTAAGATGAACATTTCATTCACAGCAATAAATGCAAAAACAGCAATGTGCACATTTTGAAAAGAAATTCACCATTAAATGAAAAGCATGGTACCAA
Source organism: Amphiprion ocellaris (assembly GCF_022539595.1). NCBI lineage: Eukaryota > Metazoa > Chordata > Actinopteri > Pomacentridae > Amphiprion > Amphiprion ocellaris. Next base: position 8,325,307 of record NC_072771.1, on the reverse strand, counting down.
AAAAATTTTTTTAAAGTTCAAGTTTATTAATTTAGACCAACTTTATAGGTCACAAACATTATTTATTTTCTGATCTTGACATAATAATATTGACAACTGCATCATTACATACATCGTGTGTAATTTTAAATATTTTCAAACTAGTTTCAAGTTGATGAAATTGGCTTGATAATTAAAATATTCTTTACCTTGAGTTCAGAATTTCAAGTCCCCTCTGCTATCTTAACATGCCTGGACAACTTGAGATGGTTCAAACTGAAACTATCTTTAACTGCAGAGGAAAACCTAATTTCCCTATATCAATGTGGTTTGTTGGTTGAACAGGACTCTAAAAGATTTATTTTGACATAAATAATCCTTTATTTAAAAAAAAAAAAAATGCAGATAAATGACCTATAAATTGTAAATCATACAATCATTAAATCAATGTAGTTTTAAGTTTTCACATAAATGCTAAATTTGAAGTTTCACATATATTTTTTTTTGTTTTCATTAGGTCATTTAAAAAAGAGAGAGAGCATATACCCCAACACCCCACCCTCTTATTTTTAAGTCATCTATCTATCTATCTATCAATCCATCCATCCATCCATCCATCCATCCATCCATCCATCCATCCATCCATCCATCCATCTATCTATCTATCAACACTGACACATGCATACGACACACACACACACACCCACCCACACACACTCTCTGCTGGCTGGAGTGTGTGCTGGGCTCAGGCCTGTGATTTACCTGCTCTCCCAGGCTTTAACGTGCCCCATATGGTGAACAATGGCCCATAAAGACGGCTCTAAAGGAGTCAGGATAGTGTGATAAAGGCAGCCCAGATCTCAGCCTCAGCTCTGTTTACAGCGTGGAGCCTTGCTCTGCTGGCTTGAGCGTTTGGATTACTCTCTGCTTAGACTGCAAGCAGATACTCTGATTTAATGTGCATCTAGAGATCCTGCAACAAACGAAACAAAATTCATTCTGCCGTGTGGCTACTGAAGTGCAGCTGATGTCATGAAGTAACAAAGACGGGCCCACGTATACATGTGCTTCTGAGAGTGAATGTTAGTATGGCTTTCCATGTGATGAGTGGATGTGTGCGTGGTGTTGCAGAGCTGTGGTTGGCAGCGCTCAGTGCTGAGCAGATGGAGTGGAGAGGGATTCTGGCTGCAGCTCCCTGGATATAAAGATATGCTTTCTCTCATAGCTGCCTCTATTTCTTTGTGTCTAGACAAAATGAGTCAGTGTTTAAGAAATTAATTTAGCCTATTCACCTATCCAGTTAATGGTAGTTTTTAAAAGGTCAGTAAACCTAAATCACAGAAAAACATATTTCCTGCATGTGAACAGCTTTGTTTGCATGAGATTTGAGATCTGATATTTCTTCATCCACTCAAATATTGTGGAGGTGTGTGGAATTTAATAAGGTAATAATAATGACATTCTTTAGAGCACTTTTCTAAATCCAACTTACAAGATGCTTCCCACAACATCAAAACAAAACAAGCATACATAAGACATAAGACAGACATAAAGTCATCAGGATTTGAGAGACATACAAAGAAAATATGACAGAAACAAAAAACTACTGTTGTTCAAAAGTTTGGGGTCACCCAGACAATTTCATGTTTTCCATGAAAACTCACACTTTTATTCATGTGCTAACATAACTGCACAAGGGTTTTCTAATCATCAATTAGCCTTTCAACACCATTAGCTAACACAATGTAGCATTAGAACACAGGAGTGATGGTTGCTGGAAATGTTCCTCTGTACCCCTATGGAGATATTCCATTAAAAATCAGCTGTTTCCAGCTACAATAGTCATTTACCACATTAACAATGTCTACACTGGATTTATCATTCATTTAATGTTATCTTCATTGGAAAAAAAAACTGCTTTGCTTTCAAAAATAAGGACATTTCTAAGTGACCCCAAACTTTTGAACGGTAGTGACCACTGACCCTTAACTTCTTTGTGTACTTTTTGTAATGTGTTTTTACTGAGACCTATGTTTCACTGTTATGTTTTTTTTTCATTTTTTTTCATCTGCCTGGGGACTGCAGATGTAAATTAGCATTGTTGCTATAATTCAGTATTTTACGTCTATTGCTGTCTAAATAGATTTTCATTAATGTGCACTGTTCCTATCAGATAAATAAAAAATAGAGTATATATACATAAAAATATGTTTTAAGAAGCACCTGAAAGTCGTCACTGACTAAACGAACCTGATTTCAGGTTGTTCTAAAGCCTTAGGGCCTTGATTGCTAACGCTCTGCCCCTTTTAGTTGGAGGAACAGACAAACGACCTCTTCCTGAGCATCTCAGACTGTGTACTGCTGCATAAGGTACCAAAGTGCCAGAAATATAACTAGGAGAGAACCCATAAAGTTATTAGTTATTGATCGCGAGATGCTGTGAGATCGCGAGATTCAGTGAGAGTGACGAAATTCAACATGGCGGCTCCCAGCTGCTAGATGTGAAGTAAACAAATCGCCGTTATCTCGACGTATTTGTATTAAAAATAAATAAATAAATAAAACAACAACCTAATTAAATAGCCTGCTCAAGATCGGAAACGGTAGTGCTCACAGTGGAGGACCTTGAGAACTTTATTGACGACTACTTCGTCCGGTGCACGATGGAAGACGCCAACCCGAGCAAGAGGAAGAAAGCAGACTCCTCGACGGACACACAAGACTTGGAGGTCACGGATATCCAGGTAAGTGTTCTCGAGTCTATTAATAAGAAGCTCGATATCTTAGTTTGCTTCACCAGGAGATAAAAGACCTGAAAGCAAGCCTGGAGTTCACCCACCAGCAGATCGAGGATCTGCAGAGGGACAACACCGAACTCCGGTCCACGCTGACAGCGGTCACTTCAGAGGTGAATACACTTAAAAAAGAAAACAAAACCCTGAGGGAGACCGTCCTGGACATCCAGTCGAGGAGCATGCGGGACAACCTGATCTTTTCTGGTATCCCTGAGTCCACACCGGATAACCCAGAGACCCTTGTTAAAAACTTCATGGTGTCGGCGCTTAAAATCCCTGCGGAAACTGTTAAAAACATCACTTTCCACCACGTCCACCGGCTCGGACCCCGAGGAGGAAACCGTCACCGTCCTATCATTGCAAAGTTCGAGCACTTCCAGCAGAAAGTGCTCGTAAGGAGCAAAGGACGGGAGCTGAAAGGCACGTCGTTCGGGATGAACGACCAGTTTCCCAGGGAAATCAACGAGAGGCGCAAAGTATTATACCCCATCATGAAAGAACACAGACAGAAAGGTAAACGGACTGCACTGGTTGTGGACAAACTATACATAGATGGGCAGTTATTTCGGGAACCCTCCATTACCACCTGGCTCTTCTAAAAAAAAAAAAAAAAAAAAAATGGCTTAAAAGTTTAATATATCATTTAGTCATTTATGTTAGAAAATGTTATTTAAAAAAAAAAAAAAAACTCACATGTAAATGTCTCACTCTCCTAACCTACACTCCCCACTGGAGAACCCCCTCCTCCTTCTACTTTTCTCTCTCTCCCTCTCTATATGTCTCCCTTTAGCCCTCTCACCCTCTCACACACTCACCCCCCACACTCTCACTCACACTCTATGTACCGCCCATGTTTATTGTGCTTGTATGTTTTATAATGTGTTTGTTGATAGTTTTTCAGGCAATGATGTGCTATTATATAATGTATATATAGATCCTGACCTGCTGTATACATCTCTCTCCAACACTCACAGCTCACAGACAGCAACAGACAGCTCACAAGGACACACACAGATGTTATATTACATTACTACATACTCAGTGACAGAACATCTTCTCTCTCTATGTTCAAGTTTAATATCGTAGCCTGGAATGTTCATGGCATACGCTCACAAACAAAAAGAGTTAAAATCATGGACTATGTCTCTAAATTAAAAGCAGATATTTTGCTCCTTCAAGAAACACATTTACTACAGTCGGAAGAAAAATGTTTATCAGACTCGAATTATAGTATCATCTTTTCATCTTGTTATAACAGCAGACAAAGAGGGGTCTCCATTCTAGTCCATAAGAGAATTCCATTCACTTTAAACAGTACAGTAACGGACTCAGAGGGCAGATATATTATTATCCAGGCAACAATCTTTAATAAATTATATTCTATTGTAAACCTCTATGCTCCGAATAATGATGATCCAGCCTTCTTTCACACTGTTTTCTCTCACTTAGCAGACTTATCTGCTAACTCAGTAACTATTATCGGTGGTGACTTCAACATAGTTTTAAACCCTTCAGTAGATCGATCTAATAGTCCAATACACGTAAAACAGTCACAATCAGTTAAAGTCATACATGACTATATGAAAGATTTCGGACTAGACGACGTCTGGAGACTCAAAAACCCAACAAAGAGGGACTATACGTTTTTCTCTCCGGTGCACAAAACATTTTCAAGAATTGACTTTTTCCTCTTAAATAACTCTATCGCACATAAAGTCACTACTAAAATCCACCCAATCATTATCAGCGACCACGCACCAATATCACTCAGCCTGCAAACAGATTCCATCCCTAAACCTCCTCAGACTTGGCGCCTCAACATCTCTCTACTCAAAGACCCAGAATTTGATCGAGTAATAAGGAGTGAGTGGGCAGACTTTCTAAAAAACAATGACTCTGTTGACTTACCCCCATCTTTGCTTTGGGAAACTGGAAAGGCCGTAATCAGAGGTAAAATAATATCATACTCCTCATACAAGAAAAAAAAAGATCTACAAACAGAGAAAGAAATTGAAGAAAAAATTAAACAACTTACAGAGAATTATGCAATAAACCCAAGTGATCAATTATGGTCCGAACTACAAAATGCAAAACTAAACCTCGATAATATCCTATCCAAGAAAACAGAGTTTTTATTACAACAGCTAAGATATAATGATTTCGAACACAATAATAAATCAGGAAAATTTCTGGCGAACCAACTCCAGCGCAATAAAGAAAAATCCTTCATAACAGCAATTCAGGATTCCTCAGGAAAATATACTCAGTCACCTCAGGAAATCAACCAGACCTTCTATAATTATTACCAGAGTTTATACTCAGCAGCAGTTAACCCAAACATAGAAGATATAGATAATTTTCTCAACAATTTAAACATGCCCAAACTAACGTCAAATTACAGAGACATATTAGATGCTCCATTGACTATGAAAGAATTACAATGTGCATTAGACAGTATGCCAGCAGGCAAGGCACCTGGTCCTGATGGTTTCCCTGCTGAATTTCTTAAACATTTTTGGTCAATGTTAGCACCCCTTTTCTTCAGGACAGTGACAGAGATTAAAAATAATGGTTATATCAGTCCGCACATGAATACAGCTGCAATTAAATTATTATTGAAACCAGACAAAGATCCTACGCTTCCCTCTAGCTATCGACCTCTGTCACTAATCAACACCGACATCAAAATTATCTCAAAAGCTCTCGCCTCTAGGCTGGAGAAAATCATCCCATCAATAATTCACAGCGATCAAACAGGATTTATAAATGGCCGACACTCCACCAACAATATCAGAAGACTTCTAAATCTAATCTCTTTGACGCAACGCCACAACAAAGAAGCTATTGTTATGTCACTGGACGCAGAAAAAGCCTTTGACAAAGTTAATTGGTCCTTTCTCTTTGCTGTGCTCCACAAATTTGGCTTCGGAGAATCATTTATCCAGTGGGTATCAGCTCTGTACAACTCACCCAAGGCTACAGTCACCACTAATGGGATCACTTCACAAAGCTTCAGTCTGCAAAGGGGAACAAGACAGGGATGCCCACTCTCTCCCTTATTGTTTGCGATCTTTATCGAACCATTAGCAACAGCTGTACGTCAGAACACCGATATCAAAGGTATCTGCGCTCTGGAGTCTGAACATAAAATTAACCTATACGCAGATGACATTTTACTTTATCTACAAGAACCCAAAACTTCAGTAAAGGAAGTATTTAACCTCATCACAACCTTCTCGCGTCTTTCAGACTACTCCGTCAACTGGTCAAAATCAATTATATTACCTTTAACAGAAAACTCGTGGAAGCCCGCAGCCCAAAACTCGCATTATTCTTTTCCTACTGGCAACATCAGATATCTGGGCATAAATATTTCCTCCAAACTCTCAGAATTAGTTCACCTGAACTTCACTCCACTTTTGGACAAAGTCTGTGATGATCTGAGGCGTTGGAACAACCTCCCCATCTCCCTTTTGGGACGAATAGCTACAGTCAAAATGAAAATATTACCTAAAATCAACTATCTTTTCTCCATGATTCCATTTAAACCCACATCAAAGTGGTTCCAATCGTTAGACTCCGCTACTGGTAAATTCTACTCAAAGAATAAAAAGGCTAAAATCAGTTTGACTACCCTCCAGAAGAATAAATCCGAAGGGGGACTGGAGGCTCCCAACTTCATGTATTATTATTTATCCAACCAAATACAATATCTCACCAAATGGATACATCCACATGAAGAATATAACTCCTGGCTAGAACTAGAACAGTTAGATTGTAACCAGATCAAAATCTCTGACCTTCCCTTTATCTCTTCTGCTCTTAAACATCACTCCTGCTTCAAGAACCCTATGATCGCTTCCACCTTGTCTGCTTGGTGGAAAGCACTGGAAATCACAGGCTCTCAATTAAAACCCAGTATACTCTCCCCAATCTGGCACAACCCTGATTTTGCAAACAACAAAATAGCTCTTTATTTCAGCACATGGGCAGAGAGAGGAGTCACTCACCTCCATCACCTTCTGGATGATAACACATTTAGGACATATATAAACTTATTCCAAACATTTGAAATAAGAAATGGAAATTTTCTTCAGTACCTACAGGTAAAGAAGACTATTACAAGTAGAATTCCATCGCTTCAGACTACTTTACAGCCAACGGATTTACAGCCACCTGAATTTGTCGACTACATTGTGAAACTCTCTCCAAGAAATAAGAAGAATCTCTCAAAAATTTATAGTTTACTCTCAAAGACACACTCTATACACCTACCAACTCAAAAATGGGAAAAAGACGTATCCAAATCTTTTGACTCTGATTTTTGGACCCAAATCTGTGAAAACACATTTAAAATGACTAAAAACACCAACTTACAATTGATCCAATTTAAGGTGCTTCACAGAACACATATAACACAATATAAACTGTATAAAATGGGCTTCTCACGCTCAGACACATGTACGCAATGCACCCAAAACATGACGGACACTTACTTTCACGCTCTGTGGCTTTGTACACCCGTCTATCAATTCTGGGTAACAATCACGCAGAAACTCTCCAATATTTTGGACTGCGGGATTCCACATTCCCCGAACGTTTGCCTAATTGGTGATCTAACGCAAACAGCCCTTCCAGACATTCATATCCAACCCACACTTGCAGCTATCGCCATTGCCAAAAAAACTATTTTAGTTAACTGGAAAGATAAGAAAGCCCTCAACATCATCCATTGGCTGAACCTCCTCACAGAACACATTTCACTTGAGAGAATATCTGCTATCAGAAAAAACCAATTGGATTCCTTCAAAGAAAAATGGTCTCCATTTATTAAGTCAATAAATATTAATCTATAGCCTCCGCTTGTTTGTGGGCGTATGCCACTTCCCTCATAAAATTGTAATTATTATTCTGTCTGTGTGTATGGTCTGACTTCTGTCTGCTTTATTTCAGTTTATTAACCCTCTACCTTTTTAAGTAGGATGGCACCATGGACTTCAAGGCTGTGTGCATGCACTGGTGGTGTCCCTTCCCTATTGCTCTTGGGGTCGCTCTCTGGCTCTGCGGGGCCAGCGTGGCTCGGGCCCCTCTGCCAGGGGGTGGGTGTCCCCGGTGTCTCTCCCTTTGAGCCCTGGGTCTGCTGGGTCTGTGCGCTCTCCCGGGGTCTTGGGGGTGGCGGCGGCTGGTCTCTTCTGGGGCGCCCTGGCTGGCCCTGGGGTTTGGGGTGGGTCGGCCCTCCGGTCGCTCCCCTGTCCCTTCCTGCTCTGCTTCCCTCCTCCTCCCTCCTCTCCTGCCTGGCCGCTCGTCCTCGTCCCTCTCCCTCCCCTGGGGGGGCTGGGGGCCCTCCGCTGCCTGGGGGTCTGGCATGGGGGCCGGGTGGTCTCTCTGGGGGGGTGGCTCTGGCTCATCCGGGCACAGGCCTTGGTACTTGCCTGTGTGCCGCCACTGGAGATAAGTTTCTGCTGGCTGGGGGCTTCTGTCCGGGCCCGGTGCTGTCCTTGGGTGTGGTGGGGTGGGTGGGGTCTCGGTGGTGCTGCGGGGTGGGTGCCCTGCATCCTGGACGTGCCGGCTCCGGGGCGGGCGTGGGGGCTCATGGCCCTTGCTTCCTAGTGGTGCGGCCTGGTCCTCCCTCCGGGGCAGGGTGCTGCATGCGGCTGGCCCGTGGTGGGGCTGCAGCGTCTGCCGGGGCGCTGCTCCAGCGCTGCGACTTCTGGGGGTTTCGGTGCTGGCCGGGCCGGTCGGGTTCGTGTGGGCTCACCTTGGCCTCTTGCCTCTGGGCTCTGGGGGCCCTCTGCATCAGTACCGGTGGTCTTACTACCTGTCTCCCCCGCTGCTCTCTCCTCATGGGCCGGATCCACACCAGACTGCCTCTTACTGTGCACTTCACATACTTCACACATCACTGTATATAGTTACTCTTAGGCACATATAGGGACACAACAGCTAGGGCCCCGAGAGCAGGTGGGGGCAGGAACGATGGGCTCTGTGGTGGGGCGGATGGCAGGGCTCTACGGCCTTGTCTCTTCCCCATCACCCTCTGGCTTGCCTCCCCTGCTCTCTAATTTCTTTTTAATGCACCACACACACTCACACCTTGGGGGTAGGTCTGGGACGGCTCAGGGAACTTGGGCCAGGGTAGGCTGCAGAGTAGCCATCCTCTGTGGTCCTCTGGCCCGCCCCCTGGACGCCTCGCCCAGCCTCCCCACTTTTAATGCACCACATGACACTCAGGGTTACACTATCACGGTGCAGGGATAATGTCTCCAGTCTGGGATCGGGAGACATATTAATAGGGAGTAATGGGGGGATTTCACTAATATGGCCTCGCTGGTGGGACCCGGCCCCCTTATGGCTATGGGGTGGCGGGGGTGGACCATCATCCGTGTTGCTGTGGCTGGGGGGTCCCCGGGACCTGGGGGCTGTGGTCGGGGGGGGTTCTCCTGCGTGCCCGACGGGTCCGGGCAGGTGCGATGGCTCTTGGTGGGCTGCGGGGGCTGGATTGGCCGTCTTGGTGGGCGCTGTGGCTGTACTGCGGGCTGGCGGCATGTGGTGGCTCTGTCCCGGTGGGTTGTCAGGGCGCATTGCGGGGGGTGGGGGCCCTGGGTGTACTGCGCTCGCCTGGGGCCTGGTGCGGGGGGTATGCGGGGTGCCTCCCTGTCGGCATCGCCGGGCCCCACCACACTGTCCATTTTTACTCTCTGGACTCGCATCGGGTCCCGGCTCCGATTTCCTCTGGCCGGCTCCCGGTGGCGGCCTGCCTTGTGATGGGCTGGTTGCCGCCCCTTCGGTGGGCCGCTCGGCCCCTGTGTCTGGCTTCCTGGCTGTGTGGGGCCGTTGGCCCCCTCGGGGGAGGGAGAGGGGATGGGGGTGGGCGGGTCGGGTGGTGGGGTGGGGGGTTCGGTGGGGGCTGGGGTGGGTGGGGTTGGGGTTTGGGTGGCGGGTGGGTCCTCGTGCCCCGGGCCGCCTGGGTCGGTCTGGGCGCGCAGGGGGTGTCAGTAGCTGCTCCCTCTTGTTCTCCGGGTTCGCGTCGTTCACGGTGGCCCCGGTGGCTCTCTGGGGGTGCCGCCCTGTGGCTCCTACTGCCTGGGGGGAGGGGTGCCCTGTTGGCTTGGCCCTGCCTTGCCGTGATTGCTGTTCTGGGCTTCGGGGTTCTTCACACTTGCATGTTTGATCAGGTCTCGCCAGCTACTGCCGAGTCCCATTTCAGCAAATGATGGGTCCCGCCAGAATGTGCTGAGAATCTCTCCAGTCTCTACCCTAAACTCATTCTCTCTCGCACTAGCATCCTCTTCTGGCCTATTCTATTCTATTCTATACTATCAAGACACACACAATTATGATGCTCAGTACCGTTTGTTCATTTATTATTGAATCTCTTTTTCTTTTGTGTTGGTTTGGTTTTCTTTTCTTTTTTCAAATTTTTATTTTTTTTTTTCTATTGATGGACAGTTAGTAGTTGGGCATAACACACCACCTTACAATCTTTAATTGCAATAGCAACGCCTGTTATTTTCTATCCCTGTTCATCCTGTTCGTCCTGTTCGTCCTGTCCAGTCTTTGTTTCCCCCACACATCACTGAGGTGTAGCACTGCCCTCCCTGGCTCATCATAGGGAATTCTAATAAAGAAGGTCTGCTTAGCTTTCAGGGAGGGCTGGTGATGGTCACACACATGCACTAAATATTAAAATATTTGGTTGCAAGACTAAAATATGCATCAATCTCATATAATGTTGACTCCCCTTTTGTGGAGTTAAACAATGAGAACAAATGCAGACAAAAAAAAAAAAAAAAAAAAAAAAAAAAAAAAAAAAGTTATTAGTAAAATCTTAAAACTTATCCTAAAACATACTGGGAGCCAGTGTAAAGAGGAAAAACAGGTGATGTGCTCACGTTTCTTGGTTCTGGATACTGTTTAGGTATGATACTCACTCAAAATTAAGTTGACAATTTGAAAGTCCTTAACGATGGGTCTTAACAGAAATTATGTATTTGTTGCTCTTAACTCTAAAATCTACAGCTCACATTTTTATAATTTAATAGTATAATTTAATTGCATTGTTATGACAACAATATTTGTTTTGAGTGTCAAAAAACTAGTCACTGACCTGTTTATGATGTGACAGTGCTTTTGGTATGGTTTGGTGAGTTTAGGTTAGGCACAAAAGCAACTTGGTTTGGTTTAGAAAAGGTTGGAGCTTGTTTAAAATTAAGCACTTAATTCTAGAAAACCATTGTCTTCATGTTCACAATGAAAACAAGAAAACACTCAGAGCACAGTACTTTGCCAAGGCTGCTCAGTCGAATGATTTCCAATGGATGAAATCTTTAAAAAAATTGTGCTCCTCAGCGTTGGATTTGTAGTAGGATCGCAATCATGTGATCGTCAGCAGGCAGCATTGTGCCACAATCTCACAATGATACAGAAATCTTTAACAAATCATCATTCATCCAAATCTGCTGGTCCGTTTTTGAGTAATGTTGCTAACTGACAGACAGACGAACAAACCAGTGCCGATCGTCACATAACTCCGCCACATTCCTTGGCGGATTAAAAATGCAATTATGGTTATTACACAGTTATATGCTGATTGTTAGTTTTAAATGGAAGAAAACAATAGGGGTATTAATGTACAGTGTTCTGTCGATCCATCCGTCTATGAGGGTACTTCAGAAAGTGAACAAATTTAAGTTTAGTGGCAAATGTTTGGAGACGTTTGAATTTCATAGAAAATCCACTAGGTTCAAATGGGTTATTAGTGTTTACATTTGCACTAGTGATAGTTACTGTTTACTAGCTTTAGTGTAGTTTAAATGCACAGTAAACCTTACAGCTAGGGATGGACAACATTGATATGTAATACCTCATATGCTGATATTTTCCGTCTCACTTTGGCCAGTTTCAATATATGCACATAATTGTTCCATTAAATTGGAGAGTACACCAAATCTCTATCATGTAGTGGAATTAACATATTTTACGAGGGTACTTCAAAAAGGTCTTGGTGTCACCTGGAAACGAGGGGTATAACTCCCGTTTTGAGTCATAATTGTATATCATATATCCAGACCGCTTGAATATTTCCTCTCCTCACAAAGAAATGATAGCAAATTTTGTGGCCAGTGATGTAAGGCTTTACAGTATACAGTTAGGAACCAAAATAGGACTTACCCCCCATTGTTTCCAGGTGAGGTCGAGAACTTTTTGAAGTGCCCTCATACTTCAACTTCAACCTACATTGAGTTTAACCAGACCTCTCACCTTGAACAAAAGCATTCTGAAGCGATATGTTGCTGAAACAATTGGTGCTGTCTCAGGTAACTGCTAGAGGTCGTTTACCTTTTAAACTTTGAGTCATGTGAGCTGCTTGCATAAACGGCCAGTGAAGCTATTTTCATGTGAAGGACAATTACTGATTTCTCTCATTGTCACACACAGATAAATGGGTAAATATTGAAACGTTCCCTCTCTTCTGTTTTATTTGAACATTAAATATGCAGATACCTGTGACATTTACTAAAAAATATACTGCTCCAAAGAGGATTTATTTGCTAGTACAAATTTATCATACTGTAATAAGTGTGGGCTGCACGGTGGATCAGTGGTTAGCACTGTTGCCTTGTACCTAAAAATTCTCCGGTTCACGTCCTGGCCTGGGATCATGCTACATGGAGTTTCAATTTTCTCCCTGTGCATGTGTGGATTTTCTCCAGGTTCTCCAGCTTCCTTCCACAGTCTAAAAACATGCTGAGGATAATTGATGTTTCTAAATTGTCTGTAGGTGTGAATGTGAGTGTGATTGTTTGTCTCTATGTGTAGCCCTGTGATAGACTGTTACCTGTCCAGGTGAACCCTGCCTTCACCCTCAGTCAGCTGGGATAGATTCCAACCCCCTACGACCCTAATAAGGATTAAGTGCTGTACAGATAGTGGATGGATGGATGTATTAAGTGTCCAACCTATTTTAAACACTTATTTTAAAGACAGGCCTAACTGCCACTAGTGATTTAAAGTCAACATATTGTCGGTGCCAGAATGTACAAGTATGCATAGACTAAAACTAAAAAATCTAGTCAGATGTTGATTTCGATTGCTGTGACTCTGAATGAAATCCCAGCGTGCTGTGAGTTAGCACTGAGGTAGAAACTTTTCTAACAGCTAGTAAATCCATTTCTGATGTCCATATTGGCTACCCTACTCACGATGATGTGGGCTTTATGAAGGGAACGAGCAGCGAGCGCCACGGGACGTTCACACTAAATAAACGTATGTTTATACATCGCCTCACCGAGGTGAAGAGCCAGTGGGCCGTGTAACTGTGTTCGAGTCTGTCCCTCAGGGGGTTTATGGCCAATGAGGTAGTAAAGATGTCACATGCAACAACCTGGCACGCTTCTTGAAGAGAAGGAGGAGTAAGAAGATCCAGGATTTTATGTTCAGATGTTGTTATGTCCAATACAAATAATTCAGATTCCTGCTCCCTGTACACTTTAGCCCTCCTGCCGGATATCACAGCTTGATGTGTTCCACAGTTCTGCAGCGGCTGGGCCTCGGAGGGAGGGGGGCGACCCTGACACCCTTCTGGCTCTGGCCCTTCAGCTAGCCAGCACTATGTTTCCTTTGTTTAACCCCTGACCTAAGAAAACAAGACATGCCCTAGAGTTCTGAGGGAACTGAGGCTAAGAGGAAGTATTTGGTTACAAATTAAATATATATGTGTCATGAGTCATAAATCGGCAGGCCTGCTAGCAGCACTGCTACTGAAACGGCATGTGGTACCAAGGTTCTCATCATAAAGTTTTAAGGCCTTACTTCCATCTCTGCTTTTCAAAGGGGATCTGGATGATGGCTGGACCCAAGGCAAGATGGATCCCAGGTGTCATGAAAGTAAAGAAAAGGAAAAGAGGGGAAGAAAGGAAAGGAAAGGAAAGGAAAGGAAAGGAAAGGAAAGGAAAGGAAAGGAAAATTAATTGAAAGTTAAGAGGGAGGGAGAAATGACTAAAAAGAAATAGAGCAAGGAGTCGAAAATTTATATTCCAGGTAGTAGTGAAAAAATGAAATGTGGTGGTAAAGAGATGATGGACTGAAAGTAGATTATAAGGACATTCTAGGGCAGCAGTGCTCAACCTGTGGTACTTCTGCAACTGCAAGGGGTATTTGGGAATATATAAGCATTTTCATGAAATGAAATTATAATTTGACACATTTGCATTGAAATGGTCAAAATAAAGGCAAATGATACAAATCAAAAAAGGATGCATATTGTGATGTACTGTATAAACTGACTAGCCACAACTATGTTTCCTTTGTTTAACCCATGCGTCTCTGCTTTTTGTGGATGATGTGGTTCTGCTGGCTTCATCAGACCGTGACCTTCATCACCCACTGGAGTGGTTTGCAGCCCAGTGTGAAGTGCCAGGGATGTGGATCAGCACCTCCAAGTCCGAGGCCATGGTTCTCTCCTGGAAACCGGTGGACTGTTCCCTCTGGGTTGGGGGGGAGTTGTTTCCCCAGACGAAGGAGTTCAAGTATCTCGAGATCTTGTTCACGAGTGATAAGAAAATGGAGCAAGAGGTGGACAAGCGGCTTGATGCCGCATCAGCAGTAATGCAGCCGTTGCACTGAACCGTCATGGTGAAGTGGGAGCTGAGCCGCAAGGCAAAGCTCTCGATTTACCAGTCCATCTACGTTGCAACCCTCACCTATGCTCATGAGCTCCGGGTAGTGACCAAAAGAATGAGATTGCGGATACAAACGGCTGAAATGAGCTTCCTCTGCAGGGTGGCAGGGCTCAGCCTTAGAGATGGGGTGAGAAGCTCAGACATCTGGAGGGAGTTCGGGAGTAGAGCTGCTGCTCCTTCTCGTCGAAAGGAGCCAGTTGAGGTGGTTTGGACATCTGATTCAGATGCCTTCGACGAGGCTTCCTTGGGAGGTTTTCCAAGCACGTCCGCCTGGGAGGAGACCACAGGGTAGACCCAACACCCACTGGGGAGATTATGTATCTCATCTGGCCTGGGAATGCCTTGGGATCCCCCAGGAAGAGCTGGAAAGCGTTGCCAGAGGAGGGATGTCTGGAATGACCTGCTTCGTCTGCTGCCTCTGCGACCCTACCCCAGATAAGCGGAAGAGAATAGATGGATGGATGTATAAACTGGAAAAAGTTGGTTAATTGATAATTGATGACAGAGTTTGAAATCATGTTGCATTACACACATAAGAAGGAACTTCACAGATATTTGTCTGTCTGATCTCAGTCATGCACACACTACAAGATTGAAAAATAATGTCTTGTCACATCTGACATTACGGGACATTATTCTACTAGTCAGTCAGGGAGCAGAGCACCACCTCACATAATGCCATGTGAAAACAGATGGAAACAAAATGAAGACTGTGGTGTGACAACTTGCTGTAAGACTAACAATACTTTGCAGTGACAAAAAAATATAATAAAAATTTGTTCTTCAGTGAGCACTGGAGCTGATTTTTTAACTGTCAGTCTTAATATCTGTAGATAATGTTAACCTCAAAGACCAAAATGTGAAGAGGGGTGAAACTGATTTGGAGTTAAGTTCAGTAACTACCGGTTTGTTGTTTTTCCTCACTTAAAGTTAATGTTGTGAGGGAAGCTGTCAGGTCCTACACCATGACAGGACCAAAAAGGCTTACAGGACAGATCATGGGACGATTCAGACTCATGTAAATATCCGCGTCACCTCAAACTTGAAGTTAATGCAGTGAAAAGCCACCTCCCTGTATAGTTAGCAAAAAATAACAGACCAATGGTTTAGACAGCTTTGTTAAAATTTAAAGCAAAATTGTTGGATCTATGGCAGGACCATTTTAAACCCAACTTAAGTAAATCATTGAATAATTTAAAAACTAATTCAGGAGTTCCATATTTTCTTTATTATATTCCTTCCATTGGCTAAAAGTATGATGCATGGACACCTTAAATTAGGTCACTGGGTTTTAAGGTCTCCATGTGCTCTGACCCAGTCCTTTGACACATACACACAATTGTGTCCTTGGTGTTAGTAAGTATATACACTACCGTTCTAAAGTTTGGGGTCACCCAGACAATTTCATGTTTTTCATGAAAACTCACACTTTTATTCATGTGCTAACATAATTACACAAGGGTTTTCTAATCATCAATGAGCCTTTCAACACCATTAGCTAACACAATGTAGCATTAGAACACAGGAGTGATGGTTGCTGCAAATGTTCCTCTGTACCTCTATGGAGATATTCCATTAAAAATCAACCGTTTCCAATTAGAATACACTGTTGAATGTATTTTCTTACAGCCTGCTAACAAATTGTTTCTCTGTGTGTTGTTTTTGAACCATGTTGCAATTATATTACTACTTAAATACACTTATTTTTTTTGTCTCCATCACTTTGATATATTTCCATACTTCTTCTTCTCTTACATTTCCAGATGGAGCGAAACATGACAGGTGACATTGTTCAAGGGTTGTTTAAAATATGCTTTTCACACCCATTAGCAGACCAAAAACTCTGCTGAATAGAAGGTTTCAGTGTGATATACACTTAACATACTGAACACTCCATTTCTCCTTCAGCCTACCATGTTCAGATTTCCACTCATTTTGACAGACAGCCATCAGCTCCTGTGTAATCCCAGGGCTTTGGGCTGAGCAATGTGTTGACAGCTAGACAACACAGCCTGCATTGCACTCTAAAGAATGTGATAAATGATATAGATGTAATATCTACACACATTCGCCAGATGTAACTTAATCTCAGAGTTGCTTTTCACATTTTAATGTAATACAGATTGTCTTTCCTTCCAAGGTTGTTTGGAGTACATTTTTAGTGTGTGAATAAGCAGTGAAATCCTTGGCACTGCCTTTTTTAAAATCATTTTTACCACAGTAGATGACAAGTTTTTCTATACATTGTAGCTATCAGTGCTTTCACAAACTGATCTTCTTCATATCCCCCATTAACTGGAAAAGTAGAATGTATTATTTCACAGCAGAACTTACTCAAAATCAGGAATTTCACAATGCGAACCCTTCTTTGAATGCCAGTGCAGTATTGGTTTCAAGCAGTGTGTGTGCATGTGTTGCTCTTGTTGAAAGACACGGGTCAGGTGTGAGATGTCCGGGCTTTAATGTGTTTGTGAGATGCTGTGGAGGAGGGGACTGAGGGAAACAAGGTCATTCCTGTGTTCGTATGGCCGTCTCAATCTCTCCGCTGGGAGTGCAGCAGCTACACACAAGTTTGGATTACTCAGCACGGAACTCGGAGGGGCCCACCGAATGCGCTGCTCCATTTCTGCAGCAATTTGAAACCACTAAGGCTTCAGCATTATGTGGAAAAGCTCCAAATGTGACGGTATCGTCTCCTTCAAGGCCAAGAAGCCAAATAATAATATTTGACAAATTTGGCTCAAAAAATGTAGCCCTTATTCTTCGGGTGACAACTTCCTCAGACAGGCCTTATACCTGAGCTGATGAATTCAGTGCAACGTACATCTGAGACAAACCTATAGACTACTATAAACCTATAGACTGGACAAACTACAATAAACATTGCTTCTACTAACTTGCTCACATTTTGTGTACTTTTACAGCCAGGAATGTGCATAAACCCTGAACAGAGTAAACACACTGATGACTGAAGTTTGAGCATTAGAAGAAACCTGCAGATCCTACAACAAATATGGATGGCAACCAGCAACTTTTAATATTTACAGTAGTACTGAAGGGGGGAAAAATGAATCTAATTAATTAGAGACTTTGTAATTAATTATTAGTGATTAAATACATTTTGTCAAATAGCAATATTTGACTCAATAAGCAAAGTTTTTCAGTTCAAATAAATGTTGTTTGACGACTGAATTGATGTATAGACATAAATGTGAACCTTAACAACAAACGTGTTTGTGTTTCATTTCTATTTACCTGCATTTTTTATGTCTACTACATTCACAGATTACTGCAAATTCAAAGTGCAATTATAGTGATTATATTCAACACTTTTTGTCAACTCAAGCACTTTCAGTGTCTTGAAAAGTGGTCTATTATGGGATGGCTACACTGTTTGCCGGTACCAGGACTGCTGTAGCTAACATACGGTGCATCGCCCCAGAGCTCATTTGCATAAAGTAGTTTCATTCATGCATATGAGGCGTGGGGAGCAGAGCTCCGACGCATCGCTAAACTTTCGTTAAACATCTAAACTAGCCGTCACTGAACTAAAACGAGAACAGATTCAGCAGCTTATTTCTGACCCCAAATGCTTTCAGAAATACTTTTCACCTAATTGTTTTCTTACTAAAAGAGAAAGTTTGCCGCCATGTTGGACCGACGTTTCTGAGCTGATTCACTCAGTGCGTCCTGTGCATCTTTTTCATGGCTGGCAAACAGACGTTAGTTTCAATGTCACCACCTACTGGGCTGGAGTGTGCATCAGTGTTACAGTTGTGCCAGAAATTTGGGAACTGAGAAAGGTGACATTAAATGTGTTATTGTTTTAACGTGTTATTTTTTCTATCAGTAATTAATCGAAGTTAAAGTCCCAGCCCTAGAGGAAAGAAGTACTGAATTTGGCTGAGATACTGTATACAGAGCTGTGTCTGAGTGTAGAACCTGTAGTGGGCCTCGACCACTGTTCCCTCTAAGCTGCGCAATTGCACACTGCTGACACGGTCTCCGTGCACAGAAAATCTGCGCTGCGCACAAAAAAGAAAATCCAACCTAAATTGAAAATAAAATAAACACATGACTCACTTTCTCTTTCTGACAGTTGGCTGTGTTCTGCAAAAGTTGTTGGACAGATGCTAATCCCTTACTCATTTCTGCCATTAAGACACTGAGAGACCAGGTACTCTCATCCATCCATCTAGTAGCTATACACCGCTGAATCCTCATTAGGGTTGTGGGGGCTGCACGTAGCGACAAACAGTCACACTCACATTCACATCTACGATCGATTTTGAATCACCAGTTAACCTCAGCATATTTTTGGACTGTGGGAGGAAGCCGGAGAACCTGGAGAAAACCCACACATGCACAGGGAGAACATGCAAACTCTATGCAGAAAGATCCCGGGAAAGCCGGGAAGCGAACCGGGGATCTTGAAGCTGCAAGGCGACAGTGCTAACCACCGAGCCACTGTGCAGCCCCTACTCATTTTCAGTCTTCACAAATTTATTTGCTCCAAGTTACAAGTTACAGGAACCTTCAAAATCTCCTGTAACTTGTTACTTAGAGACACCATTATCAAGTTACTGGAACCCTCAGAAGCTCTGCAGGTTAAAGTAGACTAACCAAACACTTTTAGGGGCTGACTGACTCTGAAAGACTCACTATAAACTGACTGAAAACACCCAGTAATGACATTATGGCTAAAGACAACCCAGCTCTTTCTGTAGAAGACTGTGTCACACTGGTGCTCTACAGTGTCTGATGCTCAGATCCTTTAACTGTCCACACTTTTAGTATGGGGTGATCTACACCTTTTCACACAAAAAAGGAAGCAGCTAACTACTTAACTAATGCTGAACTTGACAAAGCACATATTCAGTGCAGTAAAGTGACCTCACATTGTTCACTTTTCTACAGTATCTTTCACTGTCTTAATCCACTGCTGAGCAAAGATTTATTCAGTAAAGACTAAATCTAAATCTGTTGTCAAGCTCATTGTCCCCTTGTCATTTAAAACTTGTAATCCCCGTCCTATTGCATTGTTTACTCAGCCTCCCCTTGTGTTTTTCATGGAGCACATCCTTTAAGAATTCTATGCTTCACAGAGCTTCCCCTTTGAATATGTGGCAGATGAAAGTAAAAACAGGATTACAGTCTAATCCCTCTCAATTGTTTGTGTCTTTTGGCCACTGGGAGAAGTCTGATGTGGTCCTGCCCTGCTAGAGAGGGAGACAGAGAGAGAGGGGGAGACGGGGAGAGGTGGAGATGGAGACAGATGAGAAAGAGACTTTCCTCTGTGCCGTCCAGTAATGAGAGCCAGTAATAAAGTGGATGTATTCATGGACAACTGAAGCTAGCAATTAAGGAAAGAGGTAGCTAGCTTCAGACGGCCACTTTGGATCTTTTAAATGTAAATACAGCCGCATCTCTCAAAGTGCTCGGTGAGATATTCCAAATGAAATCCCCTCTCACTAATGAGGGAGCTGTGATATTTCTACACCAAGCCTCTCTACGGCGCTATCACGGTAGGCAGCCCAGGCTCTTGTTGAAATGTTTTAATCAGGCTGAAGGAACAGGGATTATGATATAACAGAGTTGGTGGAGACTAGTCTTCCTCTGTTTCCCATATCAACACAGTACTGTTTGATCTGCCCTGAAATCTACACTGCTGTGACTGTCTTAATTAGCTAAGTGGATGTAGACAACATACCCTACATAGTAAATTGCAGGAGTTGACATGTCACTGAGTAATGTTCTGTGTTCCACTTAATAAAGAACAATACTTGGGAAAATAAAAGACAGTCACTGTTGTTACATTCATAGAGGAGATAATAGGACAAAGAAACTGCTCATATAGATCCTGTCAGAAGACAAATTATAGTAATTTTAAAAGCAAAGCTTTGCTATTTGGTAACATTTGGTGTTTGCAAGATCTGCTCTCATCGCCAGTAAATTGCTGTAGCCTTGATCAGCTGGTGCAGCCTGTCACAGACGTGCTGCATTGTGCCATTGTTTCTTCCCATCTGCCTGGGTTTGATGTCTCCTTCCCCATCCTCAGCATCTTCACACACTCCTTTAGCAGCGGGTCAGGTCACTACACACTGGTTTGTGATGCAGGAGTCACAGAGCCGCCGTCATCTCGCTGCCCAGTAACAAACAACAGCTTGACTCACAATATTGTTGTCGTGTTTGTTTGTTAAGAGGGAGAGAGAGTCGCTTGGCAGCGAACCAATTCAAATGAGCTGTTTAAGATGTGCGAGTGCATTATGAATAGGAATGAAGGCAGTTGCATGTTGCAGGGGTACCTCACGGCATAGACGCAGGCCGTTTTCTCCAGTTCCACTTGCTGGTGATTTCTTGGTGGCTTGGAGTGGAAATGGCAATTAGCCTTTATTTGCATTGCCACAGAAACTCATCCAATTACCACCATTTAAGCTTTTACTCTTGACAAGCATTGGCTAAGCGGATATTAAAACTGTTCTTTTATGAGTAGGACTATGATACATTTTGGCTGTAGGCATCTATAGACCTGTTGTTAGGCCAAGCATCACAGAAACAAGTGAACTTTATGCTATAATTAAATCAATGTTTTTCTGGAATTTTTACCATCTGATAGTAGACTTCAGCAGACGCTGAGATAATGCGATGTAAAGGATGTTTTCACAAATGATCTTACTGAAACTTTTACTCATCATGAGAGTTCAGAGACATAATGAAAAAATAGAAAAAGAATCTAATTCCAATCAGTATTTGTTGTGAATAAAACAACAGCACATGTCCTGGTATACTGTTCTGAGCATCTTGGAGAACTTGCTACAATTCGTCTGTCTGGCTTAGCATCTTTTATCTCTTCATGTAATCTCACACTGACTCCATTTTGAGATCAGTGGGGGTCAGACCACCTGTTACATGACTCTCCACTCTTTCTGTGCCTGAGGATAGTTCTTTATGACTCTGGCTGGATGTTTGAGCTCCTTGTCTTACTGCTCAGTGGATTCAAATGTGAATATGTGTAAAACCTTTGCACAGTACTATATCTACGTAGACATGGCGATCTCATGATAACATCTGAACAAGTTCCAGTTTCTGAAGTGGGTTCTGAACTGAAGCAGTTTGTATTCTACCACACTTGAATGTGGAATGCATCTCCGTTACTGAGTAAATTATGTCATTTCCATTTTAAAGCAATATCAATTGATTTTTTTGATCACTTGGAAGAAACAGTATGATCTGATCAATAAATGTCCACTATTCACTTTTAGCTGTGTTTTGGTCTCAAATTCCTAAAATATCTGAATTTCATTTGCCAAATGTTCCCCTGTCTGTGATTTGGTTTGGTTAGTTGGCAAGGGGAATTTATCAAAGCGTTTTCACTGGAAACAGCTGCTGCTGAGATGAGGTGGATGTGAGCACTAAGACTGAGCCAGACAGTAAAGATGAGAAACCAGAAAACCAAAGCACTGCATTGTGCAGACCTGTTTAATAATTCTGTGTAGGTTTATTACTGAAAGTAAAATCCTCTGTACACGTTTTCATTCAGTGTTGATATACACAGACCAGCTTTAAGCTTTGCTTTTTGCCCTATACAATCACCACATTCTACAGTCTGTGCCTTGCTCAAGGGCAACCACAACTCCCTTTGTTGACAGTCTTTTGCTTTCTAAGTTCAGATTCACAAAGAAATATCCAGTCTGTAGAGCACACTTGTATTTTAGGCTAAACTGCTTGTTTCATCTACAGATTAAGCACTTTGACTGTCCATAAAATTAATACTACTTTCACAATGTATCTCGCTGAGATCCAATTCACACAGGCAGATCTTGATCTTGCGCCGCATTCTTAATTCGAGCTTTTAATCCTCTGAAAAGTCTCAGCTCCACCTGGCGGGGGGAAGTAAATTCCTTAATCCCTGTCTCTCTCTGACGATGGGTTTTGGTTTACTTCAGCTCTGAAGTGATGCAAGCTGAGTGCGTGTGAGTGTAACAGTGAGTTGGTGTCTCAGAGGACTGTGCCGAGACGGAGGCAGTGTTTGCGCTCCGTGCAGCCGGTGGCATTAGGTGTCGGAGGCAGTGCATATGCAGCCTGCTCCTGAGCCTCCAGAGAGTTACACCCCAGTGGCTGATGCCATAGATACAGTAAACGCCAGCACCGTCTGTGCTGCCAGCTCAGTCAGCTCTGTCACACAGAGCGGACATTGCTGACATCGTAGGTGCCATCCTAACTAACCGTGCCTTCCATAATGTGCCAAAGCATTTATAAAACTGCCGGTGCTCACTGACTCTAACACTGTCAGTTTTTTTCTCAGGATTTTTATTTTTCCATGCATATTGCAAGTACAGATAATTGCAAACTTCAAAAGACATAGCTTAACTGCAATCAGCACATTTAGTATCAGCTTCAATTTGGTAAATATTACAGCTGGTCTTTAGTCAAGGTTGGTACAAATATGACTCTTCAGTTTAAAAAAGCATGGAAAGCACAGATCAGCAAAGAAGCAGGGGAATTTTACATTGATATCTTCAGGCTTTCAGCTTGTTGCGTTTTATTTACACCACCAATACCACCAATTTTCAGTGATACTTGGTTTTGTTGCTTGTGAACTGAAGCAGCTGCTTAGATTCACAGAGGTTACAACTGAGTCCCAGATTCACTGTAAAAAAAAAAAAAATTTATCAAAATGCCTGTACAGAATCATTTACTTATGAAACACAAAAGGTGCAAACCTTTAGGGGGTAGCTGTCACGTGCTGATTAGAATCTATTGTTCCAAAGTGTGGGGTCATCCAGACAATTTCATGTTTTCCATGAAAACTCACACTTTTATTCATGTTCTAACATAACTGCACAAGGGTTTTCTAATCATCAGTTATTCTTTCAACATCATTAGCTAACACAATGTAGCATTAGAACACAGGAGTGATGGTTGCTGGAAATGTTCCTCTGTACCTCTATGGAGATATTCCATTAAAAATCAGCTGTTTCCAGCTAGAATAGTCATTTACCACATTAATAATGTCTACACTTGATTTATCATTCATTTAATGTTATCTACATTGAAAAAAAACAGTTCTTTCAAAAATTAGGACATTTCTAAGTGACTCTGAACTTTTGAATGGTAGTGTATAACTAAGTTTAGCCTTGGAGAGGTTAAAGAGAACTGAAGTGAAGCTGGAAACATGGCAATGGAAAGTACAGCAAATATTATTTTGGGTATTATAAGAAAGTTGTAAGCAACTGTGATAATTTTGACGTCAGTGAACAGCATTTCACAAGCGTGGCTAAATCACTTCATTCCTTGCTACTGCTGTCATTTTCAAGTTGCGTGAAAATTGTGGAAGATGTTGTCAAGATGGCAAGGCGGCAAAACCAAATACACAAAAGAAAAAAGTCAGCATTTCATGGGTTGTAGTTTTGTAGAAGGACCATATCCACTTGCCCACTGAGCTCTGACTGGTAGATTGCTCCTCTGTTAAAGACAAAGCAGATGACGTAAGAAAAATGTATTTCTATACCACCTTTCACTGACAAATGTCACAGTGGACTTAAGAACCAATTACAGCATAAATGTCAGTCAACAAGACAGCGAGGACTTCACCAGACCTGTTTGAATCACCGAACAAATGAGAGATCAAACGGGTGAAAATTCAAGGACTCTTTTTCTGGAATACAAGAATCCAAAAAACAATCCATCTGTATAAAATCTCAGCTCAGACTTAAATGTTAGTTTCCTTAAATAGATGAAAATTAATTTCTAAAAACTGAAACCTTTCTTTTAGTGTACAGTTTAGCTTGGGGGTCAGTTAGCTTTCATTTTAGGCTTTGAATAAATCATCTTTGAGTAAAATATTTCCATGATTTGGAATTTTTGAGACCAGCCACAGATTATTGTCCCGTTAGATCCTCCTGTCCTCATTACTCAGACCAAAGGACTCCAGTTCACTTGCTTTCTTGTAAATATTTGAAACCTCCAAGTCCATGGTGGGATAGCCTGACAATATGGTCTGTGATTTTCAGACTTGTCTCATGGATTCATGAGAAGAAAACTAGAGCAGAACTCATCCTCTGACCTTAAAGGCCTTTCCACAGCACATTTACTGAAAACTGTGGTTCAAATGCTCTACTTTCCCGTGTTTCTGATCCTTCAGTGTCTTTGTTGACTGGACGTCCTGCTCTGCGTTGTTGACAGCTGTGTTGTGTCTGCGGTCACACAGTGAGGCCCTGGTCAGGTCAGTGTTCTGTGGCTCCAGAGTGCAGCCAGCTTATCCTCACCGCCGGCTCCGCTAATGCCAGCAGACAGGAAGCAGTTGTCGGCTCCTGCCGGGTCAGCAGCGGTTTGGGCTGATGACCCCACTCTACCAGGCTGAACACCACGCTTCCCTCCCCCATCCTCCCATCCTTTCACTTCCAAAGGGCAACGCGGCTCCTCTGGGCCCTTTTGTTGCATGATGGGATATATTCAGCTGCTCCGTTCGGTTGGTTTGGAGGAATGCTGCGGGTGCACCCTCTCCTATCGGTGGGTCAGTGGAGCGAGGAGGGATATCAAAGCTCCGTCGAGGAGGGGGCGGGAACGGGGCTGAGAAGGTCATGTCTCATTGGGCAGAGCAGGGGGCCACTGAGCCTGTCACATGGCTGATGGCTGATTTACCACTCCACTGGAGAGGTGAGTCCTCGTAGGCCACATCTCCATGCCCACCACACACTGACACTCACACACACACAAACACACTTCATTGACAGATAGCCCTTACTGCTCCCCAGCTCTACAGCGCCTTAACAGCCTTGAACATTGATGTGCTTTCTCTTCAGTCCAACCATCTTTTTAGGCAAGCCTCAGCCAAAGAACCTGTATCGATTCCTGCTCCAGCCAATTCAGCTGCAGCCTTTCATGGACTCCTCTAACTGACTGTTTTTGTTCATGCTTCTCTAACGTGTTTGTTTGTTGTTGTTTTTTTTACTCAGCCATTTTTGTCATCTGCACCCATTTCCAGACACACCATTCTCCCCCTCCCTCCCTCGACACCCCTGCTCTCATGCTCTTCACATTTTGTCCATTTTAGTTGGACTGTGATGGAAAATCCATGCCATTCACTTTGTTGTTGTTATTTGCAGTGCCTCATGTGTTGTCAGAAATCTCAGCGCATAAAAGACACCTGGCTAGAATGTACTATCTGCCTTTCAAGATCCACTCACCCGTCTTTAAATAAACCAGATCTTGCAAACATGTACAGTTTCACATGGTCCGATGGAAAAGCATTAAAAAAAAACCCTTTTGTCACGTTGCCATATGGAGGATGTAGCTCTTTTAACCCTGTAATGTGTATTGATCTGTGTCTAACAATAGAAATGGCTGTAGATACATTAGTTAAAACACACTGATGTCTACTATACTCAAACTAAGACCCATGATTTGCACACAGTTCTTTGAGTTTTGTCTTGTCATATTAAAATCATAGTAAATGGATTCTATCAGAGTGTGAAAAGTGTACATAATTTTTCAAGTCTTTCATGAGTCAGCAGCTTGCCTCCATTTACTTTCTAACCTATTTGAAATGCAATGCAACCCCAAGAGCCACCACTGCATGCCTCACAGTGACCACAAATCCAGCACAAATAGATTTTGTCTGTGTCTGGGAACATTAAGGGACAAAAAAACATATAAAGGAATCGGAAAGATTGTGGTTTGGGTAAAAATGGGGGACATTTGTTGTCAATTTTCTAAAAAAAAAAAAAAAAAAGCAAACATGCAGTTTATGAGGGGAGAAAACATGATAAAGCTCAGTGTTTTGTCAACCGATTTATCAACCCACACCTCCTCCAGAAGAAGACTTTCTGCTTCTAGAATTACATCACAACACCTTCCTTTGCTCTTGTTATCTTTAGTATGTCCACAAGAGGACGCTGTCATAATGAAGCTTAACAGATTTTAATAAACTGCTGGCACAAAAAGGATTAATGACAAGCAATATATCTAACAATTTTTAGAAAGGTGGCCGGCCTAAGACTCACATTTAGGTGGTACAATGTCTTATTAATTTAAAACCATGTAAATCTGTGGTGCAAACTGATGTGGGCCAAATAGTAATATTTTGCTTATGAAGGCAATACTGCCTGAGAACCATAAGAACTTGTATACATATCTTTTGAATATACTGCTCAATGAATAAAGTGTGGAACAGTTGCTAAAGTTATGCTTTTTTTGTTGACAAAGATAAGATAAATTAAGATGTACATGAAAGAGATTCATGTTAAAAGTATTCTTGTTCATCTCAGGACACCCATCTATGTGAGACATGTCACTGTGTCCATCCAGCCTTTACTTTCTTTCTTTTGACTACAGATCCTGGGTCAGTCTTCATTGTTCAGCAGTTTACACCAGCTTTTCAGAGTAGGTTTCATCACTACAATCTTTGAAAGTCTGTAGAAAAAGCTTCACCTATATCATCCACTCTTTAACGAATAAAACATGTACAAATATACTTTCATTTTCATATAGACCACACATGTGTTTTATACTGTTTATACACTTCTCAGTGACAATGATACGAAATCTTTGAAATGCTACACAATCAGTGTGAACGTTTTCCCAGATCCACCCCATGTCTCTGGCCCCAGGTGAGATGTTGGTTGAAGTGAAGTTACTGACAGATCAATATTGTCAGAACTATGAGTGGCTAAGGAAGCAGTTTTTGATCATCTGTAAATTGCTGTGTAGACAGCAGAATAGACAGTAATACTAAAGGCCAGTCAAAAGCAGATGAAAAGTTCAGGAACTCCACTTGATCGGCTTCATGCAATTGGACTTAGTCTTTTGTGTTGCTGGTTGCCCAGTTTTGCTCATGTTATCTCATAATTAGCATAAAATTAGCCAAATTGATATTATTTGTTATCTCTTACTTTATTTCAGCGTGTGTCATTTGATTTCATTCAGTATTTTTCATTTAAAGCCTGAGAAGTCACTGACTGAACTGAATGCAAAGCATAGCTGTGGTTTGCCTGGTGTACCAGAGCATCAGAAACCTCATGGAGAACTGCAATCTCCTCTGCTCTGGAGCTGAACAAGTCCTCTCTGTCAGACTGCTGGGCATTATGCAAGCTCTTTTCTCTCTACTCCAACTACAGTACTGTACATACCTTCTGATCCATCCTCTACCATGCTGCATATGTTTTGAGTTTGGCATGTGAGTCTGGGCTGTCGAAGAAAAAAACGAGACCATTCAGAGATAAGAGAACACTCCTCTTTCTCTCTGTCAACATGTAAGTCTTAAGTGAAGCCGAATGCTAGCTGGGATTCCTGTCTGGTATCCTGTCTGACATGAAAGGCTGCTCGCTGGGACTGAGGAAGGAGCTCAGAGAGAAGTATTCCCGCCGGACCCCCCGGCAGATGGAACAAGAACACCTTGAAGGATGGGAGTGTCGCCGAGCCCGAGCGCTCCCTTTCTCCCCCACAGATGAAACGTAACGTGGGGCTGTCTCAAATCTCCGGCAATCTGCGGATGTGAGCGACGCGCAGAGAGCACCTGGCTCTTCAAGGGAAGCAGCCGTTTGAGATGTGACAGAACGCCTTGTCAGATAGAATCACTGTAATGGAGAGATAATCCCACAGTCATCACTCAGAAAGGCATGTCTGCAGGGCATTTTGGAGGAATAGCCAGATATGCTTTGCAACATTTAGATGGTAAACGTCACTGAAGCCACCATATTTGTTACAAGCAGAAATCAGAAGTGAGCAATACTGGGAGGAATTTGAATAAGGAAAAACTGGCACTTTGAAGTCGTGAGAGATTCAGAAGTTCTAAATGTGGATCAATAGGATATGTTCTAGTCATGCTCTTGGCTGGTGGATAGTCTCTGAGTGGAACAGGATTGGTCCTTGTGGGCCTGTCAGATGACAGAGACAAGTCAGACAGGAGAGTTTGCAGCCACTGCTGTGTATGCAGAGATGTTCCTTTCGTCTCTTGTCACTCAAAGACCCTTGGAGGAGTTTTGCCGCTCAGCCACCTTCCTTGACCTGTCACTCAGTCCTCTGACAGCTGGTAGGCCACCCTCCTCCTCCTCCCCCATCCTTCCCCCTTTTCACTCCTTCGCCGTCCCGGTCCCTCCCAGTCTTCCTTCTCCATCCCAGCATGCGAACTGGGGGGGTCTCATTTTCATGTGTCAAGCGGTCCCCGTCAGTGTGACAGCTCCCTGTCCGCCTGTCTCATTAGAAACAGCCAGCTTGGTCTGGGAAGCAGCAGGAGAGTCGACTAGCGTTCAGCTCTCCCCAACCTGGAAAGTGTGAGATCAGCTCTGCTAACACCAGTCAACCACATCATCATCTGGCTTGATCTAGCATCCACACATGCACTGATCGGCACACCGATCCAGCTGAGACACAGTACACACACGTGGATATGCAATTTTTTCCCCATTTCCCAAGTTCAGTGCACTTTCTTTTTAGTCACTGAGTGTTAACAATAATTCCAGCTGAACTGATTTTCAAATCTTCCCTCTGCTCCTTCATCACATTTCACCTCAATTCTGTAGCTGACTCCTATTGGTCATCATCATTATTAAGAATGACTTGTCACTTATGTTCTGGATGAAAAAGTTGATTATCGTTACAGCACATGCGCTTTTTTTGAAAGTGTACGTGGTTTAGTGATTGTAATTTGTCCCTTTACAGCCTGTCTGAAGCAAACACTGCAGCAGGTCTGTATGACGGCATCCCAGTTGTGTTCTCTCAAGGGACAACTCTTGAAAGAGGAAAACAAAGGTGTTTACGTTTTAGACCTGCATATCAAATGGCCTTGAAGGACAACCCTCCCCCCAACCCCACCCCCCAAAAAAAACTAAACATCACACATCTATGATTCCGACTCCTTTATTGTTTGTCCTTGAGTGTTAATTGTGCAATGTAGAGAGACATCCATTAGGCAGGCTTGCGTTTGATGTTTTCTGATGCGAGACCTAGATGTGAGACGGTGAATAGTTAAATTCTAATTGCGTGAGGAATTTGTATCGTTATAATTTGGGGAGGCTTTGTATTCCTCTCTTTTAATGAATGTAACATGGCCATCTAAGATTGGAAGGAGCAGAGATTTTGTGAGTTTATAATGAACTGTGAAAGGCCTTTGAATATGTATGAGGATGCGAGACCCTAGGCAAGATGTACACAAGCTCCCCTGATGGGTGTGAAGTTGATCATATCATTTCTTTCCAAAGACCAAGCCTCATTTGGTACAGAGTTAAATCCAGGGCGTTTCATTGTAATGTGGCACAGCTTTGTAAGAAGTGTAAGAAGTGGAGCACAAGGAAGAGTTGTGGCAGGATAGAAGGAACTGAATGCATTTGAACTCTGCTTTTGCTGCGCTGAATAAAGTCATCTCTCAATTATTCCATACAAAATTAAAAGAAGTAGAAATAGTAATGCTGACCAGGATTTTGTGCCATCCACAGTCCACTCTTTCCATCTCTGTCTGTACACTAACGTTGATAGATTTAATCTAGTAGCATAGAAAGTCAGACACAGAAAGTGTCCACTGTTTAATGACAATACTTTTCATATCCCAGGGTTACTGCACTGAAGATGTCCCTAATGTCTTCTTCAAAATGTGTTAGCCACATAACACATTACTCCGCTAAGTAACGCAGCGGAGTTATACGATCGGTGTATGTTTGTGCCTCTGTTAATCTGTCAATCTGTCTGTCTGTCTGTGCACAACAGTACTCAAAAACGGAATAATGGATTTGGTTGAAATTATTAGGCAAGGTCAGAAATGACACAAAGACCAACTGAGTTTTGGCAGTGATGCAGCTTATAGTCTGGATCCACGGATTTGTTAAAGATTTCTGTACCACTGCAAGATTGCAGCACGGCATCACTGTAACTATGACAAGTGAACACTACATCAGCTGTCTGCTGATGATCACATGATTACAATCCTACTACAAATCCACCGCTGCAGACTTATCGGGACTTGTCAGAAATACCACAATGACAGAGCAGCCTTGGCGGAATACTGTGGTCTCTGAGCGCTTTTTTTGTTCTTAAATGCTTTAGGAAGCGATAGTTCTTGGTAGAAATTAGAGTGAAAAAATTGGTGTCCATTGCACTTTAGCTTAGTTAAAATTATTATAATTGATTCATACTTTTAAAAAAAGGTATTTTTTTACACTACAGATCATCTGAACAATAATATGAAAAAGATGTATAACATACACTATCGTTCAAAAGTTTGGGGTCACTTAGAAATGTCCTTATTTTTGAAAGAAAAGCAGTTTTTTTCAATGAAGATAACATTAAATGAATGATGAATCCAGTCAAGACATTGTTAATGTGGTAAATGACTATTCTAGCTGGAAATGGCTGGTTTTGTGAGCCCAAGCTTTTGAACGGTAGTGTAAATCTATTTAAAAAGTGTGCTTTAACATCAGAGCTTGCACTAATGTTAAACCTACACTCTTTGGTGTAAAGCTGTGGTCCACAGGTGAATTAGTGAGTTAGTTTGAGGGTGTTTTCTTGTATTTTGGTTCTGTCTGTTTAACATGGATATATGTAGAGGGAGAGAGTCTACAGAGTATGATGAAGAATTAGGATTAGCTTAGGGATTTTGTTAGTTTGCTCCTTGTTAGGTAATAATTATGAGCTACACTACCATTCAAATGTTTGGGGTCATCCAGACAATTTCAACACCTCACTTTTATCCATGTGCTAACATAACTGAACAAGAGTTTTCTAATCATCAACTAGCTTTTCAACATCATTAGCTAACACAAAGTAGCATTAGAACACAGGAGTGATGGTTGCTGGAAATGTTCCTCTGTACCCCTATGGAGATATTCCATTAAATATCAGCTGTTTCCAGCTAGAAGAGTCATTTACCACATTAACAATGTCTGCACCAGATTTGTGATTCATTTAATGTTATCTTCATTGAAAAAAAAGTTTTTCTTTCAAAAATAAGGACATTTCTAAGTGACACTAAATGTTCAATGGCAGTGTATATGAATTAAAGTTGCTCTACATTAGTTAAAGTTGCTCCATGTTAGCTAAAGTTGATATAATTACAAATCAGCAGTTTCTCCTTAAGCAAGGATTCAGCAACATTAGAGAGTAAAAACACCTTCAGAATTAGGTAATTTGAGGTTGAATATTAGATAATTGTTGCCAACGAATTGCTTTGTAAAATACAAATTTAAAAATGTGTGTGTGCATGTGTGTGTGTTCGCACGCACGTGTGTGTACGTGTCCTCATTGTACACCAGTTGATCTCAGTCTCTTCATCTGCAACACCTTAAACTGTGACACTGACCTGACGTGGCAGGGGCCGTTGAGCACTCTTAGACGATGACCCATCAACCTGGAACATTTCAATTTCAACGTGTGATGGCCCCCGGAGAATGATTTGAATGTTAAGTGCACCCCCCAATCCAGGCGCCACATGAAAACGTAATCAGAGTGCTATCATCTCCCTGGCAGAGAGAGGGTTCGCTTGACTCTATGTGGCAGGCGTTGGTGCTGGCCTCATTTCCTCTGCCAGCAGGTGTCCTCTCTAGATATAATAGGCTTTACATGTGTAATTAACACATGGCTCTGCTGCCTGAGCTGGCCATAGTCTTAGCCCTGCTCCTGTCACCATGACTTACTTTCTATTACTTTTTCTCAATTTATTTCTCCACCCTCTCGTCTTTCTCTTCATTATGAAACATAATGCCTCCTGGGCCAACTCATGTTGTAGTGGAAATAGGTGCAGAAGACAAAGCCAAGTACTTGCAAGGTACAGCGAGGTTCTGCAGTGTGAAAGAGACATATATGGAGTTAACAGCTTGCTGTGTGGGCCGGCTAATGCCTTAAAACCCCCCTCTCATGAAACCTGTAATTACCAGGGCTCCGTTAATCAAGAATGAAACAGAGGAGAAGCAGTGGGCTAATTGGGGCCGACGTGCTCTGTAATTAGAGTAATAGTCACACATTGGGATTTTATGAATGAATGACTTTGCCAGCTTTTTTTACAGGGCTTCATTACATGGGACAGAGCTACCAGCGTTATTTGCATGCATGTATATAAAGGAGACAATATGTTACTGGTCATTTTTTGTCCAAACAGCAGATTTTCTCTCCGGGCCTCCTGACGAGGCCAGTGTTAATTATGTCAGTGGCCGAGAATGGGGGGAGAGGAAGAGAAGAGACTGAAGGATGGGGGGAAGGGAAGTCCAATTATTTTTCTCTCCTTCCTTCTCTTTTTCGCCCTAAACCTTTTTTTCACCCATGTGCTGTTAGCTGTCAGGGAAAGGTGGTGGATTTCTCTGTTAGAGAGTGGAAGGAATTCTTCAGTTTATTCTGAACATAAACTCTGACCTATTTAGGATATGACAACGCGTTTGCATTGAGCTCAAGTGATCATAAACAAATGAACGATGCAAGGGATAATTGAAAGGAATGTTCAGAGACTCATGCATTCTTGCAGATTTCTTTAATTCTATATTATATTATCCTGGTGGGGATCAAGGCAGCCTCCATAGATGTGCATGAGGAAGAAGAGCTTCAGTTTTGTATGTTTGCAGTCTTGGCTGAAAGCAGTGACTTCAATTTTTAAAACTAACCCTCAGAAACCTTTTGTAAATTCTAAGTAAAGTTAAGTGTGCACCAAAAGAAAAAAAAAGTTAATAAAAAATGTTGAATGATACGTGTTAAGATGTTTATAGCTGGTCTGAGGAACCATGCTCAGAACAAGTACAAAAAGCTTTTCATCACTGCTTCCTCTTGCCTGCATTTGTAGTTTGGTAACTTCAGTTTATTATTTATTTATTTTTCCGTCATTGTCTTTGTTTGTTTGCCGCTGCACCAGTATGTGATGGGAGCTGGACAATCACAAAATGGTTTGCATTTTTAAAAGATGATATTTAAAAAATCAATTAATTAATTTAATTTGACACTAAGTTTGTCTCTCTCTCTCTCTCACTATATATATATATATATATATCTGTGTGTGTGTGTGTGTCTGTGTGTGTGTGTGTGTGTGTGTGTGTGTGTGTGTGTGTGTGTGTGTGTGTGTGTGTGTGTGTGTGTGTGACATATATATGCATATATACACTATCATTCAAAAGATGGATTCACTCAGTTTCATGTTTTCCATGAAAACTCACACTTTTATCCATGTGCTAACATAACTGCACAAGGGTTTCTAATCATCAATGAGCCTTTCAACACCATTAGCTAACACAATGTAGCATTAGAACACAGGAGTGATGGTTGCTGGAAATGTTCCTCTGTACCTCTATGGAGATATTCCATTAAAAATCAGCCATTTCCAGATAGAATAGTCATTTACCACATTAACAATATCTAGACTGTATTTATCATTCATTTCATGTTATCTTCATTGAAAAGAACTGCTATATGACTAGTTTCCGGTATAAGATGAAGTGCATGTTTGTGTATGCTACTTTCTATCTTATATTCCCGGGACAGAGAATAGAGTGTCGGCACCTCTCCCCAAGTTTGTGTGCTTTCCTGTTGTGAGGGGAAAGGCTACAGTAGTGATTTATGGAAGCCATCTGAGGATGCAGGTCCACTACCTGTTGCTGATATCTGCTCCTCTCCCTCGCCTCTCGTTACCTCATTTGTCACGATGTGACGCATCACAACAGCATCCTCCATAAACCCCACTACAAAAGAGTGCTGAGTGGATCGAGTTCCTCTGCCTCCTTTCCTGTGATGGACTCAGATCTGAATCATAAGCCCAATGGCACTGGCCCATTGATCTCAACAGGACTGGCTGGCTGCAGGCCTGGGACCATGTATTTGGTTGTAAAAGCTGACACGAAAAAGTTAGGATAGGACCAGCTACAGAGTAAGGTGTGTGTGTGTGTGTGTGTGTGTGTGTGTGTGTGTGTGTGTGTTGATTTTTAAAGATTTTCCTTTACCACTAAGTAATATCATAGTTGGATATTTACATTTCAACTAAGCCACATTGCAAGTGCAAATGCAAAGCTGTGAATGTACAGAAATTATGAGAAAAGATATCAAGGGATTTGATTTCTCAAGGTGAAATAGACAGAAGTTAAAATCTCAACTAAACGAATGATATTGACATTACTTCCTATCATCGATATCATTTTACAAACCCATACGATTTGATTGAAATGTAATTAAAAGTCAGAACATGCTACCTTTTCTGGGTTTTTTTTTTTTTTTTTTTTAATCTGGCAACCTTCCCCCCACAGTAAACAAATGTTTTAGATGTCTAACCAGAACTGTACTTCATAAATGCTCTATATTAATATGCAAGCACGGTCCCTATCTGCAATTATGCTGTATTGCCCATGCACAGATATTTTTGGTAGCAAGAATGGCAAAAAATGTTGGCAGGAATGGTCTTTGGAAATGGGTTGCATTACAAGATGCTTGACATATTCATTCCCAGCATGCAGCGTGTTCCCCTCTGTCTGCCCTTACTGTAGGGAGTTTGCAGCATCCCCCAGAGCTGTGTTTTAATGTGGAGCCTCTTCTCTCGATTAGAGACATCTTCAAAGCCACTATAATGGCACGGCGCCCACACCTCTGCTTCCTGTTCCTCCGTAGCCAACAAAACAACAGGGATCTTTCTCTTCACATCCGCCTCCGGAGCCCTCTTTGCCCAGAACATCCAGTAATGGACAGGGCACCTCAGTATGCCCCAAACCCCCCTCTTATCCTCCAACAGGCCTCTCTGTCTCGCCCTGTTTTCGGTTTCCTCTCCATGCTCTCAGCAGTCAACATCTTCCATCAGGTTCTGACTATTATGACTTTCATCTTTGGCTTGTCATTTACTGGAGTGGCTTGTGCTACTTACACATAGCTAGCTAGTGTTTTAGCTTCACTTCAAATGGATGAGCTGGAGTCTTTATGTATCTGTGTGCTGTTGTGTATCCACATTTATGCAACAGGACTTTGGCAGCGTATGCGCTCTGCTGTTAGTTTTGCGGTTCACTCATCAGTGCCACCTGCTCTTGGAGTAGCCTCTTAATTATCAGATCAAAGGCAGTGAAAAGGTGCTAAGTGGTTAGGAGCTGCAGCAGCACGCTACTGGCCTTTGATCGCCTCGGCCCCAGCCTCCTCGACAGCAGCCTGCCTTAAATTAAATATGGACAGACATCTCTCTTGCAGTTCAGCCCTTTTTCCTTCATAAGCTGTTGCATTTTTTTGTCTATTGCAGTCTGTTTGATGTGAGTGACTGCTTAGCCTGACAATGGATGGCAGTGTACTTAAGAGGGAGTGGCTGGCTAGTCAAGGGCCAGAGCCATCAAGTTACCTGAAAAGGTCTAGGTTCTGCATGGACCAATCAAGCAGGCTGTCACGTGTCGCCTGTAATAAGCCGGTGTGTGTATGTGTTTCCCCCAGTCTGTTTGATGTATTATTTGTGTGCTGATTTATCAGATGTGAGAGTAAACACCAGACCTCATGCATCCTGGGCTGCAGATGCTGAACGCCGTCTCCTGTATGTGAGTGCCGGTCTGGTCTGGCCCCGGACTGTCACGCCACCTCTGTCTTGCATTAGACCAGAGACTGTTTACGAGTGCAGTGGGCAGACTTAGCTGAAACAGTCGAGGTCTTGTGTCTCCAGATGTTTTATAGGGTAGGAGGCATGGCAGAGGCAGGCAGTAAGCAATGAGGCCGAGGGGGGTCGGCGCTGGCTGGGCCGGCAGTCAGGTGCTCTGGGTGCCCTTTTATGGGCCAGTCCACTAATGAAAGTGGGGTTCTGGGACCACTGTGGAACATCAGAGGCCATATCCACCCCACCAGACCCCCATCTCCATCTACACAGGAATGTCATAAAGCTTTAAAAGACCCCCGCCCTCCTTTTTCATTATTCACTTCCGCCTCCCCTTTCACTCTGCCGTCCTGTTCACTGATTGATTGGTTTTCATTTGCTGTCATGTTTTCAGGTGGCTGCCAAGGCGTTGCTTTCACTTTAGAGCAGTGCCGCAGGATAGAACCAATAAGTCATTATTAGGCAGATAAAGAGTGAAATGTTCCCTGGAGGAAGTGCAGTCAGAGTCACTTGATAAAAGAAGTGAATGTGATGCTGTAATAGAGCTTGGCATATGGAGTTCTGTGAAGGAAGCAGCCACATATGGAACAGATAAATGAAGTGTTTCTGTGGTCAGATGTGATGCTGACACTTCAGAGACTCGCTGGTGTAAAGTTGCCACAAAGACAATATTAGCCTAGCCTATTTCTGCTGTTCTAATTCCATGTACCCATCTATTCCCTCTTCCATGGTTGAGTCTCAAGGTTCATCCACTGGACTTGTAGACACACTTTTGGCCTTTGGAATTTAGACATGCAGTATTTTTAAGGACGGCTGCACAGTGGCTCGGTGGTTAGTACTGTTGCCATGCAGCTAGAAGATCCCCAGTTCACATCTCGGATCTTTCTGCATGGAGTTTGCATGTTCTCCCTGTGTACACTGCTGTTCAAAAGTGTGGGGTCACCCAGACAATTTCATGTTTTCCATGAAAATTCACACTTTCATTCATGTGCTAACATAACTGCACAAGGATTTTCTGATCATCAATTAGCCTTTAAACACCATTAGCTAACACAATGTAGCATTAGAACACAGGAGTGATGGTTGCTGGAAATGTTCCTCTGTACCCCTATGGAGGTATTCCATTATAAATCAGCTGTTTCCAACTAGAATAGTCATTTATCACATTAACTATGTCTAGACTGGATTTATCATTCATCTAATGTTGTCTTCATTGAAAAAAATGATTTTCTTTTTTTAAAAAAGGACATTTCTAAGTGACCCCAAACTTTTGAACAGTGTATACATGGGTTTTCTCCAGGTTCCAGCTTCCTCCCACAGTCCAAAAACATGCTGAGGTTAATTGGTGATTCTAAATTGTCTGTAGGTGTGAATGTGAGTGTGATTGTTTGTCTCTATGTGTAGCCCTGTGACAGACTGTTACCTGTCCAGGTGTCCCCTGCCTTCACCCTCAATCAGCTGGGATAGACTCCACCCCCCATGACCCCAGTGAAGATTAAGCAGTGTAATGGATGGATGGATGGTGTATTTTTAAGAGGCCGTCACCTTTATGTCAAGCAATTAAATGTTGTGATGCACATAGGGAAAAATTCCCTATGAGTCAGGTTTAACACCTTAACACCAGGTTAACAGTGTCATCATGGTTTTTGTGGATAACAGTATGCAATTTTATCTCTCTGCAATGTCCAGCTCCTTTAAAAGAAGACAGAGCATGCAACTGTGGTCCTCGGTTACCTGGTGTTTTGGATGGAGACACTGGGGAAGGATGTGCAGGAAATGATGGTCCTGGGGGAGCTATTAGTGAAGAGAGCGTTTTTGAAGTGACCTATATTTTTTCATTAGACTGTGTGACCTGTTTTCAGTGTGTTAAAATCTAACATGCCTGTTGATTTGCAGTTGAAGCTGCAGAGTAATTATTAAAAGTTGAGTTTGATATGCACTAAAGGTAAAACTGTTGTACTTGATGAAAAAAATCACCAGACTTGCCATGTGTAATAGTGGTCTGGCAGGAGTGATACATCACTCCTGTTAGTGACTGCAGGTGATACAGATCCCCATCATTCTGGACTGGTGTGGATTACACAGCTTGTAAAAATCACTCATTAGTCTTTATAATAAAAAATTTTAATCTTTATATCTGTCTGGTATTAATGACATAACCAAAATACAATTTTCTGGCTGGACAATAAAGCAACAACAATAAAGGTAAAATCAAAAAGAAATCACAAACTAAAGGAAATGTGTGGTTTTAGATCAGTTTATATATTTGTTGCATTCACCAAATGAAGTGAAAGAAACATTATGAAACACACATCTGTCTCAAAATAATTTGTTTCCTATAGAACTAAACTTTTTTCTCATTTACATTTTGAAAGAAACATATTTTATGACCTGTGATACTGTTGGATAACTTCCACTTTGAAAGCGCTGCAAAGTTTATGTGAGGAAAAAGGAGGCATGTCTGCCAGAGGACTTTTGCAAAGGACCTGAATTCAAAATGAATCCAAAAGTAAACACGTTTCACTCAAAACATGATTGAGAATGCAGTTTAGTTGTATAGGAATGCCATTTTTGTAATCTGGATAAGAAACACAAGTTCACTCAGGCGGCAAACTTCATGAAATACACTTATTCTTTGCACTAAGATTATAATGTGGCGCTACATTTGCCACTCTCTCTCCTGCTTAAACAAGGCAATTCTGTAGCTACTGGCAAACAGAAAAATAAAGGTAGGGTTGCTGTAAATGATCATTTCAAATCTTTGGACTTCGAGTGGATATCAAGTTATGACAAGTGAAGTGGCTCAAGTCTAAGTGAAGTCACTGGTTAAACCTAAGTTGAGGGGCAAGTCTTTTTTGGGTTTTGGTTTTCATATCAGGCCTAAAGCTACTAGATTCATGACCTGAGTATGACTTGAGCCCCGGTCATTAAAACCGAGTCCTCACCTTTGGGACACTGCCTCACTAAATTAACATATTCTCATTCTAACAACATCACATACAAAAGTTTTGTCAAAGGTTCTGGGGTCTTAGAGATATGCGCTTTGTCTCATTTGATTCCATTAGACAGATGCAAGTTCATCTAGGTTAAAAGTTTCTCCTAAGGAGGTTAAAGGCATGTAGGTAGCATAAGCCACAGGCCTCTCACCCAGGACACTGAAGAGTTTGGTGTTGGACCATTACCATCACTTCGTATCGCTTTCTTTTGGGACTTAAGTGTTATTTTAACCAGCTGGTTACTTCTGTGTTCACATGCTGTTTGGTAACATTTAGGCTCCCAATCTACCTGGTTTGTTATGACCCTAAATGGTTTTATCTTTATGTTCTTGATGCCTGAACTCTCTCATTGGTCCATATGAAGGAACTACAGCTCTAGGATTGGCCCAGTAAAAGAAGCAGCCTTTTTAAATTTGAGGAAACATCCTTCTTCCCGTCTCCCCTCTTCCACCACCAACAGACAACCAGCATACTAGTCTATGAATATTTGTGAATTTTGGATGTGAGTGAACGTGTTCAAAAATCAACACTATGTACTTTTTGACCTTCGATGGAATGAGTAAGTAGAGAGAATTTTTTTTTTGCCTGTCTGTTTACTACTCATAGATATATAAGCACTTTGAGCACTTGAACATATAAACAACACTTTTTTTGTGGTTGTTTTTCTTCTTTTTGTGTTTAGGAGCCCGGGTTCGAGGTCTTCCTTTTGTATAACCTTTGTTTTCACTTTTAGGGAAGTTTTGGGGTTGGAACAGAAGTTTTGTTTGTTTTTTGACACTGCTCAATCTCACAATAAAATAAAGCTGCTTTCAACAGTGCTCCGCTGTGCTTAGCTGGCCTTCCTTGGGAGTGGGGATGCCGAGCTTTCCCTAGACTTGGCTCATAACTCGGTTTAGATTATGGTATGTGTTGAATACACCCTTTTTCAACATTAACCACACTTTAAAAGGCAAACCTCTTGTTACCTGAAAAGGGGGACAGTGATGACACTACTAGGGAATCATGACATCTTTTTCATGTATTTTCATAGACTGTGTGCACTGAAAAATGACACAAAGGAGCACCGAATATGATGCCAAGAAGTACCGAAGGGGCTCCTGTCACAGAGATGAGACCCATTACAGATTTACTCATTTGTAAATTTCAATAGCATGAATAGTTCTCATAATTCCACCAGAGCAGGGAAGTACAAACAGTCCATCCATCTATCTACTCTTCCAGTCTTCAAGCAGATCCTCACTTCCTGCTGTGCAACCACTGCTAGCTTCTTCCCTGGCCCCCAAAACCCTCCTCTCCTTGTCTTTCTGTCCAGCTTTGAACTTCAGCGCGTCTCACATGCCTCCTTGCTCCCACACATTTAAGCCCTGCCCAATGCATCACAGCAACTTAACCCCCATGTAAATCAGCAGGTCAAGAAATACATCCTCTGCCAGGTGCATACACTTAGCCAGCACTGCCTGCCTGGTGTTGAGGAAAAGAGGGCATGTGATGAGAGAGAGAGAGAGAGAGGGAGGGAGAGAGGATGCATATGTGTGCATATGTGTATTTGCTCCCCTTCCTCATGGGAGAGCAGTTACTGCAATCTCCCCTTGGCATGCATTCATGGGATCTGACTGGATTACACCCTGAGCCCTGTTTGCATGTTTTAGCCACAGTACGACATGCATGAGTGAAAGAAGATGGAGAAAAAAACCAACGGGAGACATGAGGAGGAGGGGCAGGAAGAGAGGGAGCACGCTAAGAGGGACCGTGCACTGTGTAGTGGTGTGGAATAATGTCCTGGTTTACTTTCTGCATTGTTGTCGTGTTCCACAGCAGTGAGCCAGGCAGTTCCGGGTGCTGGGAGGGAAGAGAAGTTGATGTGCGGCTAGTGCAGGGGTGGGGTGGGGGTAGCAGCTGATCTACGAATGTCTCTGTCGCTTCTGAGGTGGGTCTTGATTGATATGAAACAGAAGCAGGGCAAGGGTGGAGTTGTAAATGAGGTGGCAAAAGGATGAGAAAGAAAACAAGACATGAGGTTTTCCACGTTCAGGACCACTGTTCCAAGGACTGCACAACAAATGACCAAACTTAAAGGGAAGATTTTATGCACAAGTAGATTCTTTTCTCTCAGTGTTTCACCTTGTTTGCCAACATAAACTTAACAGTGTGTGTGAAAATGTGGAATATATTAAATGCTGAACACTTAGTTCTCATACTCATCAAGTTGAATGCAGGAGAAATGGGCAGATATGTAAAGACTTTAGTTTGTCTGACAAGGGCCAAAGTGGTATGGTCAGATGACTTGTCTAGACTTTCTCCAAAAGCAGTGACTACCTACTGAAGATGGTCTGAGAAGAGACTGTGCTGGAACATCTGTGTGAATACAATACAATTCATAGGTGATGTAACTTCACACATACTTAAATGGACAGATTAAGACACAGACATGAAGAGGGTGGCCTTCATGTGTGGAGTTTGCATGTTCTCCCTGTGCCTGTGTGGACTCTCACTGGGTTCTCTGGTTTCCTCCCACAGTCCAAAAACATGCCAAGGTTAATCGGTGATTCTGAATTGTCCTCATGTTACGATGTCGAATCAGAGACTCAAGTGCGCATCAAACAGAGACACGGCAGACAGGTGTAAAAGAAAACACTTTTGTTTTTGCAAAGCACAAAAACTAGAACAGGAAGTAGAACTACTTCCGCAGGCAAAGGGCCAGTAATGACAATACTCAGACAGCAATGCTAATGGTCTGGCAGGGAGATGCTATACCAGCGGCTAGTCAACAAATGACAGAAATAGCAGAACTAAACAAAAGCTCGGGAATACCTAGCCAGGAAAGTCTGAATTAACAGAAGTTCAAAGGATAACACTACTGCCGATAATTCAGGGAAACAGGAATCTTGGCTCAACAGTAGGAACAAGCTAAACACGGGTACTACAGACAATGGCTGGGTGCAGAAAGCAAGCAGGAATTTAACTGATGGAGGACGGGAGGCTTGGCAGATGCAGAGGTGGCGTGTGGTGGATGGATGGCAGTTAGGTGGACAGGAGCTTTTTTCGTATTGCAAACCTGTAGTGATTTGAAACTTTCAATATGGCGGCAAAATATTAATGAGACATGGCACTCAAATTTGGCACAAAGATAGAAAAAAGTACATCGGAACTTGAAATGTGTCGTCACAAAACTCACAGTGGTTTTACAGTGACGGTGTACAGCCTGTGCAGGAAGAGTTTAGTGCTTCAGGCTGTGTTGCAGCGTGAGAACATGACGATAAATGCGTATTCTTCACGAGAGGATATGAGTTAGATGATGGCGAGGAAGCTCTTTCAAACTTTTGCAATATATTAACTCCATAAACCTGAGAGTCTGTAAAGTATACAATATTATTTTTCATAAAGATATCCTGAAGAAAATTATATAACTGCGATGCAGAACGCTGTGACTTTAAGAGGAAACAAACAAGGTAGTTGTCCTGATCACTCCCACCTCCCCGTGCACCACACACCACGTTCACGCCCACCTGAGTAGAGAGAGAAGGGTGTTGGAAGGGAAAAGATCTGCTACTACCTGGCATCAGAGGTGGAGGTCATGTAACTGTAGAGGAACACCCCATGTGACCACGACCCCCTCCTCCACAGCCGCCGATGAAGGGGTGGGCTGATTATTTGGCGTATATATTGAATATGTCTTTGCTGATTGCAGTAATGGTGCAACAAATGCACATTTTGCTGAAGGAGACTCAATAAATTCAGTGGACTCAGCAGCACAAGCCCAGCACGGTAGTCCACCATTGCTCCTGTTGTCATCCGGTTGGTAACTAGAATAAAAGTGTAATCCCATTAAAAACTACAGCTATTTGGGGCGCCCATATAGCTCAACGGGTTAAGCGGGCGACCCATTTAAAGGGGCTGGTCTCCGATGCAGCGGCCTGGGTTCGATTCCCGCTCGCAGCCCTTTGCTGCATGTCTTCCCTCCACTCTTCTCCCCCATTTCTTGTCTGTCTCCCCCTGCACCTATCCAATAAAAGGCAAAAAAAAAGAACTCCTGCTACTCATTCACACGGCAACGGTAGCTGTTGCGCTTGAGAAAAATTCCACTCTGGAGGCTGTATTCAAAAGTTTCTGTTTTAGGTCGTCTAAAATGGCAT
The DNA here is from genome assembly GCF_022539595.1 of Amphiprion ocellaris. Taxonomy (NCBI): domain Eukaryota; kingdom Metazoa; phylum Chordata; class Actinopteri; family Pomacentridae; genus Amphiprion; species Amphiprion ocellaris. Next base: position 8,282,212 of record NC_072771.1, on the reverse strand, counting down.
TTCTGTGTATACGGGAGGCCGCAACACAACAAAATCTTTATGTTTCATCCTAAAACCGTTGTGTAAACTGGCCCTCAGTCAGCTGCAGACTCCAGCACCTTCATGACGCTACAGAGGATTAAGCAGTGTATAGACAATGATAAGGAAGAGGGTAATACTTTCCATCGTTTTGCCTGCTTTCAAGGTACAGTATGAAGAGAAATACTCTTGAGGGGTCTAGTGTTCTTTTAGTTGTACCAGAGAAGCAGTCTATGCCATAGCCAGAACTTAATTTTGGCTCCAAGTCTATTTTCATCTGTTTTACATGTGTAACTACAGTGATTAGTGACTCTCAGCACTGATAAAACAAAGCAGATGTGCACACTTTGTGGAGATAAAGAGCGAGTTACGGATCATCAATGGTGACAAAGAACGCTTAAATACATATACAAAGTCACTGAATGTAAAAACTGAAGTGGAAAACTGCTGTTTGAAGTTGAGCAAAACATGTACTCTTGTGACCAACTTACGTGCAAATTTCTGTCAATTCTGACAAAAACAAAATGGAACAAACTGCACAAACGCTTACCTTTTCAAATTTGTGCAAATGCAAGCAAAAATCTCTGTTGTGTTGTGACAATTTCTCCACTCTTAAATATTTCATATGTAGTGAATGATCCCCTTGCTTGTCAGGGTACATGGATGTAGAGAAATGTGTGCATGTGTGTTGGTTACAGCACTGAATCTGCTTGCTGTTGTATTGTCTGTCTGCGGAGAGGCTCACTGGATTGCTTTTCCTCTGCTCAGTTTTTGTTCCTTCGTCTCTGTGGGTGCTGCAGCTGTGTTTCCCTGTGTGGTTGTGTCGCTTGCAGTTTCAGGAGCTCGTGTGCTTGGTAGGGCCATGCTGAGCGTAGACTTTCTGTCACTAACAGCCAGACAGCAACTGTTTCAGCCTCTCTCCCGACCACAGTGTCTTTCATTCCCTAATCAGCGTATTGCTTAGAGTGTTGCTAACAGAGGACCCCAGCTAAACCCAGACTGTTCAAGCCGGCTACCGGCAGTTTAGGAAACTTTGCTTCAGCCGAGTCACCATCTCTGCCTCAAGTTTAAAGTGGTAAGATGCCTGAATGAATCCGAAACGTATTGCTTTAGAATTTCAACAGAATTTGAAATTGAAATCAAAAATGAATTCAAACAGAATAAGAAACAGAAAAGAAGAAGACTTCTGGTCTTCTGTTTTATGGTCTGATGAAACTACAATTGAATTCTCTGGTCACAATGATGTAGCCTTCATTTGGCGTAAAAAAACTAGAAGCCTTCAACCCAAAGAACACATCTGTGGTGAAGAAACGGTTAGCAGACAAAAACATTAACGTTTTGGAGTCCTGACTTGAATCCAGTTGAGAATCTGTGGAAGGAGATAAGGATCAGGGTGATGGCAAGGAGACCCTCCCACCTGAAAGAGTTGGAGCTCATTGCAAAAGATGAATGGGCAAAAATACCAGTGGAAACATGCAAAATGCTGGTCAGCAATTACAGGAAGCATTTGATTGCTGTAATAGCCAATAAAGGCTTTTCTATTGATTACTGAGATGATATGATTGAGGTATGAATCATTTTGGACATCCCACTGTTTGTTTGAATGTAAATAAAAGCTGAGAAATATTTTTTTTCCCCACAATGATGCCTCTTGTACATTGTTTTATTATCCTCTAGGAGAAGCCCGTGTCATTTCCAGTCAACAAAAAACAAAAAACTTGCCGGTTAAATAAAAGTAACTTTAAGTCAGAATTTGTCAGGGGTATGAATAATTTCAGGCTTAACTGAAAGTATTAACATGATGATCATTTTCAAAATGTTTACTTTTGCAGAGGTTGGGTGTTCTTTTGTTTAGTTCAGTTTACACAAACAAATAAAAACAATTATTAAGATTTTTTGTTTCATGAGCAGTTCTGTTTGAGTTGTGTCCATGTGGTTTTGTAAACCACTAATACTGTCCTACCAAATTCCGGTTAACAGGATCATTTACAGTGTGTGCTCCTGCATATCTTCCATCTTGCCATCTCCTGTCTAACCTAGCTTCGACCACCCCCTCCCCTTCACGTCTCCTGCCCAGGCTGTGTGCTCGGCGGTGGGGGTGACGGAGGGAGGGAGGGAGGGAGGGAGGGAGGGAGGCGCAGAAGGGAGAGGGTCGGTCATGCGAGAGCAGCCGGAGTGCTTGTGGTCATTATCAGAGCAAAAGTCTCAACGTTGCCGCACCAATTAGTTTTGACCCAGAAGGAATAGTCTGTAGACTGGGGACGGGCATCGTTCCATCTACTGCAGATTCAGATGGACACACACACACACACACACACACACACACACACACACACACACACACACACACACACACACACGAATACGTATAGCTTGCATGTGGAGCATCATTTCCATTTGCACTGCAGGAGTGTATGTCAGTGGATCTTGATGTCTCTTGCCCCATATTCTGTTTTTTCCGTCTGTTCCCATCAGAACTTTCCCTCATGAACAGGATGTTTGATCACAACCTTTACATTTATCTGACAGAACGTGTAGACAAGTGGACTGCCTGGAATTGGAATGTAATTTGTTTGGATCAGAAAATGGAAAACAGGACTGAATGGTTGAAGTCCAGAACACATTAATGACATGCTAATGGAACATAAACCCAGTAGGGCCCTGAGATGTACAGACTCAGGTCAGATAGTAGAGCCCTGAGTTCAAACATTGTGAAGCAGCATTGAACTGTTAAGCTGCACACAAATGGAACAAGCTACCGAGGAACCGAGGTCAGCAGCAAACGTTCCTATTTTCAAATCCAGGTTAAAAACGTTCTATTTCTCATGTGCTCATGGGTGAGCTCCTTTAAATCACTGACATTTGAATATTTTATCCTCGCTGTTTGTTCTATGAACAAATTATTCCTATTTTCTACTTTTCATTGTATTCATAATCAAGTTTTGTATGTTTTAATTCTTGGGAGTTTCTATGTAAAGCACATTGAGCTACTCCTGTATATGAAATGCGCTATACAAATAAAAATGCCTTGCCGTGCCTATATGTGTCTTGTTACTGTGACCTGAACATATAAAAGTGGAAAATCTATGGGTTTGGAAGCCAGAAACACAATGGAGGTGTGACTGCACACCTAAAAGCAGGTTCAAGGACTGTTTCATAAACTTCACTATTTTTATTTTTCTAATTAATCCATATTTTTAAAAGTGTTCTTCTATCCGACTTCAGTGTGACATGAGCAGGCTGATATGTAGAATCTTCTCACACCAGCTTATCACTGCAGATATCAGATTATAAATAACAGGGACTTGTCGAGAACTCATGACACTGTGGACTCTGAAAATGTCACAAAAATATATATTGTGATATTTATAGAATATTTTTTGAAAAGGAGCATTCTGCAGATCCTTTAAGCTTGTACAGAGTAGATCGATGTTTGCATGTTTGTCACACAAATAGGTCATAAATATCAGCCATATTGCAGCTCACATCAATCTGCTCTGACTAAAATCTTTGCATTTGTAATGTACAAAGTTTACATTTCATTCATTATTACATAGATTTTTTTCCAGTCACAAGGCTTCAGTGTGCCTTAATAGAGTCACTGTGTTCACTGTTAATCCAGATGTTTAATTGTGTGAAACCATTAATGGTGTTGGATTGAAAAACAGCATCAAAAAGAACATTTGTTGCAGCTCATTCATCGCTGATGTGGAAGCAACAAGGCATTTTATTTTCTGTCTCTGTGGCCTACAGAAGGTAGAGCTGTACAGACTCCTGAGAAGTGACAACCCACGGAAAACTAAATAAAACACTGTTATACTGCATTTATGTTAATTATGCACACCAGTGTTACCACCGTGAAAAGGAAAAAATCTGTCTGAGCTAAATAATGCTGATAGTGTAAAGACTTAAAGCAGGAATATTTCAACCTGTTTCCAAAAGCTGTTCAAAAGTTTGTGGTTTGTTCCATGAAAACTCACATATTTATTCATGTACTAACATATTTGCACAAAGGTTTTCTAATCATCAATGAGCCTTTCAACACCATCAGCTAACACAATGTAGCATTAGAACACAGGAGTGATGGTTGCTGGAAATGTTCCTCTGTACCCCTATGGAGATATTCCATTAAAAATCAGCTGTTTCCAGCTAGAATAATCATTTACTACATTAACAATGTCTACACTGGATTTATCATTCATTTAATGTTGTCTTCATTGAAAAAAAAAAATTCTTTTCTTTCAAAAATAAGGACATTTCTAAGTGACCCCAAACTTCTGAACGGTAGTGTATGTGGGCATCTTTCTTTTTTTTCAAAGCAAGCATATTCTTCATAATAATAATAATAATAATAATAATAATAATAATAATAATAATAATAATAATAATAATAATAATGTGAAGAAAAAGAAGAAGAAGAAGAAATATAATAATCAGATATTCAATATTATGCAATTATTGTATTTATTGGTCACTCCTTATCCCAAATAACTAGGAGAAATCTAAACTCTAAGCCCATCCACAGCTCAGGTCTGGGGAGGTTTGGACAGAGGAAGCATACATTTTTTCTACCAGACAACACCTCCTTGGAAAATGTCATTTTAGTGTCCCGACAATGTAGATGCAGGTGTGTGAAAGATGCTGCAAAATGTGGCCGTTCACATACCACAGAAACCTATATATAATAGAAGATGGGACAACCCTGATTGACTAACCCCTGCTTCCTAGACATCCAGTAATAAATCCGACCGATCCTTGAATCCGGAGTTTCCCACTGAGTGTGTAAACGTGGTCAGGTGAATGGATTATGGATTCAGTATCTGAACCAGAGCTAGACTGGGTGTGTGTCTCTGCTTCTAAACTCCGTGGGTCTCTTCCTCTCGGTGTCTCTGCATCCCTCCCTGCTGCCAGCCTGGCCTGGGCAGACTCTGCTCTGATTTGTTAAGGTAATGATCTAATCTGCGGCCATTAGGGAGAGCAGCCTTTAGTGTTTAATGCGTGGCCAGGTGGTCCAGCTGCCAAGCTCCACAAATTAAAGGGCCCGGGCTCGGCAGTAATGAGTAATGAGCTGTATTTAAAAGCTGCCATACCTGAGCCCGCTCGGCCAGGCCTCAATATGGCCGGGTTCAAATGAACAACTTGACTGCTTTTTCAATTCCCCAGATGCTGAGGTGAGCTGAGACTCTCTCTCACACAACCACACACACACACACACACACACACACACACACACACACACACACACACACACACACACACACACACACACACACACACCTAATACTCCCACAGTCAAAGGTCTGTGAACACACTCATAATTTTTCATTTTATTTTTAAGATTTCTGTTCAATGAAAGAAGTGTAAGAAAGGAAACAGGCCTTAGTTAATGAAGAGATGTTTTCTACTGTTCCAGGTGGCTGAAAAGGAAACCATCATTTCAGATTCATGTCCTAATTTCAAGATGTTCCAATGTTCAGATTGTTAGAGCACTTTGGAGACATCTTTTCATAGCTCTACATTTCCATGACAACTGGACCTCAGCCATTTTTCTCTTAAAGCCTGATCAGGCAAGAGAAGAATCTATTACAACTTTGCATTGACAGAATAACTTGCTTCTGTGATTTGTTGAACGGATTTAACTACCTCAGATGATAAATAAGTGGTCCGTTTATTACACTGATAAGGCAGAACAAGATGTACAACCAATGTCGCTGTATGTATTTAACATTGTCGCTGTTAAATGGTGATTTTTTTTAATGAGGTTCAAGCTCTGTTGGGTTTGTTTTCAATGTAACTCAGCCTGACCTGATGTGAATATGATCTTTGTATCAGACATGAAACTGACAGGTAAAGCTGTCGTTTTAAAAAACAGAATGCAGGTAACCATTTGAAACCTAAATTCCTATTAAGCAAAAGAAGCATCCTTTTTAAATTAACTACATTTAATTTGTTGGTAAAGCTTACTGTTTTATAATGGCAACAAAGATCCTATCTGTGTTTCTTTGTCGGGCTAAAAATTCACTTGCTACAGAAGATCAGCTTACACTTAAATTACTTTTAAAAGCAATAATGGAAATTTCCAAACTGCATCTGATGATCATCTGAAATAAAATGCAGGTCCATGTAGTGCGCTGGGTTAGCTAGATATAAAACTTCAGCAATATGGATTTCAGGCTTTATTTGCAAAAGAGTATAACCCAGTGGAAGAGTGAAAAGCCTCAGCAGAGGGTTAAATCTGTGAGGAAAAGAGTGAATATTTCTGACCAAATTATCAGTCTTCCTTATCTATGATAAATGAGCTCACTTAGAGAGGAATATTTCTAATGGTTGCTCAGATGTGATGCAGTAAAGACGAACAAAACCAGGAAATAACTAAAATGAGCACGAGTAGGAAAACAAGAAAAGAAAAGAAAAGAAAAGAAAAGAGAAGAAAAGAGAAGAAAGGCCGCTGGGTCCCCATGTGGGCTGTACAGCTGAGGTAGATTTCTCTGGCACATATGTTGCTATTTTCAATGATTTTTTGAATAAAATGTTGAAATCTGTCATAATTGTGATCTGATACATTTTTAGCTCTGTCAACACAGAACACAAAACAAGCTCCAGTCAAATTCACGTGACAGTCTGACGGCTCTGTAAGCACTGCTGCCATGACAATATTGACACCAGAAAGGTTGTGGGCCAGAAAAGTCTGAGAAAACTGAAGAATAAATTCTAACGCAGGACCTGCACTACAGCAAGTTTGTAGACACTACTGTTCAAAAGTTTAGGGTTCATCCAGACAATTTCATGTTTTCCATTTTCTCACACTTTTATTCATGTGCTAACATAACTGCACAAGGGTTTTCTAATCATCAGTTATTCTTTCAACACCATTAGCTAACACAATGTAGCATTAGAACACAGGAGTGATGGTTGCTGGAAATGTTCCTCTGTACCCCTATGGAGATATTCCATTAAAAACCAGCTGTTTCCAGCTAGAATAGTCATTTACCACATTAACAATGTCTACACTGGATTTACCATTCATTTAATGTTAACTTCATTGAAAAAAAAAGATTTTCTTTCAAAAATAAGGACATTTCTAAGTGACCCCAAACTTTTGAACGGTAGTGTACCTTTATATAAAATACAGGAAGCATTCATTCTGCCCATCCAGCCTCCCGTGTCACAGTTGTACCAGACAAATTCTCACTACAATTCTATTAGATTTCAGTACTTTTCTAGCCTGTTTGAAAACTAATTAGCTATCTGAGAGCGGTTCTTAACGCCGGCTCTCGGTCTGGGTCAGTCCGTCCACCCATCCAGGCTCCTTGTCGGGGCTGATTGACCTCTGCTCGGATTTCATGCATGCATGGCGGAGAGCTGTCATTAAGCAATGTGATTTGAATATTCAGATGACTGTTTTAATTGAAGAGAACAAGTGTTCACACATGGCGGGGCTGGCGGTGTTGTCGAGCGCCTGAGGCCGAGTCCCCGAGCGGCCCAGACCCATCTGATCACGGCTCAGTGGAGACCGCGAGCCCACCAACACTACGGCGAAACCCTGGCTGCTTTTAATGCCCCTAGGCCTCCATCGCATCCACATCATGCTGCAAACGCACACATACACACACACGCACACGCATACGCACACACGGCACAGGAGAGGAAGGCAAGAAGGAGGGAGCGGAGGGAAGGAGTGAATGAAGTGAGTGACAGCAGAATTTGATGCAGTAAACACATTGATATGCACAACAAATGGGTTTTAACCAACGTGAGGGAGACATGTAAACACAAATGTGCTGAGCTGGATTTTTCTTCAGGCGGCAGAAGCAGTCAAACAACAGCAACATGCAGAGCACATTCACTTTATTTCACCGGCATCTGTAAACATGAGTCATCACAAGTGAATTAAAGGAGACGTGTGATGAATTTTTCTAGTCATGTACTGCATGAAGGCTTCAAATTCACCTTTAAAATATTAGATTTGAATAGTTTAGTGGCCCGAGTGTAACATTGCAAAACTACCAGATCAAATCAGTTTATATTTACAGGAAGCTTGGTGATGGTCATTGTGCCTTCCAAGGGTGAAAGAAAGCAAATGAAAATGCTGAGAAGTCCAGACAGACTTACAACAATAATTGCATTAATCATAATATTAATAATAATGATGATGATAATGTTGTACCCGTACAATAACCAAATATATCTTTTATTTTATTATACCTGCACTATAAGTAAAGTAAGATGGTTCTAATTTCTCTAATTGGATACTATATGCTGGCATTGCTTTAAGTTCTTTAATATCATTAACTGTTGACCTAAAATTGAGCAAAACATTTGAATTTAGCAGTTTTTTAAGTCATGCAGTAAAAAAGATCATCAGACAACAAACTGTTGGGCTAAGGTTTTCTTTTTTCTGATTCTGAAGAGAGCAGAAGAAGTGTTTATACACATTTAACCTGAACCCATGTCATGTCCTCACTTACTATAAATGAAAGTTACTGTTGTTGTTGTTGTATTTCTTGTAATTGTTTTAATGTGTATTTATTTGTCTCTGTTTTCTTATTAGAAATGAGTCTTGTAACTTGTCGATTTTTAATCGGTTAAATTGTGGGAAACTTTTAGCCAGAGAAGTGGAAAATCTGCTTGTTACGTACAAGAGTGTACATAATGAACACATGGACATTCCCTCCCTGTTTTCTGGAAGATTTCTTTTTGTTTTTATAATATAACAAGTCTTACGTTAAATTGTCAAATTTAGCATGAAAGATCTTGGCAACGCTGCAGTCTGAGCGCTCGCTCTCTTGAGGAAAAATTCAAAATATCTTCCACCGTCTCATGCGTGGATTAAGAGAATAAATATGTGAGCTGCTATTGTGCAGGGAATTATTGCTACAGCCGGGCTTGTTGGTTGCCAGGATCACTGTGGAGAATGAAACGTTTGAATGATGCCGGGGTCCGCTAGCCCTTCACCCCCTCACGCCTGGTCCTCTTACCGTGTTCAGGCACCTCCTGTCCTGCCCAGATCACCCACTCCTCATTCGCATTAATTGGCTGTCAAAAATGTGCTGAATTAACGGATTAATGAGCGCGGATTTGAATCCCAACTTTGGCGAAGGGGGGATGTTTCCCTGCCGTGTCGCAGGCTCCCCCTGCCTCCACTCTCGTGTGCGCAGGCCTGTTACAGATATGCATCCAGGACATTTGAGTGGATTGCATTTCATTAGTTTGATTTGAGCGGACAGCACTAAGCTGCTGAGGGCTCTGCGCTGACAGCTAATTACAGGAATCAGCCTTGTCCACTGATAGAGAACAATGGGCTGGGATGAGCCCGCCTCACCAGGGGGACCGGCCCTGCATACAGCCCCAGCATTTGGCTCCCATATAGTCCCTGGTATGGAGAACCATTACTTGTGTTAAAGGAGATGGAAAGCCTAATTGAGTGCAACCTTCCTTCCTCAGCTCAACTCTATTTTGAGACTGAAACAAAAAGAATGATAGAGAGATAGGAAAAATGGCCTTCCTGGCAACCTGAATTGCCCCACATCTCTCCACTCTCTCCCCATCCGTCCACCCTCCGATCCACAGCTTCCCCAATCGGGTCGGCTGGCCGGCTGCGTGTGTGGATCTGTCCGCTTCCGTAACTCCGTCCATCTTTAAATCGTCAACATTAAAACACGCCGCTCACTCATGTGAACACTTTCCCCCTCAAAAGAGAATTAAATGGATTAGCAGAAACGTCAGTAAATTTAGCGGTGCATTACCCTTGCAACATTCCAAATGGCAGATTGCAGTCAGACAACGGGATTAGCTGAGTTCCTGCACCCTGCCCACTGTAATCTTCTGTCAGGAGTCGTGTTTTTCCCTCACACAGAGAACTTTTCTTTTATTTCCATTTCTAATGATCAACTTTGTTTGTAAAGCACAGAAGAAAAAAAAACTACTTTGGATCTTGTGACTCCTTTTAAACCACAGTACTGAGGGTAAAGGCAATTTTCGGCAGGATCTCTGTCTAGTTTGTGCTCCTCTGTCTCGTTTGCGAGGCATTGATATGGCCAGTGGCTAGTGGCCAGGTGTGCTGACACAGACTATTATTTTGGGAGCGAGTAACACCATCTCTCAGCTTTTTGTGCCATTTTCAGGTCAGGCCTTTAGGTCATTTTCCCCTACAGATTCTACCAGTCTATTTTCTGGTCGGCTGATGGAAGGTAATGACTGAGAGGCTGATGGTGGTGCTGGCTGTGCCTGCATGTGACCATGTCATCTCAGCTCAGTGACAGGGCCTGTGGTGGCCGGCGTCTGCCAGGGGAGAGCCAAGCAGGAGGAAGAGCCCAGCGCCTGGTTCGGGGGGTCAATGTGAGCTGGCCCCTACACTGACTGACAGGACACCGGGGTTTGTTAGGGAGATTTGTCCCTGCTGCGGATCTCCTGTCGGCCCGGTTGTGGCACTCATGTCAATTTGCACCCCACGCACGTCTCCACTCTAGCTGACAGGTGAGCGGTGGTATGGCGTCCTGTCCGCCTAATTGTACCCCGCAGTCCTGCCTGTGTGTGGGTGCAGAGAGGATGGCTGAGGCCTCGGCCTGTTAGCGCCCTACTTGCCCTGGCGGCCAGGCCCAGAGCAGCCTCCTCAGCATGGGAGTAATCCAAGGTGAGGGCCTGTCGTTCTGTCAGCTGGTTGTCTACTGGCTGCACAGGATGATGGACATGCCAGCCTGCACAACGCGCAGATATGTGTTCGGAACCTGCCGCCTGCACACGCCGCCATGCACAGCGAGTGTGCATGTGCAAACACAAACACCCACTCACAGCACATGCAAACAATAAATCAAAGTACATTTACATGAAATCCAGGGAGAGGCAGATAGATACAGAAGTGCATTTATGTCATGCATGGTGTATTCTTTAGGGAATCCAAGGCTTTCAGTGTAGGGGGAAGTTAGTGGGGGGAGGATGTAATTGTCAAATTGTCCATCTTTGAATTCCCCAAAGAACTTTGTATGTAAATATGATGAACAGAATCTTAAGCAAGACTGTGTTTTGTTTCCCATCTACAACATGTGATAAATGGGCAAGAATTAATGTCACAAGACTCAAAATGCATTCCTCACATAATACGAATTTTCACAAAGTAAACTGTCTCTCTGAATATTAAAAAAAAAAACAAACTGACATCTGTGACAAACAGCAAATGAAACCCTTCCTAACTGTGCATTTATTTCCTGCAAGTGTGATTTTTTTTTTCCCCAAAAGGAATCAATGTTGTTTGTTTGTTTGATGAACGGTGTGCAGAGGATGCATGTGTGTGTGTTTGTAGGTGTGTGTGTGTGTGTGTGTGTTTGCGGGTGTTGTTGGGGAGACGTGCCATTTCCTGGCTCACGAAGGCCTCGGTGCCAGCTGCGCAGGGCTAGTGCTGCTTCCTGGGGGCAGATGCCTGCAGTGTTGCCTCCATGATCCCAGCTCTGTTCCTGCACCAGCCTCTGCAGTCTGCTTCACGCCCCAGGGGTGGGGGTGTGGGGGGGTGGTGTGTGTGTGTGTGTGTAGGTGTGTGTGTGTGTGTGTGTGTGTGTGTGTGTGTGTGTGTGCATGTGTGTGCGTGTTGGATGGGTACTGGGGGGGGGGATCACATAAACATACACACTTTTTAGATGCTTGTGCATGCACAGTTACACAGTTACAGCTGGAAGTGCAAATACACACTCTCTCTCTCTCTCTCTCTCTCTCTCTCTCTCTCTCTCTCTCTCTCTCTCTCTCTCTCTCTCTCGCTCACACACACACACACACACACACACACACACACACACACGCACACACACACACTCCTCCCAGGCTCTGGAGCATTAATTAGGCAGCCTACAAGTCTGCCACACCATGGTCCACCTCCATCACATGCTGGAAAACAGGCAGAGAGGATAAAGAACCACAATTCAGTGCAGAATCTGGAGGAACTGGGAGGTGCGGTTGGACCCTGACAACAGAGAGAAGAATTCCAGTCGCTTTTTCGCCTCTGAAAACGGGCTCCTCCTCGCATTCAACCGGCTCGTCCATCGCTTTCATCACCCATTCCCTCTGTCCCCCCTCTACTCTCCAGGCAGCTGTTATTGAAACCACACTGGCATCCAGAGGCCCCATCGGGTACTGCAGCCTCTCAGTGCTGCCCCCCCCCCACCACCACCACCACCAACTCTATAAATAGGCTCTAATTAACCACAGCACTGCACCTTTGGAGATGTTGTTGTGAGTCGGAGAGTGTGTTTGTTGTGTTGTATCTATAGAAGTGGCTCCTCTCTTGGACTCGCGGAGGGCTTAAGGCCTCTTTGCATTTTAACAACAACATACAGATGTGTTCACTCACGTGTGTGAAAATGACGTGCAAATAGCTACATGAGCGAAGACGTGAAAAAAAAAGCAGCAGGCCAGATTCTGATTGTGGATATGAAATCTTTAAATCGCCTCCTGTCACATTCTCAAACCTTTCTTTCCATTCCATGTAAATTTAAAGCGTGCAGTAAAACCTGGCAGAGTCACTCTTCTAAAACGGTTTGATGAGTCAGTGTCCTGTTCAGGTCACTTCCCAACACATTTAAAGAGAAAATGTCACAATTACATTTTAGAGATATTGCAGTAGAATACCAATAATCAAAAGAGTCTACTTAAAAATATACATCAAGTAAGAATTCAGATATTCACTCCTGAAGGGCCATGAGTGATTTTTATATTTGAAAGTAAATCACAGAGTTTGTATTCGTTTTTGTCTGTGAGCACTCCTTCTGTGCTTGAACCTCTTCAGTTTTTGGGCTCACAACTCCGGATTTAGATCAGATTTTAATAAAGACTACAAAAAGAAAGATATATTTTTAAAATGTATTATTTATTTTTCTTTTTGAAATGACATGATTTTAGTGAAGCATCATAGAAGAACATATTTTAGATACCTGAACTTAATATTTGCTTACTATGTTTGATATTTCTTTTAGCATTGGGTTGAAAGACTTATTCTGCTTTTATTATAATGCATATACTGCTGAAATATACCGATGATATATTTAGTTAACATTGTGCCATTTTTTAAAAAATTGAGTACATTATTTAATGCATCTCCCATGTATTCTCCCATTATGATTTGGCGTTGGGGAGTTTTACTTTATTAAAATTGAGTGAGGAGGAGGTTTGATATTTAAAAAAACAACAACACATGGTTCTAAATTTAGCAGCGTCAACACAGTGTAAAAGACTGCTGGAAGTGCACAAGTTGATCTTAACAGCAGAATAGTAAAGATGTCATTCCTTCACTGCATTGAAAATAGCTAAAGGTATTTAGATGTGTGATGTAGCAGGTTTGACTTGGAAAATGGTCTGAATCCGAATCTGAATCAGCTTTCATGGCCAAGTACGTACACAACACAACATACAAGGAATTTGGTTTTGGCTGTTGGTGTCACCCTAAGAATATGGAAAAAGAATGATAGAAAGAAGAAAAGAAAAAAGAAAGAAAAAATAACAGTAGGAATAAAAATAAAGGTAAAAATGTCTATACAGATAGTTACACATATGAAAAGAATATACAAACACTGTACAGCAAAAATAATAACTGCTACAGTGCACAAAGCAGAAAGAAAGGACAGTGGCTTTAAAAAAAAACAGTCTTGTTACTTTATTGCATTGATTGTGTCCTTTTAATTTTAACATGAATGTTTGTTCATTTCTGTCCTCTCCGGAAGTGAAAACCATTTTATTTATACAAATTTTAGCTTCTTCACAATAAAATATGCAAAAAGTTAAAAAAAAAAATGAATTCAGCTGAATCCACTGTATTTACAATTTGTTTTAAGGGGGGGCTAAACTATGCATTGAATGTATCCTGAGTAACAGTACATTTCTTATAGTTTATCAATTTCCTCCTCACTGATGAAGCATCCTCTGATAAAATCATTGAGAAATGACAGCTGACAGTGTGGACGCTGCATAGTTAACATTCTCCCGCTCAGTGAGCAGTTGGGCCGGCTGTGGAGGGCTGTGGCAGCTGTCTGAGCGCGTGTTTTGTCCATATGGGGCAGAAATACTCGTGGTGCACTGATTTCCGATAGGTCTTCACCTCCTCTGCTGCTCATGGCCTACGGCTGCTTCCTCCTTCTTCCACTCCTCCTCCTCTGCGCTCAATCAATTGACTGACGCCGCTGACCAGCTCCCACAGCACACCGCTGTGGGAGGGAAGTTATTGGAGTCGTGTGTGTGTGTGTAGGTGTGTGTGTGTGTCTGCGTCAGATACCTCCAGTGGTATCAGCACATGTAGTAATGTTTGAATAATCTGTGAATAATCTGCAGGAATCATTTGTAGCTGCAGACAGGGAGATAACTCATACACACAGTGGACTGCTGCGGTAGGTTTGATGCGCTCAGTGTGTGGGTTGGAGCTCAAAGTGTGTGTTTCTTATCAGTTTTGCTTGTGTTTATTTTGTAAAATCACCTGCTCTGCATGTACACTACCGTTCATAAGTTTGGGGTCATCCAGACAATTTCATGTTTTCTATGAGAACTCACACTTTCATTCATGTGCTGCACAAGGGTTTTCTAATCATCAATGAGCCTTTCAACACCATTAGCTAACACAATGTAGCATTAGAACACAGGAGTGATGGTTGCTGGAAATGTTCCTCTGTACCCCTATGGAGATATTCCATTAAAAATCAGCTGTTTCCAACTAGAATAGTCATTTACCACATTAACTATGTCTAGACTGGATTTCTGATCAATTTAGTGTTATCTTCATTGAAAAAAAATCTATCTTTCAAAAGTAAGGACATTCCTGAGTGACCCTGAACTTTTGAGATTAAACAATAAGTGCTCTTCAAACATCCCTGTACTCTTTAGGATCTTTTTCCAGAACAGGGATGTAAAGTTTTGGCTTCACTCAATTATTTCACATCCACTGATTTGTACCTTGACTTAATTCTTCACTTTAATGCAAGTAGTGGTAAATCAGATTTTTTAAAAATGTAAATAACGTGGGGTCCTTTACTTGAGTAAAAATATCAATAGCACAAAGTAAGAATGCAGTATCTGACGGAAAAAGTCCTACAATCATAATATAGAAGTGTGAAGCAGTATTTACTGTGTCCGTATGTTATTTTAAAACAGCACACCATATTTCATTTTCTCTGCAGCACTTTGTATGAAGCTGAGTGACGAGTAGAAAAGTTTTCATTGTCTTATTTTTCAAATGAATCTTGACACATTGCTCATTTTGGTGCTCTTGGTGCACATAGGTCACATCTCTTCATTCGATCTCCCCTGGAGTTGCCAGAGGAATTGACAAATCTCTTTTCTTTCAAAGATGGAAAAATGCACTAATGTATCATCCTTCAAAAATGAACACTGTGCTACTTTTATACTCTAGCTCTAAAAAAAGGGGGGGTGGAAATTGCAGGAAGCATTTCCGTGGCAGCTCATGTAATGTGAGCTACATCGGGTTGTCTTTGTATGAAGTTCAGTAATAAATAAAAACTATTCATGACATTGATTTTAAAATAAATCTTCATGTCACTTTCTCTGCTTGAAACATTACCACATGACCATACACTGATCAGGCATTACATCATGACCACCTGCCTAATATTGTGTTGACCTTCTTTATGCTGCTAAAACTCCTCTGACCCAGTGGTTCATGGACTCAGGACCTCTGGGGATGTCCTGTGGCACCGGGATGGTTTCAGTGAATTCTGTGGGTCCTGTGGGTTGCAGGGTGGGACCTACCTAGATCAGGCTGATCCTGGACCATCCCACAGATGTTCAGTAAGATTTAAATCTGGGGAGTGTGGATCCCGGGTGAACAGTTTAGCTCTGTATATGTTCCCCGGGCCACTCCTGAACAGTTTTTACAGTGTGTCGGGGTTCACTGAGGGTAGAAACTTGCATCAAGGACTGCTGTTGCCATGGGGGTTGCTCAACCTGCAATGTTTAGGTGGGTGGTACATGTCAAACATCTACATGAATGTCAGGACTCAGTTTCCCAGCAGAACGTTGCATTATAACAAGATGATCGATGTTATTCATAACGTTGTGGCTGATCGGTGCATGTGTCTGAGTCTGCAGAATAATTTTGGGATCACTTTTCACTTTCCCACAATCCTAGCTGTGAATCCAAAACCTTTAAAGGAAGAAAACACACACACCGGTTTGTTCACCTGTTTTTCTATTGTGAGGTTTCACCTTTGAGACGGGGGAGCTCTAGATAGCAGGTGTGCGATAGAGAGGACCGTCCTCAGGGAGCACAAGGTGCCTGCTGTCATGGCCACCAGCACGGGTGTGTGCGTGTGTGTGTGTGTGTGTGTGTGCAGGTGTGTGTGTGTGTGGCCAGTACTCCAGAGAGCTGGTCAGCTGTTGTTTCATGCAGGAGATTACACAACTTAATCAGGCAGCCTGGTCAGGTGCAGCTGATGCTGTAGTCTCTACAAATGCACACACACACACACACACACACACAGACACACACACACACACACACACACACACACACACACACACATCCCTCCCTTTACACTCAATTAGCCCTGTTACTGGGCCTTCCACGCCTGGGGACCACAGATACACCCACTATGTACAGGTAACAGCCTCAGTCATGTGCAGGCCCATACATGTAGCAGTACACACACAAGCACATGCGCTCACACACACACACACACACACGCACACACAGATTTCACAATGCAATGAAAAACAATTTATATGCAATTTAAACTACAGCAGCAATTATGCTGAGCCACAGTAGTCCTTCTATTAAAAACACACCTCTTCCAGTCGGTGCTCTCACACTCTGATAAGACGGATGTGACGCAGTTTGAGTGATAAACTATGAACTAATCAACACTGTGCTGGTTATGTATGAGAGGCCCTTAACCTGAAGTGGTTCTAATACGACAAAGACTAATAAAAAGATGTGAGATTATTGCCACTGTTCTGTCTTTTCCACAAATCCTTTGACAATGAGATGAAATGAGCTCCTCTGTTTAACCCTCTATGGCAGAGGGGTCAAACTCATTCTAGTTCAGGGGCCACTTTTCAGCTTAATTTGATCTCAGGTGGGCCGCACCAGTAAAATCACAGCACAATAATCTATAAATAACCACAACTCCTAATCTTCTTCAATATCATTTACACATTACAACTTACAGATCAGAGTATCTACAAAGGAACATAACATTTAGTCACAGGTATCTGGAACTGAATGACACTGTATTTTACTTTATGATCAAAACAACAAAAGTCAGACAAAAAAAAAGGACAAAATAGTACAAAAACGAGACAGCGACAAAAAAATGGACAAACGACAAAAGCGGTACAAAAAACAATGAATAAATCGAAACAAAAAATGATGAAAATAAGACAAAAAACACAAGCGAGACAAAAAGGAAATGCAAAAGGACAAAAGTGAGAAACAAAGCGACAACAAATGAGACAAATGATACAAGCGAGGCAAAAAAAAGACACAAAATGACAAAAACGAGACAAAACATGACAATGGCAAGAAACAGAATGACAAAAGAAGACAAAAAAACGCAAGTGAGACAAAAGGGAAACACAAAATGACAAAAATATGAGACAAAAAACAATAAAATATTACAAAAATGAGACACAAAACGACAAAACAACAATGAGCAATCCAGTATTTTACTTTATGATCAAAACAACTTGTCATGATCTAGAAAATATTTTAAATTTATAGTTTTACAAATTTACAATCTGCAGTTAATGTCTTCTCTGGAATAATTACTCTTCACAAAGTCGTCCTGCAGGCTGGATTGGACCCTCTGGAGGGCCGCTTTTGGCCCACGGGCCGCATGTTTGACACCCCTGCTCTATGGCATGGTGTTGCCCTCAGGCAACAAACCACTATTCTGGCCCCCATATTGCCCATAATTTTTTTAGATAAACATCAGAGTAAAATTCTGATGATCAGTCTGTGAGCAGTGGAATTTGAGGTGGGTGTGGGTTTGACCTTTCGTCTGGGAGTGGAACAGTCATTTTTGGGATCATAGACTTGGACACACTGCTAGCAGAAGGTAAGATCAATTTAAATTTTTAACATATTTAAATTTAAATAACTTTGTATAAAAAATATCTGTGACATGCATGAATATATGAAAAAGCAGGTGAAGACACTTTTTGTCTTTATTTCCATACTAAAATGGTAGTTTTTCATTCATTGCCTTGTGCAGTTCATTTTTAATTTTGTTTGAACAATAACATGCTCATGGATGGAGATGCATAGGTATCATCATAATCTAACTTTTTTGTTGTACAATCAACCAGACTTCTAAAATCTGATAATATCATGTCCCCCTACAAATAGTTCAAGATGTTTGTTTTTTCTGAAGACATTCTGGAAGTAGCTGTAGAGCAGTGAAATTTATATGCCATTCAGTGTGACACCAACATGTCCGTTTAACCTCACTACTAGAGAGATGCGAGGTACCGGGATCCAAAGGTACACCTAAAGCTAAGAGGACTAAATGTTTCACATCCACCAGCAACTGCTTCCTGAGGTTCCACACAGAATAATGCAGATTGTGCTTTGTAAAAAAGAGAAACACTGATTCAGTCAGTACCCCACAGGAACACACATTCAGAAACACAAATAGGGGGATGTATTTTATGATTGCTGTATTATCAGGGACCCCCAAGCTCCCAAAAACTAGGGTGAAATATTTTTTTCCTCCTAAAATAAAATTTCATGCCATAGAGGGTTAAAGAGAAAGCTTATATATCAGTCAAACTGACCCAAACACATCAGGGGGGATGAAAGCATGTCGCTGTATCAGCTTATTTAAAAAAGCTACAGGTTGGTATATACAGCAACAGCAGGTCTGTTAGAGAGGTGTCAGCAGCAGCAGTGGCTGAGATGAGTCTAGCTAAGGATACGGGTTGTGCTGAATTGTTGAAAAATCATATGTGTGGTCTGTAGCGTGACCAGGTCTTAAGTTAGGACAGTCAAAATGACTTCAATGTTGGAAAAAGTGTAGCTGGGGAGGTGGTGCAGAGCAGAAAGATGATACTGTAGAAAACAGGTCAGTCACATGGGCACAGTTTGGCTCAGCTTCACTCTGTAGCATTAAATGAGTCTCCCCTGAACTTCCTGATAGGCCTGTGAATGCAGAAACTCAACAGCATTTTGTTGAAATTATTTTATACAATACTCTAAATAATACAGTTTATGGGATAATATAAGACAAACCATAATAGTGTTAGCCCCATTACAGATATGGATCAAGTGAAACTATTACAGATTTATTAATTGCTGTAAGCACAAATCCTCAATATTCAAGCAATGTTTTGTACTCCACCAAGGCTGCTCAGTCGTATCATTTCTGACGGATAAGTCCTGATAAGTCCGCAGCAGTGGATTTATAGTAGGATCACAATCATGTGATTGTCAGGAGGCAGGTGACATAGTGTTAATTTGTTGTCATGGTTACAGTGACGCCGTGCTGCTATCTCACAATGATACAGAAATCTTTAACAAATCCGTGTATCCAGACTATAAGCCGCATTACTGTGAAAATCTAATCACTTGGTCCTTGTTTAATGTCTGACCTTCCTTGAAAATTTCATCCAGATCTGTTAGTCCGTTTTTCAGAAATGTTGCTAACAGACAGACAGAAAAACCAACGGCAATTGTCACATAACTCTGCCGTGGTCCTTGGCGGAGTAATTATTTAGTAGTAGAGTAGCACTAAATATATTCTTAATTAATGGATGTGTTGAATAAGTATTAAGTATTGTGAATACATTACATAGATAATATTTAGTGATTTAGGAGTTGCTGTTAAGCACAAAAAACAGCTCCACTGTGTGGACAAAGAACACAAATATACAAGTGTATTTGTGTCAATATACAATTGAGGGACTTTTGAAGTCCATGGGATATATTGTGCATAGTTTTTATTAAAAATAAAAAACAAATACTTTTTTAATGTTCATTATGATCATGTCTTTATGAATTCCAGAATTCTTTATTATGGAAACAATCATTTTTTAATAAAAATTGACTGGATATCACTAAAATGTCAACTAAATAACCGTCCAAATTTAAACAACCCCCTTCTAATTAGCTAAACAGTAATAAAATGAGCTGATTCAAAAATAGTTTTGATTGTGTTCTTTTTATTAAGTCGAGATAATCATGACAGATATTTCTTTTTTGGCAAGGTATCAAATTTTATATGGAAAATAACAAATTGTATCTGTGTCAAAGAAATCACTTTCAACTAATTTCCCCATTACAAAAACACCTCTCAAGGAAGTGTGTTAATTCCAGATCACATGACCTGCTCCACATGATGTCATTTCCTCCTGAAGAACAGACTGGCCAGACTCCAAGGCTTTCTGAGTTATTTAACCCCTTGATGCCTGAATTTATTTACAATTAAATGTAAAAAAAATAATAATAATAATAATTACGTGTTTTTGCTTTCCAGCTGGTGCTAAAATAAGTGGAGATTGTTAATTTGTCTATTACACATAGAGCAGATATATAATAATAACAACAGATATCTAATAATTAGGTGTCACTCCGACTGATCCTCCGAGAAACCAGTGCTTGCAAAAGGTTCCGAGGTACATATTGAATATGCACAAGCCGGCATTGGAGGAATGGATACGCTATCTTGGCTGCAGTCTGAATGAAAGTGCTATGTTGCGAATTTGTGACAATAGGTGTCAAGGGGTTAATATAAAGCAGTGTGTGAGTCAAGTGTGGATTTATCGCATGTCAACAGATTTATTACAATATTTTTATAAGTAACTTTCAATTTCATTTTTACTTAATTGTATATGTAATATTTAGAAGAATCTTTCTATAAAAATGCCATGTGGTGTTTGGTTATAGACGGCCATGTTGATTTTAGGCCTGAAAGCAGCAAAAAATGTCAACTATGATACAAAAAGTCCCACAATTATATACTGACCCATCTAATATCATGTTTAATTTCTGAGGTAAAGATTACATTTGTGATAATACTTTCTGGTGAGCTCGTCCCACCTAAAATTGAAGTCACATTTGACAGACTGCGACACTATAAAAAGAAAGAGTTGAAAGTGTGTCTCCACTTGAACAGCTCTCTTATCCCCTTCAGTTCAGTGTACAGTTGTTCAGCCACCCTTCAAACTTGAGCCCATATCTCAGTCCCTCTGTATTCTATAAACCGAGACTTGGGAGTCCTCAACTGAGCCAGGGATGTTCCTCTGAGATTCAGCGCATCCCAGATTTTTGGAGACTCCTGTAGTGTGTCTTCTGATGTGTCCTGAGGGCCGACAGCAAGACAGACACAGTCTGTGTGTAGCTGTTGCTGCTTCAGGCTCTGTCTTTATTTTCCCGATGCTCCCTCTCTCTCTTCCTCTCTCTCTCTCTTCCTCTCTCTCTCTCTCTCTCTCTCTCTCTCTCTACCTCTCTCTGATGCCACTGTCTGTCTGGAGATTAATTAAATGGCTACCCAGCCAGCCACCACCACATCAGCCATCATCAGGCTTTCCTCGCCATCAGCTCCCTGCTACACTGGGGCTGTACAGAGTGCACGTCAGTTTGTGCATGTGCATCCACACACACTATTAAAATATGCCTGTTTATCTGTGTTTGGTGTGTGTAAGCTCCACACAGCTGCACATGGTGACATTTTTAAAAATGTGTTCATTATTGCATGTTTTTGTGTAATTGTGTATCCATATGTGTTTATGATTGTGTGTATGGAGGGATAGTTCATGCTTATGTTTATGCTACCTCTGTGTGTGTCTAGAGCCGTTCAGTGTGTGTTCAGTTGTTTGTGACTGCACAGTGTGTCTGTCCAATTATTTCTGTACTTAATGCGCTTGTGTTGGTGCGGATGTGTGTGTCCACAGTTTGCCTATTTATGAACAATATGCGGTGTATTCTGAGTGGCATTCAGCTTGGTGTGTTTTCTACATGTGTGCGTCTTTTGTGGGATAAACCGTGCTCGTGTACGGAGCTGTGCCACAGAAGCCGTCAAGCCTGGCAGCGGCAGCGATGACTGTGGGGTGGGTACATGGCAGGTGTGTGGGGGGGCTGCAGTGGGATGTCGGATCTGAGTGCTTATTGTTTGCCATTATTGCTGTCATTACGGCTAGCGCTGGCATTAGTGGCGTGCATGCTCTAGCTAGTCTTATCATTACAATCCTGTCTTGCCGCGGTTCTCCAGTTGTCAATTTACCATACAGTCCCCTCTCAAGAGTTTCCCCCACTGTCACGTCGCTGAAGGCTTCCTGCTTGCCCTTTCCTTCAGCTTTCCCACTTTCTTCTTTGTTCTTTTCAGTTCTATGCTATGCTTTAAGGGGTTGGGGAGTTGGGGGGGGTCACTGAAGCTGGCAGCTCAAACCGGCTCTGCTCGGCTTTTCAGGCCTTAATTGAGACATACTGTCAGAGTGACAAACACATTTGCATGCAGTGTGTTTTTCAGGATGTGCTTTTTTATCCACCCTCTCACTACTCTGTTAATCAGCTCTCCATCACTCTCCAACATAGAAATGTGTGCACACATACACACATCTATACAGTCTCATGTATACACACACATTCTGACATTCTGCATGTACACCGTTACACGCAGCTGTCGGGAATGAGAATTGCTCCCCATCCTGACTGTAAGAAAATGAAGAAAAAGTTGCATGAGAAGGTACAGACCACAGCATTTAGCTGATATGTGGCGTATGGCAATGCTAACATGTTAACCAGGTACAATGATCAGCGCTGTGCCTACAAAAATACGCTTTTCTGCATTTTTCAATTAAGTTGTTAGAGGAACATATTTTCTGCCAGGTTTGTTAGCCATGTATTAGTCTTCTTCTTTGCCTTTCGACTTTTCCCTTCACTTCCATCCAACCCTATCATCTGCATCCTCTTCTCTCACACCAACTAACTTCATGTCCTCTTTCACTACATTCATAAACTTCCTCTTTGGTCTTCTTCTAGGCCTCCTGCCTGGCATTTCAAAACTCAGCATCCTTCTACCGATGTATTCACTATCCCTCTTCTGTACATGTCCAAACCATCTCAGTCTGGCCTCTCTGGCTTTACCTCCAAAACAACTAACATGTGCTGTCTCTCTGATGTACTCATTCCTGATCCTATCCATCCTGGTCACTCCCAAAGAGAACCTCAACATTTTAATCTCTGCCACCTACAGTTTCTGCCTCCTGTCTTTTCCTCAGTGCCACTGTCTCTAAACCAGACAACATCACTGTTCTCACCACCGTTTTCTACACCTTTCCTTTCATTCTTGCTGATTGTTTTTTATCACACAAGACACCTGACCCTTTTCTCCACCTGTTCCAACCTGCTTGCTTCTTCACCTCTTTCCCACACTTCCCATTGCTCTGGACTGTTGACCCAAAGCGCTTAAAATCCTCCACCTTCTTTATCTCTACTTCCTGTAACCTCACCCTTCCACTTGGGTTCCTCTCATTCACACACATGTATTTTGTCTGGCTTTGATTAACCTTCATTCCTTTCCTTTCCAGTTCATACCTGCTCCTCTCTAAATTTTCCTCCACCTGCTCCCTGCTCTCACTACAGATCACAATGTCATCAGCAAACATCATACTCCATGGAGATTCCTGTCTAACCTCACATGTCCGCCTGTCCATCAGCATAGCGAACAAGAAGGGCTCAGAGCTGATCCTTGATGCAGTCCCACCTCCAGCGAGAAGTCCTCGGTCACACCTACAGCACACCTCACCACTGTCTTACAGCCCTCATACATGTCCTGCTCCACTCTAACATACTTCTCTGCCACTCAAGACTTCCTCTTGCAACACTACAGTTCCTCTCTCGGCACCCTGTCATGTAGCTCCCTCTGACCTTCACTGTACATCTCTATCAACATCCTGAAATACTGCATCTCCAGTACTCTTCAATGGCATGAAACTAAATGAAACCTCCCCGCCTTCTTCGATCAACAGTAGCCCAGTTTCCACCAGCATCCTGTGGTTCAACAGCATCTATGTCAGTCGTTGCTAACCCAGGCCTTGACCAATCCTGTATGGAAGTTGAGGATTGATTCACACATTTGATCTGGCATAGATCTTACGTTGGATGCCCTTCCTGACACAAGCTTTTGCATTCATCCAGGCTTGGAACCGGCACAAAGAAGACACTGGCCCTTGAGGCAGCATTTTGTGATCCATTAGTAATACGTTTCAAATCAACATATCTTTGCACACATGAAGTTTTTCCTAGTCCTTCACAGTCTTACATTTCAGTGAGAAAATGCTTTTCTTTTATGATATATTTCAAAATGCAAATGAGAAGACAGTCTAGTTGCATAGGACCTCAGCTTATGGGAGACTGGGTTGCAATGGATCGAGAGAAATGCATATTGCATGCAGTATTGTTCATTTTCAGAGCAAAATTATTCTGCACTGAAACTAATTCTTGCTATTTCCTGGTCTGTTGTGTTTGAGGGGATTAATGTAAAGATGTACTCCGACTGGTTATAGTAAAATGCAAACTTAAAAACTCCAAGTAAAAGAGCAACTTCCCTATTATCAGCTGCAGCATGTGTTAACCAGATAACCTAACTGCGGTGCCTCTATTCACAATCTGCTGGTCCTGTCAGCTGACCTTATCTATCTGCTTAATAACAAAGTCTCCATGGCACCAAATGTATCATGCCTTACATGTATCACATTATATATGGGCTGCACAGCTTAATTCCTTGAACCCTATTCGATGTTCACTGAAGTCCAAGCTAAGCAACAGAGGGAGAATGTGTTGTAATTAATGCCAGATTGAGCACTAAGAGGTATTTTGTTCTTGGGGCTCTCAAGGAATATGGATTATGAATGAGAGCGGGATCAGACCTGCTGTGGTTTCAATATGTATGAATCTTTTCATATGCACTGAGGCCACTCCTTTATCTACCACAGCAGGTGAGGATCAGGCAGCATTTCTGACTCTGGTGAGTAGTAGTCAGATAGGCTGGGGTTTTTGTCTCTGTGCTAGGCTTGAAAATATACAGTATATTACACAGCACGCTTGAATTTGAGAAATAATGTTATCAGTTGCTATGGCTATCATGAAGCACTACTGAATCGACTATATATACAGGCATACATACAGTACCCTGCAAAAGTATTTGCCTCCCTACATAAATCTTCTCTTTTTGCATTTTTCTCACACCTAAATGTTTCAGATGATCACATTAAATTTAATTTAAGACAAAGATAACCCAAGAAAACACAAAATGCAGGTTTTTAATGATGATAGTTCAGTTTATTCAAGGAACAATACTGTCCAGACCCATCTTGCCCTATGTTAAAAAGTAATTGCCCCTTTAGCTACACAACTAGCAAATGACTGAATTTATTTGGCAATTGGGTTGAATTTCACCAGCCACACTCACATATGATTACTGCCAGGCTTGTTGAATCTAAACATCCCTAAATAGAACCTGTCTGGCATTGTGACGTAGCTTAAAAAAAAAAAAAAAAAAAAAAGCAGCACATGATGCCACGTTCTAAAGAGATTCAAGAACAGATGAGAAGCAAAATCATTGACATTTATCAGACTGAAAGGGTTACAAAGCCATTGCTGAGGTACACAAATGGAGAAAACATGGAACAGTGGTGAACCTTCCCAGGAGTGGCCGGCCTGCCAGACGAACATTAAAAGATCTGCAGGTCTTACTTATCAGTTCAGGTCCATCTACACGATTCCAGAATAAGGAAGATACTGGACAAAAATCGATCCATGGGAGAGTTGCAAGGACCAAATCACTACTGACCAAAAGGAACATAAACGCTCATCTGGAATTGCAAAAAAATATCTGATTGAGCCCCAAGACTTTTGAGATAACATCCTGTGGACTGATGAGTCAAAGGTGGAACTTTTTGGAAGACATGGGTCCGTTACATCTGGTGTAAAGCTAATAATGCATTCAGCAGAAGAACAGGATACCAAGAGTGAAGCATGGTGGTGGTAGTGTGATGGCTTGAGGTCTTGGGCGACTTGGCAAAACTGATGGAGCAATGAATTCTGCTCTCTATCAGGAAATCCTCCTGGAGAATGTCTACCATCAGTTCATGACCTAAAGCTCCAGCACAACTGGGTGTTCACCTACGAGTTGCTCAAAAACAATTAAATTAAGGTTCTAGAGTGGCTGAGTCAAAGTCTGGACTTGAAATTAATTGAGATGCTGTGGCAAGACCTTAACAAGGCAGTTCATGCTCGAAAGCCATCTAATGTGGCTGAATCAAAACAATTCTGCAGAGAAGAGTGGGCCAACATTCCTCCATGGAGATGTAAAAGACTGATCACATATTATAGTTAACTGCATTTGTTGTTGCCAAGGGTGGCCTTTTTGGATACTGACTACTACAGCAGTAAAATATGATTATTATTTAATTAGTATATAGAATGGAACTGGAACACAGCTACAGTATATTTATACAGTATACAGAATAACCTTCAGTGTATGCTATTAGCAGTTTTCAATGAAAACTCTTCCACTTGGCCATTTGAGGGCAATGCAACAAAATTTAAATTTGCCACTAACATAATGCCCATTGAAGCTGTTTCTTATTTACATATCTAGAATTCACAAGGCACTATTCATTTGGTGGTGTTTCTGTGATGAATATTCACTCTTCTTCTAGGTCTGTTTTGCTCTGAAACACTTTTTCACAAGCTAATAGCTAACATAGTCTTTTACTTTCACTTTGCTTTTCTGCTGGGTAGCTGCCATGTATGATAAGACAATGACAAGTAGCTGAAGAAAAGCACATAAGCAAATTTTCCCAATCTGAATACCAGCTACAAATAGTAAAAAGCCAGGCTGATGTGACAGGCCGGTCTGCAGTGGTCCTTTCAACTTCAGCTTCATTAAACAAGCTTTCATTTCTCACTTCTTACTGTCTATGTTGGCTCCCTACATCCCTGCCAGCCTATCTGTCTGTCTCTTTCTTTCTCTGGTATTGTATTTTTAAAGGCTGCTACTTGTCTAAAATGAAATACTGTTTGGAACATTTGACATCGTTGAAAGTCTTTTCCCACAGTTGGATTTGGGAGTCCTGCATCCACAAACCCCTGCAGTTTTACAGTTTGACATCTGAATATATTTCCTTGCCACACTTACTGCTTGGACAGTTATAAAAAATGAGTAAAAGGGCAAATAATTTTAAGTGTTTATTTTTCACAAAACTACTTTCTGTAATATATGGTGTTCAGTTGACTTAAATGTACAACTTGTTTTTGGCAGAATCTCTGTGAGGGAGTTTGAAGTGCTATGAATTTAAAATCGGAGGTGGTGTACAGCACACAGCGGGAAATGTGAGTGGAAAACAGTGGAAGTTTTAAATTTGAAAAAAAAATGTGATGCATGAAATTATTGTTGAATAGTTTAAATTTTTCACAATGTTGCGACTGTCTTCACACACAAAAAATTACAGCACTCAGTGCTTTTTCAAACACTTAACCTGACCTTTGTTTCTGTTTTCCTGACAAGTGACCTTTTTGTAGCCATGTGAAAAATGAGGGTGTCCGTTGTTGTACTGAGAAATCATTTAGGGTGAAGGTTGGGTATACAAGTGTCTGACTTTAAGTGGGATTATACTCACTTGTGGAAGTGCGAGCTGGAAAAAGCAGTGATGTATGGAATAGGTTGGGGTAAATGGTTGGGTCAAGAAATCACTGGACTGTACTGGTCATGTCCCGATTCAAAATGAATACAACATTTCCTTTTCTGTAATGACTGCTGCATAACACAAACAGCCAATTCATGTAACCATGGCAACTATTTTAACCCAATTCTAACAAATAGTACCCTCCTATAGGATTGTATTCTGAGGGTTGCTCACGTTGGAGGGTGAACACTTGAAGTTTACATCCTTTGTGCATTTAGGTTTGGGCAACAAGGTGAGAAATTGTGTTTCTTAAATGTCAGACAAATAATAGGATTATGTAACAAGCCAACAAATTTCCTGGAAACTGATGTAATTTCCAAAAACATAGATGGTAATGTACGAAGTATAGTTCAACTAAAAGCCTATTCAAATGCTAAGGAATTGTTGACTACAGGGGCTCCTCGACTTATGTCAGAATTCCGCTCCGACGGATCGATTTTCACCGTAAGTCGGAACTCCGGCGAAAATGTAAACAAAGCCGTCATGTGCATCACGATATCGATCAGTCATATTCCAAGCGTTTTATTATATCTAATTTCACTTCCATGGAGATGGCTTTCCTTTTCTTTGAAGCACTGAGATCAGAAGAGTCTGACTTACGCTTGGGAGCCATAATAAAGGGCAAGAAGTTAATGAATGTAGCATAATCTAAGGTGGCGTACAACCAGCGAATGTAAACAAAGCCTATAGCGCCATGTGACAACGTGTTCGTCTGCTCCACTTGCCAGCTAGTTCCACATAAACAGTTTCGACATAATGACGAAACGCCGTAGGTCGATGATGTCGTCTTGTATTAAGAAATAACTTGATTTGTTATGATTTTTTTTTACTGCTATACAGTAAACTCTATATGTGTTTGGTCAATATTTTTTAAATTGTACTAAAAACACAGGTATTGACAGTTCTGCCAGTGCATGCATGAATCTTGTCAGAAATAGTAAATTCCATCCATCCATCCATTAGCTAAACACCGTTTAATCCTCATTTTAGGGTCACGGGGGGAAAATAAAAGCAAAAAAATAATAATAAAATAAAGTGCATTTTATTAACTTATTAGCAACTGAAGTTGTTCTCTGGCACAAATTATAATATTTGAGAGATTTTTAAATCGCAGTAGGGATTTTTCTTGTACAGTTTTTATACTGACAGCATTATTGTGGCCCGTGCAACTAATTTCACAATAAAAGCCTCTCAGTTTCTCCCCCCAGCCGGATGCTTTTAGTTTTGAGCACAGCATTTTGGGTTTTTAAAAGCTCACAGTAATTATCGGACATAAACAACTGAGACACTTCCTTCCCTGACAATAAAATGCACAGGGAGAACATGCAAACTCCATGCAGAAAGATCCCAGGAAGGCTGGGACACAAACCAGGCAAGGCGAAAATGCTAACTACCAAGACACTGTGCAGCCCTAGTAAATTCTTTGCATTTGCAATTGACTTTGGTGATTTTGCCCAAGTGTGCAAGAATCGGACATATTCACACACATGTGCATTCCTTCTTTATCTTTTTTTTTTTTTTAAAGGAAGATATCGCATACATACATACTATGCACAGCTTTAATAGTAAGGTGTGAGTATCACTACAGTAGGAGTTACTACATCAGGGGTGTCAAACTCATTTTAGTTCAGGAGCCACATTCAGCCCAATTTGATCTCCAGTGGGACAGACCAGTAAAATCACAGCATAATAACCTATAAATAATGACAACTCTTAATTTTTCCTTTGTTCTAGTGCAAAAAGGTACGTTTTGAAAATATTCACATTTAAGGAATTACCTTTTTACAAACATTATGAACAACCTGAAGTTTATTCAGAAAAATTAATTCAATTTCAACAACATTATGCCTCAGTTTATCATTTACACATTACAACTTCCAGATCACAGTGGATCTACAAAGGAACAAAACATTTAGTCACACGTGTCTGGAAGTCAATGATATAGTTTTTACTGTAGGATCAAAATGATAAAAGTCAGATAAAAAAAGAGACAAAAAACAAAAAAACTAGACAATATTTTACAAAAATGATACTCAGAATGACAAAAACAAGACACAAAACAGCAAAAATGACAAACAAAATGAGAAACATAAGAAACTAAACAAAAAAAGACAAAACAATTAGGCAAAAAGTTACACAGTGACAAAAAAAATGGTCAAACAACACAAGTGAGACAAAAAAGACACAAAATGACATAAATGAGACAAAAAACACAAGTGAGACCAAAAGGAAACGCAAAACAACAAAAATGAGAAACAAAACAACAAAAACAAGATACAAAATGACAGAAGAACAATGAGCAATCTTGTATTTTACTTTATGATCAAAGCAACTTGTCATGGTCTAGGAATTATTTTAGATTTACAGTTTTACAATTTGCAGTTAATGTCTTCTCTGTGATTTTTACACTTGACAAAATCGTCCCACGGCTGGATTGGACCCTCTGGAGGGTCGGTTTTGGCCCGCAGGCCGCATGTTTGATACCCCTGTACTACACGGTGTTACTGCCTGTAGAAATAAAAACTCTATCCTCCTGTGGTGACTGACATCTGGAGCTTTTTCAGAATAGGGCCGAAAAACTTTGCTTGTCATGATTGCACTGTATTCTAAAAAAAAAAAACAAAAAAAAAAAACACGTTTGATTGAATAATGCTGAAGCCTGAAGTGTGTCTAAAGTGATGCTGCTGACAGCTACGTTTTTGGCTGTTTAATATGTGTTCCCCTTTAACAGTCTGAAAACCACTACATATTTCAACAGTAATGATGGGCTGATGATGAGTTGCACACCGTGTGATATTTAATTAAAACAAAACAGCACCTGCAACATAATATTTGAGTGTAACCCCGATGTCCATGCAATCACCACTGCCTCCCCGTCCCTGACTGGCGCTGAGCCATTTTGCTGGGCTTTGTCAGCTTCTCTTGTCTAATTAACTCTGTTGTTGTCCTCCTCCCCAGATTCCCTCTGTTTCAAGTACAGACAGACAGCACCGTTTTTTTTTTTTTGTTCAGCTCATCTATATTACAACTGTATACAAAATATGACCGAATCCTGCCCTCCTGCATGCCTCCCCGAACTGCTGACCCTTCTGCAAGGTGTCTTCTGTCCAGCAGACTTATGTGGATGCAAGAAAATCTTCACTTCACACGTCGTTGACATGTGAGTTGACCGTACAGATGTCTGTCCAGTTGTGACAGGTTATGTTCCCTGAAGGCACCACTGAGTGAACCTACTTTTAAATCAACTGCTCAGTTACTTAACCTTAAAAAAGTCCCTACAAAGCAGTGCTGGAAGTCCTACCAACTGGGCTGCTGAGCGCTGATTTAAATAAAAATAATAAAATAAGCTGCTGTTGCCTGTGTTTATGCAAGTGTATGCAGTTTGCTACTTCTGGGCTTTCTATGCAGCAGTGTGAGGTTACAAACCAGTACTCCACTCTAGGGAAGCAAAGCCGGTGTTACAGTGCAGCAAGGTATTACAAATGGCATGCACGGTGGAACGCATTACACATTCACTTTTCCATCATCTCTTTCCAAAAAGACTTTTGGATCTTAAAAGGGGTTGGGACATACATTTACATATGCCTCAAACAATAAACAAACTTCAGATTTGGATGCTATTTGCTTTTCTCTGCAGATATTTTGACTCATCATATTAGGATAAACATGATTATAAAAAGTAACAATCAGGTTCTGATGTTGAAGTATTTTTTTCTGAACCTGAATATGTGATGTTATGGCCCTGTTGCATTATGCTACATATTTCATGATGCTACATATTTCATAATGGACTTATGGTTGCATAGCAATTCAAAACATGGTGTTTGCATATCATACTCCAGAAATTGCATCAACAAAAAAGAGTAAATATTCAAAAAGTGGGGCTGTGATTTAGGTGGTTGGACAAGAAAATATTTAAATCACAAGCATCCAAATCCCACACATTCTAAACATTATTTATATTATTGAAAAAATGAAGGAAGTTCAAGGTTTGGTTTCATAGACTGCAGTGTTTTTTTATGCTAAACTCAAGCATGAACCATGGAAATATCAGACTGTATATGATTCAAAACTGAAAAACAATGGAAAAGGTCTGCAAACAAAAATATTTTCCAAACCATTTATCCAGCATATAGTCACTCATGGACCTCAGCTTGCAGGTAAAAAAAAATATGAGGTCTGCTGTATTTTTCTGGCTAACTGTGTAGTTTTTCCATGTCCATGTCGTTATATGATTTTTAGGTGGTTTTTGTCCCTCTCAGTTTTTGTCCCTCTCTCTGTCAGTCATGACACTAATGTGATCACCGGATTTATGACTAAACTCTAGAAACAGAGTGAGATCAGCACTATGTGTCAAGAAACTCCAATCAGTCAGATCTGAGTCAGATTAAACCTCCAGCTCTCCCTCAGCATTAACATACAACTCACTGAAGGTTGCTTCTCCACATGTTCCAGCTACACGTTAAAAAGTAGAACTGGATGAGGTTGTGTGTCTGTTTATTTTAGACTGTGTATGCATGTGTCTCGAGTGTGAGAGGTCCTCATAGCTGTGTGTACATGTGTGTGTGTGCATGTGCGTGTGTGTGTGTGTGCATGTGTGTGTGTGTGTGTGTGTGTGTGTGTGTGTGTGCATGTGCGTGTGCATATGTATTCCTGGGCTGGGGGATCCTCTCCTGCAGGTCTAATTACTTTAATGAGGGATGTCTCCCTCTCTATCAGCCCTACCCAAGGGTACACATTAACATTCCCCACACATAGTCATACACACCAACACTCACAATTAACCACAAATTCATCAGTAGAGTAAATACTCTCTTGCCGTGTGAAACTTACTCTTCTCTTAAAGTCTTATTTCCGTGAGAAAGTACCTCCACCCCCTCGAGTCAAGCAATGCAGTCCAGACTTGACTTGATTCCTGAGGTACTTTAAGCCTGTCTGCCTCCACTTCCAATAGCACTTAAAGGTAAGAAGAAGCCCAGAGGTTTTTTTTTTTAACTGATCAGACAATATGCAACAGAGTCATTATTTGGCCGTGCTGTATCACTCTCACCATTCGTCCAATTTAGAATCCAAGAAAGTGGCTGACAGCTGGATATCTAATGATGTTTCTGTTGTGACCCGCAACTATTACCCATGTGTGTGTCTATTTGTGGGTTTTCAAGTGTGTGAAAACCCACACACTTGTGGCTCTCTGAAGCCTAATACACAGTGACTGTGTATTAAGCTTCAGAGAGCAGTCTAGCGTTGCCAAGAGACAGTGCTGGCACCACTAAGGGCCACAGCTTTATTCATGAGAGAGCTGTGGAAGCTGGGAGGGTTAGTTATTTAAACTGATCTGATGAGCAAAGCCCAAAGATGTGAAATAAACACATTGAAACTTGGACGTTCTCCTTCTGCTTGTCAGCGTTCAGTCAGAACTGCAGCACATGTCTGCCCTCTCCTGGGGAGGAATCAGAAGTGCAACACACACAAAAAAAAAAAAAAAAAAAAAAAAAAAAAAAAAAGAAGTGCAACACTGGGTCTGAGCAGAGGAAGAAAAGGAAACTGAAGCTCCATGAAGCTATTATATATTATGTTATTGTATTTATTATATGTGTATATATATATATATATATATATATATATATATATATATATATATATATATATATATATATATAAAATTAACACACATATATATATACATATATATAGTTATTTTATTATTGTAATTATTATTGTTATTGTTATTATTAGTAGTAGTAGTATTAACAATATGCTCTTTATGGAAAAAGAAAGTCCACATATGTGGACACCAGGTCCTAGGAGGTTTAAAGCACGTATTATATACACTGCCGTTCAAAAGTTTGGGGTCATTTAGAAACGTCCTTATTTTTGAAAGAAAAGCATTTTTTTTTCAATGAAGATAACATTAAATGAATGATAAATGCGGTGTAGACATTGTTAATGTGGTAAATAACTATTCTAGCTGGAAACAGCTGATTTTTAATGGAATATCTCCATAGAGGTACAGAGGAACATTTCCAGCAACCATCACTCCTGTGTTCTAATGCTACATTGTGTTAGCTAATGGTGTTGAAAGGCTCATTGATGATTAGAAAATCCTTGTGCAATAATGTTAGCACATGAATAAAAGTGAGAGTTTTCATGGATATACATAAATAATAAATAATAAAAAAAATAAAACTGATGTTGGGGTCTTATAGGGTTTTAAAGTGTTATCACTCCTGGGCTAATCCTGCATGAAAAAACATTAATAATGATAATCGATTAATCTGATGTATTTAAAATATCTCAGACAAATGTCAGTTTCAGCTTCAACAAAAATGAACAGATTCATTATTTATTTTTTGAAACGTTAATTCCTGTGAGGTTTTGTTTTCTGGGGCTCTTTGATGCAGACACTGAAATGTAAGCGGGAAAGAGGGTAGTTCATGACGATAAGTCTCTTTGCAGGTGAAGTAGGCTGAGGACCGGCTGCTACTCCCTCAGCTCACACTGCACAGCAAACTGGAAGGGAGAGGAGTGAGAAGAAAACAAACCAAACACAACACCAAACCCAACCAACAACACAGAACTTAACATAATCCATCAGTTCTATACCACTCATTTGTCTTCACACACAGTTGATGTTTCCCTAAAACTATAGATAAAATGTTTGTGGCCATAATATTAAAGAACAGATGTGAAAATGATGTGTGCTACATTCCTGCCCCCAGTCAGCTGTTAATTCAGGCTGAGAGCCAGGCAACGCTCCCAGGGTGATATTCAGAGGTTTGGGACATGATTAGAGGATTCAGACATCCTTGGCCATGACTTGCTCAGCCCTGCAGGACAGGCAGAAATAACCCTGACATACTGTTCATACTTTATGCCTTCAGAGTACTGGTCAATGTTGACCCACACCAAAAATTCCCTCATAGTACGTGTTCATATCAAATCTATTCCGAATGTCTAAATAGCCTATGCCACATTAATAACTGTATGCTTAATCCTTAATAAATGTTTCAGAGAGCAGGGAGAGTGTATTTCTTCAGTTTTACAAGACTCATTTTTGGAGAAAAACACCTATTAATACACAGCACCATGTCCTGTTTAACATAAGACATTAAAACATAAAAGCCATACTGACTTTAATATACTTTACTGAATTTGAAAATGGCATGAACATTTTGGATTACTTTATTATTTTTATAAAATAACCACATTTAACCACTGCTACTATTAGACACTATCCTCACTGCTATATCATAAGAAAGCATTTATCCATCCATTCATTTTCTATTCCCCGCTTAATCCTCATTAGGGTTGTGGGGGGCTGGAGTCTATCCCAGCTGACTGAGGATGAAGGCAGGGGACACCTGGACAGGTAACACAGTGCTACACATAGAGACAGTCACACACATTCACACCTATGGACAATTTAGAATCACCAATTAACCTCAGCATGTTTTTGAACTGTGGGAAGAAGCTGGAGAAAAGCCACACGTACAGGGAGAACATGCAAACTCCATGTAGAAAGATGTCAGGAAGGGCAGGACACAAACTGGGGATCTTCTATCTGCAAGGCGACAGTACTAACCACTGATCCTCTGTGCAGCCCATAAGAAACCACAATTATCAATATCAATTCAACGTTCACCACTTAGAGCACAGAACATAAAATAATACAATGCTTATTATGAACTGGTCTCTGCATTGGTAGGAAGCTTTACGTGTGTCTAACTTAGTGTGAAACTATCCTTAACCCTCCTCATCATTTTCTTCCACATTGTCTTCCTGCTCTGACATGTCCTCCTCCAAATCAACTTCCTCATCTTGGAAGATCAAATCAAGGCCTGTTGCACACTAAGTGTTGCTGCCATGATGTCAGTCACTGAAATGTCAGCTCAGGTACGTTTATAATGTTATGGACCCCCCCCCCCCCCCAACAAGACGGAGCTGCATAGTGATAAACATGGAGTCATATGCATTTATGCTAGTTTATAGTTACTTATTAAATGCTGCTTTTGATATATCCTTGTACTTGGTGATACGTCTTCAGCCTCTTTGATGTTGGAGAGATAGATCGACCAGTGTAAATGATCATTATTAAAGATTAATATTTGTAATATTTCACTGTCACAAAATGTCCCTGATGTGTAATTAATGTGCACAAACTGAACAAATGAGTGAACACTTTGATTTATCGATAGAAAATGTGCAGTTAGCGTTCCCCAACTGAAGTGTGGAAACTCTGACCATTTCACTGTTGTTTATAAAGTTCACTGATCCTTATAAATAATAGGACAATAATATACAATGAATATAGATGTTAAGTAGTGTTTGTTGCATCAATCCTTTATTTTTTAGTTCCAAATTCCAATTCCACATTTTTAACTTGGTTGCATTTAGTTTATGTCTCACCTTGACACTTTTTCTGCCTCTTAGGCAACATCTGTCTGTCAGCTGTTCCTGGCAGCTTCACTTCAGGTGTCGCTTTTGTCTTTAAATCATGAGTCATTTGTTACTTCTTCACTTTCTTTTCTTTACTCTATTATCTGTCCTCATTTTCCAAAAAATCTGACAGTAAATTGGGCAGTAATTAAACATAGTGGTTATAATAGTAGTTGTGGATTAATAGCATTAACACGTTGTGAGCTATATGGAAGTACTTTCAAGCTAACTTTAATAATGAAGCACCAGCAAATCTGACAGTTTGAGAATTTAAAACAATGTTTATACAAGAGAAAGACCACAATGCTGTGATATGTTCTCTTAACAGGCTCCTCGTTAGAAGTCTGTCTGACTACCAGCCCTTTGACAGCAATCAGCCCTCCAACAGGAACCACCTTACAGGTTATTTGTCTCTGAAATGACCGTTTGCAGCGTAAAATAGTACTGATATTCTTTGCCTCTGATTAGGCTGATGCACAAAAGCTATAGGTTTAGGAAAAGATCAGGGTTTGGATGAAAAGAGAGGACATTCAGCATAATGGCAACAATAACAAGAAAAGCACTCAGAGAGCGCAGTACTCCACCAAGGCTGCTCAGTTGCTGGATGACTTCCAACGGATAAGTCCCAATAAGTCCTCGACAGTGGATTTGTTGTAGGATCGCAATCATGTGATCACCAGCAGGCAGCTGATGTAGTGTTCACTTCTTGTCAGAGTTACAGTGACGCTGTGCCACTATCTCACAATGACACAGAAATCTTTAACAAACTTGTGGATCCAGACTATAAGTCGCATCAATGCCAAAATCTAGTCACTTGGTCCTTGTGTCATTTCTGACCTTCCCTGAAAATTTCGTTCAGATTCGTTAGTCCATTTTTGAGTAATGTTGCGACCAGACAGACAGACAAAAAAAAAACATCAATCGTCACATAACTCCGCAGCATTCCTTGGCAGAGAAAAAAACATAAAGCCAAGGCTATAAAGTGGTTATACTTTTCAAATTCGAAGTGAAAGAGAAATATCCCTTACAGAAATATCCCATGAATTTCACATGTGAGCATACTCAACATACTGCTGCACTTGTTTAAAACGTTTTCATGAAAGTGTGCAGTATTTATGACATGTTGCCACATATTACAACTTGTGGAAAATGTTCCACATGCGCTTTTGGTAGGAGAACAGTTTCCTCCTGCTCGTCCTGATGCAGTTAATAAATAATAAAGAAAATTAAAATCTGCACAACATAATCCAGCCAGCGATTAAAACTTTAGTGAGACAGAAACACGTGGACATAATGACAGAGCTGTTGAATGTAGCATTGCTGTGTTACTGCAATTCAAGCTGAACAGTTGCTACTCATTGATTTATTTGAAGGAGAAAAATCTGTTTTGTCATTATGATTGTTCTGTGTCGGCCTATTGCACACAACTGGAAACATGATATAAAGAAAAAAATTCGAGACCAGGGTGCATTACTTGTATCCCATACTGGCAATTTAGGCATTTTCATTCAATATCTTCAAATGGAAAACAGACTGAGTAACTTGTGTGATTTGTTGAGAACTGAAAGGTATCTATGTGGCAGTTTTTCATGGAATATAATCTAAAAATGTTTCTCATTACCAAAAAAATGGAAGCCATGCTGTTTACTTTGGTACCTTTAATGCAGGAGTGTCAAACTCATTTTAGTCCAGGGGCCAAATCCAGCCCAATTTAAACTCCAGTGGGCCGGACCAGTTAAATCAGAGCATGATAACCTATACAGTAAATAACCACACTCCACACTTTCCTTTGTTTTAGTGCAAAAATGTTCACATTTAAGGAATTATCTTTTTACAAAACATCATGAACAGCCTGAAATTTCTAAAGAAAAATAAATTCAATTTCAGCAGCATTCAGCCTCAGTTTATCATTTCCACATCTCAACTTCCAGATCACAGAGTGTCTACAAAGGAACACAACATTTAGTCACCTGGAACTGAACAATGTAGTATTTTACTTCATGATCAAAATGACAAAAAAGACGAAAGAAAACAAGACAGAATATTACAAAAATGAGAAACAAAATGACCAAACACAAATGACACAAACCAAAACAAAAAGGAGACAAAAAAGCTACAGAGAAAAAAAAAATGCACGAGAGACAAAAACAAATTACATAAATGATGCAAACTAGACAAAAAAAGACAAAAGCGAGAAACAAAATGACAAAAAAAAAACAACGCAATCTAGTATTTTACTTTTTGATCAAAACAATTTGTCAAGGTTTAGAAATTATTTTAAATTTATAGTTTTACAATTTTTTTTTAATTTGCAGTTAATGTCTTCTCTAATTTTTACACTTTGAGGGCCAGAGTTCACATTATTTACAACATGATGAAACTTATGCAAATCTATTTGAGTCTGGTATCTGTGTAGTGTAGTTTAAATCCACAGCGTACTGAATCTGGTTTGTTTTAACTTGTGCCATTTAGGCTCAGCAGTTAAAGGACACAACTAACCCACATTTTACCTGTCTGTATTTCTTGCATATCTTAATTTTGCCTATTTTAATCTTTTTTTTTATTTTTTGTATTATTTGTATTTAATAATTTTACCCTTTTAACATTTTGTATTTTTAACGCCTGGTGGACAGTCATTGCGTTTCACTGCCAAACTGTTTGTGCAAGTGACGAATAACAAAATCTAATCTAATCTAAAGCTTACATTATAATAAGGAATGCAAAAAATTGTTGTACATTTATATATTAGTGTTTGAATTATTGTAGCAGTTGTTAAAGAAAGGCCATAACTGCCCCCCAAAATGAATTATCAAGCAGACAATGGGAGCAAAAAAGCACAGCAGAACATCAAGTCTAATCCAGCCATTGTCAGGCAGAGTTGAGATAGAGAGTTTGCAAAGAAGCCCACCTGGCTAAATGAATAGGCAATGTTGTCAGGGTTTAGAGGAATCAGTCGGCTGTGAGGCTGCCGTATAATACAGCCGCTGTCAGCACTGACAAGTCTCAGAAACACACACCTCTAATCTCAACCCCCCTTTCTTCTCCCCCTCAACCATAGCACACAGAAAAAAATGACACCCCGCGCAAATATTAAACATCTTCCAAGGCCTACTCCAACATCTTCTTTTCTCTAACACTGCCCACCCCCCCTCACTCCCCATCCCTCTCCATATCTCTCTCCCATCTTGTCTTGTCCTTGTCTCCTCAGAAGCCCTGGCAGCCGGATCATCTCCGTCTCTTAGTGTCAATTAAAAGTGAAATATCTGCATTTGTCAACATATCATTTGTGGTGGGCCCGTGATGCACTGCTGATTTGTCGGCCGATTCCTGACACTGGGGAGGGAATGCCGAGGCAGCAGTCTCCCTCATTAGACCTGGAGCTGGCACCATGATGGCTGACACCGCCAGGAGGCTTCGCTCCCTGCCGACATGATACTAACCCAGGAACAGGCCTCGTCTGTCAGTCCTGTCACTTGCCAGCCAGCCATCCAGTCAGGGAGAGCGAGGGGTGGATGGGTGGAGGAGGAGACACAGGAGGGTGGGAGGGCACACTCGTTTCTGAGGGCCAGGGAGGGAGGGAGACTCTAATGAAGTTTATTTGTAAAGCACAGTGCAATATCTGCCACCATGTTTGAAGAATATGTGGCCCAGGGTTGACATGTTGATGTGGTGACAGTGAATGATGATCTTAAAACAGGGATACACCAGTCACAATCAAACTTCGGAAAAAATCAGTTTCATTAAATAATACAAAGCAGCAGAGATAGGACAGCAATCAAAACCGATGGGTCAATATATAATAGCTGGACTTATTTATCATAGTTGACATTTTGTTGTTTCCAGGCCTATAAATCAACATGGCTGCCTATAACGAAACACCACATGGCATTTTAGAGAAAGATTTTTTTATGTATTATTTACACAATTGAGTAAAAGTCAAATTGAAAATTATTTATAAAGATATTGTACCAAACAGGTTGACGTGATAAATCCACACTACTTTATATTAAATAACTCAGAAAGCCTTGGAGTCTTGCCAGTCTTTTCTTCAGGAGGAAATGACATCATGTGGAGCAGGTCATGTGATCTGGAATTAACACACTTCCTTTAGAGGGGTTTTTGTAATGGGGAACTTAGTGGAAAGTGATTTCTCAGACACAGATACAATCTGTTATTTTCTATATAAAATTTGATATACTGCCAAAAAAGAAATATCTGTCATGATTATCTCAACTTAATAAAAAGAACACAATCAAAATTATTTCTGAATAAGCTCATTTTATTATTGTTTAGCTATTTAGAAGGTGGTTGTTATTAAATTGGGATGGTTATTTAGTTGACATTTTAGTGATATTCAGTCATTTTTTTATTAATAAGTGATTGTTTCCATAATAAATAGTTATGGAATTTGTAAAGACATGATCATAATGAACATAAAAAAAACATCTTTTTTATAACTTTTAATAAAAAATGCGTGCAAGATATATCAAATGGACTTCAAATGTCCCTCAATTATATATCGGCCCAGATGGTAATAAGGACAAAAAGTTTGAAGCGCTACTCATGGGCATAAGAGGCTGCTACTACACTGTAAATAGAAGTTAACATACACTTATGAAGACTGTTTATGTCACAGCATGACTCCTACAGCTCTTAATTTCCTGTGATGGAAAATTTGAAACCTGTGCATCTTTGTCACAAAAATCATTCATGCATTTGTTTTTTTTCATAGATTTCTTGTATAGGTCTTTTGGAAATATGACAAAATCTGCTGTCAAAAATATAAACACAGCAACTTCAATGATTAGGTGATTTAGAAAACTGTGGTCATCAGATTTACTTAGTGGCACGGCCTCTTACCTTCTTCTGAGTGATTCTGATCTACTGCAGCTTCTGGCCTATTTGATCCATTCATCAGACTTAGCCACAAATGCTACAGCAGCAAAGTTATAGGAGCACAGCTCACACCTGCAAAAGCAAATCATTTACTGAAACAAGGCAACAGAGTCACTTGGAGCCATTTCAAAGCAGCTATCAATCACAGAATCATCCGTGCAAACAGCTGTTTGTGAGTATGAAGTGCATGGTCCAGTTTTGTTGCTGCCATGATCAGGAAGAAAACACAAACTATCACCTGCTGCTGAGAAACAATAGGTCAGGATGGTAGAAAATGAGCCACAAATCACCAAAAAGCAGGTCGGGAATGAATTAGAAACTGCTGAAACACTGGAACTGTTTTAAATAGCAAATGGGCAGTGAGGTTTCCATACAAGAAGGAAACCCTTCCTCTAGCAGCATCAACTTAAGGCTTGACATGGAGAAAGGAAATGCCTTCTGCAGAAAAGTTCCGATGGTAAAAAAAAAAAAAAAAAAAAAAAGCCATATGGCCACAATGGAGAGAAGGTGAGGTCCTCAACCCAAGAACACCAAGCATACTGTCGAGCATGGTGGTGGTAGTATTATGCTCTGGGGATGTTTTGGCGGGAAAAATGAAGAAGGAGGGTTCCTTTGACATTCTTCAGGGAAGTTAAAATCATCAGTTAGAACGTTGGGTCAGGGATGTAGTTGGGTGTTTCAGCAAGACAATGACCCCAAACACACATCAAAGGTGAGAAAGAAGTGAATAAATTAGGCCAGAATTAAGGTTTTATACTAGTTTCCCAAAGTTCTGACTTAACACCATTAAGAAGCTCTGGACGGTGATGAAGAAACAACTGTGTCAGAAAGCCAGCAAAATTCTTTTTTCAAAAATTGTTATGCTTTCATTTCAGAGTACAATGAGACATTAACATGCACAATTTCCAATAAAGAACTGGAAAAATTGGGGTGTTCTACAATGTTTGTGTATAATATTTGACAGGTGGCCTCGCAATAAAATGATCTGTCAAGAAAGTGAAAAGGTGGAGGGGGAGGAGCAGGAACCAGCACTGATCCAGTTAGAGGTGCACGACTGAATGTTGTTGTGTGACTGAAATAAATTAGAGCATGATACATTATTCACATTATCAGGTTGGACTTCATTCAAAATATGTATTATTAATTAAGTTATATATTATTAATTAAGTATTATAATGAATGATAGGTATGTTTCAGCAATTTAATATGTTGAAAATGATTTTTCTGTGCACACAACACAGCACAATTACAGAACAAGTAAATTAACAACTAGTTTCATCAACTGACATTGTAGCCTAATCAATACAAATAAACAGTTTGTGATGTTCTTTCTTTTAAGCATGTGTTGGTCGACAAGCATGGGCCAGTTTGAATTTAGTATATCAAATCGAATCCAGTCGACAGCAAAATCCTGCACTGCTTTTAGTATTAAGTGTGGTCCTGGCAGTGACAATTGTCCCTCAGTAGACATGTGGACCCAAACCATGCCAGCAGAATGCCGAGCCGCCAGATCCAGACCCTCATTGTGGAGGTGAAGAGGTTGGGTTTCTCCTTCAATTTGTCATGCGTTTGTATCTCTTATATTGTCATATTTCTATGTACCTCTGAACACAAAAGATGTGATGGAAATTTAGTTTATAGTGTTCATCATAAAACAATGCAACTCAATATGGTCCACACTTGGAAAAAGATATGCAGGAGACCGATTCCCAGGACTTAATTAAATACATGTTTGAAAGATTAAAATTCTAACGTTGCAAACATTATGAACATTATGTGTTGTTGCCATGATTTCTGATCATCAATAACTAATAAACAAATGCTGCCTTTCCAAAAAATAAAAATAAAAACAAAAAAAGCTGCATTTTTGACAATGCCTTATGGGGGAATGAACAGCCTTGGTGGAGTACTGCGCTCTCTGAGTGTCTTGTTGGATTTGTTAGGTTTCTGCCCATAATATATTGTTATAAGTTCTTTCACTTCCTATGTGAAGTGTCCAGAGATGACATGTTGTGAAATGATGCAACATGAATTAAACAGAATTTAGCTTCAGATATCTTCATGTTTTAATTAATTAATGGAAAATGAATTCATTTTGGTAGCTACACAAAACTGGATGTAATTTTCAGTACATTACTAATACAGAAACTGTGAAAATATCATCAGTGTGTATTTATCATACTCTTATTGGCTTGCTGGTTATGTTTGTGTGTCCTACGGCACGGCGTCACTGTATCCATGACAACAAGTGAACACTACGTCAGCTGCCTGCTGATGATCACATGATTGCGATCCTGCTACAAATCCACCGCTGCAGACCAGAAATTTGCTTAAAGATTAGCTCTCTGAGTGTTTTCTTGTTTTAGAATAGTATGACCATTTCAAGATTTCATGCCAGCATTCCTACTCCACCCCCACACTGTGGGATCAGGGAGGAGGAAAAGAAGAAGAGGAGGGTTCTTGTCCTGCTTCACTTGCCATCATTAGGAGGAAAAGCACTGACCAAGCTAGCAGCCACCCTGGGTGGGAGTTGCTCAGAGACACAAAGGAATGCACTAATATAGCTTCAAAGAGAGGAGGTGGGGAGGCAGGGAGGGCTGGGGGCTGGAAGGATGAGCAGTACAAAGTGGGAAAAGAAGATGTTTTGATAAAGGAAAGGCTGTGAAGAGGGTTCAGCAGTTCATCTAATCTGTTTTTCTTTCCTTTAATTTTTTGAATGTTTTTGAGTGCAGTAATCCATATATTTATTTTGTTGCGGAAACACTATACTTAACTTTGGACGAAGATGTTAAGCCAAATCCTGAGTAGCATTGAACAGCCATGCGTGTCCTCTGTCCTTGATGTACGGATTTTGTTGTCCTGGGAGAGAAAGGGCTGCTTTCTGTAAATGACAGATTTACTACTTTTTCTCATCCTAAAACAAAATGTAATCACTGACAGTCAAGAAACATACTCTTAAATCATTCTTTATGTTTTTGTATTGGTTAAACAAGATGCTTCTATTCATTTAAACCAGGGAGCTAAGATAGGAAAGAGTTAGAGAAATAAGTCAGAGATCCCCCGAGGTCAAAGCTGAGTCTCTCAAGGTTAATAGAGTCACGGATATATTAAAGGGGGTTCTTGTGTTTCTACTCCATTAGTAGAACTTCCTTCATTCTTTATTAGGCTGTTGCCAGTATATTTCAGTTGATGCATCCATACAACAAATTAAGGGTTTCTACATGTATACCTCAAAGTCAGACTTGCATTAGCTTCTATACATGGGTCATGCTAGAATTGGAGGACATTTTACTAACTACTAACACTAACACTAAATAATATACTAATACTAATTTACTTTTTACATAAATAAATTTGTCCTCTTGGTCAGCGGTAGCAGCTAGCTAAATATCTACCTTCTACTCCTGAGAAAGTGCTAACATCAGCATGGAGTAGGGTTAGCAAGCAACACAACATGGAATAGAAATGGTACCACTGATGTGTAAGCTGAGCCAATCAAGCCTTTGATAGTTTATTACCTATTATTGTTGAATATGGAGCAGAAAACTAGAAAAGAGAAGGTTTATTTTTCAAACATTTTGAAGCCCAAATGTCCACCAATCCTAGAATGACCCACGTGCAGAGTTGTGAAAATGCAGACGTTCCCTATGTGCATCAGAAAACAGGACGACAACCTCCTGGCAGTAAAAGAGGAGCTGCTTGATGTCTGTGTTTGGTTAACAACATGAAGAAGCTGATAAAGGGAAAACAAGCATTCAGAACGTGACTAGAACATTTACATCACATGGACCCTCGCAGATGCAGGAAGTATGACTTGGCCTGTAGAGTGTTCAGAGAAGATGAGCAGCAGAGCATCAGGCTGCATTATCAAATCAGTTACTTTGGAGGAGA
Source organism: Amphiprion ocellaris (assembly GCF_022539595.1). NCBI lineage: Eukaryota > Metazoa > Chordata > Actinopteri > Pomacentridae > Amphiprion > Amphiprion ocellaris. The sequence continues at coordinate 8,237,302 of NC_072771.1, read as the reverse complement.
TATTTTAAACGTAGTCCCAATATTGGTCAACTTCAGGCCAACCTCAGTTTGGTCAAGTAAAGTATTAAATGCAGTGGAGTCTGCTCTTTCAATAATATACCTAAAACTCAATGTCTTTCCAGATGTCTTCACATATAATTTGCCTATGTGCGTCTCATAAATGTCCCATTATTTTCCCGTTGGAAATTGAAAAACTGAATAAAATGTATAGAGCTACTAAAAGCAAGAAAATAAAAATCCATGTTATTCATTTCATTGTGTTTATTTTCACTTGAACACTGCGTAAAACACATTTAATATGCACAACTTTGATTCCACCATAAGCAACTTTTCCCCTATATACACAAACGTACAACGTAACTATCAGCAGAGATTGAAAGAATACGCCTTACATCAACCACAAATAATATTTTCTTCGTATAGACAAGTGTACTCAGTACTAATGAGGAGTTTTATTCCAGAACGAGATTTCTGAAAACATTGGCATCGTCATAGAAATGACTGACATCCCAGGAACAGCAGTTTGATTGTTCTGTTCAGTCAGAACCTGAATATTACTCACAAACCGAACGTTATTAAAAAGCTCCAGGGAATTAATAATATTTCCTGAAGTGACCATGTGATGCTTTGCAGTAAAACTCCTCATGTACTGACCTACAGTGGGCTGTACATGGTACAGATTTATTAAAAAAACAACTCCAGTGTAAAACACTACCATTCTGTAACTAGCTAGGATATGTATCTGGCCTGTATATAATATCAAGTCACATAACTGTTTAATACTGTATGCTGGTATAATACCGTAATATTTTTGAACATTTGAGCAGAGATACACTTTGACTGCCAGTGGCCTCTCCACGAAGGCTTTAATACACCTGAGCAAGAACAAATAACATCACAGCATGCTTGGTTGTCATGGACGCAGAAGAACATGAAGGCACATACTAGCATTGCATTATGCACATACATGTACATTCCCTGCAGTCATTTTAAAGGGGCATTTCATGATTTCTGGCCTTTATTAAACAGACAGCCTGAAAAAAGGAAATAACCTCACTAATAATCACCAAAAATGACCACTTATTTATTTCCACAGCATCATTTCCATCAGCACAGAGTAACGGTTATGACACACTCACCGCTCTGCTGCAGCATTTTTGTTTTCATTATTTTGTGATTTCAGTCATTCCTTCTTTTCCACACGCTTGATCAATGCTGAGCCATCACTAAGAAAATCTAATCATTTCCTGTTGTTTCTTGTTTTTTCACATTAAAGGCTGACCCGTAAAGTAATGGCTGTAAGACGTGTGATGTGAAAGTTATCGGGGACATGTGGAGTTTTATTCATGGTAGCTTAAGTTTGTTGTGTTGGAAAAATGCTGTGAAAATGGAGAAGTTTTGGTTATTCTATTAACTGGAAGGAAGCTTAAATTAAAACTGAAAGTCTTTCTGTAATGTACATCTGTTCTAAAGTAAGGACAGACTTGTCAGGTGTAAATAAGGCTTCATCTGATGAATAATAAAGAAGTATGTTGTTATTTTTCATCATACGTACATCAAGGCATGATGGCCTAAATTAACCCCCTATTATGCTCTGCAATAAGTACAAACTAAACTGGGGAAGGTGTCACTGAAATCCAAAGAGGACTTGACTCTCCAAAAAGATCTGACACAAAAAGATCTGGAAATGTACAACTTCTATCTTTTTCCACTCTTTAAACGTTCATAAAACATATCAAATACGTGGACGTCCAAACACTACACTCTGCTGAACATCTCATTGTTGTCCAAAACCATGGGCATGAATGTGTTCCTCTAACAGTTTCCACTTTTTAAAATTTGTAACTGATTTTTTGGAAGTGAGCTGCAGGGATTTTCTCCATTTAGTCACAAGACCATCAGTGAGGTCTAACTTTGATGTTGGCTCATGAGTTCCCAAGATTTCCCAAGAACTTTCTCAGAGGTAAAAGTTCCTCCAGGCAGGTTTACTACTTTGCAGCATGTGGCTCCATGCATCATGATCAAAATTCTACTTGCTGCCCCTTTAAAATGACATATACTCAATAGTATTGACCAGTGTTGTTCTAATTCATATTCAGCTGTGACTTGCACGTTGCTTCCCTTTTCACAAAGAGTTCTGTCTTTCTATGTGAAACAGTGGTTTTGAAAACTTAGCAGCACTGGTGAGTACAGAGTGAAAGGCAAGTGAGCGAGTGCACTTCCTGGAGTACAGATGTGAGTGCAGTGGCTTCAGACTCTCTTCGAGTTCTTCAATTCTAATAAAGAGTTCTTTACATCACTCTCAATATCAAAGTCAGCCTGATCAGTATTTGTGAAACATTTTCCTGTAGCCAGGGCTAAGGTTTGTATGTGTAATTCCACAACTGTGATTATAATTTGACTGTAGTTTATTGATATCAAACCTTAAACTTTAGGGGAATACAATTATTGGCTGTCTTTTAGAGAGTGAGATGATAGGATCAGTCTCACTGTCTGTATAGATTCAACAAAATGCCACACACACTACTGTTCAAACATTTGGGGTCACATAGAAATGTCCTTATATTTGAAAGAAAAGCAATTTTTTTCAATAAAGATAACATTAAACAGAAATCCAGTGTAGACATTGCTAATATGGTAAATGACTATTCTAGCTGGAAACAGCTGATTTTTAATGGAATATCTCCATAGGGGTACAGAGGAACATTTCCAGCAACCATCACTCCTGTGTTCTAATGCTACATTGTGTTAGCTAATGGTGTTGAAAGGCTAATTGATGATTAGAAAACCCTTGTGCAGTTATGTTAGCACATGAATGAAAGTGGGAGTTTTCATGGAAAACATGAAATTGTCTGGGTGACCCCAAACTTTTGAACGGTAGTGTATTATTGGCAGATGTATTTTTTTTAACTCTGGGTAGAGCCAGGTTAGCTGTTTCTCCTTGGTCTTGGCTAAACTGGGCTAATTATGTTCTGACTCCAGTTCTAGAGAGAAATAAGTTTCACCTCACCTTTGAAAAGAAAGCAAGTAACCATAGTAATTAACAAAAGTTTACATTCACTTGTAAAGACCAAATATATCATGGCAGTCTCTCAATATCCAACCATCCATTCATCCATTTTCTATACACTGATTCATTCTTTGTGAGGTTGTGGAGTCTATCCCAGCTGACTTAGGGTGAAGACAGGGGTTCACCTGGACAGGTCACCACTCTATGACAGGGCCACACATAGAGACAGACAACCAAACATACCCACATTCACACTTATGTACAATTTAAAATCATCAATTAACCTCTGAATGTCTTTGGACTGTGGGAGGAAGCTGAAGTACCCAATGAGCATGCAGACACAGGGAGAACATCCAAACTCCACATAGAAAGATCCCAGGATCTTCTAGCTGTGAAGCGGCAGTGCTAACCACTGTTCCACCAGGGCCCCCTTTCAAAATCCATCCATCCATCCATCCATCCATCCATTATCTATACACAGGCTGGAGTCTATCCAGCTGACTGAGGGTGAAGGCAGGGAACACCTGGACAGGTAACAGTCTATCGCAGGGCCACAGATAAACAATCACACTCGCATTCACACCTACGGACAATTTAGAGTTATTAATTAACCTCAGCATGTCTTTGGACTGTGGGAGGAAGCTGGAGAACCCACACATGCACAGGGAGAACATGCAAACTCCATGCAGAAAGATCCCAGGAAGGCCGGGACATGAACCAGGGATCTTCTAACTGCAAGGTGAAAGCACTAATCACCAAGCAGCCCTCTTTCTAAATCTGTTTGGTAAAATGCAACAATGCTAATATCTGATTAACCACAGATTTGTACAATACCTAAATGTATATTTCAAGTTGTTGAATGTGTATTTTTGACCCAGAAGATTTTTGTCTTATTTCCAGAGGAAACCAAAATGTATTTTTTGTAACAAAGACTCGTGTGCTTCAATGATTCCATCCTAGAAAATGTAGTTACAGGAGTCATTTGAAACTCAACACTGCCATGATATACATCCTATTTATGAGTGTATGTAAACTTTTGTTCACTACTACATATTTTAAGAAATGTTGCATTATTACATTACATTTGCTAAAACTCAAGTAGACATTTTTTTTCCCTTTTTCATGTTTTTCTGTCTGACACTGGAAGTTGTTTATGTCCACAAATACTGATGTGACCAATTTAGACCACAGCGATAACACTTTTAAAATTAAATACTGTTCCCCCTGACAACTTTACAAAAAAAGAAATACAGTGACTTGAGCTCAGAAGATTACATACAACACACAACATGGATAAAACACTCAGCATAATTACACAGTGATTAACCTGTTGAGTCATACAGTGCACACTGACAATATACTACAGCAGTTTTTGACGTCCATCCACTTTTTCAGCTGGGGGTTCTGGGATCACATTCAATCAAATGAACAGTTTGAATTTTTAAAGTCACATCAAAGACTGCTTAATATAAGGAGGGAGAGAAGCTGGTGGACTCTTTGGATCAAGGAAAACCTGCAGACTTATGACTAAATAATACTACCTTCACCTTCAGAATGCTCTTTCCCCATGGGTCAAGTATTACATTACAAATACTGAACAAGTGAACATTGTAGAATTTCTGATTTTGCAAAGGAAAAAATTAGGTTTTCATCAAAACTACATTCCTTTAGACAAATGGCTGAAATCACAGTGGACAAACCCATTATGGTGGAAGAGCTGGGGTTAGCTAGCATTAGCATTACCAAGGAACCTGTGACTGAGGAAGCCAGGCTTGAAAATGGAATCTGCCTCCCAAAAATGTGACTATTAATGAGACATACCCATGTATATGTAAGGGATACTACTACAAGGCGTATGTTGGTGAAGAAAGGACTCCCCTGGCATGTTTAAAAGGATGCAGTACACATACACTGTTTTTATTGTTCAAAACAGAACCAGGGGTTAAATTTGCAGATTGAAGTCTTACTTTGTTAAACCATCAAGGATGAACTATTTTGCTTTCTATGACTGCATTGAGGCTATCACAGCATTTCAGTTTCAAAATCACGCTTGAGACAGTGTCCGGGACTCAACTTTTCAAAGGGATTTTTAGGGTCAAAGCATGTTTTGACCACATTCTACCCAACAGGATAGTCAGCCTCTCTCACCCTCTGGTCTTGACTTGTACACCTCTGAGGTTCCACCATCAGTAGTATTTTCCAGACAGAGGATCCGTCATTGGTTTATCCTCTATATCATTTCAGTAGTGAGGGAGGACAAAGCAGTATAATACTGCAGAAGAGATGTTCTCTCCACCCGTACCTTTACACATCCTCTGGATGTAAAGCTGTGAGGCGAGGCATCAGGCCTCAGATCAGCCTCTCCTCTGGGGGCACTTTGAGGACGCTGCCCATTTCCAGCCTGGCACCAGCTACCTCCTGTGAACTGGGGCTGTACGTGCCCTCTGACTGACGCTTCTTTCGTGCTGTCATGATGAGGAAAAACACCACCAGGATGACCAGTAAGACACACAGGGTGGTCAGCGGGATGGTCACTGCCAGCCAGGGAATCCTCTCCTTATGCTCCTCTTTCTGGAAGGACACACAATGTTACACGGACATGATAGGTTATCTGTACACACACACACATACACACACACACACACACACACACTCTAACAAAATAACTACTTGAATATATGGGTCATTCCCGAATTGGAGGACATTTTACGTCCCAACCCTCAAATTTCAAATAATCCATGTACAAAATACTCAAACATGTAGTTGTGTAAATGTTCTTGTCCTGAGACCAAATCTAAAAAAAATTAGGACAAAATAATTTTTGAAAATATTTTTAAAAATACCAAATAAGTCTGGAGTTCCCCCTAAAACGCCATTTTTCTCTTATCCCACCCCCCTGATGACCAAACTGAATCTCAAATAAAACAGTTAAAATGAAATTTAAATAATAATCATTATACATGGAACGTGTGTCCCACAACATGGTAGCATAACCTTTTTAGCTGGTAGAAGAAGAAAACAGTGAATCCCATGAAACACTGGAACTGACATCATCAAACAGTTTTCCTAAAGAATGGGTAGAGCAAAGCTACGTCCTCTCTTCTAGTTTTCATATTTTCATAACCTTGTCAGCCTTGATTGAATGTCTCACTCTACCTCATATTATCAGGATCAGACTAATTCTTTTGACTGTTTTCCATCAGTCAGTTTGTCCTCTTGGTCAGCAGTAACAGCAGCTAAATATCTAGCTTCTACTGCTGAGAAAAGGCTAACATTAGCATGGATTAGCAACCCTGTTACTGTGATTAGAGTAGGGTTAGCAAACAACACATAAAACATGGAATAAAAATGCTACCATTGATGTGTAAACTGAGCCAATCAAGCCTTTGATAGTTTATCACCCATTATTGATGAATGAATGCTGTAAAAGAGTAGGTTTATTTTTCAAACGTTTTGAAGCACAAATGTTCTCCAATTCTGGAATGACCCACATATATACATATAGATAGATGTTTCAATATGTTTTTTCTTCAGCCTGATGGGTTGACTTATCCCTCCATCCTCCCCCCTCTTTAACCGATGCTAAATTAACTCTACAACACAGTAAACTGTCAGTATAGTGTTCTGACTGCAATCTGAAGAGACTCAGCTGAATGTGTGTCTTATTGAGACGGCCCTTGTGCTTTGAGCCACGTGTCTGTGCTACAAGTAACTTTAGACCATAGTTTCTATGACAGCTAAAGGGGACACACAGCCAGTGTTCATGGAAACATCTGTCTGTTACTTACGTTGCTCTCACACTGTATGCCACTGTAGCCCGGCATGCACACACACTGGAAGTGGTTCAGTCTGTCCAGACAGGTGGCGCCGTTGAGACAAGGACTGGACTCACACTCGTCTATTTCTGTCTCGCACCTGAAACATATCAGGAGGTTTTAACACAACACTGACTGACAGAGCAGCAGCTCACACACACTCCTGACCTTTACACTTGGATGTGGTCCAGACACACTTCACTTCACAGCAGGTGTGTGGTGAGGAATGTGCAGTGTGCTGCTCTCACCTGGCACCTGTGTATCCAGGCTTGCAGGTACAGTTGCCTCCAGAGTCACCTCCTATACAAACCCCTCCATTAAGACATTTTGTGTTTGCATCACAAGCAACTGGAGGGAAACGCCACCTATTGGACATAAAAGTACTTTCTGTTACAATCTAAAATGTATGATTTTATAGCAGGACCGCAGCTAATGATTATTTTCGACACCAAGTAATCAGTGGACAGATTCATTACAAAATGTCAACAATAAAAATAAAATTGCAGGCCATGTCTTCAAAACGTTTCCTGTATTTGACCTGCATATAAACTCCAAGATTTCCCAATGCAAGATGAAAAAATGTGGTAAATCACCACACTAAAGAAGCGAGAAACATCAAATGTTTGGCATTTTTAATGCAAAAAAAAATATGTAAACAATTGACCAATCAAATGACTAATCATTTCAGTTGTATTTTACATTATTACAATGAGCTGAACTGGAGCTTTCAATTGAAATTGTCACCGCAGAAAAATAGGTAACATTAAGGACTGCACAGAAGGTGTGAATTTGAAACTTTGCATTAAGAAATCTGTGGTGTCACATCAAGAGCCCCCTACTCAAAGGTAAACTTTATAAAGGTAACTTTATAGAATGACAAAAGTTTTATTAATTGCTTGTATGCTAACATTGCTATGATTATAATTAACATAGTTACATCAATGTTTTTTTAATGTTCTTGCTGATTGCATGTGAAAATGCAGAAACAAACTTAGAAATAACCAAAATGTTGGAAATTGCGAGCCATACTCCTGCAGCTGTAGTGATGAAATTAAACTGGTAAACTTTGATCGCATTAATACTGCAGATCAATTAAAAGGGTAATCCAGGGATGTCTATATAGCCCATCTATGAAACTGGGGAAGGTGAGAGACAGATAACAGTAAAAATAAAAGCAGTACAAACTGAGACTCCCTGACTTTTACTCCGTGGTACTGAAGCCTGGATTATATATCTTTGTAGGTAGTCATCCAGGTAATACTCTGCAGGCAATAATATGAATTAATTAGTTAGAACTGAAAAGCTTTCTTCAGTCCTAAGTAACAAGTAGACATCTAAAGTCTCTCCACTGAGGCAGTTTTTTTGGATGAGAATTGAAAAGTCCTCAAGAATCAAAGAGAGAAACATTAAATTAATCAGAAATACAGTCTAGTTAATGTGGCAAATGGCTATTCTAGCTGGGAATGGCTGATTTTTAATGGAATATCTACATAGAGGTACAGAGGAACATTTCCAGCAACCATCATTCCTGTGTTCTAATGCTACATTGTGTTAGCTAATGGTGTTGAAAGGCTCATTGATGATTAGAAAACCCTTGTGCAATATGTTAGCATATGTGAGTTGATAAATGTGAGTTTTCATGGAAGACATGAAATGGTCTGGGTGACCCCAAACATTTGAATGGTAGTCTATATATTTCCAATGACACAGTTCTGTTCTATCTTTTAAAATGGTGCATCAACACTAACTTTGGGAGCCAGAATGCTGGTCAGTGTTCTTACAAAAAATTAGACAGGATAGGAAAACACACTCCCCTGATCAGATGACATATGGTTAAAAAAAGCTGCAGAGATAAAGAAAGGTGTGTACTCACTGGCAGCGTTTGCCGATGTAGCCAGGAGGACATGAACACGTGTGAGTTCCCACCGTTTCCAAGCAGATTCCTCCATTCACACAGCTAAACTCCAGGCAGTTATCCACCTCATCCTTGCAGTCTTTCCCTGTGTATCCAGGCTCGCAGTCACACCGGTAGTCAGCCAGGAGGTCTTTACATGTGCCATAGACACAGGGAGCTGAAGAACACTCATTTATTTCAGTTTCACACAGCTCCCCCTCCCAGCCAGGGCTGCAGCTGCAGTTAAACTCATTAAACTGGTCCTGACAGACGCCCTGGTTGAGACAAGGTTGGGAATCACAAATTGGGGCACCTTGACATCCTGTGATTGGTTCATGTCCACCCAGTCGAGAGAACCGGCTCATCTGAGGTGCTTCTTGTACATTTATGAGTGGCAGATAGACACCACCCACTCTTACCTCCCCTAAACATCCGGTGTATTTTTCTGCAAGCCAGATGTCAGTGTCATTGAGGAAGTTGAGGTTGCCGCTAACTCCAAAGGTACCACCAGCTCTCTGCCCATCGACTGTGAGGCGCCAGCGGGACACTAACTGTGTAGGCTCTGCCATGGTGAGCTGGATGTGGTGCCACGCCCCATCAGCGATGGTCCTGTCACTTGTAAAGGCCAGCAGCTCTGCACCTGCTCCGCTGTCCAGTTTGACCAGCAGACTAGAGTTGAGCAGGCCCAGGCAGAAGACTTCAGCTCTGCTCTCAGCTCGCAGCAAGATCCCATTCTCATCCCGTGTTCGTAGGTCCATGGTGATGTTGGTTACAGGGCTCAACAAGGAGCTGTTGGCAACGTACTGGAGAGAGTTGTCCTGAAAAATGGCTTCAGTTAGACCTGTGGGAGGACAAAATCATGTGAGCCAGGTTTGCTGGAACTAATTAACCATTGTATATAAGTTACAAGCTAGTTAGCATGTTTTCCCTTGAAATATCTTTCTCTCAACTCTTGTTTCGACTGCACTATCTTCTCAATACTTATTGTTCCCTTATACATTGTTTTCCTGCTTTCTCACTGCTGTTGTTCTTGCTGTACGAAGAACCCTCTTTCTACTACAAATCACTTTCACAGTTATGTGATGATTGCCGTATGTTGTCCTTCTGGTAATCTGTAAATCTGTCTGATAGCAACATTACTCAAAAATGGACAAATGGATTTGGATGAAATTTTCAGGGAAGGTCAGAAATGACACAAGGACCACCTCATTAGATTTTGGCAGTGATGTGGCCTATAGTCTGGATCCATGGATTTGTTAAAAATTTCTGTATCATTGCCAGATAGCGGCACGGCATTAATGTAACCATGACAACAAATGAATACTACATCAGCTGCCTGCTGATGATAACATAATTGCAATCCTACTACACATCTGTCGCTGTGGTCTAATCGGGCTTATCCATAGGAAATGAAACAAGGAAAAATGTATTAAATTGTATGGACGTTTCCAAGTCCCATCCATTCCCACTGCTGATTTGCATATTTAGAGTCAATATCCGTACATAACGTACACATACATAACACACGCCTGTGCTCACTGCAAGATCATTTTGTTTGTGGGTACATCTATATTAAATTCACACATTCTATGTTACCGTGATTTCTGATAATCAATAACTAATTAACAAATGCTGCATTTCTTTTAAAAAAAAAAAAAGCTGCATTTTTGGCAATGCCTTATGGGGGAAATGAACAGCCTTGGCAGAGTACTGCTCTCTCTGAGTGTCTTGTTGGATTTGTTAGGTTTATGTCCATAATATATTGTTGTAAGTTCTTTCACTTCCTATGTGAAGTGTCCAGAGATGACATTTTGTGAATTGATGCAACATGAATTAAACAAAATTTAACTTCAGATGTATTCATGCTTTCTAAAAGTATTCAAATCCATCAAATCAAAGAGTTGATATGATGGAAAATGAATTCAGTTTGGTAGCTACACAAAACTGGATGTAATATTCAGTATATTACTAATACAGAAACTGTGAAAATTTCATTAATGTATATGTATCTTGCTCTTATTGCCTTGCTGATTATGTTTGTGCGTCCTACACAATGAGATTTTTTTTATATTTTTTTGTGCAGTTTTTGATTTTTACAGAAAATACCACAGAGTTTGCGTGTCATGTGTGACAATGAAAGGAGTGTTACACTTATTTTATGCACAAAATAGGTTTATTTGTCTAATGCTTTACCTTGTGATTTTGTGAAAATGGAGAAACAATGGCATTCCCATCTGTCTTGGCTATTCTTTGTGTGCTAGGGCTAATTGAATTGTATAGTGAAAAAAAGCAGTTCTGGGTGAAGCTGGTTCCAGAAGCATAGAGATAATTCATTTTTACCACAGAAAACGTTATATAGTTGAAGATCTTCTACAGTTCCCATCAGCATGAAACTGTTTCAGCTAATTTATTGAATTTAATTTATCCATTCTATTGATTAATAACTCCATTACAAAATATCAGGCTCCTCAATGAGAAAAAAAATCCAAGCTTGTGTACACAGAATTTTGGGGAAAAGTGAAATCCCACAATGCATTTCTGCAAGAAAAACCGAATCACTGACCTTAAAATTCGGTTTCATCAGCTGAAAACACAATCTGCAGTTTAAAGTCATCTTTTTTAAACTTCGTGTCTGTTTGATAGGCATATTCTTTAACGCCATCTGAGGCTCATGTTGTATTGTAGTTTTTAGACGTGCATGATGGAAAAAACATAATTTCTTCAAAACATAAATTATTAAAAGGGATTGCTACAATGCAAAACCGATAAGGTTGGGCGTGTGTCAGTTCAGTTTATTTATTTTTACACTACCGTTCAAAAGTTTGGGGTCAACCAGACAATTTCATGTTTTCCATAAAAACTCACACTTTTATTCGTGTGCTAACATAACTGCACAAGGGTTTTCTAATCATCAATGAGCCTTTGCTTTTTTACTTTTAATAAAAATGTATACAAGATATATCCCATGGACTTCAAAAGTCCCTCAATTATATATTGACCCAGTAATTGAAAAAGACAGTCAATAAATCAATCAAACTGAGCTCACCAATATAAATATCCACAAGCTGAACAAGGAACTATAAGCAAGGTAATATGAGCTCTTTAGGAAGAACATTCCAGAGTTTACAGGTACTAGCAGCAGAAACCTGCCCCCACCTCAGGCCACAAAGCTGGACCTGAGAACACCACCAAGGTTACATAATCAAAGACCACGTTCAGGGTCATAAGATGTTCATGGATCCCTTAAGTATTGTGAAGCTCCTTCTATAAATAAGGTGTACAATATGATTGTCTTATTGTTGCAAATGATTCCTAAACATCCATATTGTATATTAACTTGCTTAAATTTGTTCATTTTGACAAGATGCACCTATAAATACAATTGATATCAATGATAGTCATACAACAACATACACTACAGTTCAAAAGTTTGGGGTCATCCAGACAATTCCATGTTTTCCAATGAAAACTCCCACTTTTATCCATGTGCTAACATAACTGCACAAGGGTTTTCTAATCATCAATTAGCCTTTCAACACCATTAGCTAACACAATGTAGCATTAGAACACAGGAGTGATGGTTGCTGGAAATGTTCCTCTGTACCTCTATGTAGATATTCCATTAAAAATCATCCGTTTCCAGCTAGAACAGTCATTTACCACACTAATAATGTCTACACTGGATTTATCATTCATTTAATGTTATTTTCATTTTAAAAAATGCTTTTCTTTGAAAAACAAGGACATTTCTATGTGACCCTAAACTTCTGATCGGCAGGGTATTTAATGTTAAACAGTCTGTCAGAAACTTTTCAGAACTTTAAGTCTAATTAAGAAATTAAGAGGTAAGCAAGTACAGCTGACCTGGCCTGACTTGACGTGCCCTGCCTTGATGAAAAGGGTGATAATCACTGGATTACTCACACTCATAACCATCCTGTAGATCCACACAGCGTACTCCTTCAAAACAAGGCTTGTCGATGCACCACAAACGTGTCTCACACAGCCGGCCTGAGTACTTAATGGAGCAGTCACACCTGAAGTCATTCCAGGTGACCTGACACTGTCCACCATTGAAACAGGGCTCATCCTGTGCACAGACAAACACAGATGGATTAGATGATCACTTGCCAAGTATCTCACCTGATTCGACCGCAGAGGTAAAAGCTATAGAGAGGATTGAGCGCTAACCTTCGGATCAAAGAGGCTAACAACCAGATCAATGGTAATAGGGTTGAGGCAAAACAGCCGGCTATCAGACGGTACTGCAATTAGCATGGGTTCAGTGTTAGAGCCACACACTAACAAAACAAAACAGTGTTTACTTGAGGCTTTTCTTTAAAACTGAATGTTAGCAGGACAGAAATGGCAATGTATTCTCTCTAAGGATAATCCATAACATGGCTGTAGTTGTTTTGAAGATAGCAGTATTGGTAGGTTAACGTATTAGTCCATTTATTTGCAACAGATTGAAATTTCTCTTCAAAAGTATTCAATGGGTTGCAATGTAATGGTACAGAGTGTAGTGGATGAATTGTAAATGACCATGATATTTTTTTTAATCTATCAACATCATCTTCAACTTGTTGGACACATAATTCATGACAGGAAAACTCTTAAACAAAGGACCAAATTCCCTGATAGCATAATGAAATGCACGATGAAATGCACCCAGGGGATTGTTTGTTGCATAGAAAGTGTCCTAAACTGAAGAACAGTGGGCAAATCCTGAATGATTTAGCTGATAATATATAATAGCAAAAACCAAAGGAAAGCATCAGACCAACAATGTCAACTCCAGTCTATTGTGTAACTGATCAATACATAATTATTCACAGTGTAACACACCATGTAGTTTCCACAGACAAATAGTTCAAATGTATCTCTATTAGCCCTACAAAACATTCAGTTTTCATGTCGGAAATGTCCTACCGACATATTATCTTCAGCCAACCTAAATGAAGTTATTCATCCACTTTTGTTGAAATAAATGATTGAAGAGATAATATTAGAATTACTGTGTTGAGAAGCTGGCTGGCTGGCTGGCTGGTGGGATGCATGGATGGATGGATGGATGGATGGATGGATGGATGTGTTGAGAAGCAGTATGTGTAATGACATGGACAGCAGGAATCATTTTAGCACAAAGACTTGATGTTTTCTGAATTTCTGGCATTAAAAGAACCTAAAATAATGTCTTGAATTTCTGGAGGTGAAACACGGTGGTAGCAGCATCATGATGTCAATTGTCATCATGATGTCTCAACTCATTTTTGCCTACACTGTAGTTAAAGTGATGATCATACAGCTGACTGTATAAAGTGTTTCTTTTTTACCTTGCATGTGTTATCACTTTTGCATCCCAGCAGCATATTCTCCTCTGTGCTTGCTTGGTATACCTCTGCCCCCTCTGGGTGGTCCTCAGTGGTCAGATGCTTGTGGTCCAATCGAATGTCCTGCAGGCAGCCCTTGAAATGTCCACCCCATGCATTCATGTTCTTGCCTGCAGGCAGCCCTCCAACATACACTACATCCCCGGCCTCTATACTCACATTCCCTAAGGCTCGATGATTCCCTGCTTTGGGGAAGACCACGTGGCCATAGTTAACCTTTATGGTCACCAAATTGTTGTTCCCATCCGTGACTAACTTGGCTTCTGTCAACAGTGTGGTGTGTGGGCTGTAGATAGCAACGGTGCCTTCCTTCAGATAGATTGTCAAGTAGGGCTTTTCTTCTCGACAGAACTGTAGGAGCAGGCCGTTATGTTTGAGGGAGCGCATTAAGAAGGAAATGGTGAAGTTGTCTCCATGTGTTTCAGAGATGTTGAAGGCAGAATAGCTGGTAGTGTTCTCATGGCCAAGTGTCCAGGCTGGAAACGCTGAGGTGGGACAGGAAGGACAAAGCTGTCAGTAGTCAGTTCCAACACACTGGGACACGCTACAGATAAATCCGAGACACGACTCAGATAGGCACATGTGAAACAGTTCTGTAGTTTCTTGTGTGGCTTTGGAGGTGAGGTAACATCTAACACTACTAACGTGAGGTATCAAAATTCGAATATGATTTTAAAAATAAATGCTAATCTATACTTACACTCCACTATAATTAAGACAGAACTACATCTTGGTCTATTTTAATACACAGTAAAATACAGCTAAAGGCTAACAATGACTAAATGCTCCACTGAACATCACAGGAAGTCCTACCTTCCTGTGGCAATCCAGGTGTATAATTTCTCTCTCTGCTATTTTTCATTTTATTTATTTTTTTTTACATTTTTATCATTATTAATATGATCATTTTTAAATATTAGCAACTGACACAAAACAAATATTACTGGATTACTGACACTCTCCTCATTCTCATTTAAAAATAAGAGTGTCTTTGTCACTGCCGCTGTTTCATAACCTGAAGCCTGGTCATACTAAAACTATTCAACATGGCCACCATTGAATTATTATTATTGTGTATTAACTTTTTTTTTTAATATAATACAGAAGTTCCCCACTCAAGAAAATCTTACATACTCTATAACTGGAAAGTAATTCATCCAGAAGTCTATAACGAGAATTCAGATTTTCAAAAAAAGACAGTGAACACATGAGGTATGCTGTAAGTACTACTACCTTTTTCACAGTGTTGTCCGTAGTAGGGTCGATGACACTGACAGCTGGCATGAACCCACATGTCCACACACTGTCCATGCTGCATGCATGGGTCATCCTCACACCAGTCTTTTTTGGTACATCCCAGTTCCAACCCCTTGTTCTCCTCTCTGATGAGGTCCTGAGGCAGCAGCAGCTTACGATCAACCTGAAGGTCTTCCATACAGCCAAGGAATCCATTTCTACTGGACAAGTTGTACAAATATTCCTGTGGCGCCCCTCCTACATACAGCTGTTGAAAGGAGCTGGGCTGAAGAAAGATTAGATGGTTGTGACCCTCGTTCTTCACCTGGCATCCCTCCTCACAGCCAGGTCCTTTTACTGTCAGAACCAGTCTTTCATCCATGGTCACAGTGACCTGGTGCCATTCTCCATCATTGACTGGGCCGGGGTAAATGGCCTGCAAGACCTTCCCTGATTTCACCTTGGCCTGGAGGGAGCCCTCAGCAAGCTCCAGGGAGAAAAAGCGCTCCAGGGTGCCCCGATAGTACAGCACCATGTTGGGCAGAGTGCTCCTGAATCGAAGCTGCATGTGGAGCCCCTGGTTGTAGTCATCCATCTCTTGCTTTGTCTTGTTCTTCAAAACAGGCAGCTGCAGGTGGATGTAGCCCTCGGAGTTGAAGGAGAAGGTGGTGGAGGTGTTGCAGCGTTCTCCAGTCCAGCCAGGCGGACACAGGCAGGTGTAACTGTGCGCGCCATAGTCGGTAAGGATGGGGACACAGCCGGCTTGGTGCTGACACTGGTGCTGCTGGCAGCCGACCAGCCTGACGTCACAGTCTCGCCCACCCCAGGGCTCCTGGCCGGGCTCTGGCGGGGAGCAGTGACACCAATAGGAGTTGGCAGCGTCTTCGCACGTGGCACCATTCTGGCAAGGACTGCTGTCACACTCATCGATGTCCACCTCACAGTGTACGCCTGCATGGGAAGACACTGACGTTCAGTGCTGCAACTTATTCAACAACATTTGTACAACTTTAGCTGCCAAAACATTCTATTTGCACGGGAGTCATACTTATTCCAATAATGTAACAACATAAATACTAACAGCAAGCAAGACAGTCTGGAAAGTCCAAAAAACATTCAAAGATGTTCTTAGATACAGAGCTAAGCATGAACTCAGTGACAGATTAACAGGCAGTTTTGGTCTTGAATTTTCCAGAGTAATTTGCAGAGGAGGAAATGACTTGAGGAAACAGCTGCTAATCAAAGAATTACATGTCAATAAGACTGGCAGTCCTCTTTAACACAGTTAAATCAGTGTTTGTCCTAATGATCGCATAAGCTAGGTAATTATGTATCGCATTGTATGCTTGTCAGACAAACTTGTACCACATACACACCCTGTGGAGGAAATCTAATCTTACTACCTGGTAGTCAAAGTCGCCTCATCAAACCGCATTCAAGATTAAGCCGTGGCAGCAGCAGTCAGCTTGCATTAACATAGTCTTTTAAAATACGTTACACCCAAGGAACACTAAAGCTGTTTGTCCTGTATGTGCCACGACTCCACCCTCACACTCGAGCACGCAACTTTTTTCTATTGTAATGTAGCATTAAAATGTGCTGTACCATACTGTACCTGTCAGCCACCAGAGTCCACAGCAGCAGCACAGTAGCAGCAGCATCAACCTGCTTCCTCCCATGATCCACTGAGGCGACTGCCAACACTCTCCTCACAGTGGGATGACACAACCAGGTCCCCCTTCTCTCTTTCTCTGTCTCCCTCTCGCTTTTTCTGCCTCTCTCTTTAGTTTACAAAGCAGAAGTACTCCTCCTCTCTCTACCAGGCAGACAGGCACAACTGATTATGAAGCAGCCTTTTTTTCCTCCTTCTCTCTCACTCCTCCATCCCTCCCTGAATCCATCCCTCCCTCCCTCCCTCCCTCCCTCCCTCACACCCCCTGCTCGTCTCCCGTCTGCAGCTCAGCCCTATCAGAGCGGTAAGCCTCCAGCCTCCAGCTGGCTCCTGTCAGTGCCTGACAAGGGGAATGCAGTGCTGCAGTCCCCTCCCTGCTCCTAGTGCTCACTTGTGGAGACCCACAAACTGCTGGAAAGAGCCAGCAGGAGGTGCTGCAGGTTCAAGGCTTCAGTTAGGCCAGGCCAGAGCACGGCAGGATTTAGACATGGAGTCCATATTCGTTTTTCAGTTAGGCTTTGCAAATGTTTGATCATCACGTTTGTCTGTTGCTTTGTTGGAAAAAAATAAGTTGGGGCTTAAGTTCTGCTATTATTCTTAAACCTATGAGCAAAAGAACCCAGAATTCTTAGTCTGACTTTGACTTTGATACATGAACGACTGAAACATATTTTTTCGCTTTATGTACACTACCGTTCAAAAGTTTAGGGTCACATAGAAATGTCTTTAATTTTGAAAGAAAAGCATTTTTTTCAATGAAGATAACATTAAATGAATGATAAATCCAGTATAGACATTGTTAACATGGTAAATGACTATTCTAGCTGGAAACAGCTGATTTTTAATGGAATATCTCCATAGAGGTACAGAGGAACATTTCCAGCAACCATCACTCCTGTGTTCTAATGCTACATTGTGTTAGCTAATGGTGTTGAAAGGCTCACTGATGATTAGAAAACCCTTGTGCAATTATGTTAGCACATGGATAAAAGTGGGAGTTTTCATGGAAAACATGAAATTGTCTGGATGATCACAAACTTTTGAGCAATAGTGTATATGTATATATTAAAGTGATCCCCAGAATTCCAATTTGGAATTTTTGCCATGTTTCTTTTCAGTTCTACGGCAGTAATTAATTGAAGTCTTGGTATCTGCTCTGCAGGTGTGGAGAAAAGGGGTGCATAGGATCATAGTATAAAACTTGTTTTAAAAATTAAAATTGTTTTAATTGGCTCACCTGAACTTTTTTACAGATTAACCTCAGAATTTGTGTTATTTATTTCTAAATTTCTAGTTCATCTCAAACACCAGTGTCATCTCAACCCCTGAATACCAACTATTCAGGAACAGTCATGAAGAGCTATACAATATGTATTTTATGTTCACAGAGGCGAACAAACGGTCTTGCAACAGATGGTCTGGCGCCCACAGAACCAATCAGTCAGTCCAGGATTACATGAACAGACAGAAGCTACTGAGACACACGAAATCTATAGAAGAATTGTGGCAATTTCTCCCAATTCTTGGGACAATCTATCTGCTTGAAAAACTGCCTTCAACTCTATTGAGGTCCCCTGATACTAAGGGTGCTCACATCAAATATTGCAGTAAATGCATAGGAAGTTCTAGTGATAACACTTTTGCATGAAAAGAATTAAGAAAAATCTCGAAATATAGTGAATGAAAATGTTTCTTTTTTGTCATTCAAGCTGTAATTCACTAAATCCAGCTTTATGTACAAACCTGAGGAAATGCTCATACATGCTCATTGATATTTAAATTAATAAACCTCAATCCCACGTTTATTTTTTCCAAAATGTTTTATTATTTTTATCAGCCATCAAAAAAAAAAAAGTAAAACTACACCTTCCTACAGTATTTATATGACCCAGGCCAAATGAATGAGGCTTAACTGGGTTGTATTATCAGCTAGTTGGAGCTGAGACCACCTCATGCACATGTGACATGGTGGACAGAGTTATTAGGATCATATTTTTGTGCTATGTGGAGTTCCCCCTTTCTTTGCCTGTTGTTGCACCAGTGTGATATTTTTACAGTAGAGTGAACCACAGCAGTGACATGCAGATCAGTATGTAAAGGCCGCTGTTTTGCTCAAACTGTTTTGTGTATTGTCTTTTTTCATCAGGCTTTATTTAGGCTCCTGTAAGCAGCTTTGCCATAATCTTCCCTCCCCTTTACAAATTTCTTAGGAGACCCCCGTTTAATGCCCAGGATGGACGCCTGACATATGGCACCTTTTATTGGCTTTGTTATTTTGTGCTGTGTCCCCCCATACCATATGCCCTCTCATGTCCTCCTCTCCTCTCCTCTGCTCTGCTGCAACCTCCATGTGTCACCGTCTTAATACTGTTAGCAAATTAGCTCCTCGTTTGTTGATGAGAGCTTCGGGCTGAATTCGTCACTTCTGAGTCCGTATATTTTGTTTTTCAAGGTCAGCTTTTGGTGTGGTTCTGTCTGTTTTTAGTGATGCTGTGACTAATCTCCTCTAATGAGGAATTAATACCTTGGCTGGCCACGAGGAATGATCAGCAGGAGCAGGATTAACCCTTTATTGTTTGGCCAAGAAGATTTTAAGGCCTGGCATGAAGGTTATCTGTCTACCCTGGTTTCCACTGAGGATGTTCAGCTCAGTTCAAACCACTATGGTCCCCTAAATGGAGGATCTTTACGCCACTTGGCAAACAAAAGGCAGTAGAATGGGAAAAATGCTGTAATTATTGTTAAGAGCTGTTTTGTTTTGTGAAAGAGGTAAGCTAGAGATGGCTTGTGACCAAATATTTCAGAAGAGACATTAAATGTAATGGAATCTAATGCAATGTAACGACATTACAACCAAATGGAAGTATGATTTAAAACTTTCATTAAAAATTTTCAACAAGATTATTTGCAATGAAAACTTAAATATCACTCTTCTTAACACCACTAAATGTGATCTTATTTAAATATCACCATTGGTAAACTGTTCTCTTTGTTTGGTAATAATAATTTATTATTAATGTTTAATTTGCCAGGGTAGTTGTTTAAACATGTAAATCTGGTCACTTTAATCCTGTGAGCTATTGGCTATTTTTAGGATAAGTCTTATCTTAGTCATTTTAAGGGCCTGTCATTCATTCTTCATGTCTTTCTGCCTAGAGAGCAAAGCACTGTGTTTTGAACTGGTCATGTTTTTACATCCATCTCATCATAAAATACTGGCAATAGACATATCTTTCAAGAACTGTATAGGGGAAATTGTGTGGAATATTAGCAACTGTGTGGTCTGAAATCAAGAAACTTATGTACTATTCACGCATTGATTTGTAATAATTGTGGAGGATGTCTGTGATCTTAATCCCATGCAAAAGTGCCATGTCTGTAAAAATGACACTGCAAATTACCGACTATATTTCACCAAACACTGACGTCCTGTGATAATACTAGTCTCGTGTGAATCTGCATCTCAGTGATTGGGGGGTATTTTAGTTGTTGTTTTTTTTATTGTGTGCCTTTTTCTACATCTTTCCCGGTCGAATTCTGGAGGCTGTGGTAACAATTATTGACAGCATTTTAGCTGCAAATGCAGCAGTAGGCCGATACACAACAGGCCTATGGACCGTTACCAGAAACGGCAAAATGAGAACAAGAAGAAGAGGGAAATTTGGGAGGATACTGAGATGGATGACATGCGTAGCAGCATGCGGTAAGAAACATTTTTCTTCCAACAGGCTTAATAGAAACGCCCTGACGGCCCGTTATCCCAACAACGCTGCCCACTGTTCTCAAGTCACGTTGCTGCTTTGACATATTTACTGTTGCTATGACGACTACATACCACGTTAAAAGTGATAATTCTAACCCGAACCAAAAGCTTTCCATAAACCCAACAACAGCAGATGTTGCGACGTGCACAGATTTGACATCATATCCGTGCTGTAATGTCAGTAAACCTGAGTAAAATACAGACTTCACTTATCCCGTACGAATGCACTGCAAGAAACACAGACATGGAGGTAATTCACAAACTACCAGAGATCCCCTGGTAATACTAGTGTGGTGCAAAAAGGGCTTTAAATTGTTTTGAAATATATGACAGTTTTGCATTTACATTAGGATAATTAGAAAAGATGAGTTGATTCCAGTAGATTGCTGCAGTGTTGCTGACAGTGCCAGGCTACTGTTCACCAGTAGCTTTATTAGCCCCGTCTCTGCCATGTTGCCCTGTTAGTTCCTGTGCTGCTCATTTAGCTCACAGAACCAGACTAAATGTAAGACTAAAACTGAAGTAAAATAACAGCATCTACTTTCTGTCGCTTCGAACATCGAACATCTTTCAGCCTGCTCTATAGTCCATACAGTCTTTGCTGCTCTTTTGTACATTGCCTCAGCATTCACATCAAAGCTCAATATTTTCAACACCGCAGTACACTTCCCGCTGTTCCTCCTGAGTCATGTTCAGCTTCAGTAATCGGTGTGACAGCTGTACAAGCTGACAGGCCACAGGTCCAGGCAGCAAGTGTAATGTGTGACAGTCCTTGGTGCATCCTGAGGAAGAGCAGCTCAGAAAAGATGTTTTGTTAAGAGATAAGATTAGAAGAGCCAATAAGAGGTTCCTCCTACCTGTGAAGCCATCTGGACAAACACATTGATAAGAGTTGACCAGATCCTGACAGCTTCCTCCATGCTGACACGGAGCAGACTCACACTCGTCCACATTGACTGAGCAGTTGTCTCCTGTAAGAAGAACATATTAATGAGATTTGGTCTAGGTCCTCCTCACCTGGTTTAATGAGTTAATGAGTCAATGTATCATGAATCTCCGAGCTTTTAATTGTAAGTCTGGCTTACCGGTGAATCCTTGCAGACAGTGACAGATGAAGCCAGCAGCCGTTTCATAGCTGAAATTGGCTGTGCTGAGTTCAGGAAGCATCCCATAGTTTTGGACATTTGAGCGCTGGAAACACTCACCCCCATTATGACAGGGTTGCTGCTCACACTCATCTGTATCTATTTGGCAGTTCTCTCCCTCATAACCTGGAACATACACACAAATTACAATATTTTAGGCCTGTAGGCATGTTAAAAGAGTTTTTCCTCCGCCAAGGAGCACAGCGGACTTATGTGGTGATCGGTGTTTGCCTGTCTGTTATCAACATTACTCTAAAACGGAACTATGGATTTGGATGAAATTTTCACGAAAGACCAGAAATGACACCAAGTGATTAGATTTATTCAGCTTATAGTCTGGATCGATGGATTTGTTAAAGATTTCTGTATCATTGTGAGATAGTGGCACAGCGTCACTGAAACTATGACTACAAGTGAACACTATGTCAGCTGCACAACTCTTCGTTCAATTTATGTGTTTTGTTTTTTTCAATTGAACATGCATTTAATTTTCTGATTTCAGCTTAATGGTAAAGTAGAGCTCTTGATATGTGATGGTAGCAAGCTTATAACAAATGTGGTGCTGAACCACAGCGTACCTGGCCAGCAGAGGCATGTGTAGCGGTTGATTCCCTCCAAGCATGTGGCTCCATGCTGACAGGGGTCAGAAGCACATTCAGGAACATCCTCTTCACAGTGGTCACCTACAAACCCCGTCCCCTCGCAGTCACATTCATAGCTAGGACAGAGACAAAATCAAGCCAATGTTATACTGGTTTCTATCAACATGTGTGTGTGTGTGTGTCTATTATCTACTGAAAAAAACACATTAAACATTAGGAAGTGGCAAAAGGGCACATCTTAATTTTCCAGAGCAGGTGAGAATAAAACACTGATTATTTAACGTTTGCTGAACAGCAGCCACAGTAGCTCCAAGTGACAACAACAAGAAAAAATGATGACATGATGAGGTCAGTTACAGATAGCTAACTTTCACTGTTAGTTAACATTAGCAATCTGAAGCGCCACCTGATGAATGATGAAGGTTGTATTCAAAGAAAGTATATTAATGTACAGAGGAAATGTATCAGAGTGTTAGAAGTATAAACACTCACCACAGAAAAGTGACTGTCTGAGTGTCTAATTATTAATGGATCAGCCATAATTACTCTGCCATGGAATGCGGTGGAGTTATGTGATGATTGCCGTTGGTTTGTCTGTGTGTTTGTCTGTCTGTCTGTTTGTGTGCAACATTACTCAAAAATGGACAGTTAGATGAAATTTTCAGGAAAGGTCAAAAATGACACAAGGACCAAGTGATTAGATTTTAGCAGTGATGTGGCTTATAGTCTGGAGCCACGGATTTGTTAAAGATTTTTGCATCATTATGAGATAGCGGCATGACGTCACTGTAACTATGACAACAAGTAACACTACATCAGCTGTCTGCTGATGATCACAAGATTGCGATCCTACTACAAATCCAGCGCTGCGTATCAAGAATTTTATATCATACAACAACGGAGCAGCCTTGGCGGAGTACTGCACTCTCTGAGTGCTTTTCTTGTTTCTATTAAGATGCAAGTAATGATTATTTTCATTCTCCATAAATTTGCTTATTGTTCTCTTGATCACTTGATTGGCTGTGAATAATACATTTTAACTTGATCTTGTCGGTTCCCATGTACATTGGTAATTTCTTATGGTAATGATTGTAAATGGGAAAAATACTATTGCAATTTAATGCAGTTTTAATATAGTTTACACAGGTGACCTATATAAAAAGTCATCCCTGTAAGAACAGGTAAGGTAGCCACAGAGACAAAAACTGTGCTTCGTACCAGGCTGGTAACATTTCTGCTGTAAAGGTTGGTTGGAATTTGAACATAGAGGTTTATGGGGATTGACTTAATTTGAAGTCAACCTCAAGTGGCCACTGCAGTTTTTGGCACTTTGGTGCCACTTTTCAGTGCTGGAGGTTTCCTCTTGCAATAAAACACAGTGGACCTTGATCATCGTTCTGCTCAAAACTCCACTATCATCAACTGTTTTCGCAACCATTTATCATCAGCTGTCAATCCCTAGAATATAGCATCATTCCCCACTCCCTACTGTTCCAACCGGTGTTACTACTGTACCGGGTATTCACAGCATCTCCAGCCATCTAATGACTCATCACAATGACTGACAGTAAGTGGATTAATTCTTATCCCCGGTCAACTTTAATGTCTGCCATCCGGTCTAAGCCAGAAACAACACACGGCTGGATGACACATGGGCCGTAGCAGGTTCAGCATTAGAGGGAAACATAAACACAGCCAGAGTTATATTATTTAGTAATATTAGTATTAGCATTAGTTAGCGATATGTGTGCAGGATAGAAGCATAGTTGGGGGGTAAAAAAAACTTAAACCTTATTTTAAGCAGTTTTTATCAGATTTAACTGGCGACTCTGAGCATGCAGTTTTAATGTCCTGGTGACAACTCAAAGTGCAGTTGTGGCTTTCTCTCCATTCATTTAGATAGGGACCTGGTCTTGGTAGTTGAAAATAATTTGCCTAGAGGCATGACTAAAATCACTGACATGTTGTGAGACTTGCTCTCGGGGGACTTGATGAAGTGTTTCTGCTATTTATTATTATACCATATTACTCTTAAAACTCACATATCAGTCATCTGCTGGTCTGACATTTATTTATTACTCCGCCAAGGAATGCAGTGGAGTTATGGGTAGATCAATGTATGTTTGTCTGTCTGTGTGGAACATTACTCAAAAATAGAAAAATCGATTTGGATGAAATTTTTCAGGGAAGGTCAGAAATGACACAAGGACCAAGTGATTAGATTTTGGCAGTGATGCAGCTTATAGTCTGGATCCACGGATTTGTTAAAGATTTCTGTATCACTGAGATAGCAGCACAGTGTCACTGTAACTATGACAACAAGTGAACACTACATCAGCTGCCTGCTGACAATCACATGATTGTGATCCTACTACAAATCCAGCGCTGTGGACTTATCAGGACTTATCTGTCGGAAATTATAAAAGGAACAATTGATTAAATTGTGGGGGTGTTTCCGAGTCCCATCAATTCTCGCCGACCGCTACATATTTAAGTCATGTGATTCGGTATCTGTACAAAACGTGCACATGTATAACACACACCTGTGCCCAGCACAAGGTCATTTTGTTAGTGGGTACATCTGTATTAAATGGTCACATTCTATGTTGCCGTGATTTCTGATCATCAGTAACTAATAAACAAATGCTGCATTTCTACAAAAATATGCTGCATTTCTTACAATGCCATATAGGGGAATGAACAGCATTGGCGGAGTACTGCACTGTCTGAGTGCTTTTCTTGTTTAATGCTGTAACTGAATTTAACCTTACAGTATGTATATGTCCTGGTGTTCATACAGTTCTAGGTCTTCACATTGTTTCATCGCCTTGATGTGTTGTCTCTGTAAAGCCCAGATTATTGCAGTTATCCTTAGGTTATGTGTGTGGATATGTGCATTAAGTGTAAAAACAAATGTGTACATGTTGTTGTATTACTATACAGCACGGTAGAATGGTAGTCTTTTTTTTTGTTCTCCCCGTTTTGTGTTCCTTGTTGTTCCTTATTTGTTATACACCATCAAACTCCGTCTGCAGTATTTGGACCCTGATTCTCCACTTTGCTCCTCACTAGGATCCTTTTGTGCACCAAATGGTCCTAAATCTACAGCAGTCCAGTCCTGTCAGCTGCTCCTCATCTCGCTGTGCTTCAGGATTCCTGTTACCACGTCTTACCTTTCTGCTCTTTCTGCTCAAGTCCTGCTATGCTCACTCAGCTCAGCTTTCTCTCTGCTAATCCATTACCCATAACTCCAAGTCTCATACTGCCATTTCCCCAATGATATCAGCATTTCCTAGCTAACCAGATCACCTCTCTTTCTGCCAAACCCTTGCTCCTGGTTCCCAGCTCTCCCTCCCTGCAACTCTCTGCCATAAACTGTAGTCAAACAGTGTCCACACCATTCTTATCCTGTATTTGAATCCTCAAAAACATCAACTTTCATAACAGAATGTAAGTCAGTGTAATGTCCTCTGAACTGATGGAGGCATGCTGTGTTTAATCCTACCTGTTGACCCCATCTATGCACTTGCCCTCATTCAGACAAGGCATGCTGGCACATTCATCAATGTTGACTTCACAGTTTTGGCCCTGGAAGCCGGCCACGCAGTCACACAAGTACATGGCAATGTGGTCTCGGCAGGTGGCGCCGTTCTGGCAGGGATGGACCTCACACTCATCGATCTCCACTTCACAGTTAATCCCTGCAGGAGACAGAGCAGGGATGGCAGTGGGCCAAGACATGAGACTGGCTACACACTAATTATCTTAACACACCAATAAAATGACCCTGGAAGTGCCGGGACCTCAGCTGCAGACTGACAACATGACAACACTGACAAAATGGACTAACGGTACTCTAACAGATTTGACTAAAAAGATTGTTTCAAGTTCACTCTCGTGCTAATTTCTGCTGCCAGATGTAGTTATATTTTTAACCATATTCCTGAAAATGACCAAATTTTAAGTAAAATGAAAAACATTACAAAAAGCTGGGTTGTGTTTTCTTGTTGCTTATTGTGCTTCAGGTACACTACTGTTCAAAAGTTTGGGGTCACCCAGACAATGTCATGTTTTCCATGAAAACTCCCACTTTTATTCATGTGCTAACATAATTGCACAAGGGTTTTCTAATCATCAATGATCCTTTCAACACCATTAGCTAACACAATGTAGCATTAGAACACAGGAGTGATGGTTGCTGGAAATGTTCCTCTGTACCCCTATGGAGATATTCCATTAAAAATCAGCTGTTTCCAGCTACAATAGTCATTTACCACTTTAACAATGTCTACACTGGATTTATCATTCATTTAATGTTGTCTTCATTGAAAAAATTTGTTTCTCTTTCAAAAATAAGGACATTTCTAAGTGACCCCAGACTTTTGGATTGTACTGTGAGTCTAAACAGATAGTGTTTCCATCAGTTTGCTTCCCTCCCGCTCTATGAGCTCACATACACTGCATTTTAATGTTACTAAATTCCAACTAAAGCTGTTCTCATTTGCATATTTTTTTCTGTTTCTAATGTCAGACATTGAGCACAGCTGTACTGAGAATTCATTGATATTTCCATGTAAAATGATTTACAGAGAAAATTAGAAGCAATAGAAAGTCAGTAGGGAGAGTTTTGTACCTAAAGGGTTGTGGACAGCCGTAACTCAGCTGCTTTCAAAGCTACTGACAGTGAAACAGCCCATTTAGACCATGGACTTAAATCTGGGGTTATACAGTCTCAGTGAAATGAAGCATTTTCACAGCATTTAGAACTAAACGTAAGAATTGAAAGACACACTCTGGAGAAGTGAAACTTCCATTAACTGTGTGTCAAAGCAACTTCTGGTGCTGCAACTGCAGATTAAACGGGAAAGTGGACCAAACTAGTAGTAACTAACTTACTACAGTCTCCACAGAACCTCCATGCACCTGTTATGTCAGATTAGGGAAAAAAGGGGAAAAAAACTATAGAGGGTATGATCTGACATAGCACACTATGCAGTGTAACTTTAGAAAGCTGTATGCCAGCTAGTTTGTGGTATTTTGTTTGGAAAAATAGAACATGTATGCATGATACCTACTGAATGTTATTTCCACAGTTAATTTGAGTGTATTCATTTTATCTTTTCAATATCAATATTTATTTGTATTTAAATGTATATTATATGAATAAATGTAAAAAGTCTTCTTCTTCTTTGTTATTATTATTATAATTATTATAATTATTATTATTATTATTATTATTATTATTATTATTATTATTATTATTATTATTATTATTATTAACAACAGCAAATGTACTTTTTTTACTGTTTCCTGACCTCCACTGGACAAAGCAAGTGAAGTAAGCCTGCTCGAAGGCATTTAACCCTTTAAACCTCTTGGTACTTGAGCCTTGCTTTAAAGTACACCTGCAAGTATCTTCTAGAAGGATTGTAGTTTTATTTGCATTTTCATCCTGAAATTAGCATGCAGCAGTTAATGACTGCTTAAAAATGAAAATAGTCAAATCTATTTATGGCTAATCAGAGTTTGTGAGCTAGCAGCTGGTCAAACAGCATCAGTCTCTTCCTTCAAAAGCCCAGTCTGTTGGAAAGCTGACCTACTTCACACCGTGTATTACCTTTAAAGCCTGGAGCGCAGTCACACCTGTAGTGATCCACCTCATCCAAACATGTTCCGTTGTTTTGACAGGGTCGGGAAGCGCACTCGTTGATGTTCAGGTCACAGTGGTAGCCTTGAAACCCAGGAACACAGAAACACTGGTAGGCGTTGACCCCGTCTTTACAGATGGCTCCGTTCTGACAGGGCTCAGACTGGCACTCATCAGTGTTTTCCTCACAGTTCGTTCCTTGGTATCCAGCAGCACACTGGCAGCGAGGCCCAATGTCAGGGATGTCCATACATGTTCCACCATTGTGGCATGTTTCCTTTGAGCAAGTGGTCACGTTGTCCTGGCAGTCCTCCCCTCCAAATCCAATGGGACAATGACACAAATAACCATTGACTCCATTGACACAATAGGACTTGACACCCTTGCAGGGGTTGCTCTGACATTCATCTATATCCTCAGTGCAGTTGTGCCCTGTGAAGCCGTCTGGGCAGTGGCAGGTGAACTCATCAGTCCCAGGGTTGCTGCTGCAGTTGGTGCAAGGTGCCATGATGCAGGCGTCATACAGCTCATCACAGTTTTTGCCCATGTACCACACGGGTCCTTTCGGGCACAGGCACACGTAGTCCCCCAGGTGGTCGAGACATGTGGCACCATTGTTGCAGGGAGATGATAAACACTTGTCTGCTGCTGCTGTACACAGTAGGCCTGGAATGAAAGGACAAAGTTGATATTACAGTTGTAATAGGCAACACTTTTCAACAAGAAAAGCACTCAAAGAGCACAGAAGTCCGCCAAGGCTGCTCAGTCGCTGTATCATTTCCGACGGATGAAATCTTTAATAAAAAGTGACCTTGCATTGAGCACAGGCATGAGTTATGCATGTGTACGTTATGTACGGATACCAAATCACGTGACCTAAATATGTAGTTGGTGGCGGGAATTAATGGGAATCAGAAACACCCCCACAATTTAATCAGTTGTTCCTTGTATCATTTCTGACGGATAAGTTCTGTTTCAGCAGCGGTGGATTTGTAGTAGGATCACAATCATGTGATCATCAGCAGGCAGCTGACATAGTGTTCACTTGTTGTCATAGTTACAGTGACGCCGTGCCGCTATCTGGCAATGATACAGAAATCTTTAACAAATCCGTGGATCCAGACTAAAAGCCGCATCACTGTCAAAATCTAATCACTTGGTCCTTGTGTCATTTCTGACCTTCCCTGAAAATTTCATCCAAATCTGTTAGTCTGTTTTTGAGTAATGTTGCTAACAGACAGACAGATGGACAAACCAACGCCGATCATCATATAATGTCGCGTCACATTACTCTATGTTCCTCGACGGAGTAATAAAATCACATTTCTATAAGGCCTACATCCCAAACTGAAATGGAAATTGATCATACTCTAAACCAGAGGTGTCAAACATGCGGCCCACAGGCCAAAATCGGCCCACCAGAACGTCCAATCTGGCCCGCGGGACGACTTTACAAATTACAGAGAAGACATTAACTGCAAACTGTAAATTGTGCAATCTGGAAATTTAAAATAATTTCTAGATCTTGACAAGTTGTTTTGATCATAAAGTAAAATACTAGATTGTTCAGTTCCAGATACCTGTGACTACAAGTTGTGTTCCTTTGTAGACACTCTGTGATCTGTAAGTTGTAATGTGTAAATGATAAATTGAGGCATGATATTGTTGAAATTTCACTTATTTTTCTTCAGAAATTTCCAGTTGTTTGTGGTGTTTCGTAACATTAAATGAGAACATTTTCAGAATGGACTTTTTTGCACTAAAACAAAGGGAAAAATTGGAGTTGTGGTTATTTATAGGTTATTATGCTATTATTTTACTGGTCCGTCCCACTGGAGATCAAACTGGCCTGTATGTGGCCCCTGAACTAAAATGAGTTTGACACCTCTGTCTTAAACAAATGTGAAAGAGGACAAAACTAAATTCAAAATAGAAATTAATCACTTTAACATATGAAGTTTCAGAGGACAAATTCAGACTAATATCACATCTCTGCCTCTGTTGTACCTTTAGTACCTGATAGAAAACTTTACTTTTATTTACAGTGACATGCTGAGCAGGGCTGACTCAAGTCCTAGGATTTCAGGGTAAATTTGGATAAATATAATAATTTCAAAAATGTGTTTAAAAAAAATCTGCTCATGATTAACAACAGATGTTTACAGGATGTTAAAGTTTTGAACATGGTCGACGGCTGAGAGAAGATGTCATAAGAGACTGAGAAGAAAACAAAACAGACTGGGTCAAGATAATGATAACTTTTGTAGAGTTTTTAGACGTAGAACAAATGGAAACTGTTTAATATCTACAGCATGTGGAGTTGCTTTTTCCCAGTATTGGTAGCATCTGTGGACAAAGGGTGTACATGTTGATTCCAGATTTTTGTAAATTTTTGTAAAGTAGCTAATCAATGAAATTCAATGTTTGTCCCTGTTTATATCTAGTCGTGGCTGTGCTGTTTCCATAGCGATGCAGAACTTTGTATGGCAGGGAAAAATTGGCCCTCAATCAGTAAAAAAACGACAGGAGCAAAGAAAAAAACAAAACAAAAAAAGAACATCCAGAAAGTGCTGCTTGGAGTTTAGAGGGTGAAAAGGGAAAAATAGTCAGGAAGAACTATGAAAAATCATATCTGAATCACAACTGAGTGCTGTCAATAGAAATACAAACTACATCCATCGAAATTTCAAAGACAAAATAAACATTAAATTACTATCAGTGTTGTCAGTCAATAAAGATATGAACAATACCCTGTTATAATCTAAACATCCATCACAGCATGCCTTAAAATAGTTCACTGATGCATGCTTTCTTCTTCTACCAAGGAGACATATAAAGGTACAGTGACTAACTGCTGGCAGGCGCTGTACACTGTTCTTCCCCATAAGCTTCAGCTGTGTTCCTCCAGGGCTTATATGGTGGGCTTCCAGTAACCCTGACCCCTCGAAGTGCTTAGAAACCAACATGTTCATGCAGCGCTACAAGCCCCTCTCTGCTCTTGACTTAAGGTCACAGCAGATGGTGTTTGGAGTATACAGTATGTATTGTGGGTGAACTGGCAGCTGTCAAGGTTGTCAACGAAAGTTTCACTCACTAATGTTTGAACACAATGTAGCATTAGAACACTGGAGCGATGGTTGCGATGTCTAGACTGGATTTCTAATTCATTTAATGTTATCTTTGAACAAAGCGGCTTTTCTTGCAGAAATAAGATAATACTTCTAAGTGACCCCAAACTTTTGAATGGCAGTGTACCTGTATATGTCAGAACAAACACCATGTGGGGACTTGTTAGTCAGTTTTTCAAATTAAAACAAATGAAGCACAAACAACACAAGCAGTGAGGCGGTGGGAAGGAAAGTGAGACGGTGATGTGAGGAGGAATCTCAGTGCTGCAGCAGCCAGAAGACGTGATAGCAGATGTATGTGAGAGGAAGTGGGGGTGTTAAAGTCGATACAGGAGGAAGTAAGGAACGCACTGAAGGTGTTGAAGGGAAGGAATAAACACATTGTTACTGGGATATTGTTAGCAGAGAAGCACAATGCCTGCCATTTTATTGGGATGGTTTTATCCAAAGCACACTACAGTGCTGTGATTCCATATGTTCCTGACTCCTCTCTAACACCTTGTTAGGAGCAAGATGTGACACAAAACGTGTCAGAACTGGCCTGCTTGACATACAGCTGCTGTTTCTACCTTAGAGGCATTTTATAGGCAACTTTTAAATGAGAAAAAAAATAGCACAGTCTTCCTCTAAGAATGAAAAGCCCCATTTATAAGCTAGAAAATGCAACCGTGCTCACCTCAGTGTACTCTGGGGTTTTGCTGCTAGAACCGTACTTCGTCTGAGCAGCACATGTGAAGTAGGATCATATCTCTCCATCAGTAAAGTTACCTTACTCTGTCTTAACACAAACCTGGTCTGTTAACGCTCTGAACCCCTAAACCATCTGGCAGATTTAAAATACATGCTTTATTTAAAAAAAGAAACAAAAAAAACAACAGCCAAAATGACAAAATGACCTGATTAAAGCCAGAAACGGTTCAATTTGAGGGAATCCACAGATTTTCAGCTTTCCAACTGTCCTTGAACAGCTCATATGACGTGCCCTTCCATCGGAGAACTTCATGAAATCGATGCTTAAAATTGTAATTTTACAAAAAGTCCATGCAGAAAGATCCCAGGAAAGCCAGGATGCAAACTGGGGATCTTCTAGCTGCAAGACGGCAGTGCTAACCACCGAGCCACTGTGCAGCCCCAAAAAATAAACTAGATTTTGTTAAAAAAAATAAATAAATAAATAAAAAGCCTACACTCCTTGGCACACCAGGGGAGTCGTGAGTGATTGGCAGTCGCATGACAAAAATTCTGTCACTTTTCAGCTACACTGCAGGCTGTTTAAATACAGAGCAGGGAGCGGACATGTCTGGAAACAGAAAGACCAAGAGGCAATAAAATAAATGCAGCATGGTTTATAGAGGCGCAACATTTAAAATGGGAAGATGTGTTAAGCAATGTGAAAATGTTTGGTTTGTAAAGGTTGTAAAACTGTAAGCATTGAAATCTATAGTGTGCTCAGCCAACAGTTTTTAATATTGGTAACCCTTTGTTTGATTTTATTTTCTTTTCAATCAACAATCAAAGAAGTTCAACTTTTGTTTATTCCTTTATGATTTCTATTAACTGTGTCATACTGCACAGATAGCATTTCTAACTTTTTCTCCTCCTAGCCATGGTTCTGCTGTTTTCATAAAGGTGTAGGACAGGAAAAAATTAATAATAATAATAATAATACATTTTATTTATAAAGCACTTTTCATTTAAAGAAATCTCAAAGTACTACAAGCACACAGTAAATTGAAAAACAGTACAAACACTTAAAATTACAATTTTAAAAAGGAGTCCTTAAAGTAAGCCTCTTTAAAAAGGAACGCCTTTAAGTGTGTTTTAAAAGCAGGTGAGTGAGGAGTTCTTTGAGGAATGGTGGGATGTTTCCATAAATGCATTGATGAGTGATGAGAACGACTTTATCATTTATTCTGGCAGCGATTTAAAGCCAGTGAAGCGTACGGAGTATTTGACACGATCAAAAACTGGTTCAGAGGAACAATATGTTATCACCTTGTTCTTTGGACTCGTTGCTATAGCTACCACAGCTGCATTAAATCTGTTTTACTTTGCTAAAGGGAAGCAAGGCTACGAGTCATCGTTGCACTTCATTTCACCCTGCAACAACATTCTGATGAGCATTAGCACTGTGGAGCATGAACGCATGCCTTGTGTGCAGTGACAACTTCACATGAATGCAGTGCTGCTGAAAAGGCCATCTTAGTCAACCATCAATAACCACAGCAGATTCCACACAGGTCCAACTTCCAGATATGTTGTGCGTCGAGTTAAAAATAAGGGCATGGGATGACCTCACTCAAGGAGAACGTTTAGAAGAGGGCCTGACCTCTGGACATGTTCAGTAAGTCTGGTAGTTTTGTGTACAAATGCTACATGAGAGAAGATGGAGGGATTAGCAAAACTATGATCCTCTCTGAATTTTACAGCATTTTGGCCAGTAGTTGCTGAGTCCCTGCTTTAGCTCTGCCAGAGGAGAAACGAACATCTATTGGTAGATGTTTTCCTTAGAATTATTCTAAGAAAAGTGTTTAATGCATGTGTTTAATAAAAGTACAACTCTTTTTTAAACAGTCTGAAGTCCTGAATTACACAAGCACTCAAATGTTTGGGCCACTGGGAAATGTCCTTATTTTTGATGGAAAAGCAGTTTCTTTCAGTGAAGACAATAATAAATGGATGATAAATCCAGTGTAGATATTTTTAATGTGGTAAATGACTATTGATTTTTAATGGAATATCTCCATAGGGGTACAGAGGAACATTTCCAGCAACCATCACTCCTGTGTTCTAATGCTACATTGTGTTAGCTAATGGTGTTGAAAGGCTCATTGATGGTTAGAAAACCCTTGTGTAATTATGTTAGCACATGGATAAAAGTGTGAGTTTTCATGGAAAACATGAAGTTGTCTGGGTGACCCCAAACTTTTGAACGGTAGTGTACGATGACTACAAATTTTTTCTGATGACTTTTTGTCTTTGATGAGTGTCTGGATTATTCTTTGATTTGTTTCACAAAAAAGTACTTTGCACTCTAGACCAGTTTAAATGTCTAACCTATAGAATGTGCCACTGAAACGATTATAGAATTTTGAATTTAAATATATTAAAAAAGGAAAGTCAAATTATTCAACAAATTTGAGTTACATTTAATTTGCATTTAAAAGACAAGAAAGGTAACTAAAGCCAAGTCACAAATATTCTACTCACAATTAACTTTTATTTGATGTTTAAGGTAACTGAATGACATCGAATAACAGCGATCAACTCAGTGGATCATGATATGCTGATACGCATCTGGTAGAAATTCTCTTATCGCATTGATGGTGCCGTGCTGCAGGTGGTGTCCACATCGAACACTTGAAAGACAGGAGAAAAAAAGTTGATTTTGAGTAGAATACTTGTGACTTGGCTGGAGTTTTCCATTGCTTTTCCTTATTAAAATGGTGCGTAATGAAATCGGTTCATTCTTTTTGAGTAACCCTATAGATGATGTCACTTATATTAACACTTTTTTTTTTACATGTAATTTTACATATTAAAAAATCTTATACAGAGAGACAAAATGAATGCCGTTATGTTTTTCCACGTTTCACATGTGAGCCAAATGCAAACGTAATGTGTTAAGAGTGTGTGAATCAGGTTTTACAGAAAAGATGTCATGTTTCCGTATTCTAACCCAAGCTGTGATGCCATTTTCAGAGGCGTCATTTCCTCTGTCTTGCAGCATCTTTGTACATTGCTCTCTTTTACCTCCCTCTGCTGACGCTCACTTGTACTTAGGTCATTTTTTCTTTATTTATTTTTGTTTCCATGTTTGCTTTGGCCTTGTATGTCTAAAAGAGCCCAGACCCTTTCCAAGAGTTGCCTCTAAAGAACCCCAAGCACTCTGCTTCGATCACATTTTTATCCTCACTGTAGATTTCTCAATAAAAATGTTGTGTACCTCTATGGAAACAGCACAACCATGCCTAGAAGTAGAAGAACTCATAAATTGTTTGTGTGCAGACTGACATAGTTATAATCCCATAAATCTTAAAAACAGAAAAAAAACTAAAGCTAATTTTTTTGCTTATTACTGTTACAAAAAGCAAGAAAAGCTCTCAGAGAGCGCAGTACTCCTCCAAGGCTGTTCATTCCCCCATATGGCATTGTCAAAAATGCAGCATTTGTTTATCAGTTATTGATCATCAGAAATCACAGCAACATAGAATGTGGCCATTTAAAGTAGATGTACCCACAAACAAAATCACCTTGCACTGAGCACAGGTGTGTGTTATACATGTGTACATTATGTACTTATATTGGATACCGAATCACGTGACCTAAATATGAAGCAGGCAGCGGGAATTGATGAGACTCAGAAACACTCCCACAATTTAATGAATTGTTCCTTGTATTATTTCCAATGGATAAGTCTCAATAAGTCCGCAGTGGTGGATTTGTAGTAGGATCTCAATCATGTGATCGTCAGCAGGCAGCTGATGTAGTGTTCAATTGTTCTCATAGTTACAGTCACGCTGTGCCGCTACCTCAAGACTACGTTTTTGAGTAATTTTATGCACAGACAGACAAACAGATGGACAAACCAACGCTGATCGTCACATAACTCTGTCACGTTCCATGGCGGAGTAACAAAAAAAAATCCCTGAATAAATGTGTACATGACTCTTGATCTTGATTAAAACTAACAAGCAGAGGATTCTGTAGTACTTTTTCAGAATCTGGTTTAATTGATTTATTTTTAGACAATTTTTGGAATAAAGTAAACAGAATAGTGATTTATATGAAACATCACAAGTTTAAACTTTGATTTGGTAAAATTTAAACAACTTGCCACAGATTAGTAGCTCAAGAACTTTGGAAAGGCTAAAAATCCAACAATTCTTTCTGTTTTAACAGCTTCTATATAATAATAAGTAATATCATTTTGGTGATTTTTTGAAGATAAGATGGTTCTGGGCTTTGGAGAGTCAACCTGCTCTAGCTGTAACCTTATGGATTCTGTAGAAGTGGGCTGACAAAGACAGCAGGAATCTCCTTCATCCAAACACAATCAACCCCTAACACATTCCATGGAGCTGATAACAGCTCCTCCTCCCACTCAATCACAGAGCACTTCATAGATTATGTCCAGACAGCGCTGATCCCGGCACTGACTGGTACCAACATCTCAGGCCAACAATAACACAGTGCAGAGCTGTTAGCAGGTAGAGGGATGTCAGGATCAAACTGTTTACGCTCTCCAGAGACTTCAGCCTGTCTCTTTAAACGAGGGTTTCTTTAACAAAGACACATCGGTACTACCTCCGACGGGGAGCAGGGAGTTGATTCACATGTAATACTCTGGCTTCACCTCTGTTTGTTAAAAGTCTAATTGTCATCTAGTGTCAAACTTCAGATAATGGTGGAGTGCGTTTAAAATCAGTTTGACCAGTACAAACTGCATGCTTTTTTTTTTACATGAAATAAATGCAAAACTTGCCATGTCACTTGTTGTAAATATTACAGCATGTCTCCATCATCAGTACACACATTTTACTGGGAAAAATTGTGTTATTTTTGAAAAGTAAATGCAAAAATTACAGTATTGTGGCATTTTTCCAGTAAATAACTACGCAGGAGTAGGGAAATGTATTTTTTCAAGAGAAAAATTGTTTTAAAAAAAATTCAAAAATGCGGTTTTCTCCTGATTAACTTATTTACAGTGAATCAGTATCATATAAACAGCATCAAACTGTTTTAGAGTTTACAGATTTTCATTTTTACTTCATTTTTACAACTAAGGAAGAATTCCACATATTCTTGAGGTCCATGAGTCCCAAAACTCACGAATAAGTCACACTGTTAGGTAGCTTGTTTGTTGATTACTATGGGAACACACACCACCCAAAAACTCACTGCAGCACTAATTCTGTTTTCATCCTCAGCTGAACATAGTGGCCAAAATGCACACATTCTGTCAGTTTGTTTTTTGGATTAGTTGTCAATGATGAAAATATGGAGCCAAACTTATGCATTTTGGACAATCTAGATTACAGGCTCAGCTTTTGTGAATTGGCCTTTCAGTAAAAAAAAAAAAAAAAAAAACAGCTTGTGCAAACCAACAGCCTAAATAAGACTGCAGTGATTCTATCACTCTGCCTGCTGATTAAACCACTTTGCATACTGGATACTTTACATTCTAAATGTTATTCATTACATCTTTAAACTTAGCTGCACGCATTTATGTCATTTGCACATCTAAGCACACTCTCATTTGCACATTCTGTTCATTTGCACATTTCTGTATCACTCTTGTATATGCTTGTATATTTTGTCATTTTTTTCTTTCTATATTATATTTTCCACATTCTTGTCTGATCTAATTTTATTCTATTTTATTTTATTGTTTTTTATTTTATCTTATTCTATTTTATCTTATTTTATTTTATGTTATCTTCACTTTATACCTGACCCAATATTCTGTGTTGTGTTAGTGTTTATCCCCTTGTTGAATACTCAACTGCTGTAAGTGTAATTTCCCTCTGGAGATTAATAAAGTCTCAGTCTAAGCCTAATGATTTATCACAGTTCACAGACCTGTAGTTCTTATGTGATGTGTACATACATAGGAAGTTAATCATGTTCAAGATGACTTCAGTCTTTTACAGATTTTAAGCAGATCAGACTGTGTTTCACACTTTGCAGGTATAAAGGCAGGGGAGGAAAGTGTTTACTCTGAGTCACGGCAACAGAAACACAAAGTCAACAGAGGATCGTGCTGCAGGGCAGACGAAGAAGCGACGCTGTGAATCACAGAGGAAGGGAAGCCCCTGGCTAACGCACAAGTTGAGCTCAGAGGAATTTTATTGAATCACCACAAGAGGCTGGGAGCTCAGCTTTGTGCTCAGAGGCTCCACAGCAGGTGGCTGCTTTGTTTTATACAGAAAAAATGCACAAATCCTCTCTGACTCAGTCACAGTTGCACACTGAGTCTGAATATGCATCCTAAGAAACACATATACAAAACACATACACACACACACAAAGAATGGAGAGAAAAAAACTCCTATATATCCACACAGACAGGTGACCAAATGAGTGGAGAAACAAACCAGTGCTGCATCACTTCTAATTCAACGTTAATCTGAAGGCTTGATTACAGTTACACTGAATTCAAATACCATTAGTCTGAGTATTTAGAGCAATTAGTCAATCAGCTGGCTCCTACCATGTCTTCTGAATGTGTTTTTCTATTATGAAGCAGAATACTTTAGGTTTACATGCACGACCGTTCAAAAGTTTGGGGTCACCCAGACAATTCCATGTTTTCCATCAAAACTCACACTTTTATTCATGTGCTAACATAACTGCACAAGAGTTTTCTAATCATCAATGAGCCTTTCAACACCATCAGCTAACACAATGTTTCCAGCTAGAATAGTCATTTACCACATTAACAATGTCCAAACTGGATTTATCATTTATTTAATGTTATCTTCATTGAAAAAAAAATGCTTGTCTTTCAAACATAGGAACATTGAAACAATTTGACTTGTAATTGGCGCTATATAAATAAAATTTAATTTAATTTAATTTCTAAGAGACTCCAAACTTTTGAACGGTGGCGTACATTCGGTGTGGACATTTTTCCGCACATGGTTTTAATCTTTAACGTCGCTAGCTTCCAACTCCCATGAAGACAGCTTCTCCTTGAATTAGTCACAGCTTTATACTGACAGCCTGAAACTCCACTGACAAAAGCACTTGACTAATGTGTGTTTCTCATCTGGAGATGACAGCACTCAAGAGCCCTGTGGAGGTGACTGAAAGCATGTCTTCCAGTCTTCCAGCCTCCCAACACTGTTGTGTTTGTTAAAGGCAACAGCCTAGCGGTTGTGAACCTTTTCCACTAAAACCTCAATCTTGCTCAACTTTTTAAGATGTTTCCAACTATGTTCTTTGATTCGCTTTTCTATAATACTATAGTCTTATTAGAGAAACCCTGCATCTTACAAGCCCCGTCTTCCTCCTCTTCATCTCATCACTTAAATGCTGTCTTTTTCTTTCAAACGTAAGAACAGAGTGCCAGGTCTCTTGCCACCCTCCTTAATACCCAGCACCCCCTCCATTCAAAGCGGAGACAAAAAAAAAAAAAAGCTGTGCAGCAGTGCAGTCGGACACTGAGCTCGTTACCATGGCGATCTTTAACAATGCCACCCCCAGCCAACCCTTGCCACTATTTAAACGAGCTTCAGACGCTTCACACAAATGAAGGTCACGGGAAAAATGGGTCAACGGGGTTTCGTAAGGTTGAGCAGCGATCCCTTCCCGTGCACACCCAGACACGTCCTGGGACAGTGCTGCACCAGCTGCAGGTTCAGCGCATGTGAGGAGGAGGAAAAACACCCACTTAAGTTCCCTTCAATTACTTTCTCATCTGCTACAGTATGAATCAGAAAGTTGTAACTTATGTCGTAACTAACATGTTTAAATCTGTGTGATGTGAAAACTTCTAGTGGAAATTTCTTCTTATACTTTCCTGGAAAGTTTTCTAATTCAGAGGAAATATGCATTTCCTTATTCATTTATATGTGCATATTAGTCTCTGCTAGTGCATGTATTATTCTCCGTTTGCTTTGCTTGCTGCTTGTATATGTCCATGCATTTGTTGAAGGAGATGACTTACCCAGTTTGAACATCATCATGGTGATCAGCACCGTCCTCTGATATCTGGACCAAACTCTTCCTAAGTCCATGATCAAGCAGGCTGCTGAGGTTTCCAGTCAGTGTGAGGGGATGCTGTCAGAGCACAGGTTCTCCATGCAGCACGCTGCAGCGCTCCATGCAGGCTGCTCAGAGGAAGCCAGCACCCCTCAGCCGACCACTGGGACTCAGTACGACTGTGTGAGCGTGCCTTTTGGAGTTTAAGTGTGTGTGTGTGAGTTTCTCAGGGGACCAAGCAGGGATGGAGTAAGGCAGAGTAATCACCCCAGCAGAGAGCGAGGGGAGGAAGACATGGGATGGAGTCATGGATTGGACTCATTCAACCACTGGATCACCAAACTGAGATCACTGTTCACAGCAGTTCTTTCTCTACTGACACGTGTTTTTTTGGAATTCTTGCTGCACAATCATGCACTTCAGTCCACTTAGGGATTGGTCAGCAAATCAGAAAGTGAAGGAAGCATCAGTGAAGTGGAATAAACGGAAATAATTTGGTGTCATTTTCAGACAAACAACTGAGCAAAACCCATCTGAAAATGACTTCATATGAACTTTATTAACTCTGCGCTTTTTAAAGTATGACACTTTTTTTGGTCCACTAAGGCACACGACGGAGTTGTGTGATGATCGACATTGATTGGCTGTCTCTGTCTGTCTGTCTGTCTGTCTGTCTGTCTGTCTGTTAGCAACATTATTCAAAAACGGATGAATGGATTTGGATGAAATTTTCAGGGAAGGTCAGAAATGACACAAGGACCAAGTGATTAGATTTTAGCAGTGATGCAGTTTATAGTCTGGATCCACGGATTTGTTAAAGATTTCCGTATCATTGCGAAACAGCGACACGGCGTCACTGTAACCATGACAACAAGTGAACACTACGTCAGCTGCCTGCTGACGATCACATGATTGCGATCCGACTACAAATCCACTGCTGTGGAGTTATCGAGACTTATCCATGTGAAATCATACAACAACTGAGCAGCCTTGGCTGAGTACTGCGCTCTCTGAGTGCTTTTCTTGTTTATTCAATTACTTACTGAATTCTTCTACCTTTTGTCTGCATTTACTTTAGACATTCAGATGCTCATGTCACAGTGTCATGACGGGTTCTATGATCTTGGCCAGTCCTCATTTGTGTCGTTATTACTTTAAAACAAATCAGAATGCCTAGTAGAGTAATTAAAGGTGGTTATTTTGTGTTCTCTCTTTAAAACGTGTCTCATCATCTGCTTTCATTATGCCATTTTTAGTCTGCAATAGGTCAAGACTTCGATATTCAGTAGTAACAAGATCTGATATTACATAAATGCATTAAAACATTGCTAATGAATCAAGGCAATATAAAATTAGAACATGTGAGTCTACATGTGTCTTTATGGTTCAGCTCTCTTGTCAGATATGACTTGTCTCTAAGGTTACAGTGAACAGTTAGCAGGCTCCATGCAGACCTAGCAAACCCAAAGAGGACACAAAGTGAAGTGTATACACAGGACTACAACCAGTCCTCTCAGCTAAATCTCACCCTGAACCCAGAAATCTCTTTCCTGGATATATACACATGAAGCCCATACAAGAAAAGAAAATTAAAATCTCACTTAGAAATAGTTACCAGATATCTAGTCCTGTGAGCGTCAGATGTAAGATTTTTTTCTTGTCATCACAGCAGCTGTGTTATGTTTATACAAAAAAAAATAAAAATAATAGAAGAATAAAGCTTTTGACTTATAATCTAAAAGCTGAAAAGTTCCCTCTGAGCCAAGCCTGGAGTCCAGTCCAGGATTATTATGAGTGTGGGTCTAGGATCAGGGTGTTGTCACCCCCACCAACGCCCCTCCACACCCGCCCCCACCTTTGAGAGCAGATTTGGAGAGAGCTTATCCGGCACCTATCTGGTTGGCGGAGGCCTCTGTGGCAGCTAGATGAATGCCTTAACCCCCCCACTCGCTCCCACGCACGCACACCACCCAAACCCCAAGAGCCTGCCCAGACCCCGAGCCCAGCGTCAGGCTTAACTCCAACCTGCTGCGATTGAGACAAAAAAGTTTTAATTAAACACTCGGCACCGGGAGGGTAGGAGGGGGGAGTCGGTGGAGGGAGGGAGAGGAGGTGAGAGGGGAAGGAGACCCCCTCACTCCAGCCCCCCTTCTTCACCAAGCAACATGCAAATGTGTGAAGCAGTGAGTCAGAGCAGCGCCACAGCTTCACATTCCTCAGTGACTGGCTGCTGCTTTCATTAATGCTGCTACACAATAGAGAAACAGGCTGACACGGGGTCTCAGCCAGGTTAGCCACACAAAGAAGACCCCAGGATGCTCACAGTCCGAGGTACGATTTTGTTCTTGAAAATCTAAAAGCCTATTTTGAATATAAGACGCTCGCTAGACATCTATCACTCTGCATATAGAGCAAGTTTCCACTGCAAACAGAGAAAAAGTCGACTGCATCAGACCTCCCACTGCTCCAGCTTGTTAGAAAGAGTGTCGAGGGACCACTGCAACCTGCAAGGTGGAGGTCACGTGACTGACAGGTGTGGCTAAGACAGTGTCCACCAATCACAATGACCATATAGAAGGTTTGTCCCAGTACGATCAGCATTGGTTTGTCTGTCTGTCTGTCTGTTCGCAGCATTACTCCAAAACGGACCGACAGATTTGGATGAAATTTTCAGGGAAGGTCAGAAATGACACAAGGATCAAGATTATAGTCTGTATCCACGGATTTGTTGAAGATTTCTGTATCATTGCGAGATAGCGGCACAGCGGCTAAAGTCATTTTAGAATATTTTGAGTCTTTTTAAAATCATTTAGGACACATCTCTTGTCATTTTGGATAAGTTTCAAATAATTTTAGGCCAGTTTGAATAATTTTTTGAATCAATTCTGGACATCTTTGAATCACTTTGGAAAATTTTCAAATCATTTTACAATTTTTATGTCTTTTAGGACATTTTTCAAATTATTTTGAACATTATTTGAGCCATATTGACCATTTTTAGGGGACTTTGGACGCATATCGGGTTATTTTGGACAATCTTCAGTCATGTTGGACAAATCTTAAATCATTTATGACACATTTTAGTAATTTAGGACATGTTCTTGGATATTCTTTAGTCTTTTTAAACATGTTTTTGAGTAATTTTGACAACAAGTGAACACTACGTCAGCTGCCTGCTGACAATCACACGATTGTGATCCTGCTACAAATGCGACTTATTAGGACTTATCTGTTGGAAATGATACAAGGAACAATTGATTAAATTGTGGGGGTGTTTCTGAGTCCCATCAATTCCCGCCGCCCGCTACATATTTAGGTCATGTGATTCGGTATCCGTACATAACGTACACATGCATAACACACGCCTGTGCTCAGCGCAAGGTTATTTTGTTTGTGGGTATATCTGTATTAAATGGGCATATTCTATGGTGTTGTGATTTCTGATGATCAATAACTACTAAACAAATGCTGCATTTCTAAAAAAAAAAAAAAAAAGAAAAAGAGAAAAAGCTGCATTTCTGACAATGTCCTATGGGGGAATGAACAGCCTTGGCGGAGTACTGCACTCTCTGAGGGCTTTTCTAGTTTTATAATGAGGCACACTGTCATAAACCCTTCATATTGTTAAGAAAAATTTCAATTTGTCGTACAAATTTTCTTGCAGCATGGATGGATTCACTCAGTCCATTTATTCCTGTTTCATCCTAGAAAGGAACTAACTCAAGGTCACCTGGGATTTTTTTTTTTTTTTAGAACTGTTTCCTCAAAATACTTCTGCATTACCTCTAGATGAGTTTTGCCTTTACTCAAAATTCTTTTCAGTGACCTTGTATTAAGTTCTGTGTTGGTATTAGTTTTGCATTCTCTCACATATCTTTTGCATGCCCTTGTTATACTTGTTCTGTGTTCCCTCACAGTTTTACTGTTGCTCTCACTCCCAGGATACTTTACATTCCTTCTGGTCCATAAGGGTCCATGCAGTTATAATAATCTGAATGTTTATGGAAACACTCTGCAAATACTAAAGGACGTTTTTCTCATCTGAACTATAAAACTTCTTTTTTTTCTGGTGCAGTTGTTGCAAACTAAAGTGTGCATGAGGTGATGGAGACATTGCATGGATTCTGAATGTTAATTATTCATGACAGTGGTAGAGATCCATAAGATACAAATATGCACAATGTGGCATTTTAAGACTAATTAAGCCTAGCTTTTTTGTTTGTGTTGTTTTATTTTCTTGGTCAACATATGTCACAAAAAGACTAAAACCAACAATGAATTTATGCCACAAGTACTGTGTGCATATCTAAAGCCTGATTTATGTCATTCCTTTGTGCTGAAGAGCCAAATTCCCGTAAGTGTTAAAAACACATCTGACCCAAAAGAGTCCCCAACAAATGAACTATTGCCTCATGTGTATGAAAAAACTACAGTGAAGAGCTGTTTCAAGAAATTACTGAGCTTTAATTTTGTATTGAAGAATCACATCTTCAGAAAGTCAGAATGTACTGAGGGACAATGAGATGTATTCAAATAGCACTGGACTTATCTTTTAAATATCACGAAAGCTCCCTTCCCTATTTTCACAATATTTACCTAAAATAGTCTTTTATGAAGACTCCCACAATAATTCCTTATAATGAAGGCCATTTAAATAACTAACAATGATTGTGAATTATGATAAAAAAAAAAAAAGTTCACTTTCTGCAACTGCTTGTGGTCTGTACCTCTGCCTGTTCTTCTTAAGATACAAACGAGTTCAAGAGGAAACACTGTGGGATTTTACAA
Organism: Amphiprion ocellaris; assembly: GCF_022539595.1. Lineage (NCBI taxonomy): Eukaryota > Metazoa > Chordata > Actinopteri > Pomacentridae > Amphiprion > Amphiprion ocellaris. Next base: position 8,192,503 of record NC_072771.1, on the reverse strand, counting down.
CCAGTGGGAAGAACAGCAGCTGTCTGCTAATTAGCTGTGAATGCTAATTCTGCCATTGAATGGTAATGGAGGTTTACAACAGCCAATCATCGCTCACTGAGGTGCATCTATTAACACTCTGGTCACAACAGTGGTCATACTAAAGTCAGAAAAACACTGACAAATCTCATTCATGAAGCTTGCATTAAAGTAAAATCCTCGACTTAACAGATGTGTTTCTAGAAGTTTCAAGAGTTCTTTTTATCTTTGGAAAAACATCAGCAACATTTCCCACCCTCTCTAGTGAGAGGAGGGACAGGCTGTTTGTAATTTATGAGTCTACTTATAAAGTGAGAGACAGGGGATCTTCAGTGGGTATTCATCCCATCCTCTCTCCCTATCATGTTGTGTGACTCACTCTCCCCCGCACTCACCCACACCCCCCTCCCCTCCACATCTTAACATCCATTCCTGTCCGGCCCTCCACAACAATAGCATCCAAAAGAGCTCCAATTGCCTTGTGACCCTTAACTTCACCCCCTCACGTCCCCCTTTTTTAAACTCTGCTGACAAAGAATCCTGCTGGAGTTCAGCCTGGGAGGCATTCAAACTCCATTTAACAAGCAGTCCACCATAACTCAGCCCCATGCTCACATGCCCACAGCAGCTCAGCTTGTTTTAGGCAAAAATGTGTTGCTTTAACACGTACTTAGAAAATACCAAGCAGAGCTCATTTTGCTGATGTGGATCATTAAGTTCATTTCAAATATCTGCAGTCACTGTAGTCACTCACTGTGTAATTGAACCAAGTTTATATGAACTCTAGAAACAGAAAGAGTGCATGGGTCAGTGGATCTCTGTTTGGTCCATTACAATATATATTGCAGATAAAACAGAGTTTATTCATGAATCCTCCCCATTACTAATGTCTACTCCCTAACTTTATAGTGTACTTGCACATAGGGGAGTGCCAATAACACAAATATATGCTAACAAACGCATAGCACATATACAGTATACAGCAAAAGTGAATGTAGCTCTGTATCATGTCATTAAATTCCGAATGACTCAGAATTCCATCACCTCTCAGTAATACGACATACACTACCGGTCAAAAGTTTCGGGTCCATGAAAACTCCCACTTTTATTCATGTGTTAACATAACTGCACAAGGGTTTTCTAATCATCAATGAGCCTTTCAACACCATTAGCTAACACAATGTAGCATTAGAACACAGGAGTGATGGTTGCTGGAAATGTTCCTCTGTACCTCTATGGAGATATTCCATTAAAAATCAGCTGTTTCCAGCTAGAATAGTCATTTACCACATTAACAATGTCTACACTGAATTTATGATTCAGTTATCTTCATTGGAAACAACTGCTTATCTTTCAAAAATGGACATTTCTAAGTGACCCCAAACTTTTATACAGTAGTGTATATTTAGAGTCATGTTTCTTGTCACCACATAAATGTAAGTCTCACTTTCATTTTCTTTTAGCTCAGATGTTGGTCTCCACCAACTATTTGCTAACTTTGTCTGTGTGTTGCTTGGACCTGGGCAGGTAGTGTATGTAGTTTGTAGAGCATTGAAAACAACACTGAAGTGAGTGATGTATATAAAGCCAAAGAGTAAAGTTGTGGGTGGTACACTAAAACGATCTCTAATGGTCTGCAGATTTAAGGGGAACTGCAGAGTTTGCAACAGCATTTCTTCAGAACGAGCACTGAGATCCCATATTCCATTCATGAGAGCATAAAGTCAAGCTAGGCTCAGGCTCTGTTCAGCCAAACAAGTGCTTTGAACTAAATGCTAGCAAACTCATTGTGATGATGTTAATGTGCTGATGTTTAGTAGGTGCAAAGGGGTCCAAAAATATGAGATCATAGTTTTGTGTTTTAAAAAAAACACAAAACAAAAATGATTTTGTTTCAATCAAAAGTAATTTCTATGTGGCACCAGGCTTTTGAACGGTAGTGTATTTCCTCTCTTGATCAAAACTAAATATTTTAGACATTATTGGAAGTACAGGCCCCAAAGTAGAAATTCCACACAACAAAAGTGAATATAGCTGTGATCACTGACACACAATGCATCTTTACAAGTCATTTATCCTCACATTAAGCTCAGAGGCTTGTGACAGACAGGTAAAAATGTCCATGTCAGAGCAGCAGAGGCTGGTATATCCTGCTTATTTACTGCCTGTTCAAAAACACTGGATCCTACATTTACCACAATGCAACTGATCAGGGTTATTGCCTCTGACTTCACAAAGCTTCTCCACTGAAAACACTGAAGTATTCTTTCAATTGTTTTCACAGAATATTACTGCTGTGTGGCAAATAAACTGACCAACAAGCTGAGTGGACCTTTAAGTTCATTTCTACAAACCTTACTTTTTTCGCATATGATTTTCTTCATTATGTTATGTCCCATCTTAAACATACAGTATGATATACAAACAACCTGTGGATCCCTATATGACAGTAGCAACAGAGCACCAGAAGATAAACATGTCTGTCTGGCCTGTCCTCACTCCCCTGCTGTGAATTCCTGGCAGTATTGTCAGAGCTAAGCTGACAGACAGACACAATTTTAAAAGCTAAATGGAATGCAATGTTTCACTATTATATTTACCTTCCAGATATCACCGGAGGAAGTTTGCTGGGCTCTGGACTGGCTTTGTTCTTATCCCTTTCATTACTTGAGCATTTGAGCGGGCAGACTTCAGGCCAGCTTTGGGTGATGAAGGTTCAACAGGGGATGTTTTGGAAGGTCGTGGGGCCCACTGGGGGGCCACGCTGTCTTTCAGGCTTATTAACCCCTCATCAAGATTACAGCAAACAGGAGGCCAGAGGACAGGACAACAGACTGAGGCCTGACAATCCCGTTAAACCATACAGAGAAAATATTATTAGAGGAGAGGTCGAGCGTTTTTACGGACATTCTCACGTGAAGCTTGGAGATTTAGCTGCGTCTGCTTGCTTTATTGGAAATAAAGTATATTGTACAGTATGTTGCACATTCCAGTACTACACGGATGGTATCTTTATAAGAGCCGGAAAAGAACAAAGACAGAGAGAAAAGTTCCAGTTGGCTTGTAAATCACCTTATTGTGCTAATCAGGTATTAGAGACAGCCGGAGCAATTAGTGAAGCCAAAACAGATTAGGTGGTTTATCAGGTGTGAGCATGAACCTTCCATTAATGGACAGAGGTGAATGAAAATACTGAGGATTTATATGTACGTTCACAAAGGATGAACTCTTTATACACTACCGTTCAAAAGTTTGGGGTCACCCAGACGATTCCATGTTTTCCCTGAACACTCACACTTTTATTCATGTTCTAACATAACTGCACAAGGGTTTTCTAATCATCAATTAGCCTTTCATCACCATTAGCTAACACAATGTAGCATTAGAACACAGGAGTGATGGTTGCTGGAAATGTTCCTCTGTACCCCTATGGAGATATTCCATTAAAAATCAGCTGTTTCCAGCTAGAATAGTCATTTAACAATGTCTAGACTGGATTTATCATTCATTTAATGTTATCTTTATTGAAAAAAAGACTTTTCTTTAAAAAAAAAGACTTTTCTGGTGCTCAGATAGCCCAGCTAGCTGAGCAGGTGACCCATAGTCAGCGGCTATAGTTCCCGACACAGCAGTCATTGGTTCAAATCCAGCTCATGGCCATTCACTGCATGTCACTTTTGACACTCTTCTACCCACATTTCCTGTCTCTCCCTCCACTGTCCTATATAATGAAAGGCAAAAAGACCAAAAAATAAAATTACATAAGGATATTTCCCCAAACTTTTGAATGGTGGTGTAACTTTTGCAGGAGGCTGGGCAGGCTGCAACTGCATAGTATTTATATATGCTATTTATAATTTTGTATTGATTTTGTTAATAATAGAAGAGTTAAAGACCAGCTCTGTGATTCTGGAGGAAGCTAGTATGACTGATCTTTAGCTGGTTTAGCAAACACCAGATTTATTGTCCCTTGTACCCCTGTCCAGTTCATGAGCACAAACTTGAATAGGACACGTAGGAATAGTGTGGTGTGGATTCACCTGATTGGAAGCTGTCAGCCCAATACTGCCCAGTGCACATTATTCCTGTTTATATGAGCCAGTAGGAGCAGCCTCCGCCTTGTAGACAGGCCGAGCTGTCATCCCTTATGATCATTGTTAAACATAAAGTAACCATGTGAATGTTAAATCTCTGATGTAGCTGTCACCATGGAAACGTACAAAATGGAGCGTTGTAACATGGTAAAGAAAAAATCCAAATTTTATTCTGTTTTTCAGCTTAAACGTGTAGTTTTGGTGCCTAAGTCTAAACACAACTTAAGTAAAACAGTACTACACATAAAACTAAAATTATGGTCTGAGACTGGTCTTGAAATAAAATCTCCTGAAAGTCTGCTAACTTTAGCCTCCACAATGATTTACTCCTCCACCAGCCTGTCCAAGCTGAGAATGAGATGATAACAGAGCTCTATTAAACTGGGTGGAAACAGCTACTGGGCCTACTAGAAGGTGGAGGAGGTCTCTACTGGCTCATGTGGATGGTGGTTAGGTTATTGAATGGTATGATGACATCTGAAATGTGTTGTGGATCAGTACAAGCCATTTTGTTTGTTTCCTATTTACGGAGGCAGGAGTTTATAGAAACATCAGATTTTTTTCAGCACACACACAAACAGCTAGTGGACTATGAGAGGATACTTACAGTGGATGGATTAAAATCATTCATTTTGTTGGGGCAGCCATGACTCAGATCGTAGAACAAGCTGCTGACTAATCACAAGGCTGGTGGTTCAACTTCAGACCTCACACTGTCTGTAATGTTCCTCATGGCTTCCTGCAGAGATACGACCCACAGTGCTGGAGAACGCCGCGCTATGCACACAATATTGGGTATTTATGCAAGATTAGACAAGACACCAAGTGATGTAAAATACATAATAATGCAATAACAGACTAAATCTAAGTCAACATGACTTATTTGGGTGGATCAGCTTGATTTGCTAATGTAATATTCCTCTAAAATTAGTTTGAGGAACCGTGTTAGATTAAATTAACCCCAACCTTATGAGATAAGTTGAATAAGCACTAATAAATTATGTTGACTGGCCCCAAGTAGTGGAATGCCTTTCCTTCTCAAAGTATCAAAATCAAATTAAAAAATCACATCATTGAATGGGTTATTTTTTTGAGCGTGCCATTAAAGGTCTGACACTAACATTGTATCGGTCCACTGTAAACAGTAGAAATGAAATTATTACGTCTAATCTACAATGAATTTCAGCACTCCTCACAGTCAATAGCACAGAGATATGGCTGTCCTCTCTCTGCCTGTCAGGAAGCTCAGTGGACCAGAGAATAATCCTGCTGCTGTGTTGTTCAGCTGGTCCACTGGAGGGCGCTCAGTATGCAGTGGAAGAGCGGACTGAGTGCCAGAGTTGGTCACCAGGTGGAGCTGATGCTTTGCTTCTGTTGCATTCCGTCTCTGCAGCTGCTTTGGTTTTCTCTGCAGTGAGTCAACATCTGCTGCACACACTGCTGTGGTGAGCTGAGAGCACAGAAACACAGGAAAATAACAAAATGAAAATGTATCTAAAGGCTTTCCTCTTAAGCTGAACACAAATTAAAGAAAGGTTAACACCAAATGTTCATTCAATTACTGACTTCTGTTTTGAAGAATTCCCTCATTCCTTTCTTTTAATAGAATAGAACAGAATAGAATAGAATAGAATAGAATAGAATAGAATAGAATAGAATAGAATAGAATAGAATAGAATAGAATAGCTTTATTGTCATCATATATGGGGGTATGACTGAAATATAAATAGCTTCCACTGGATGGTGCATTGAAAACAAGCAATGAGTAATAAAAAAAACTATGAAATTAAAAAATAAAATAAAATAGAATAAAATAGAATAAATGTGGTCAGGTGATTGCACATAAGCAGCCTTTGAACCATTAAAAGTGACACTGTGCGTTCAGATTTTCAGTTGTATATCGAGGTCTAAACTAAATCATAGAAAACCAAGTGTAACTTCCATCCATTTACTATATACTTAATCCTCATTAGAGTCACGGGGGGCTGGAGTCTATCCCAGCTGACTGAGGGTGAATGCAGGGGACACCTGGACAGGTAACAGTCTATCACAGGGATACACATAACGGATAACGGATTGATCTGTTTACTATCTGAGCTTCAAAGCTAAAAAATTGTCTAGAAATGTTGTCATTTTCCTAGAGAACTGATTGGTCGGTTTGATATATGTTACTCTGTTATCTGAAACACCACCTGCTTACAATCTGTTGACATGCTCACATCGTAATGTGTCTCCATTCTGAGGTTGTTGGAATGTTGTTCGTGATGCTGTACTGTGGTCTTTCCTGTCCGAACCAGCAGGTACAGGCCTGCCTGCTGTGGGATGGACTTATCCAGGTAATATGTGACAGAAACACACCTCAGTGTCTGGTTGTTTCAAAACCAGTCCTGTAGACAAGATAAAAATCAAGTAATCAATTCAGTCATTTCATTAATTAAGCAGCATATCATATTCAAAATAAAAGCCAGCAAGTTGTAATGTTTGATTTCATGAAGGCAACTGATAACTTTTCCAAACTAGAAAAGCACTCAGAGAGCGCAGTACTCTGCCAAGGATGTTCATTGCCCCATATGACATTATCAGAAATGCAGCATTTTTTTTTTAGAAATGCAGTATTTGTTTATTAGTTGTTGATGATCAGAAATCACGGCAACATAGAATGTGGCCATTTAATATAAATGTACCCACAAATTAAATGACCTTGCGCTGAGCACGGGAGTGTGTTATGCATGTGTACGTTATGTACAGATACTGAATCACATGACCTAAATATGTAGCGGGCAGCGGGAATTGATGGGACTCAGAAACACCCCCACAATTTAATCAACTGTTCCCTCTATGATTTCGGACGGATAAGTCCTGATGAGTCAGCAGCAGTGGATTTGTAGTAGGATCACAATCATGTGATCATCAACAGGCAGCTGATGCAGTGTTCACTTGTTGTCATGGTTACAGTGAGGTCGTGACTCTATCTCACAATGATACAGAAATCTTTAACAAATCCGTGGATCCAGACTATAAGCTGCATCACTGCCAAAATCTAATCACTTGGTCCTTGTGTCATTTCTGACCTTCCCTGAAAATTTCATCCAAATCTGTGGGTCTGTTTTTGAGTAATGTTGTGCACAGACAGACAGACATACGCCGATCATCACATACACATTTTGTTGGTACTAAACTCATGAAACAGGCCTGGACAAACATGATGGTACCCTTAACTTAATATTTCGTTGCACAACCTTTTGAGGCAATCACTGCAATCAAACGATTTCTGTAACTGTCAGTGAGACTTCTGCACCTCTCAGCAGGTATTCTGGTCCACTCCTCATGAGCAGACTGCTCCAGTTGTCTCAGCTTTGAAGGGTTCCTTCTCCAGACGCCATGTTTCAGCTCCTTCCACAGATGTTCAATAGGATTTAGATCAGGGCTCATAGAAGGCCACTTCAGAATAGTCCAATGTTTTCCTCTTAGCCATTCTTGGCTGTTTTTAGCTGTGTGTTTTGGGTCATTATCCTGTTTCAAGACCCATGACCTGCGACTGAGACCAAGCTTTCTGACACTGGGCAGCACATTTCTCTCTAGAATACCTTGATAGTCATGAGATTTCATTGTACCTGCACAGATTCAAGACACCCTGTGCCAGATGCAGCAAAGCAGCCCCAGAACATAACAGAACCTCCTCCATGTTTCACAGTAGGGACAGTGTTCTTTTCTTCATATGCTTCATTTTTGCATCTGTGAACATAGAGCTGATGTGTCTTGCCAAAAAGTTCCAGTTTTGTCTCGTCTGTCCATAGGACATTCTCCCAGAAGCTTTGTGGCTTGTCAACATGCAGTTTGGCAAATTCCAGTCTGGCTTTTTTATGATTTGTTTTCAACAATGGTGTCCTCCTTGGTCGTCTCCCATGAAGTCCACTTTGGCTCAAACAATGACGGATGGTGCGATCTGACACTGATGTACCTTGACCTTGGAGTTTACCTTTAATGTCTATAGAGGTTGTTCTGGGCTCTTTTGTTACCATTCGTATTATCCGTCATACGAATAATACACAATGGAGTGTGTAACTCCATTGCATTCCTTGGTGGAGAAATGATAATTGCATTGTTGACAGAGATTCCTCCAATCTCCTTTTCAACTTCCTCATTCTTTGACTTATTAAGTCCCTGTCAGTTCCTGTTAGACTTGCTTCTGCTAAATGCCAGCATCAGCAGGTCAGGTGTCAGTTTTCATTACAACTGGTAGACCGGAAGCAAATGGCTTACTCCATGTGAAGTACGTGGTAACTAGCGGTACCACATGTGTCTGTTGGTGCTATCGAAAATCTAAAGTACCTCCAACACGACAAACAGCAGCTATGTAGATTATATGGTAGATGTTGTAAATAGCAGGGTGTTTTTTATGGAGTCTGAAAATTCTTTTGAAATTTTAAGTGCTTCACCTGGGACCTGAGGCATTTTAACTGCCAAAAGCTGCAAACCAGTAGTTAGACATTTTTCTTACATGTAAAGCAGGTAAATTTAAACATGTCTGGTCATGTTAGGTCATGTTTGATCATATACTGTGCTTGATAGATACATACAGACAGACAAGAAAAAATGTACAAATAGGCATGCAAGTGAAATGAATGAGAGAATAAGTTCCCATAAATGTGTAGTTGTTGTAGGTTGCTTTGCTTTCACGCTTCTGTCCAGTTCATCCCAGACCAGCTCCATGGGGTTTAAGTCTGGAGACTGTGCTGCCACTCCATGCTTACCATCTTGTTCTGTTTTCCTAAAGTAGTTCTGTCATAGCGTGGACTGATGTTTTGGGTCATTATCTTGCTGTAGGATGAACCCCTGACCAACTAGGAACATACCAGAGGGTACTGCATGGTGCTGCAGAATGCTGTGGTAGTTGTTTTGGTTCAGGGTTCCTCTTACTCTGTACAAGAACTGACCCTGGATCCAGCAAAACAGACCCAGACCATCACACTTCCTCCTCCATGTTTGACAGTTGATGTCACTGAGGAACCATCCTTTCTCCTACTCGATGGGGTACAAAAATCCTGTGTGATGAAATTTCATATTTTGATTCATCAGTACATAATACCTTCTTCCAGTCTTCAGTAGTCCATTGGTGGTGTTTCATGGTCCAGGCAAGCCTCTTTTTCTTATTCTGATGTCTTAGCAGTGGCTTTCTTGCTGTAGCTCGACCTGTCAAACCTGCAACTCCAAGTCTTCTCTTCTCAGTTGAAACTGAGACTTCTTACTACAACCACTATGAAGCTGTTGTCCTGTGAGCCGCCTATCATCAAGCTGTTGACTCTCAGAAACCTGTCTTCTGATTCTGTTGTGGCTTTGGGTCTTCCAGGCTTCTTCCTGTCAGAGTTTCCTCCAGTTTCTGAGCCTTTTAATGGTGAAGAAAACTGGACTCACTGACACCTTGGCCTTCATTTTTAAGTGTTATGATGGTCTGTCTCGCTTCTATTGTTAATTACCTTTTTCTCTCCATTTTTAGAGCAACACGTTACTTTCTGCAGTACAATCCTGTTCAAATAATGCTCTAGAGGGTATGGTGCCACGGTGTGTTCCATCACTACTTTTATACAGACAGAAGGGTTGGAAGTAATCTAGAAAAGCTGGGATTCCTGTAGGATTTGGTAGCACCAACTTTTAAGGCTTGATCAACCTCCATTGCTACAGAACAGCTTTAAGTTGTTAATCCATCTGTTGCTCCCTGGAAAAGGCCTTTTTGTATAATTCTGAAATGTATATTATTTTACTTTTAGGTAACCTTACATTTTTTTTAACCTCTGGCAGTTCACCACTTACCTTTGGACCATTTCAAGCTATTCATTGGACTTGTACTACTTGAATTTCAACTTAAAAAAAGGGAAAAAATGGAGCGTTCTAAAACTTTTGACTGGTAATGTAAATTAGACTGGAATTGCTGCATTCTTCAACATCTACATATAAAACTAAAAATGTTTAAATTCCTTCAGACACGGAGTTCCAGAAGGGTTTACAGCTCATCAAACAAAAGTGTCATCTTTCCTTCCAACTTACTTCCAACTTTGGATGTGAAAATGAACAAAACCAGCCACACAATCTGGTCTACCTCTTGGATGCAATAACTACTGGGTGTCTGGATGTAACTGCAGAAGATGGATGGCTCAGGCTGCAAAGACACGCTTTCCCCAATGTCAGCAATGAAGGACATGAGGTGTGAAGTGGATGAGAACTTGTGCCCTAATGCTGACTAGGACTGTTGTATTTGTTAATCGTTAAATGTATGTAGAGAGTATGTGAATGGTTTTGTTTTTCGTGAATGGAATGTCTTCCGTCCACTTGGAATTGTTCTGTGTAAAGATAGCTACATGAATAAAGCCTTTAGGTATTTTGCAGCATTTCTGATTCATATATTGTAGGTTGGACACACCATGGCATAAACACATTTCTGAATAAAAAAAAGGTGCTTCACAGACAATAGTGATTTTGTGATGCTACCTTTTGTTAATGTTTTAAATCTGTGCGACTATGGATGACTGATGGATAAATGTCGCTGTCAAATAAATATTCAAAGAAACAGACACGACCAAAAAACACACAGAAACTGCTGGGGTTCAGAGGTAACAAACACATTTACAGGTTTATACATTGAGATTCGATTAGAATGGTCAAAGCTGTATACATCTGTCCAGACATGTAACTGTATGAAGTTAAACCTGAGCTGTGGGTCAGTTTTGAGATAAAACTAAACAGAAAAATAAGAAAGAAAACATTTCAAGTGAATTGTGTAGAACATGGCAGGTGTTTTTCAGTGAAACCACAGACACTTTTTAACCCACAGCTTCTTCTCATATGACTATGACACACAAGTTTCTACCTGTCCTAATCCGTCAATTAGAGCTAAACTGATGAAATTCCAGCTCTATGAGGGGGTTCGGTAGGATTACTAACAGATTAACTGCTGTGTGTTTTCTACAACACATCCAGTTCCACATATGGACCTACTGTACTGTACATGTAACCTTTAGATCTGGTCTAAATATTTTTGCAGACGGTTCTATTTGCAGAGATGAATGTAAAAAATTCATCACAATTTTAAGAAATGTGTTATTACAAGTGAAAAAAAAATTTCAAATAAACAACTGAGGCACCTGTTTCAGATGTTGGTAGGCCATTAACTGTTGTTCATCATAATCACACATCATTCATACATGAGTCATTCCAGAACTGGAGGACATTTTACGTCCCACCCATCAAATTTTAAATAATTTTTATAGAAGATACTCAAACATGCAGTTGTTGTGTAAATGTTCTTGTCCTGAGACCAAATCACAAAAACAATTAGGAGAAAAGAATGTTTAAAAATGTTTTTTTTTTAAATACCAAATAAGTCTGGAGTTCCCCCTAAAACCACATTTTTTCTCTTGTCCCACTCCCTGATGACCAAACTGAATCTCTAATAAAACTGTTAAAATGAAATTTAGATCTCCTTTTTTTGGTTTTATTTTTGTTATTGATGTCTCTTGTAATTGTGGGAAAAAAACATTAAGTAGCAAAATATTTTAAATAATTATTAAGTATGGAACATGTGTCCCACAACATGTTAGCATAACCTTTTTAGCTGGAAGAAGAAGAAGAAAACAGTGAATCACATGATACACTGGAATTAATATCATCAGTTTTCCTAAAGAATATAGAGCAAATCTATGTCCGCTCTCCAAGTTTTCATATTTTCATCCCATTGTCAGCCTTAATTGAATGTCTCACTCTACCTCATATTATCAGGATCAGACTAACTCTTTTGACTGTTTTCCAGTCAGTTTGTCCTCTTGGTCAGCAGTAACAGCAGCTAAATATCTAGCTTCAAAAGTTTGGGGTTACCCAGACAATTCCATGTTTTCCATGAAAAACATGCTAACATAACTGCACAAGGCTTTTCTTTAAAAACTAAGGACATTTCTAAGTGACCCCAAGCTTCTGAACGGTAGCGTCCATCCTGTTGAGTAAAGCCTGTTTATTCCTTTGCTGCGTTAAATGGTTTCTAGAAAACCAAATGTGTATGAAAACAGCTGAAAATAGTCTCAGAACAGTGTATGTTTGGTGTTAGCTATGAACTAAAGTCTGTCACAGGCAGGTTCGGAGAGTCAGATGGACTAATATATGCTTTTTTAAAATTTAATTTGTTGAAAACAGAGAAATTTTTCTTCATGCTAAACTTTAAACATGATTTGATATTTGGAGAACAGAACAGTGAAAAAATGGACAGATGATAAGTTTTTTTCTCTTTCATTTATTTGATCATTGTAATAGTTTTAATGATAACAGCTCCAAATATGTGGTAATTACATTAAAAATGCTTGTAGCTTCCGCCCCTAATATACAGGCCCTATTAGTTGTGCTTTCTATAGTTGCTACACCATAAATGTGAGGTTCTGGCTGCCAAAAAGGAATCATAATGAGAGTAATTGCTGAGTGCCTATGGTGCCCACTTTTGCAATAAAAAAAAAATTGTAAGCTCCTCATTAACTGTGAGGGTATTTCAAGAATTACATAAATGTTTTATTTGGTACCGTATACCTTATGTGTGCCTCTTTCTCCTTGATTAAAGAAAACATTCATTCATTAAAAAAAAAGCTGACATCTTTCCCATGCTGTGTTTTGCATGTTAAGTTGGAAAGTGGCCCCACACCACAACATGCACAACCTGAAACCCCTCAGTCTGAATACCAGAGCCTTTCATGTGGCGGTAACCTCAGGCTTCTGACTGGAGTCTACTTGTTAGAGTGCTGTACAGAGGAAAACCAAGCCCGTTTGCATGACTCTCTAATTTATACAACACAAGGTTATACTTTGTGTCAGAGGGGCCATAACTCCAACACTTGCAAACACACAGGTTGAAATTATGCAACTGTCAAACAACAACAAAAAAAAAACTGCAATATTCACAGATATCTTGTCGGATCACTCCATAAAAAATCAGGCAGGGCCTCAAACCTGACTGCCACAGAATCAGCACATTTATTGTCCAGTAGCCTTGGTATGTTTAATGACATCATGCAAATTTTCCATCCTCATACTAATTATATTTTTAGAGTTTTAGGCTATTGAAGTATGTAGGAGTGGATTAACATTTCAAAATGTTTCTTTTTAATTTGTTGATTTTTTTCTGGTATTTTGGCCCTCATAACTTTACATTAAAAGGAGATAGGCGATTAAATTCTGGGGATGAAAAACATAGTCGAGTACTGTCCAGATTCCTGCAGACAGTAACAATGGCTGAGGACGTCACTGGTGCCCACTGCCATCCAAATCCTCGACCACTCCTTGGTGACGTAGCAGGAAGGGAACGTCCTCTTGCCCATTCCCCCTATCCAGCTCCTCCAAGCTCCCAGCAAAACACCTGAACAATTTATTTCCTCCAAGCTAGCACCCAGAACAGTGGTTCTCTTCTTGTTTTCAGACTACGCTGGTCCTAATGTCTTTGATTGATGATCGCACACTGACAGCTGATGCATACTAAAGCAGATTTCCTGCCTGTAATAGCAATATTGGCCATATCAACCACATTCTAATTTTTTTTTTTTTAGAAGAGTTTTGCAGTGATTTATTGAGTCTGTGATGGCTTTTCTCCCTGTGCCTGCATGGGTTCTCGCCAGGTGCTTGCTCCCACAGTTCAAAAACATCCATCATCTATACACCGCTTAATCTTCATTAGGGTCATGTGGTTAGCACGGTTGCCTTGCAGCTAAAAGATCCCCGGATCCTGTCATCTTTCTGCGTGGAGTTTGCATGTTCTCCCTGTACATACGTGGGTTTTCCCCAGGTTCTCTAGCTTCCTCCCACAGTCCAGAAACATGCTGAGGTTAATTGGTAATTCTAAATTGCCTGTAGGTGTGAATGTGAGTGTGATTGTCTCTATATGTGTCTCTATATGTGATAGACTGTTACCTGTCCAGGTGTCCCCTGCCTTCATCCTCAGTCAGCTGGGATAGACTCCAGCCCCCCACAACCCTAATGAGGGTTAAAGTGAATAGATAATGGATGGATGGATTTTCTATACTGTAGACTGTAGAGAACATCCACCTACCATCACAGTAAGTTCTGTCCACACCTGCAGGGTGTACACCTTCTGTACACACACAGAGGGACACAGGGTCAGCAAATAAGTGATACTGCATGTCTACATTTCTTGACTTGGACACTGTTCATTTAAGAATTTACTGTTTCTCATAAAACCATATGATGATACATTTCAGTCTTCATTACATCTCTACATGTCTTATACACCACATGTGGGATTTTTTTTTTTTTTTTTTTTTGAATTATTATTATTCTGCAGCCAGAACTTCTTTCTCTTTGGACTTCTTTATCAGATTTTCTCTTATCATGAGGGCAAAATCAGATTCTTGGAAAAATAAGTTTCGGTTCTGACTGTTTGTCTTTCTGTGTGCGTCTATGTTCCCATGCTTGTTATTGGTTAGCTATTTAGGTGTACAGCATATTTTATGAGATTGTAAACTGTCAGAAATCTTACATAACCAGCATAACCTGTTTGTTTTGCTCCAAAAAATGACTGAAATGTGATGAGCCCAGTTCCACACTGACATTTCTTATGTTCAGTGAATTACATTAGCACTGAGATTTTATCAGACAGACTTATGGACAGATCTAACTTTCACCAAATGTTTGGATCAGTATAAGATTTTAAAATTGCATGATACTCAGAATTTGAATGCCAGTTACATCATATTTCCTGGTCTGCTGCAGTCATGTTTAAATTAGTTTTTCTTTGCTCTTTGTCTGAGAATAAAACAGACTAAAATGTCCTGTCTTAGAAATGAGATGCACGTGTGCACAGGCAAAGATCAGGTTTCCATATTTTGGGGGTTGGAAACTTTGAATAAAAGTTGGTATACATAATTGGAAAGGACAGAAGAGACAAAGGAGGGCAAGACTCTCTTCTTTGTTTGTCTGTGGTGGTGGTGGATGGATGTTTTTGTTCTCACATGGTTCCAGTGGGTGGTCTACTGGATGAACACAGCTTGTAGCTTTGCATCAGTTGTCAGCACTGTCCCCTTAGGGTGACTATAGAGGATTATAGAAGTTGTACAGACACGACATTGTAAATGTTCAAACATGAAACTACAGCCCTTGAGCATATTTCATGTATTCTTTTCATGATACAGTCACATAATCCAGTGTAACTGTGAATGCAATCCTTCGTATCATCCTTTCATGCTACGACATTCCTGTTTCACGAGCAGTAGACTCTGACAGCAGTCAGTCTCCAGTCACTCCCACACAGTCCATCAAGAACAGCAGTTAGGGCAAAACAGACCTGTTCAATTAGGGATGGATGTGATTATTGCAGCATTGATCAAGCAGAACACTATGCAGGCCTGTCTCCTGACAGTAAGATTACACTACAAAGCCTGTTTACTTTACTGCCTAATAACAGGAGGCATATATGACTCCAGAACTCAGTCGTCTCCAAGGAAAGGAAGAAGATGAAGGTGAGGTGATCAATGAAAGCAGTTTTGATCGTCATCAGATTCAGTGCAAACATTCATGGTGCCCAGAAAATACGCCCCATAGATTGATTTTTCCACTAGCACCATAATGACAGGGACGTTGTTGATTTTAGTCCAAACAGTTTAAGAACTGAAACATTTCTTGCCCTGAAATTTGTTGCAAGTATGACACTGAACAAGCAGGTCCACAGGCTGGACACCAGTAGTGAAGACATTTTAATTTATATTGTTTCAGTTTAAAAAACACATTTGTCATCACAGATGATCATATGAGCCTATGTACATGATTGTACATGAATCTCAGAGTGTCTTTATAGCATGTCATTCTGATAACCAGAAGAGCTTGATCTTCTGATCCTGCTTTGGATCCAACTTACCCAGTTTTAGGTGTTTAAGAAATTCAGGTTTTTGAGAGCAGTGCCCCCTTAGAAACTTTCATTATTCGTAGTGAAAAAGCCCCTCTAAGCTTGGAATTGTACTTCTGAAACTTTCATTTATTTCTGATATCATGTTCCCTATTAGGGCCAGCAGTGGTTAGCACCGTTACCTCACAACCATTGGTTCACGTCCCAGCCTGGGTTCTTTCTGCTCACAGGGTTAAAGAATCAGGCTAATTCCTGGGTAGGTTGTATGTGGTGCAGACAAGGAAAAATCTGGGTTGCCAGTGAAATCACAATGTGAGGGATAACCTCCATAAACAGTATCAATTTTTGATCGTTTGGTCAAAAACACAAACAATTTGTGCTTTTGACCAAGCTATTTGTGCAATACTTCTCTCACTGAAATTTGAAATGCTCTTTTAAGATGCATTTTTACTCTACTGTTCAATAGTTTGGGGTCAACCAGACAATTTCATGTTTTCCATGAAAACTCCCACTTTTATCCATGTGCTAACATAACTGCACAAGGGTTTTCTAATGGTTAATTAGCCTTTCAACACCATTAGCTAACACAATGTAGCATTAGAACACAGGAGTGATGGTTGCTGGAAATGTTCCTCTGTACCCCTATGGAGATATTCCATTAAAAATCAGCCGTTTCCAGCTAGAATAGTAATTTACCACATTAACAATGTCTACACTGGATTTATCATTCTTTAAATGTGAACTTATTTTTTTTAAAAATGCTTTTCTTTCAAAAGTAAGAACATTTCTAAGTGACCTCAAAGTTCTGAATAGGAGTGTATGTGACATTGCTGTTTCATCATTCTGTTACATTGACAGCATTCTGTCATTCAGATATAAGTCACTTTAATGTCAGACGTATCAGGACATTGTATTATTAGGTCTATATGATTCAATCTCTGGGAAACCAGAGGGGACATTTGAACTGACCATCTCTTTCAAATGCAGCTTGGAATTTGCCGTTTCTGCCTCCTGGAGTGTGAGTTACAGTTGGCAGGGCTTTGAAGAAGCTTTGATTTAGTCTTAAGCCTGTGGCACCAAGCTAAGTTAAATACTAAGATATCATTTATCAGAGTTAAAGGCAGTTAAACACAGATACTGACTCAGTAACAGGTAATGACTATCTGTCAAAGTACAGACAGTAACAGCAGTCTGGCATTCACAGCTATCATCACCATGAGGACTAACAGTGAAAATTGGAAGCTCCCTCGAGGCTACTGTTTAAAGCCGCAGGGTAAAATAATTTGTCTGGTACGGATCCAAACAAGCTGCTGTTACATGCAAATCAGACATTCCACTTGTATGTGTATGTGTATGAATTCTGAGGAATCTTTATAATGTGTGTTTGCATGAACAGAACCCATGTTCTGGTTATAGGAACAACAGTAAGGTCTCATCCTGATTTAAAGCACTACAACTGAAAGTGGAATAAGTCATCTTTTGCGTCATTAATGGTAAAATAGTAAAACCGCATTACCAAGCACCAGAAAAATACAAAACGTTTGCATTTCACAACGATGATGAGGGTGTGATGTTCAGGAGAAACCGAACAGTGTTGTGTTATACAGTAAGAGCTTAGTGGTAGCAGTGGATACTCCAACTCCACGTTTCTCCTCTGACAGAAAAACAACACTGGGCAATCAGTTATCCTGTCAACACTGGGTTGTTGTGAATCAAGGTTCATGTTTCACCATCATGCTTAAATTACTGAGCAACATTTAGCGTTGTGTGAATACATCTCTTCCTTTCATTGGCCGCACTGTAAATTATGCGGAAACACACGATAATCTTCACATCTAGAAGGCATCAGTACGTGCTTCTGCTTCAGTTAGATCAGATTAAGTTTAACTTTAATGTCATTTCACCTGGTACAAGTCCTCAGATAACAAAATACAGATGTAGCTATGGTTTGAAGATATTTCATGATTTTATATGCAAACCATATTATTTTAGAAAATTGAAAGTAAATATGTGTTTGACTATCAAAATGCTGACCGCGTGTTAATGCATCGGGAAAATTAATATAGCATTTAGAAATGGCAGTTCTGCATAATAAGTACTATTATTTTGGAGTTACTTCCTCTGAGGTATCATTCTCAGTGTGGGATTTTTACTTGTAATGGTGCACAGATATAATATTTTTACTTATGTGAAGGATTTGAAGCCTTTTTCCACCCATGTGCATTTTTAATTTGTTATCTAGTTTTTATCTAGATCTAAATGAGAATTTGTAAATATAAAATGCTTGTCTAACCTGAGTCATTAATGTGCACTTGCAGGTATTTAACTGTTCAGTGTAGTACAGTACACAACAGAAGTGAGTTCACTCCTGTGTAATATCACTTAAATCCATCCACTGTCTATTCACCTTAATCCTCGTTCGGGTCGTGGGGGCTGGAGTCTATCCCGAACCACTGTGCAGCCCCATCATTTCAACGCCAAATGATTTGAAATTGAACAAGAGGCAGCTTTTTCCCAGCCACCATCAGAGAAGTGGCGTTGGACGTCAGAGAGGGGAGGTACTATAACACGGCATAACATCAAAATATCACGACATCACACACATTATAATGGACAAATGTGCAGTATCCTCACAATGTGCAATAAGTACCTTTGCAAATAAGTATTTTATTGATTGTTGTGTTTATTGTGTATCTATTTATGCTAATATTTGTACTGATAATGTGCTTTAGTGTGATTTGTTTCAGGGTTCTTGTTTTATGTTTTTTTTATTTTTCTTTATTTTTAATTGTTGCTAAATTTCTTTTTGACTCGGATTCACGTACAAGAATTCCAATGTACCTGTACTGTGATGTACCTGTGCAAATGGCAATAAACACTATTCTAGTCTATTTGCTCTCATGTAACACTAGAAAAGCACTCAGAGAGCGCAGTACTCCACCAAGGCTGCTCATTCCCCCATACGGCACTGTCAGAAATGCAGCATTTGTTTATTAGTTATTGATGATCAAAAATCACGGCAACATAGAATATGTCTATTTAATATAGATGTGCCTACAAAAAAAATTACCTTGCGTTGAGCACAATCGTATGTTATGCATGTGTATGTTATGTTATGTACGTGATCTAAATATGTAGCAGGCGGCAGAAATTGATGGGACTCAGAAACACCCGCATAATTTAATCAGTTGTTTGTTCCTTGTATCATTTTCACAGCAGTGGATTTGTAGTAGGATCACAGTCATGTGATCGTCAGCAGGCAGCTGATGTAGCGTTCACTTGTTGTCATGGTTACAGTGACGCCATGCAGCTATTTTGCAACGATACAGAAATCTTTAACAAATCTGTGGATCCAGACTATAAGCCGCATCACTGCCAAAATCTAATCACTTGGTCCTTGTGTCATTTCTGACCTTCCCTGAAAATTTCATCCAAATCTGTTAGACTGATTTGAGCAATGTTGCTAACAGACAGACAGACAAACCAATGCCGATTGTCACATAACTCCACCACGTTCCTTGGTGGAGTAAAAATTAGAAGCAGTTTAGATCTTAAAAGTACAGGCCCCTCAGTAGGAACTCAATGCAACAAAGGTTTCAACACCTTTCTTAACAGAGATTCCGTTTTGTGAAACACTCTTACTGAATGTCACCTGTTTTTTTGACTTAGTCCTTCCTGTCATGCAAGATGTTATGAAAGATTTAGGTGGCTGAGGTTTTTGATCCACTGCTAGCATTAGTCTACAACACTTTAAGCCTTGCTTTTAAAGAGCAAACTTCCTTGTTAGTTGTCAAAGTAAGACAAAAAACTAAATCACAAGAACAAGACGGCTTTATTTGTGTGAAATAAAAACACGTTCATTTTGTGAATATTCAGAGTGAGAGTGAAGAGTAGAGCTGCTCATCGTGTCACTATGATTAGGACAGCATTTGCTGGATTTGTGGTAAGTGTAAGCATCCATTAAGGGTGGAGCAGTAAAATGTTTTACAGTGAACTAATGAGATCCACATGCTTTTGAAGTCTTCTGTTTGTCTGTGTTTAATTCAAACCTCGGCTTGTTTAAACCGCATGCAACTGTAGACTGTTGGTGGCAGGAAGGAATCTGCACTGCAGGAGTTTACTACAACTGTTTTGATGGCACATCAACAGGGCTTGATTAATGCTCTGTTTGCATGTTGTCTTTGGGAAAAGCTACATTTGCATGCTTCATAACTGCATTAATAATTCATTATACTAGACACCCACCCAAGTTCTAAACTGAACTCTGCACCAGGTTATTATCTGTCACATAAACAAAGCTTCAATAAATGCCAAGGAACCAGACAGACAACTATTCTCCTTTCCAGATTACCTTCCGCTAGAGACACTTTTTTTTTTTACCTGTAACCTTGATATGTCTTGATAAGATAGCAAGAAAAAGACAGAAAAAAAACAAAATAACAAAAACATTTGGTGACGAGGGCTGGGTGTCTGTCTCCTCCTACATGTAGAGGTGAGGAGGGAGAGTCCAGCATCTGTCCATAAATACCAGCTTCTAGACAGCAAGAGGAACTGCCTCTTCCTAGGAAACACCCTGAAGCAGGTGAGTGCTCGAGATTATTACAGTTAGAGGAAGGTATTTGTGCTTTCTGCTGCAGGAAAAGTTGTTCATCAGCACATCTGACCATAGGAATGATGCTTTTTCAGAGTTTTTATGATTAATTATTTATTTCCCTCCATTCTATTTAACTCTGTTCTGTTTTCCTTCCAGGCTTCATCACCGTAGAAACAATGGCAGGTAAGTGCATTGCTTTCTCCAGGAATTATTTTCCACAGCCACACATTCCCGTTACTGGCATTTGCACCATTACGGGATGTGATGCAAGGATCTTTACTGCAGACTGAGTGAACAAAAACAAAATGCTGCCCCTCATGTTTGGAGACTGTGATTTGTGTACTGACTGATGCTTTTATACTTTGTGGTTTATCAGATTGTTAACTGATGTGCCTCACTGAAATCTGTGTAGTTTTTCTAATGAATATGTTCAGTTGTGTCAGTGGTTCCAGGGGTTTGCCAGTTTATTAAGTCCACCAGTCCATCCACTGTCACTGCTAGAGTCCAGATGAAGCCCTGCAGTGCTTACTTGTGTAATTTTACTAACTTCTGCAGTCTTGAGCCGCTGGCCAGCAGGCAGATGGGTCCCCCAAGGTTTCTTCCCTGTTAAAAAGAAGTTTTTTTCTTTCTACACCTTAGGTCTGCTCTGGGGGTTCAGGCATTTGGGTTCTGTAAAGCGTCTTGAGACAATTTGACGCGTAATTGGCGCTACATAAATAAAATTGAATTGAATTGTTACAAAGCAATGCTCCTGCAGTGAATTTAATTTTTAATTTTTTAAGACCTATTAACTCATCAATTCAGAATGTTTGTTTTGCAGATGCAAGCTTTCGTCAGGAGTTCCTGGACACCCACAACAAACTCAGGGCGATGCACACTGCGCCGCCGCTGACCTATAACAGCGAGTTAAATGCAGCAGCTCAGAAATGGGCCGATCATATGCTGGCAAAGAGAAGTCTGGGGCACAGTGACACTCAGGATGGAGAGAACGTCTTCTACATGTCCAGCTCTCAAGGCATTAATGCAACAGGTGGGATAACCTGTTAACCTTATGATCATTTAAAGTGAAACTGTAAGCTTTTGAACAAACAACACCAGAGCTCTCACCATACTGATAAATTATTCTTATTTATTTCAGCAGCTTTGCTGCTGAAACCTTTTCTTGAAATTCTGTCAAAGCTATCAATCTCACAGTCCAACAACCAATTCTTCTTTTCTCTCATGTTTCAGGGAAAGAAGCTGTAGATTCGTGGTACAGTGAGATCAAGGATTATGACTGGAGCAAGCCTGGATTCCAAAGCAATACTGGTAAGGCTTAACCACAGGGACTGCACACATAGAGACACACTTAGAAGGAAGAAGAAGATCAAGCCATGAGATTCAAAAGCAAACAAGTTAACGTACGTCATATTGTTGTGTAATGTTTTGCATTGGGTGGGAGAGATACAGATTTTTGCAAATTTATGTCTGAATTTCTATGAATTTAGTTTGGTTTTTGAAGACCGTTGCCTTGCTGCGCTGCTGTTTCTTCCCTGCAGGTCATTTTACTCAAGTGGTGTGGAAATCCAGCACTGAACTGGGCGTGGGCATGGCCACTGATGGGAACCTGTTGTTTGTGGTTGGACAGTACCGACCAGCTGGCAACATCAGCAACGAGGGCTACTTCCAGAAAAATGTCGACCCCAAAATTTCAGGTATGGACTTTTATTTTCATTTTTTATTGCCAG
Organism: Amphiprion ocellaris; assembly: GCF_022539595.1. NCBI lineage: Eukaryota > Metazoa > Chordata > Actinopteri > Pomacentridae > Amphiprion > Amphiprion ocellaris. Next base: position 8,170,186 of record NC_072771.1, on the reverse strand, counting down.
AAATCTGAAAGACTGCAACATGTTTGTGTCTGTTTAGATTTTGAGAGTTTCATCACTCAGTAGGGTCAATATATAATTAACCAAAAGCCACATGGCATTTTTACAGAAAGATTCTTCTAAATATTCTATATACAATTCAGTTTTGAAAATGAAAGTTATTCATAAAGATATTATAGTAAACTTCTTGACATGCGGTAAATCCACACTTGACTCACACACTACTTTATATTAAATAACTCAGAAAGCCTTGGAGTCTGGCCAGTCTTTTCTTCAGGAGGAAATGACATCATGTGGAGCAGGTCATGTGATCTGGAATTAACACACTTCCTTGAGAGGTGTTTTTGTAACAGGGAACTTAGTTGAAAGTGATTTTTCGGACAGATACAATTTGCTATTTTCCATTTAAAAAATTGATATATTGCCAAAAAAGAAATATCTGTCATGATTATCTCAACTTAATAAAAAGAACACAATCAAAACTCATTTTATTATTGTTTAGCTAATTAGAAGGTGGTTGTTTACATTCGGATGGTTATTTAGTTGACATTTTAGTGATATCCAGTTATTTTTTATTAATAAGGGATTGTTTTCATAATAAATAATTATGGAATTTGTAAAGACATGATCATAATGGACATAGAAAACATTCATTTTTTAACTTTTAATAAAAATGTGTGCAAGACATATCCCATGAGCTTCAAAAGTCCCTCAATTATGTATTGACCCAGTAATTGAAAAAGACAGTCAATAAATCAGTCAAACTGAGCTCACCAATATAAATATCCACAAGCTGAACAAGGAACTGTCTGATTGTTGGAAATGATTCCTAAACATCCATATTGTATATTAACTTGCTTAAATTTGTTCATTTTGACAAGATGCATCTGTAAATACAATTTATATCAATGACAGCTATACAACATACATTACTGTTCAGAAGTTTGGGGCCACCCAGACAATATCAAGTTTTCCATGAAAACTCACACTTTTATCCATGTGCTAACATAACTGCACAAGAGTTTTCTAATCATCAATGAGCCTTTCAACACCATTAGCTAACACAATGTAGCATTAGAACACAGGAGTGATGGTTGCTGGAAATGTTCCTCTGTACCTCTATGGAGATATTCCATTAAAAATCAGCTGTTTCCAGCTAGAATAGTCATTTACCACATTAACAATGTCTACACTGGATTTGTCATTCATTTAATGTTATCTTCGTTGAAATAAAAAGCTTTTCTTTCAAAAATGAGGACATTTCTAAGTGACCCCAAACTTTTGAACAGTAGTGTATGTATCACAGAAGAGTCAGAGTACTTTTATTTTTGTTCCATTAAAGGGAGAGTCAGTGATATTAATCCAGGAAATATCACCTCACTGTGTGTTGATACTCCGTGAAGTGGCTCAGACCAATCTACACAATGCTTTTCTAGTGTGACTTGTTCACAAATACTCCTACTGCTTTAGTAATAACCTGACTGCAGTGATTTTACAAGTGACCTAGAATATCTACACTATCTAACTTTTCACTGAATACATTGTCAGACTACCTGAGCTCTTATGAAACAAAGATGAAACCAGCTGCCTTTTAAATCACACTCACTGCTAGTTTTAAATGTGAGAAAAAGGGTTTTAAGGTCAACAAAACCTTCCACATGATAACTAACCACTTTGTGTTGGGTCCAGTCTTTTTGTACAGCTATCTGTATCTTCTGGTGTGCATGCAGGGATTGCTGTGGGAAAACCTGTGTAGACTTTTTAAATAGTCCACAGCAGCAAGTTTAGTGTCTCCTGGTCGCTGTAGGAAAGCAGACTGGTGCAGGTTCAGCTGCTGAGGACAGGCCTGTCTCTGCATTTCAGTCAGCTAGCTGGATTTTTTTTCATTCTTGTCTGGGAGCTGAGCGACCTGCTGCAGATGACCGGGACCTGCCTGCAAACTCCACATTCTTGTCTGGTTCAGGTTCGAAGATGTTCACTTTTTCTTGCAGCAGCACCTCGCTCCTCACGCTTAAGCTTCATCAGATTAACGCTTGCATGCCTCACTGGTATTTACTGTCACTTTCCAGAGTAAAAGCTGTGCATTTTACAGCTGGCGGAGACACGGCTGCAGCAGACAACACCTCCAGTAAGGAGACAGAAGTGCCCCCAAAGAAAAAGACCACCTGCACACTTCTGTAGAGGAAGTGGACATTCCCACAGCCGTCGCACACACTTTGCTTACATATTCCAAGATGTAAACATGCAAAAAGAAAAGTCAAATAAAGCACTGTGTTTCATACGATTGTCTGGTGTAAAAAACGTTGTAAGTGGAATTTGTCTGTCAGAAATCCCACGTATAGCATCAACTCTTCACTCATTTTAGCTTCTACATTCATATGAAGCAGACAGTTCAGGTATAACGGTTCATTTGATGCCTACGATGCTATTTTAGACACACTCTCAAACAGAATGTGAGCTTTACGTCAGGTGTCTTTCACTTCCAAATGGTCAGAAATGTAACCCTCTGAATCCCAGACAGTTTCAAAGCAGTTTGTCACTCCTGCCATATTTTTGCTCACTGTTGGCATATTATCCACTGCAATATCAGATAAAGTCTTGCACCTCTATGGAAACAACTGGGGGTTGCTACAAGGGGAGAGAACTCATAATGTCTGTTGTGCAATATGACACAGTTTTAAAGCCTTAAAGCATAAAATAAATAAATACATTTTTTCTTTAAAGTTGTGCTTCTTGGATTATTTATTACACAAAAACTGGCTATATATATATATATATATATATATATATATATATATATATATATATATATATATATATATATATATATATATATATATATATATATATATATATATAAAGTGATTTTTACAGAAAACTCATGCTTAGATTTGGGATCCTAAGCATAGGTTTGAATAATTTTTCCAACTGGTTTGAATGGCCAGATCACATGCCTTTCAAACTTGTGGTACAGTTTTATGGTTCAATGTGTCAAAAAAGCACAATGTAGGTCAGTCTGTGTTTCTTTTTGTCTTTTACTCTCAACAAACATGAAATAAATCAAGTGAAATCACCTGAGAGGTGTTAAATCAACACTTCGTTGTGAGTTGGAGTAATAAATGTATCCATACTCCTCAGTTTGATTCCGTACAGATCACAGTCTGCCTCACTGACCAGCTTTGGGTGACTTTGGTTTGTACACATTTCACTGCAGCCACATTATTGTTGCACCCTTCAGTTTAAAAACAACTCTATAAAATGGCCACAAGGTGACAGTCTAACACAGCAGACCAGGCTCATCTGCTCTACATGTTTAGAAGCAGGAGTAGCACAAACCAGACACTTTCTATGGGTGTGGCCAGACTTAGAGTGTTAGTCACATTGGGTTGGCACTACATCTTGCTGTTTTTCTTTTTTCACAAATCAATGTACGCCACATATGAGTCATTTTGTTTTTGTCACTAATTCCTTTAATTTGCAAATGCAGGAAAGACCGCCTCGAGAACTCAAATACAGTGTCACAAGCTTATAATGCAACCAATTTAAATGAGATCGATGAAGGACATGGAAGACGCTTATTTTAAAAGTGTCGTTGTTCATCTTAGGACAGTTAGACATCACACTGTGTCCATCACACTGTGTCCATCCAGCCTTTACTTTCTTCTCTTGGCAGCAGGTTCTGAGTCAGTCTTGTAGTGTTCAACAGTTTGTGCTACTTTTTTAAAGAACTGTTCAAAGTAGGTTTTATCCCTACTGTCTTAAAGAGTCTCTACAAGAGCTTCAACTAAATCCACAACTAAACCTAAACTACACACACTTTAACACATAAAAACATGTTCAAACACATTCTTTATTTACGTATAAAACAGATGCATAGCACACACTTTTCAAAGATACTAATACTACAAAATAAGGGTAATCATATTCTGGTTGGTGAGAATTACTTGGCTGAATGAGGGGTGGTTGTGCGGCTAAAATGTGTCTTGATGGGAACAGCAGCTGCAGAGAAATGGATCTGGAAAAAGGTTCTGCCAGAAAATGTGTAGTTACTGGATGTAACTCCAATTCTGTGAGTACATGTGTATCCCTCTGACAGGCTAAGAGGTCACTCAACATGTAAATGCACAATCATACCACCTCAACCTTAGATATGTGGAGGTGAAATATAAAACAGCTGATCCCCCAGCAGCCCCATCTCTGACTGGCATCGAGTGCCCCCTTGTGGCCACACATTCTCACAAAAAGACACTTCCAGATAAGGCTTTATGTTTTTGGCCTGGTTGCTACGTCCGTCTTTCTTTTACAGTCTATGGCTCCACCTCATCAGACACACAGGAAACCTGATTGTTTCACGCTTCCTCTGCGGTTGACTCTTCACTTCAAATATTTGTTCCTGAATAAAGCACCGAATGAGAATGAATCAAGTCCAGCAGGCATTATCCCCTCCTGTGTATTTATCAGCACCTGTTCAGGATTGTACATTGTATGATTCAGCCAGTCCTAATAGTACGGAGTACCCTTTCATTTAAGCAATGCTGTTTGTTTCATGTTTTCTACATTCTTTTTCATCTTTTGATGGGTACTCTTTGAAATAGTAGGTGTGCTCATTTCTACTGCAATGGCTTAATGGTGCCAGCCTCATGAGAATTACCACCAGCGGCTGATATGTTCATACAGGATAGAAATGACATGGATGTGCATTATCTTCTGAAGATTTTCTCAAAATTCTGATCACACTTGTGCTACATTTCGATGCAAACCTAGTTACTGATAGAACTGAAGAGACACACAACAGGAAGAAGAAACTGGCAATACATTGATAATTTTTGCTTAAACTTTATCACAGTAGTTAAATGATTACAGCATCCTCTATAAGACACAAAAATTCTAATGATAGTTCAAAATAATATCAAACAATGACGTGTTGAAATTTTTTTAAAATCCACAATAGATGATCAAAGACGTGCTTGAGTCATTTTTATTTTGTGCATAAGTACATGTAAAGTCAACAGTCAATCTAAATTACATACACTGCTGTTCAAAAGTTTGGGGTCATCCAGACAATTCCATGTTTTCCATGAAAACTCACACTTTTATTCATGTGCTAATATAACTGCACAAGGGTTTCTAATCATCAATTAGCCTTTCAACATCTTTAGCTAACACAATGTAGCATTAGAACACAGGAGTGATGGTTGCTGGAAATGTTCCTCTGTACCTCTATGGAGATATTCCATTAAAAATCAGCCATTTCCAGCTAGAATAGTCATTTACTACATTAACAATGTCTACACTGGATTTATCATTCATTTAATATTATCTTCACTTAATAAAAATGCTTTTCTTTCAAAAATAAGGACATTTCTAAGTGACCCCAAACCTCTGAATGTTAGTGTAAATATACGTTGGGTGACAAGAAGACAGCCATGTTAACGTAGAGAAATACAGTGAGAGAGCCATCACTGATTGATTCTGAATCCAGCTGCCCAATACAGCCAGAAGGAGAAAACACAGTATGATTCTACCAACAACTGCCAAGGATGAGGCAAACAATTGTGGTCACAGTGGTTTAATAATTATTTCCAAAGCTGCATTATGAAAAGGGGCTGCACAGCGGAACAGTGGTTAGGACTGTCGCCTCACAGCTCAAAGATCCTGGGCCTGGGATCTTTCTAAGTGGAGTCTGCATGTTCTCCCTGCGCCAGGTGCTCCGACTTCCTCCCACAGTCCACAAACATGCTGAGGTTAATTGGTGATTCTAAATTGTCTGTAGGTGTGAATGTGAGCATGATTGTTTGTCTCTATATGTAGCTCTGTGATAGACTGGATGGATGGATTATGTATGAGACACCTTGATCACCAAATTAAGGAAAGCTCAGTTCCTGATCATGAAGGTTTGAACCAAACTGCATGAAAATCCAGGTGATATTTGATGCTGTATGCAGACATTTTATAAGTGAAACTAAAAATGTCACATGGCTGTTTTGAGGACATTGCAAAAGCCAACTTCATCATCTAGGAATTTAGTCTGTACAGAATTTATGACAATACATTTTTGTTGAGATGTTTCAGTTTTGGACCAAAGTGGGAGACCAATGGACACAGTAATGATGCCCCCACCCCACCCCACCCCACCCCAGGGCTATTATATTAGATATTAGATACCTTAAGGTGGCTAAAATATTTCTCAACAGAAACCTGCTCTTGAGATAAGGATTGCTGACATGATATTCAAGTTAAGGTCCACAGAAGTGAGGTTCCTGAATCTGACAGTCGCTGTATTGAGACAGACTCACACTCTATGAGTACGTTTCCTGTCTCTGAACGCTCTTGTCTCAATAAAACCACATTTCCCATACTCCCTCTTGCTTCCAGGCCCCTCCTCTTTACTGGAGTCTTAACACTCTGATGTCAATTTTCTCTGCAATGCAGTCCTTTTAGAGGCAGTCAGTGTTTTTGCTGATAGAAATAAGATGATTAATAGATAACATCATGCCACAGGCAGCCAATAAAAGCTTTTCATAAAAACAATATTTAACAGCAGTAGATGGTACAGAAGAAATTAGAAAAGACCCTCCCCCCAGTGCAGCCAGCTGGGCCTGCAGCAACGCCCAAACATTATGATCCTGATGTATTTTTGTAACATGATATCCTGTGCTAGCGGGTGGGCGGATGCACAGTGGACTTCCCCTGAACCATGCTGACCATTACGCTGTGGGGCTGCGGCTGTGCATAGCCTGCCGATGACTGTTGGCCTGCATTAGCATTAGACAGACTTCCTGACTCAACTCCCTGGAGAGCAGCCCAACAGACAAAGCACTCTTAAAGACAACTTACACAGGGACAGGAATCAATGGAGGGATGCATCACTCCCTCTAGTATTCCATTTAATAGAACATGATCTTTCTGTTCTGTCAACTGAGTTGAAGAAAGTATACTTTATTTTTCGATTTTATACTGTCTTTATCTATAGCTTTAGCCACCGAATCAGCAGGGTCCGTACCATTTCAGCTTTTCTCATTTGATCTCTAATTGCTGCAAATGCTGTGATGTGTTTTCACTGAAACTATATAATTCTGTGATATATTTGTAAGTTTTTTGAAAAATAGATATCAAAAAGTAAGATTTAATTCTTAATTCAATTATGACCTAACAGAGCAGTGATGTTTATAAGCGTGTTTGTGTTATACCTAAATCTAAATACAGTGTCAACAAGAAAAGCACTTAGAGAGCGCAGTACTCTGCCAAGGCTGCTCAGTCGTTGTAGTAACTGAATCTGTCTTGTTTTAGTTCACCAACGACTAGTTTAGATGTTTGATGAAAGTTTTGCAATGCGACGGACCTCCGCACAGCGCATTAAATTTGCATAAAGTACAAGTCAAGTCTATTTTATGTAAATAAGCTTCTGCCGGCTCCGGGGAGACGCACCAGGTCGCAGCTCGAAACGCACCGCAACCGGACCAGCATGCAACGCGGTGCGTTTCAGACAATGAAAGGGATGCAGGAAATTGCTGGATCTAGTGGACACGTATCTTAAGTACCGATTAGTCGGCAGCACTGGATTTGTAGTCGGATCGAAATCATGTGATCGTCAGCAGGCAGCTGACGTAGTGTTCACTTGTTGTCATGGTTACAGTGACGTCGTGCCGCTATCACGCAATAATACAGAAATCTTTAATAAATCTGTGGATCCAGACTATAAGCCGCATCACTGCCAAAATCTGATCACTTGGTCCTTGTATCATTTCTGACCTTCCATGAAAATTTCATCCAGATCCGTGAGACTGTTTTTGAGTAATGTTGCCAACAGACAGACGGACAGACAGACAGACAGACAAACAGACAGACAAACGGACTGACAGATGTACGCCGATCGTCTCATAACTCTGCCGTTCCTTGGTGGAGTAATTATCTGTCATCAGTGACCTGAATTCAAAAGATCTGTACCGAACTTCAATCATACATGGCTGTAAAAGGTCTATTCATTTGACTTCTTTCCCAGCTCAGCCTTTGTATTTTCCAAGGTCTGTGACAAAGCCAGTCCAGGGTGTAACCTGCAGTCAAACAAATGCAGTTTGTCCTGACACACTTTAATGGGGTCTAATGTGTGTGTGTGGTCTGAAAGGACTGTGGCTTCCAGCAGAGTAAGAATGGGTGAGCGCTGCTGCATTGGGGAGTCGGTAATCGGATATGAGAGTGAATCAGTGGATCTCTCGGCAGACATACTGTACATGAGCCCAGCTGTTCCTGTCTTCACACCTGTCCACCCTGATGGTCCACTTCCCACAACATCTATACAACATAGCATTCCCCCTGTTGCTGCATTATTGTCCTTGAAATGCAGTTAGGTGTTTGTTCTTTACAATCTGCAGTGAGAATGTTGGGGTCAGTTTATTACAAGTACAGTAATAGAAGCTAAGGCACAGGCTCTATGTTAACTGTACAGCTGTTGTATTCTCTTCTGATCCGTGTTTGACTTCTGACCTGTTTTTACTGCACAGAAGGTCTTCTTTTTACGCTTCATACCAGCTCATGTTTTAGACCAATGGTTCCTAAACTCAAGGGACAGTAACCCGTGCAGCAGGGGAAAACACACAACTAGACCGGATAATGTAGAGCACAACTAAACTGGTTCTTATTCATCTGAGAATAGAAACCAGCTAGATTTAGTCATAAAGGCAAACACCAAACGAAGAGCAAAACAGACCAACCAGTTATTATTATCAATCATTGCTATTTTTCCCTCTTCCAAAATAAAGGTGCATGGCAGAAACACTGGTTTACAATCTACATAATAGGAGCAGGCTACATGTTATTGCTATTACTTACATAATATTGTACATTATTCATTTTGAACGATAAAATCCATTCATTTATATTTGTATGCATTTGCTACCATTTGCACTTTCTAATTACTCACTGGATCGCATTAGTTGTACTTGTTTTCAGTGACAATGAAGTTCACTTGATTTGAATCTGACCCAAGTGTTTTGTTTCCTATTTATTTGCTTTTACATTCAAAACAGTACGCACCCATTAAAATCCAGCATTAGTGTAAAATATGATGTAAATAAAGGATCCAGCAAATGTATTCATTGTGACATCTAATTTATGATCACGGTCTCCTTCACACAACTAGTTTTAACATTTATATAGTTTTAACTCTTTGAAATCTGCTCTAACTACTTAACATTTATATTTGTTTGTTTTACAATGTTTATTTTACCTACATGGGTTGATGTGTGATACTAACACTGGGCACAAAACTATTTAGCTTGTTCATTTGGATTTAGATTTATTAAAAGATTTATTACTCTGCCAAGAAACGTGGTGGAGTTGCGTGATGATCAGCGCTGGTTTGTAGGTCTGTCAGTCTGTCTGTTAGCAACATAACTCAAAAATGGACTAATGGATTTGGATGAAATTTCCAGGGAAGGTCAGAAATGTGACAAGGACCAATTGATGAGATTTTGACACCTATAGTCTGGATCCACAAATTTGTTAAAGATTTCTGTATCAGTGCGAGATTGCAGCATGCAACACCCTGGACTGGCTTTGTCAAAGACCCTGGAAAATGGAAAGGCTAAGCTGGGAAAGAAGCCAAATGAATAGACCTTTACAGCGATGTATGATTGAAGTTCAATACAGATCTTTTGAATTCAGGTCACTGATGACAGATAATTACTCCACCAAGCAACGGCGAAGTTATGGGATGACTGGCATATGTCTGTCTGTCTGTTAGCAACATTACTCCAAAACATTCTAACGGGGCACCCAGATAGCTCAACTGGTTGCTAAAACTCCTCTGTCCCAGTGGTTCATGGACTCAGGACCTCTGGAGATGTCCTGTGGCACCAGGATGGTGGCAGTGGATTCTGTAGGTCCTGTGGGCTGCAGGGTGGAACCTACCTAGATCAGGCTGATCCTGGACCATCCCACAAATACTCAATAAGATTTGAATCTGGATAGTGTGGAACCCAGGTGAACTCCTTAGCTCTGTCGTGTTCCACAGACCACTTGTGAGCAGTTTTTGCGGTGTGTTGGGGTTCATTGTCCTGCTGAGGCTGATCGGTGTATACCAACATTTTCATTAGGATCCCAGTATCCGGTCTGTCTGTTAATGATGACTCTTCCATGCACGCAAGCTTGTCATGAAGTTTCACAGGGCTCCGTATGGGACTTAACTTTTACTGAGTGTAATGTTTTCATTTGGATGCAACAGCAATAGAAAGTGTTTTTTAAGCACTTAGTAATACATTTCATTTACTGTCACTTCCCATACACATCGGTACGTTCTTAACACATTATGAAACTTGGCTATATAATAAATTGCATGTTCTGACTACTCACTGAAATGCTGCAGGGAGGGGGATTGCACATACATGTCACTGGACAGGATGAATATTTTAAAGACTGTGCTTTTTAATGAGTCAGTATGGAAAGTTCATGCTCTGACAGCAAAAGTGGTGTTTCCGGAATTGATGTAATGCATAATGCTGACTATTTGATCATGCTGTACCTCAGTGTTTCACCCTGTGAATGTGACCCACCTGCTACCACATTCACTTGTGGTAGCGGGTGGCTCAGTGTGACTGATCTGCATGCAGGGACTCATGCGGTTTAAAGGGTAAAAGCGTAACCAAAGCTGTTCTCTAAAGCTACAGTTTACTGATGTTTGGTAGATGCCTTGGTAGATGAGAGAGTTTATCTAACTCGGCAGGCCATCCAGAAACAGACACACCTGCTGAATGTCAGGCACATCGCTGCAATCAATTAAAAATATTGAGCCACAATTTAATTTGGACAGATTTTTGGATGTCTGTGTGACCACAATGATCCCACTCCGGTGCCCTGGCTGGGACAATTACTTTTCACCTTGTGCAAGATTTCTTTAGGCAAAAATATTAGGATATACAGCAAAAATGTCCTTTGCTCCACAAATGTCACACAGTTATTCCTTTATTTGGCCTTAAATACCTGAGAAACTCACTATCTAACCATATAGTTACTCTGGAGGGCATTGCCTTGACCACCACTGAGGAAGCTTCATCTGCACAATAAACTGAGTTATGCTAAAATACTAGTCCATTGATTTGTTATTTCTAAGCTGGCACATTGCAATTCCTTATTATCAAGATGTCCCAATAACTCTTGGAAAAACCTCCAGTTGATCCAAAAGCGAGAGATAACATTATCATTACCATCACTGAGACGATATGTGTTCATCTGAGCAGTGTCCTTTTCATAATATTGATCTGGCTGCTGGAGGCTGAGTGCCGCTCCTGCTGCTGCAGTGTTCTGAAAGATGCTGAGTCATGGTTCAGCAGGGCTTCATACTGCATGCTGCTGTACTGCAAGCATACTGTAGGAAGTGTTTTATCATGAGGCGCTGTACTCATAAAAAGCTTCAAATGACAAAAATCTCCTCCCAGTATGCTGAAAAGACTTTTCGTGCTTTAAGCTCCACCTGACCTGACTAGAGTTGTCACCACAACCCACTCAATGCACACACTTCATCCCTCTAAAGAAATCCATGAATAATTGATCAGTTACAGCACAAAGGCAACAGACCGTAAAGAAGAAAACCTGACTGAGATCAAACAGAATATCTACCCAGTACTGAGGCTAACCAGCACACACTGTCTAGAATTTGCTACACATATTGCACCATGTAGTAAAGTTGTCTTGTCAAACTGATGGGGGCTTTAACTGGGTATTTACAAACTCTGTCACATTAAAGAACATTATATATGATAGAGTATGTAGTGTATGATGTGTATTTGTACAGGGTAATACAAAAGTCATCTTATTGTACATTTATGGATTGAGTTTTTTGCCTTAATTTTTAGTCTTAACAGCACAGAGATACTAAAATTGGCCCAGAGAGTCTTCAGCCTAGCAGGCTTTGTTGTTGCTAACATCAGCATGCCAATATGCTCACAATGACAATGCTGACAGCAGACATGATGTTCACCATGCTCACCTTTCTTCTTTAGCAGTTTAATTAATGTCACTCGATGAAACACCAATGATGAGACATCCTTGATTTACATGTTCTGCTAATTAAATGTCATTCTATAGTCATGAACTGTGCAAACACCCAGGCCCACACTGGAATAAAATCTGTGTTTTGTCGTAAGCAGAAAACTCAATCTGTGGAAAAAATAGTTCAAATATATGTAGAAATGTATGAATGTGGATATATAAATTATCCCTATTCAGAATACAGAGCATAGTCCGAATCAAAGACTGCAGCAGATGCACTTAGCAAGAAGCTTCACCTGACAGCTTCAGATGGTCAGAGCTTAAAGCAGCTGACAACATACAAGACAATAGAAATACTAGTGTACTGTACACTATTTTTGTAGGAAAAGTAACTCTGCTTTCCTTCAAAAGTTCAAAAGTTTGGGGTCACTTAGAAATGTCCTTTTCTTTGAAAGAAAATCCCATTTTTTCATTGAAGATAACATTAAATGAATGATAAATCCAGTGTAGACATCGTTAATGTGATAAATGACTATTCTAGCTGGAAACGGCTGATTTTAAATGGAATATCTCCATAGAGGTACAGAGGAACATTTCCAGCAACCATCACTCCTGTGTTCTAATGCTACATTGTGTTAGCTAATGGTGTTGAAAGGCTCATTGATGATTAGAAAACCCTTGTTAACCCCAGTTATGTTAGCACATGGATAAATGTGTGAGTTTTCATGGAAAACATGAAATTGTCTGTTTGACCCCAAACTTTTGAACGGTAGTATACATGCACAGCAGATCAGTAACTACTGTGCGTGTCCCCTTGTAGGACAGGCGTGGATATCCACAAGCAACATAAAATCTGCACACTCACCCATAACTATGCTCCATACCTGAGGATAAAACTAAACTTTCATCACACAGATGTGTAAAGTATAACACTGGTTGAACACTGGCCTCAGTCCTTTCAACTTTATCTACCTCAGAATCCAGCAGGCACACCTGAAAACAACAAGCCACAGTGCAGAAAAGGGAAGCTAAATGCTTATTTGCATCCATCCTGACTCATCCTCACTGTGACATAGCTCTGTCAGGGAGCTAACAGAGAAGGCCTTTGTATGTCACATTACAATGCACACACAGAAAAGACTACGAGCATGACCTACATACTGTATATGATAAGCGTAGCAGTGGTGTGCCTGTAAGAACATCCAGGCTCAGTATGAACTCAGAATAACACTATTTAGGTTTAATGAGACTTTTGCAGTCCACGCAAGAAGTAATCTACATAAAAATGTATGGTATGCATTCATACCAAGCTAAAGACTGGGTATGCCCATGAAAAGCTTACAGCCCTGCCTGCACTAACACACAGACGTCTACAACTTCCAATGGGAGAACCTAATTGTCATGGCAACAAGCACCTGGGAGGGATGTTGGTCCTTACAGACAGCTGTAGCAAATACACCATGCAGGAGTCACAGCCACATTCTTGTTTGGCATCTCAGATTAACTATTAATAAGGCAACCTGCCCTCATTCCACAATATTGCTTTAGTGGCTAGAACCTGACCGTCTGAGTAAGCCACTTGACAATATTCTGTTTAAACCTTACAGCTGAAACTAAATTAGAACATTTTCATTAATTATTTTTAGAATAAATATCTCAGATCAATAAAGGCTAAATGCCTACACGAGCAAAGGTTTGGACTGTTTAGGTTTGATGTAGTGTACAGGGGTCTTTATTGGTTGTCTGCCTCTCTAATAATCATACAGGACACGGTTCACTGGTTCTCACTTAAAATGTGTAAGTTTCTCAGTACAGAAGAGGATTGTGCTCTTTACTGTGACATAACTCCACAGTGCCTAATGCCTTCAGCACCATGAAGGCCAAGAATGCAGCTTTTCATCCTGCCCACCAGCTCATTACCCCACACTGCACCACAGAAAGGGGAAATAATCTGTGAAACGAGCTGCTGTAACCGTGTGCAGTGAAAAGCTGCAGACTCGCTGGCCTCAGAAACACATGACTGAAAATCACGGCTGTAGCCACTCAGGGCCGGTCTGTCCTGCACAAGCAGGGAGGTTTTTGCTAAACCGAGCCATTGTGTTCTGTTTGTGAGCCACGTGGACTGAAGCTATCCAGCAGCTAACTGAGACTACAGTTTGATAGTTTAATGACACGAAATAATTTGCTGACCGACAATTCAAAGGGTTTCGCTATTTTGACAGCTGCTAACGCGCAGCTATGAAATGCAGAATAAAATCACTCCCAAGTGTCGCATTTCCATTCCGCCATCACGAGGGAAGTAGGCCAACGTCTACAGATTAGACGTTAGTCACACGTTTCAGATGAGAGTGATTGGCAGGCACAGTGCGCCAATCGCTGATCAGTATTTGAACATCTGATTGGTCAAAATGTGTGTCTATCAAGAGTGCTTATACGTAATAGCCAATAGACATTTGAGCTGTGGCGAAGGGGGCGGATCCTATTTCGGTATAAAGGAAAGGGTAGCGCCGTTACGCACCCACTTCAAGAAAGCCAAAGTCATTTGCAGATTTGTGTGTGTACTACCTCCAGTAAATATGAGGGAAATCGTGCATCTTCAAGCTGGACAGTGCGGTAACCAGATTGGTGCCAAGGTTAGTAAAATTACTCTTGTCTTTTAAAAGCTTTACTGAGCTGTTTTTATTTTTTTGAGAAACACCGTGTTCTTTGTGGTCGCTGTCGTCCCAGAAACCACACCCTGGGAATATCAACGTGTCCTACTTTTGAAAATTACATTCAGACGGCTAATCTAAACGTTATTACATTTTGGGATGATTTTAGGTCTCCAGTATGTCGATGTATTAGCGAATTAAAAGATTTTTAAACAAAATGGGCATGTTACATTTTATCTATCCGATTAATTTAGCTCGTTTCTTGTAGTAATTTCTTTAGGAACCGTTGTATGTTTATAGAATTGCAACGCTAATCGACAAACAACACTTGTACACTGACAAATTGCCCTTAGCTGAAAATCGCCATTGTTCTTTGGGAGGATGAAAACCCAGCAATGCGACAAAAGGAAGTAACTTGACGGCTTATAGTCAAGACTCAATAGAATGTGTGGTCATGCAGCGGTAGATGGGCGGTGGAGTAGGTTGTGAATAGATAAAATGTAGTTCTACCGTCATAACCGGTAAATGTATGCAGATTTTAAAACTGTTCCCGGTTCATTGAGGCCTACTTGGCAGCGCTCATAGAGCGGCGCCCGGCTTCTGCCTGGAGAAGACGGTTAGTGACGTAGCAAGGAATTTTCAAATTCATAACCACTGCAGCCAATAGGGGGTGAGGGCGCGCGCGCCGATGGCAGCGCGGCGGGAAATTGAGTCAACTGACTTCATTTTAAATGCTTTTCATGACTGATACACACGCTATACTATGTGACTATACTCGTAATTGTTTTTGCGTCTTTTTGTCTTTAGCGCTAACGAGGGTTTGCATAATTATTTTTTTTACAGTTTTGGGAGGTGATCAGTGATGAGCATGGTATTGACCCAACTGGTACTTACCATGGTGACAGTGACCTGCAGCTGGACAGGATCAATGTCTATTACAATGAAGCCTCTGGTGAGTAAAGCAACACTTACTCTCTTGTACACTTAATTCAGACTTTATTCAATATTTTTTTCTCCTCACCTCTTGCCTGCTTTTTATAGGTGGTAAATATGTCCCTCGCGCTGTGCTTGTGGATTTGGAGCCAGGCACCATGGACTCTGTGAGGTCCGGACCTTTTGGCCAGGTCTTCAGGCCAGACAACTTTGTTTTTGGTGAGTTATTTCTTATATACACTTTTTTTTTTTTTTTTTTTTTTTTTTTTTTTTAAATTAAATTTTAAGTTTCATAGTGTACTGTGAAGTTAAATCTGGATTCTTGTTTACAGGCCAGAGTGGTGCTGGCAACAACTGGGCCAAGGGTCACTACACGGAAGGTGCAGAGCTGGTGGACTCTGTCCTGGATGTGGTGAGGAAGGAGGCTGAGAGCTGCGACTGCCTACAGGGCTTCCAGCTCACACATTCTCTGGGTGGTGGTACAGGCTCCGGTATGGGTACCCTGCTTATCAGCAAGATCCGTGAAGAATACCCCGACCGCATCATGAACACCTTCAGTGTGGTGCCTTCCCCAAAAGTGTCAGACACAGTTGTTGAGCCCTACAACGCCACACTATCAGTCCACCAGCTGGTCGAAAACACAGATGAGACCTATTGCATTGACAATGAGGCCCTGTACGACATCTGTTTCCGTACCCTCAAACTTACAACCCCCTCATACGGTGACCTCAACCACTTGGTGTCTGCAACCATGAGCGGCGTCACCACCTGCCTCAGGTTCCCTGGGCAGCTCAATGCTGACCTGCGCAAGCTGGCTGTAAACATGGTGCCATTCCCTCGTCTGCACTTCTTCATGCCAGGGTTTGCCCCCCTCACAAGCCGAGGCAGCCAGCAGTACAGATCACTCACTGTGCCAGAGCTCACCCAGCAGATGTTCGATGCCAAGAACATGATGGCCGCCTGCGACCCCCGTCACGGCCGCTACCTGACGGTGGCTGCCATCTTCCGTGGCCGCATGTCCATGAAGGAAGTGGATGAGCAGATGCTGAATGTGCAGAACAAGAACAGCAGCTACTTTGTTGAATGGATCCCCAACAACGTCAAGACTGCCGTCTGTGACATTCCTCCTCGTGGCCTCAAGATGGCTGCCACTTTCATCGGCAACAGCACCGCCATCCAGGAGCTGTTCAAGCGCATCTCAGAGCAGTTCACTGCTATGTTCAGGCGCAAAGCTTTCCTCCACTGGTACACTGGCGAGGGTATGGATGAGATGGAGTTCACTGAGGCTGAGAGCAACATGAATGACCTGGTGTCTGAGTACCAGCAGTACCAGGATGCCACTGCTGAGGAAGAGGGAGAGTTTGAGGAGGAGGGCGAAGAGGAACTGGCCTAAATTTATTGTGTAATTGTTCTTCCAAAGTTCCACTGTTCAGCTTTTCATTTGTAAACCTCTTGTCTTTTCACGTTTTCTGTGTTCTGAATAAAAGTTCCACAGCATAATTCAAGTTTGTCTCCTGTGTTTTAATGATTTGTCATTGATATGCTTAAATTAGCTGATAAACATGTTCAAGTATAATTAATTTATCTGAGTTTACTACACTGTACATAAAGTGTAGCTGTGTTACCATCACTTTTACTGGAATTTAGATTCAGTGAAATGACTCCTTTACACATTAGCATGCATTCCCTTGAATAAACTACTGGTAAAGCCTGATGTTTGTTACTGAACCTGAACAGAACATACAGGGTCAAATGCAGCAAACACCTCCTTAAATCTGATCATTCTGCTTTGTCATTTTCACTGACCACATGTAGACTTTGCACAGCTAACTCCTTCAGTGGCGATTAATTTATAATACCTGGTCAGAGTTCACATCCTGCTGCACAAACAACACTGTAAGCTTTCGATTTTCACCGGCATGTGACCTGAAACAATTTAAATACATCACAAGTTTGTACATTGACCGACAGGACATAAAATGTGAAACATGCTGATGTGTGTGGACCATTTCTGTATAATTATAAGATTAACTGCAGACATTTCTTTAGGCAGCTCAAATACCTCCACAACATTAGATGTGAAATACTGTATGCTGCATGTGGACAATAATGATGTACATGGACATGTTTCTATAGAAGTCGCACATACGGCAGCCTTTTTCTATGGCAGCCCACTCCTGCAGAGTTTCTGCCTGCAGTCACTAGGTGGCAGTATTGGCTAGCTAAGCCATTCTTTTTATGAAGAAGTAGGTGATGATGCTTATGGCAAGTGCCAGTAGTGTCCACCAGCAGGCTTTCTTCAGCTGGCCCTCCAAGTCCTGCTTCTCTCCAAAGCGTGATACAAAACCAGTCTGTCAGAAACACACAGTAGAGTTTTTACAGTTTAGGATGAAATGGCAAGTTTGAGTGTCATACACTACCGTTCAAAAGTTTGAGGTCACTCAGACAATTTCATGTTTTCAATTAAAAGTCACACTTTTATTCATGCGCTAGCATAATTACACAAGGGTTTTCTAATCATCAATTAGCCCAGGGGTATCAAACTCATTTTAGTTCAGGGGTCACATTCATCCCAATTTGATCTGAAGTGGGCTGGACCAGTAAAATCAGAGCATAATAACCTATAAATAACCACAACTCCAAATGTTTCCTTTGTTTTAGTGCAAAAAAGTACGTTCTGACAGTGTCAGATGAATGCAATTTACACATTACAACTTCCAAGAGTGTCTACAGGGGAACAAAACATTTAGTCATCTGGAACTGAATGATATAGTATTTTACTTTATGATCAAAACAAAAGTCAGACAAAAAAGACAAAAAACAAGACAAAATATTACAAAAATGAGACACAAAAAAGAGACAAAAAATTTGACAAAAAAATTACAATGCGGCAAAATAATGGACAAAAACAAGACAAAAAATGACACAAGCGAGAAACAAAATGACAAAAGCATGAGACAGATGACAAAATAAGACAAAATATTACAAAAATGAGTCACAAAACAACAAAAAATAGACAAACAACATGAAACAATACAAAAAAATTGACAAAATAGTTACAAAGTGACCAAAAAATGGACACAAACGAGACAAAAAAGGAACAAGATGCAAAAAAAATGACAAAAAACACACAAGTGAGACAAAAAGGAAACACAAAATGACAAAAACAAGAAGCAAAACGACAAAAACATAAGACAAATGACTAAAGTCAGACAAAAAAAAGACAGAAAACAACAAAAACAAGACAAAATATTACAAAAATGAGACACAAAACAACAATGAACAATCTAGTATTTTACTTTATGATCAAAACAACTTGTCATGGTCTAGAAATTATTTGAAATTTATAGTTTTACTAATTTACAATCTGTAGTTAATGTCTTCTCTGTAATTTTTACATTTTACAAAGTCGTCCCATGGGCCGGATTGGATCCTCTGGAGGGCCGCTTTTGACCCCGGGCTGCATGTTTGACACCCATGAATTAGCCTTTCAACACCATTAGCTAACACAATGTAGCATTAGAACACAGGAGTGATGGTTGCTGGAAACGTTCCTCTGTACCCCTATGGAGATATTCCATTAAAAATCAGCTGTTTCCGGCTAGAATAGTCATTTACCACATTAATAATGTCTACACTGGATTTATCATTCATTTAATGTTATCTTCATTGAAAAAAAAATGCATTTCTTCTAAAAACAAAGACATTTCTAAGTGACCTCAAACTTTTGAGGTAGTGTTTGTGTGATACAACTTGGCCAACTTGGCATGGCTTCTAAAAGCTACTCACAACCAGCATTTTGTGTTATTTATTTGAGATGGGATGCTGATGTACAGGCTACATAGCTGCACGAGAAACCAGTTGAAGCTGGCAAGTCGGCAATACATTTTACACATAGTGAATTATTATTAACTGATTAGTTTATTTGTACAACTAAATGGTTAATTCAAATGCATGCATCACAAAGCACAAACTTAAATGTCAGCAGCCTGTCTTTATTGATATGCTTCAACAGTTAATTTCTTAAATATTCTAGGTCCTAATCACATTACCACAGACTATTCCTCTGTAAATAAAATGAAGCTGCAGGGTGTACCATGCACAAAAGGTGCTAACACAAAGCGCAGGAAATGGAACAAAGGGGGTTTTAGTAGAGTTTTATAGGTCCACCCTGGCAGGTTATTCTAGCTCTGACAACATTGCATTGGAAGCAACCAAATGTCCACATCTGAGGGGATCTATCCAGAGCAAACAAGTGGAATGGAATTCTCTGTATGCAGCTCTGAGCTTTACAAACTCTGGATTTATCTAAAATGACTGGTTTCAGTGGGCAGGACTGGTGCTTAAAAGGACACTTCTCTAATGTGACATGTTGAATTCTAATTACTAATCACAGACAACACTACACAGACACAGGCAAGCACAGATGAACACACATTATTACCAAACAAGGCCATGGAGTTCAGAAGAAATGGGCTTTTGCCATGCAAAAGTGAAATATGGTGTCAAGCAGCACCATCATACTTCCGTTTAAACTAGTCTTTTTATTGGAATGTGCCTCTGACATGTCTTAGAGTTGAATTAAATCCAATAATAAATGCCTTAACCGCTCCTGTTGTTTGTCAGAACAGAGCAGGGTTGAATGGATCTGAGCTATTTAAAGACCATAATGTGTGATGGGATCTGGTTATTTAAAGTTGTAACCTCTCAAAACTGTACATTGTTTCTGAACCTTTCTTGCTCTCATGTTTTCTCACTGTGGGCTTGTTTTTTACTCCATTATAATATCCTGCATTTCAAAGGAAACGGCACAATCATGATTACAAGTAGAAAGAACTCAGAATTATATTCTGTGTTGTATTTACAATACTATGGATCACAAAAAAATACCTGGATTCAACACGTCCAAAATTTATCGGTGTTAGCAACATGGTTCTACATACTGTAGATATTTTACCACTTACACTACTGTTCAAAAGTTTGGGGTCACCCAGGCAATTTCATGTTTTCCCTGAAAACTCACACTTTTATTCATGTGCTAACATAACTGCACAAGGGTTTTCTAATCATCAATGAGCCTTTCAACACCATTAGCTAACACAATGTAGCATTAGAACACAGGAGTGATGGTTGCTGGAAATGTTCCTCTGTATCCCTATGGAGACATTCCATTAAAAATCAGCTGTTTCCAGCTAGACATTAACAATGTCTACACTGGATTTATCATTCTTTAAATGTGACCTTATTTTTAAAAAATGCTTTTCTTTCAAAAATAAGGACATTTCTAAATGACCCCAAACTTTTGAACGGTAGTGTATGTGTATACTCAACATATATATGTCAAGTGATTTTGACTGAAAAATCATGCTTGGATTTGGAAATCCAAGCATAGATTTGGATAATTTTTCCAACTGATTGGAATGGCACAGGTGCTGCTTTTCTTTCAAAAATAAGGACATTTCTAAGTGCTTTTGAATGGTGTTGTACATTTTTAATCGGTTTCCATGCTTGTTTCCTATATCTACTCAGTGAAAGCACAGCCTGCAGTTCAACCAAATTCAGTGAAAGAATTATTGTCGTGTCTGTTGAACCAGTCATGGCTTCATTGCTACGGAGTGCATTTTTATTTTATTTTTTCACATACTGTGGTAAATGCAAATGTTTTGTTTTTGGCAACATTTTAAATGACACATTTAGAATAAAGTGACTTTGATGAAATATGATGTTAAACAGCTGGAAATTGGAAAATCCAGCATCACTTTCTGTTTTCACAGTTCGTGGTTCTGATATACAGGGATTGTCTAAAGATAACAATCAAGCTCCTGGTGGGTTCTGGTGTTCAGAAGCTTACAGTAGTTAGATAATATATAAAGGAGATGTACGTGTTCACTCACCCATCCTCCCCTGTCTCGTATCTCAGGGCAGATGACCCTGTCCACATATGCCCCCACACATTCCTTCAGCTGGGGCAGGACCGCCAACATGCCCCTCTCTTGGCAGTGCAGAGCCATCTGGCCGGCCAGCACATACACCGACAGCACCGCGCTCCAGGCCAGGTCCCTGCGTCGCCCCCCGGGGACGGGGGGGAAGAAGTGCTCATCCAGGATGCTCATGAGCATGGGGCAGGCCGTGTTCTCTGTCACATCCTGAAAGACGCGAGGCCAGCGCCTGAAGAAGATGGGGAAGCGCGTGAGGAGCTCGTCCCCGGCGTGGCGCAGGGCTGCGGTGCAGGCTGTAGGGGCAGGACCCATGGTGCCATCAGCCCCCCCTTTGGTTACATAGTCGATGTAGTCATGGGCCATCAGAAAAGCCTCTCTTACCAGCGGGTCAGGACTGTTCAGGCCCAGTCTGGCCTCTGGCACTTCCAGTTGACACATGGGCGTCTCTGATTGCCACTTCACTAATCACCAAGCTGTGTTCTCATCAGACCACAGATACCAGCTGCAAAACCAAGCAGCACAGCCATGTTCAGTCCCACCTGTCTGTCAGGATGCTGCTACTGTGAGGTTTGTAAAGAGAAGAGCAAGTAAACACCCGCACTGCAATGTAGTTTGAGAGAATAATGCATAACTCACCTCATCTTTAGTAAGAAAGACAAGCGGTGCCAAGGTGCACACACCACATGTACAAACCAGAGAGCAGGTAAAGAGTGTTGTGGTCCAGAGGAGTGTGTCTGTATGTGTTGCAGTCAGACTGAGTCACCCAGTCCCCCCCGCCAGCTAAATATAGAGCCCTTGTTGGAAACTGACACTGATCATATGCACAATCATAGCCGTCCACACACACGTCCCCATTCCAACACAAGTCATGGGGCTAAATAAAGAGCACAGAGGATCTGCAGGCTTCAGGGAAACAGGTTAGCTTTGCAGCGTGGGACAAACAATTAGAGGCAACGCTGCTGATGGGGTACAGCTTTCAAAGAGAACTTTGTCACTTTGCATGTTATCAGGACATGCTGCAGGAGAAACGTCTGTCTGGTGATTTTTAACCAGAATTTAACACCCCACTTCATGTGATTTTCATATTTCAGTTCTGCAAATCTATTCGCTTTTGTGCATTTTTAGTGAGACGATGCCTCATCTGCTGAAATTTCAGAAAACGTGTCATTCTAAACTGTCTTCAGTAATTAGCTGAGGGACATTCATGATGATATCTGTTAGGAAATAGTTCACCTCTCGTGTATTGCCTGAACATGCATTTGAAACTGTTGGTGTATGGAGGCTGCTACAGTGTACAGCTGTGTAGCTCACTCAAAATAACAGATACTGAAAAAAATCCAGTTTTACAGCATGTCTTGGGACTTTTTATTATGGAGTGTTAACAGATTTCACAAAACATTCTTAGTTTTTAACTAATTTACTCACAAACGGGAGGATTGTAGTGGGAGCTCTGGTCCAGCTGAAGGGTCCCATAGCAGAATTCTGTTTTATGTATTTATTTATTAAACCCAACCGTTGTTGCACTGACATTTTAAAGCAAATGGTTTCCTAGAGGTGTTTTCAGGATTCACTGTATGCATCCCTGTCTAAATATAAGGAGAATGTGAATCGTGGTAGGGATGGTGGGTTGGGCTGCCTGCCTGATCCATGTGTGGATGGGTATAATTCAGAGCAGCATGCCAAAAAACAAAGCCCAACTGAACTCTGTTATCTCAGGGTGGAGACAGGATATCTCAGAATCTGGATCAGAACTGTCGTCTTTCTGTTTTAGTGATGGCTGGGTGTTTAAAAGTGCTGCAAGACTTGAATTTCACCACATGGGAGCACTAGAGACACACATCCTGTCTTTTAACGTGTCTGCGCGCATTGGATTTGAACTCATAACCACTTGTTTACAGTGAACTTTGAAAAACAAAGCATTTTGAACACTGTGCCACATCTGCAAGTCGATTAGCTATCTCACCACATTCAGTGTAAAAACACATGAAGAGCCATTCTAACTAACTTCTAATAAACGTGTTTAAACGGTGGATGGTTCCTCATGAGAGGTCTCCCACAGACTAACACTCAGGCACGCGTGGCTGAATCTACATCGTCCTTTAAGTGTTTGCTCCGCTTTTATGAAATGTCTTTATGCACCACATGGGGATCAATCAAATGCTTCGTCTATAGCGTTTGTATTCATTGTTAATATACTGATTTATAGCCCAGCAAAGACATGATCAAGTGGTACCATTAGCAGCTCTGTGTTCTCTGGCCATCTGGCACAGCATACATTGTGAATGTGCAAGATAAGGCTAATCATCCAGAAATAACCCCAGCCCTCCTGCACGCACACACACACACACACACACACACACACACACACACACACACACTCACACACACACTCACACACATCAGATGTACAATCAGAGTGAGTGTGTAAAATGTCTCCTTGTTGTTCCTCATTGCTGACCCAGGAACAGAGGAAGTGACATGGTAGATAGAGGCTCCTATCAGGCCTCTCATATGCTCACGTGGCCACATCTGTGAGCACTTCCTGGCCCTTGAACAGAGCTTTTTGATCTGCCTGCACAGTTGCAAACGTGTTTTTCAAGTTAAACACTAGACAATAGCATGCTTCTGTACAGTGACACCTTAGTGTGGCATGTCAGCATGTCAGCGTTTGCTGCTAAACAGTAAAACCAGGTGAGGCTGAGGGGAAAATTAGTACCTTTACAGCAGGAGTGTCAAACCTGCAGCCCACGGGCCAATACTGGCTCACCGGAGGGTCCAATCCGGCCCACAGGACGACTTTGAAAAATAAAATAAAAACATTACAGAGAAGACATTAACTGCAAATTTGTAAAACTATAAATTTAAGATAATTTCTAAACCTTGACAAGTTGTTTTGATCATATGGTAAAATACTAGATTGCTCATTGTTCTTTTGTCATTTTGTCTCTCATTTTTTGTCATATTTTGTCTTGTTTTTGTTGTTTTTTGTTTGACTGTTGTCGTTTTTTTTCATGTTTTTGTTGCTTTGTTTCTCGTTTTTGTCATTTTGTGTTTCCTTTTTGTCTCGCTTGTTTTTGGTCTGATTTTTGTCATTTTGTTTTGCTTTATTTGTTGTTTTGTGTCTCATTTGTGTCATTTTGTATTTTTTTTTGTCTTGCTTGTATTGTCTATTTTTTGTTGTTTTGTTTCTCACATAATTTTTGGTCTCCTTTTTGCTGTTTTGTATAATTTTTTTGTGACTTGGTAACTTTTTTGGCTCTTTTTTGTTTTGTGTTGTTTGTCCCATTTTTTTTGTCATTTTGTGTCTCATTTTTGGAATATTTTGTTTTGTTTTTGTTGTTTTATTGTCTGACTTTTGTCAGTTTGATCATTGTAAAATACCATATCATTCAGTTCCAGATACCTGCGACTAAATATTTTGTGTCTTTGTAGAAACTCTGTGATCTGTAAGTTGTAATGCGTAAATGATAAACTGAGGCTGAATGTTGCTGAAGATGAACATATTTTTCTTAAGAAATATTCAGGTTGTTCATAATGTTTTGAAAAAAGATAATTCTTTAAATGTGAACATGTTCAGAACATATTTTTTTGCACTAAAACAAAAGAAAAACTTGGAGTTGTGTTTATTTATAGGTTATTATGCTGTTTTTACTGGTCCGGCCCAGATTGGGCTGAATGTGGCCCCTGAATTAAAATGATTTTGACACCCCTGCTCTTTACAGTAATTTTGGTGAACTTTAAAGGTGTCGGGTAAGGGCTGTACCAAATTTTACAGCAATCCATTTGATAATTGATGAAACATCACAATTAAAACAAGAAATATTAATATTATTGTTATGACATGATATTAATTGATTAATTGATATTAATATCAGTTATATTTGTGCTAGAATAAAGTCTAAGTACCACCATCATCAGTAGGATTCATCCTCTGGGTGAGGTCCTGGCTGGCCATTAGTAAAGCCTGCTGGAGGGCTACACACAGAAGTAGAGTTACATCCAGCAACTACTATTTTTTATGGCAGAATTTTTTTTGTAGAACTATTCCTCTACAGCTGTTGTTTCCACACACATTATTTTAACGCCACAAACATCTCCATTCAACCACATACAAGCAGGTAGTTCTGACCAACCACAAAATGTTTACATTAATTTTGTAATTTGCAATTCAGAGATGTCATACTATTGTCAAATAGACATCTGTTTTTATAAGTAGGGTCAATATATATTTGTGGGACTTTTTGTACCATAGTTGACATTTTTTTCAGGCCTAAGATCAACATGGCGCCTATAACCATACACCACATGGCATTTTATAGAAAGATTCTTCTAATTATTATACAGGGTGGGCCATAAGTTTCCATACATAGGAAAAATAAACATTTTATGTTGGACAACCATTTTTATTTATATGATGTGCTCTATATGATTACCATTGTTTTGAAAACACATATTAATACATGTTTTCCACTGCTGATGAACTTGCATTAGCACAGTTGAAGTTCTGCTTGTAATGGTGTTGGTGATACGTTCCTTGAGATGATTTATGTCTCGTATCTTCACCTGGTACACCATGGCCTTCAAGTGCCCCCAAAGATAGCATCAAACGCATCTTCTAGGGTATCTGAAACATAAAAAAGTATACATTTTCCTATGTATGGAAACTTATGGCCCACCCTGTATATACAATTCAGTAAAATTGAAATTGAAAGTTATTATAAAGATATTGTAGTAAACCTGTTGACATGCCATAAATCCACACTTGACTCACACACTACTTTATATTAAAGAACTCAGAAAGCCTTGGAGTCTGGCCAGACTTTTCTTCAGGAGGGAATGACATCATGTGGAGCAGGTCATGTGATCTGGAATTAACACACTTCCTTGAGAGGTGTTTTTGTAATGGGGAAATCAGTTGAAAGTTATTTCTAGGACAAAGATACAATTTGTTAGTTTCCATATAAAAATTGATATATTGCCAAAAAAGAAATATCTGTCATGATTATCTCAACTTAATAAAAAGGACACGATCAAAACTATTTTTTAATAAACTCATTTTATTATTGTTTAGCTAATTAGAAGGTGGTTGTATTAAATTGGGATGGTTATTTAGTTGACATTTTAGTGATATCCAGTCATTTTTTTATTGATAAGTGATTGTTTCCATAATAGATAATTATGTAATTTGTAAAGACATGATAATAATGAACATAAAAAAACATTAGTTTTTTTTAACTTTTAATAAAAATGTGTGCAAGATATATTACATAGGCTTCAAAAGTCCCTCAAATACACATTGACCCAATAAATAAAAAATTTTTTTGCACATGTCACCAATAGTTAGAGTGTGTATAATTTATTTTTAGTTGTGGATTTAGTTGAAACTCTTGCAGAGACTCTAGGGATGAAACCTATTAAGAAGGATTTGTACTACTATGAAGGTCCTTGTTCTGCTCAGGACACAACATAAAAGTCTTACATGTACTTTTTACTCTGCCAAGGAATGTGACAGAGTCATGCGACGACTGGCGTTGATTTGTCTGTCTGTTAGCAACATTACTCAAAAACAGACTAGCGGATTTGGATAAAGTTTTCAGGGAAGGTCAGAAATGACACAAGGACCAAGGGATAAGATTTTAGCAGTGATGCAGTTTATTCGATTTGTTTAAGATTTCTGTATCATTGTGAGATAGCAGCACAGCGTCACTGTAACTATGACAACAAGTGAACACTACGTCAGCTGCCTGCTGATGATCACATGATTACGATCCTACTACAAATCCATCACTTCCATCAGAAATCATACGACTGAGCAGCCTTGGCTGAGTACTTCTCTCTCTGAGTGCTTTTCTTGTCTTATGAAATTTAAATGAGTTGCATCAACAACTAAATTTCAGAACTTAAGCAACCATTGCAGGTTTTTAATCAACTGAGGGTTGCATAAAAAGCTTACAGTACTGTATATAAGTTCTCAAGGGGTGTTTCTACATGACAGTCTCGTCTGCATAAGCAAATGATAAAAGTCGGTGACCAAACCAATATGACTATGTGGCCTACAGATATTTGCTTGAAACAAAAAAGGAGACGTTGTGGCACCTATGTGAGAAATGGCCTCAGCATGACCACCCTTATAAAAATGATCTGTCTGTGTCACTGTTCTCTGGGGAACCATTAAAGCAGAATGCATGAAATACTCCATATTTAGTTGAAGCTGAGTTAAGACCAGAATACTGTCATTTACCATCAATATTGTCATATCATAAGATGTTTATGGAGATTTCATAAGAATTCTAAACTTAGGTACAATCCAAATTACACTCAGACTTGCATGTGTGATCCCATTTTCCTCATTTCTTGAAAATGAATCTATTATGATGCTCTGTTCACCTCTCTTATTAAGATCCTTCAATCAGTGAAGCACAGCTGATGTCCGGACTTCACTACTGGTTTTAAGTTCCAGTCCAAATATTGCAGAACATTTCTGTAGACAAATGAAGTTCATTCAGATACTTATTATCATCTAAAATATTCAAACTCTCTGTAACGGATCTCCTGCTTGTTTCCATGTAGCTCATGTTAGCCTTCTTGTTGTCTTAGCTAGCTAGCTAATAACTGATTAGCATAAAAAAAAACTGCAATGACCCTTTAATCAGTTCAGACCTTCACAGCTGGACTCCTCCAGCAGTAACTGTATTCAGGAGATTTTATCTTCACTCTGTCTAGCAGGAGGAGGAGGAAACATCTGTGTTTGTATCCTGTAGGCGCTGATCAGCTGATGCAGCTCTGTGGATCTGTGATCGATTACTCTTCCTCAGCAACCCGCACACTTTGACAGAATCTGAATTTCAAGAATCAAATTTCAATTGTGAAAACCAAATGTGGAGACCTAAATGTTTATTAATCATCAAATACAGTTTCAAAGTAACAGAATTATATTTCAAACTGTTCCATTTGGTTTCAAGTTGTTTGGAATTCAGTTTCTATCTAATAAGAGCAAATTCTAATGACGTTGAGCTTACATTTACTGACTTTCTAAGTTTGAATTCTTCAAATGCTGAAGGGAAAAGTGACGTGGTTTATTTCTTGTTACTGTACAACAGACTGC
Organism: Amphiprion ocellaris; assembly: GCF_022539595.1. Classification (NCBI taxonomy): domain Eukaryota; kingdom Metazoa; phylum Chordata; class Actinopteri; family Pomacentridae; genus Amphiprion; species Amphiprion ocellaris. The sequence goes on along the minus strand of NC_072771.1, from coordinate 8,141,576 downwards.
AATTAATGAGAGACATTTGAAAGTAGACCAGCTATAATTTAACACGAGGGGGATGTTTATGCATCAGTAGAACAGAATAATACCACTTAACAATAGCCATCTCTGCAGATACAGCTGCTATCTAAAAAGCTTGCACGGTGTAGCAGAGGGTAAATGGGAGCTGGAGAGACTGGTGTGAATCGATAAAAGCCATCAAACACCTGAGGGGTCCCCCAATTTTCCCACAAACCACTCCACCCCCTGGGCAGGGGGGAGACAATGGCGAGGCATCAATACCTGCAATTGGGAGAAGGCAGGGCAGGAGACAGCGGGCAAACCACACAAGTGGGTCACCTCTCCTCCAGACAGCAAATGGGCGCGCAATCGTTTGCATCAATTCAGTCCAGTGGGAGATGGAGGACAGGATGGGGAAGGGGTGCCATTAGGAGTGTGTTGGTATAGAAGGTGGACGTCAGGGAGGAAGAAGGGCTGTGGAGGTTTTTAAAGCAGGTAGAGATGGAGACACAGGGGGATATAGGTGTTTTCAATTATCCACAAATTCATAGCAATTTCCTCTTCTTTCTGACCACACCTCCCACTGCGAGACTGATGGGAGTTCTGAACAAAGAGGCGTAGAGATCACGATTGTTTGACTGCGGGTTGGCGGGGAGGAGCAGGAGGAGGTCGGTATTCATCCGTCTGCTTTGTTCAACCTTTCTCTGTCACCTTGCAGCTTTTATTGGAGCCTTCTTTTTTTTTCTTTCTCTTTTTTTTGCAGTGGGTAGGAACTTCAAAGTGCATTTCAACTTCTGTGTAGATGTTGATAAACCACTTCCTGAGAGCCAGAGATACTCTTGTGCTGCTTAAAGATAGCAGGCAAACACACACACACACACACACACACACACACACACACACACACACACACACACACACACACACACACACACACACACACACACTGCACTGCATTGTTCCATTCAGCAGGACAAGACTGGGTTGTTTCTGCTTTACAAAGTGGCTGAATTTGCTCTTTGGCAAATGCACGTCTCATCTCACTTATCACTCTGAAAAACTCCTCTGCAGCTCTGTCATTTGCATTGTGTTCCTCTATTAGTAGGAGTGTGTGAGTAATGCTTCAGGTTAAATATTAGCAGATACTTTGTGAGTATGTTATGAGCCATCCTGGAACATGTGTATTGACATAAATCCCTGAATGGAGATACACTAAAGTTTAGGGTCACTTAGAAATGTCCTTATTTTTGAAAGAAAATCATTTTTTTAAATGAAGATAACATTAAATGAATGATAAATACAATCTAGACATTGTTAATGTGGTAAATGACTATTCTAGCTGGAAACAGCTGATTTTTAATGGAATATCTCCATAGAGGTACAGAGGAACATTTCCAGCAACCATCACTCCTGTGTTCTAATGCTACATTGTGTTAGTTAATGGTGTTGAAAGGCTAGTTGATGATTAGAAAACCCTTGTGCAGTTATATGTTAACACATGAATAAAAGTGAGAGTTTTCATGGAAAACATGAAATTGTCTGAATGACCCCAAACTTTTGCACGGAAGTGTAAATAAAACTGAACTGAATTAAATTGTATGAATTTCATTCCTCATCTCTGTTCCATTACACTATTGTCCACACTGTTCTTTCAAAAATAAGGACATTTCTAAGTGACCCCAAACTTTTAAACAGTACTGTACATAGCACCAGTTTACAACATGTCATCTCATAGCACTTCACCTAATAAAGTGAAGCAGATCCAAAGTTTCCTTTGGATTTCATTTGAGCAAGTATTATAAAAGCACCATAAAACCTCCCCTTTACCGGAAAATTAATCAGACAGAACCGGTATCAGGAATGATGTCCATCTAATCAGATCGTCTGAACAGATTTATGATCTACAGTTTATACAGTATATACACACGTGGACAATATTGTTGGTTCAACAGAATTATTTAAAAAAATGAACTCGTGAAACAGGCCTGGACAAAAATGATGGTACCCCTAGAAAAGACTGACAATAATGTGACCATAGGGACATGTTCAATCAAGGTGTGTCCTCTAATTATACATCATAGGTGTCTACAAACTTGTAATCAGTCAGTCGGCCTATTTATAGGGTTACAGTAGTCACTGTGCTGTTTGGTGACATGGTGTGAACCACACTAAACATGGACCAGAGGAAGCCAAGGAGAGAGTTGTCTCAGGAGATTAGAAAGAAAATTATAGACCAGCATGTTAAAGGTAAAGGCTATAAGACCATCTCCAAGCAGCTTGATGTTCCTGTGACTACAGTTGCACATATTATTCAGAAATTTAAGATCCATGGGACTGTAGCCAACCTCCCTGGATGTGGCCACAGGAGGAAAATTGATGACAAATGGAAGAGACGGATAATACGAATGGTAACAAAAGAGGCCAGAACAACCTGTAAAGACATTAAAGATGAACTTCAAGGTCAAGGTACATCAGTGTCAGATCACACCATCCGTCATTGTTTGAGCCAAAGTGGACTTCATGGGAGACGACCAAGGAGGACACCATTGTTGAAAACAAATCATTAAAAAGTCAGACTGGAATTTGCCAAACTGCATGCTGACAAGCCACAAAGCTTCTGGGAGAATGTCCTATGGACAGACGAGACAAAATTGGAACTTTTTGGTAAGGTACATCAGCTCTATGTTCACAGACGCAAAAATGAAGCATATCAAGAAAAGAACACTGTCCCTACTGTGAAACATGGAGGAGGATCTGTTATGTTCTGGGGCTGCTTTGCTGCATCTGGTACAGGGTGTCTGGAATCTGTGCAGGTACAATGAAATCTCATGACTATCAAGGTATTCTAGAGAGAAATGTGCTGCCCAGTGTCAGAAAGCTTGGTCTCAGTCGCAGGTCATGGGTCTTGCAACAGGATAATGACCCAAAACACACAACTAAAAACAGCCAAGAATGGCTAAGAGGAAAACATTGGACTATTGTGAAGTGTCCTTCTATGAGCCCTGATCTAAATCCTATTGAACATCTGTGGAAGGAGCTGAAACATGTGTGGGGCCAGCAGTAGTGTTAATGCAGAATTATGCCCCCCCCCCCTTTCATTTAATATTATTTTTATACAGTTGTTATTTGGTCTGTTTATACATTCTTATGAAGAAATCACTTCAGTAAATGGCAACAAGTGTAGACATAAAGCTCCACCTTTAATTCTTCACTAGAAATTCAGACAGGCACAGAAGATCACTAAAGGGGGTCCTTTTTTGGAGGTACAATTCAAAAGCAATGTCTGATTTTCATTGGTTAATTTTCAGAGAATTTGCATTTATTATTACTTTTGTCAGATTCAAATTATTTCTGTGACCATTGTGGGGTTTTCTTTCATTAATCGAGGGGTACCAACAATTTTGTCCACGTGTGTACAATAGCAGTTCAGGGTTGGGATTCTAACAGAGTTAGCTGCTAGTTAGACTGATTAAAATGTCCTTACTGCGGGAAAAAACTAGTCTCTGGCTGTTTTGGTGTTCAGTGTTCTGTTGTTCCTACCAGACAGGAGGAGTTAGAGCCGGTTGTGTTCAGGAGCTGATGGTTCTGATATCTAATGACCTCCAGGAAAGCATCAGATTCTGCAGATGTGTACAGGCAGTAACACCTCAGTCCATCACCTCGCTGTTTCTTGAAATAAATGAATAAATAAATAAATAAATTCAAACCTGTATTCCTGTTAGATATCAGAACAAAAAAATGCTCTGAGGACTCAAAAAATGACAAAATTCTGGTCTATCCGTTCATCAGTGCAGGGTGTTCAGTAAACATGATTCAAGCATCTTTATTTTATGCTTGCTGTCATCTGTTAAAATGTTCTGTTCAGTTTTTCCTCAGGTGTTCATTCCAAAGGCAGCAAATCATTTTATTTTCATCTGAAACCAATTTATGTTTAGAATGTGATTTTTATGAATTAGTTCAAATTAATGTTTGCTAATTTTCTGAGACAATACATAACCCTCATCTTGTTTATAGAAGAACAGAACCTGGACCAGGATAAATTAATATCAAAATGTTATTTTAAAGTTAGAATGAAGATCATAGTCTGTAAGTCTTCCAGAAGGTGACATCAGTTACATCAGAGCTTCTGCCAAGTCTGTGAGCAAAAATACATTACAGTTTTCCAAATTATCCATGAGGGGAGTTTTGCTGTCTTCAGATCAGGAGGTTATTTGTGAATTATTATTGTATTATGTGACCTCAGTTAAACAGGAAGTTAAATGGGTAGTAATCCTTTCTCATTTCTGTATGTTTGTACAGATAATGAGAGAGTTTGTACAAATAATTAACTTTTACACTTTTTCAGAGTATCCCTGGTTTGCGCCCTGCCTTCCTGGGATCTTTCTGCATGGAGTCTCCATGTTCTCCTGTACATGGATGGGTTTTCTCCAGGTTCTCCAGCTTCCTCCCACAGTCCAGAAACATGCTGAGGTTAATTGGTGATTCTAAACTGTCCATAGGTGTGAATGTGAGTGTGATTGTTTGTCTCTATGTGTAGTCCTGTGATAGACTGTTACCTGTCCAGGTGTCTCCTGCCTTCACCCTCAGTCAGCTGGGATAGACTCCAGCCCCCCCATCACCCTGATGAGGATGTATAGATAATGGATGGATGAATGATTCAAGTTCAAATTTCTATTTCAATTATTCAAGTTGAGCCACAAATTCAAATATAAATGATTCAAATTCAGTTTCTGCCCACACAAATTTCTGTCCATGTTAAAATGCAACAACAGCAATCCTGCAGGTTCATTGTTCATAACATGGATCGAGATAAATCTCAGTCTCAATCTGTCAGACTGTCATCATGAATGCCTGCTGAATTACTGTGCTGTGACAGCTTACGCATGACGTTTGACCATGTGTGTGTTGTGCATCATTTTAAGACATAATCTGATTAGCTGGATTGGATTGGATGTAGCAGTCAGATATTTGATGTAATGGACATGTACAGCAGTGCAATATAACAGAGCAACTGGTCCACTTCTGTATGGGGCATCCCATTTAATAAAAGTCTTACATGTGTCAGTCAGTTCAGCTCAAAGTACTGCAAATGCTGGTTCATGTCACCATGACTGTATCAGCCCTGGTGTTAGCCATCATCTAAATGCTGTTTCAGTGTCTGCAGATTAGAACAGCTGAGCTGCTGCTATCCTCACCTCCTTCAGACAGACGACTGTCTCTCAGTTTGTATTTGACATGTTATATATTGTATTTAAAAATATTGGAAAATTCACAGGACAGCTGTTTTTTAAACTCATCTTTGGTGCCATAATGTAATCATTTGGTCCTTGTGTCATTTCTGACCTTCCCTGAAAGTTTCATCGAAGTCTGTTTTTGAGTACTGTTGTGAACAGGCAAACAGACAGACAGACAAACCAACCCTGATCATCACATAACTTCCTTGGTGGACTAATAAGAATAGGTGACCAAAAAATGGTTACTTGAACTAGAATGATTTGCTGAAAAAAAAGAACAAGACCCACCATGAGTAATAGCCTCAGCCTGGACACCCCTACAGAGACTTTTATTCCACCAAGGAACGTGGCAGAGTTATGTGATGATTGGCATTGGTTTGTCTGTCTGTCTGTCTGTTAGCAACATCTCTCAAAAACAGACTAACAGATTTAGATGAAATTTTCAGGGAAAGTCAGAAACGATTTTGACAGTGATGCGGCTTATAGTCTGGATCCACGTTAAAGATTTCTGCATCATGCCGAGATAGCAGCACGCTCTCACTGTAACCATGACAACAAGTGAACACTACATCAGCTGCCTGCTAATCACATGATTGTGATCCTACTACAAATCCACTACTGCAGACCACAATTTTTTTCAAGATTTCATCCCTCTGAAATCATACAACGACTGAGCAGCCTTGGCAGAGTACTGCTCTCTGAGTGCTTTTCTTGTCTGATTCTGCTACTGGTGTCATGAAACAAGATTTGCTTACCAGCTTTTTATAGATCTTTCCAGCTACGTCTCACAGTGTTTATCTGTGAATTAAGTTGGTTTAGGTGTCATCGCAAGACCGGAGATGTGCGTTTAAGGCCCCAAAAAACATTTACATCATAAAACCATGAGGATCTCATCCACCCTCTTCCTCTGTAGTATCTATGTCATTACGTTTAGTTTATATGAGTTGAGGAGATATTGCCCTTCCTCATTACATGGAATTCTGACTTGCTGCTCTTTTACACTTTTCCTCACAGAAAGGCAGACTTTACAACTTTCTGCCATGTCTGAAACACAAAGCAGCATGAGCAGTAATAGCCGCGCAGCTGAAGACACAAAAGCGTTCCACTTAGAGGAACTCTGACTTCAAAAATCCAAGTAAAAAGACATCGGCGTACAAGACTCACTGATTGATCTCTGGGACATGCAGAGCAAAAACTGCAGTAATGAGCGCTTAGCACCAAACATGGCGACAAAGTAAAAAAAGGAAAATAACAAGGAACTTGCAGATTACCACTTTAACAGCCTATTGAGGTGTAGAACAATCAGCAGCAGCATGATCCAATTGGGGTGTACAGAAATAGAGCTTTAGAGGCTGTTGTGTTCATTGTTGTGAAGGAGAGGCGAGGTGAGAATTGACTCTCCGGTGCAGGAGAAGGCTCTCCATGCCAATAACCACCTCTTCATCGGCAGCCCTTTGACACCAGCGTTCACCCACTGGAATATATATCACTTTCAAAAGCATGCCGCCTGCTCTCCAAATATTTAATTTTCAACTTGAGGTGTACCTCTTGTTTATATAACAAAAGCCTCCTCTCAATTAGAGTACCCAGGGGTGGGAAGAAGCGAGGGTGCATATCTGTACCCTCCCCCGCTGTCTCTCTCTTCTCCCCCCGTCAAACACACTCATTTATGAACAGTCACACAATTTCTGCTGCTCTGCTTCTCACACACTCTCTCTACTTGCATAGCTGCTTCAGAGATAATGAGATTAAAAATCTATTTTTATCAGTCAGTTACCTGCAAGTGATGCATTAGTGGAAACATTCCGCAGCACCACGGCTAGGAGCAAAATGAATAGGAATGAAATTGCCTCTCCCGTTTTCCCACTTTAACGCCTGTCACACTCACAGAGTTGTTAGCAGAGGCTTATCTCTCTTACCTGCCCTCATTTGTTTCTGCATTATTCCATCGTGAACTTCAACCTGCGCTGCTCACTGGATAATGTATGTAGGTAACTATGATACTATGGTAGTACACACTCATCCACTGCCTGCAGAAATGCAACCAAAAGGTTTACCAGATTCACCAAACCTAAGCAACACAGTGTCAGATGAACTGAGCTGTGGGAACAATATATATTTTTTCATTACTTTTGTCATTTATTGTTTTTATTGCACATGCAATACGTGCCAAAATTCTGGACACACATCCTCATTCAAGCTTTTTTTTCTCTACATTTTAGATCATTACTGAAAATATAATATATATTTAATGTACAGCAATGGGGGAAAAAATGGACACCCTTAAAATTTGACACAATCTCAAGTATTATTCTGAAATATTTCTGGAAAAGTCTTTTTTTTGTGTTTCAAAATGTGTGGCTGCATTAGACAGACACAAACAAATACAAATGATATTTCTTGCTTTTTATTTACTAGAAAAATTAACAAAACTAAATTGTTGACAGTTTCAATCTGTCAGTTCTCAACATTGTCGGTATCAAAGTCAACAGATAACAAAGAATGTGTTCAAAACTGAACAACAGATAAATAAACCATCACATCATCAAATTAATATTTAGTAGTCTTGCCATTAGCAGCAGTAGAGCTCTAATCCCTTTCACACTGTTGAGGGCTAATCTGGTCCCATTCTTCTTGAATTACTGGTTTTAATTCTTCTAAATTAATTAACTTCACTAAAAAGTTTTTAATAGCTCCTTTTTAGGATTTGTTCAGTATTTTGGCTGTGACTGTACTAAAAGAAATAACACTTGAAGACCTAAGCATGATTCTTAATGCAATATTTCACAAATGCATGGTGTGTCCAAACACTTTTTTCCACCACTGTATGTTAAATACCAAATATGATGCTTAACAGAGCAGCTAGCCCACAGTCAACAACAACATGAGTAGCCCCAGTGACTGTATGAGAGACAGAAAATAACCAGATGCTGTAAAAAGTGCAGTCAAAGCCTTTCAGAAACATCCAGGGGCCCCATGTGCATTTCTTTGTTTGATACAAGAGGCAAAGAAGACTGACGTGTATCTGTTCTAGTAGTTAATAGTTCAAAGTCTGAATCCGCTATGTGGAGCCACGACTCGGCCTTTCGCTGACCTTAAGACCTGAAATAGATCAAGTTTCAGGACCTGCATGTATCTCACATATGGCAGCGATGCCAGATACCCCAGAACACCTCCAGAGGTCAGGTGTCCATGTCTCAATGACGCAGAGCTGTTCTGGTAGCAAATGAGGGTACAACACAATATTACTTTCCTAAAAGTGTCTTACACATACAAGTCTATAGTGCTCAAGCATATCTGCATATTTACTTCTTGCTTTACAAACATTCGCATCACGGTCCAACCTGCAAATCTCCAGACTATCTGCACGAAACTAAAAGAGTAGCAATAATCTTAAGCAGTGCTGTCACCTTGTCACCCAATAATACAATAGAAAGTTACATGTAGCATATATACTTGTTTTGTTAAAATAATCAAACAGTGCATCTTGAGCCAAAAAACCATACACATTACAAAAAGACTGAAAGGAAAGAGGTGGTAATGATTGACAAACCGACTTCACTTTAAGCCTTCCATGCTTAGCAGACTGAGATCAGTATAACCCAAATAAAACCTAAGAGTGCTGATAGTGTAACGATATCATAAGCATTTAGCTTACTTTAAGTGTTCAAGGTTGACCACCCAGTCAGTTTAAATATCAGAAAGCTTACTAACTGACCCAAAGTCACTTTAAACCTGACCCAGAGGAGAGAGAGCCGGCAGGACCCCCTATTTTATGATCCAGCTGCAGCCACTTCACATTATGACAGGTTGTGATAGTGTGTTCTGCTTTGAGGTAATGTATTGTATTAGTATGAGTGTTGGGCAGCAAGCTGTGCAAACAGAGTGGGCAGGATGTGCTGGGATTGATCTGAGGCTAAAGGTGTGGAAGTGGTGCCAACAGGTCTGGACCCCACAGAGTGGAACCAGTCAAATTTACCATTATTTGAGTTCTAACTAAGCAAAGGTTAATGTAGTTTGTGACTTTGGGAATGTAACTTTATTGTTGTAGTGCTGGACGTGCACTTTAAATTGAATTGCTATACATTTTGCCCACTGTAGCTGTCATAGCTGTGTCTATTTTTGCCCACTTTAGGGCCAATCACCCTCTCATTGTTGCTGCTGACTTGTTGGCAGGTAAATACCATTGTCATATTATTCACATCTGTATATCCAACAACCAATCTACGTTTACATCTGTAATCCCATCTGTCAGGACACCAAAAAGGGAATATTTCAGATGAGTTTTTAATGAAGTACAGAATAGCTCTCATGTTGTGTCCAAAATCTTCTTTTTATCTCATCCATTGCTCCCACATATAAGATTACATTAGTTTTCACAATATATGTACCATTCCTTACACCACTGCTGGATGTTTTTACATATTTTTTAAAATGTAAATCACATTGTGTTCCCATGCAGGGCTCCAAGACTAAGTTTATACATTGGTGGGGCTGGTGTGCCAAACTTTTTCAGTTAGGTGTATCCATTCATCCACTATCTATACACAACGCTTAATCCTTATTAGGCTGGAGTCTATCCCAGCTGACTGAGGGTGAAGGCAGGGGACACCTGGACAGGTAACAGTCTATCGCAGGGCTACACATAGAGACAAACAATCACACTCACATTCACACCTACAGACAATTTAGAATCACCAATTAACCTCAGCATGTTTCTGGACTGTGGGAGGAAGCTGGAGAACCTGGAGAAAACTCACATATGTACAGGAGAACATGGAGACTCCATGCAGAAAGATCCCATGAAGGCCGGGACGTGAACCGGGGATCTTCTAGCTGCAAGGTGAAAGTGTTAACCACCGAGCCACTGTGCAGTCCAACTAGGCACAGCAGTACGTAATTACAGTTTTTCTCAGTCACTTTGGTACATTTCTCAGATCAGAATTGAAATTCTCAAAACTACTTGTTCAATCTTCGCATCATTGTGTCACTTGTGCACATCAAAAAAGCAGTTTCTCATTTCTTTGAACAAGTTGCAAATGCTTTGGTACATCCATGCAAATGATTCTGCACAATTCTCTGCTGTTTCCTACATTATCAATTGTTTATGTCATGTTGATCAAAATGTGTTATAATGGGTCTCTGTTGAATAGTCTCACCCCCCACAACATTTAGGCATTAGTTCATCACATAAGTCTTTACATGCAAAATGTTTGAGCAAGCTGTCATAATATGTCAAGGGTGTTTCTATACATTTCCATTAGACTTTTTTTCTAAATCTGTCCTGAATTGGTAAATTGCTCCCTCTTGAATTTCTCTAAGAAGGGAAATGTGTGAAGGGTTCAGGTTTTCTGAAATCGCTCAAAGACTCAGAGAAGATATTCATGATGTGGATGAGAATTTGTGACCCAACAGACAGGAACATCAGGAGGTGTAGGAAGACTGCACTGTAATTCCTACAGTACTGCATGTACAGTTTTCCCTGAGGAGATTGTCTTATGTTCACATTTCTACTTTTGTTTTTTTCTTTGTTCTCTGCAGCGTTGTTTTCCTTTCTGTATCGCAATGACATGGTCTGTCAACAAATTACAATACAAACAGTAAAAGCATAAATGTGAATCTTGTCCAGTCTCCTGTAATCAATCTCCCACATACACTAATGTGTAACTTACAGTCTACAATAACTGTCATCAGAACTTTAGCCATCAGAACATCCTTCCAGAGTACACTGTTATAATGACAACATGACTAAGCAATTTGACTGTCTGATCCAAACACAATGACGCAAGGACTTGTCATTCTGATGACACTGACATGTTCACTGATGCAGATATTTACTTTTGAACTAAGGATTTGGAGCAAGAGACTGGCTTTTTTTGGGCAATCCATGTTGTTTTGCTATTTGTATGAATTGTTTTGAGAAATGCTCTTACTGTTTTGCAGATGTCGAGAATGATTCGAGAAATGTGCCAAAGCGACTGAGAAAAACTGTAAAATGTTTCACCATGCCTACAATGCAAGGTTTGCCCTTTTTGTAAGCTCATATACACACTGGTAATTTCTTAACAGATTACATAGATGGAAACGATTGCAATCAGGAAGAAGGATGCAGACGATAACTTTTTATTTACCTCAGTCTATTTCATGAGCATGATCTGGGGATTACAGTTAGTAAAGGGTTGCTTTTCTATGCTTCTACTATGATTAGTGGTAAATGTTATTTTGTGCTGCTGCTCTTCCAGCCCACATGTGTCACAGCACAGGGTAAGTTTCCTGGAGACACTTTGCTTTTTCAACATTTTGATTTGGAATATCAGTGCTCTGACATTGCTTTTCTCAGTCATGGTTTGGCTGCACTCATTACCAAAAATACAAGGTAAAATGTTGACCATTTCATCATATCACAGCGTTTTCCACAGGTTAAGAATTTACTCATGGTGGTAGGTGGCATGGCTTTACTGATATGCATGCAGAGACTCATTATGTTCTGAGGAAAGTGTGAGACAGATTGTTCTCTAGAGCTACTACTTTATTATGTCCCTGAAACACTTCATATGCTGACTCTATAATTTTTCAGTGTTTCTTAAGCACCTCATGCATGGATAGACAGAGAAGTCTCCATTCAGTCCTGCAGCACAGCAATGTGACCAAAAATGAGTTTGAAAAGAGTAGACTAAAGTCTTCTAATGTCAGATTCACATCATTAGAGACTCAGGGATTTTATCTACTTGGATGTGTCAACCAAAGACCTGCTGAATGTCATTTGCACCGGTGAGGCCAATGAAATTGTTTGGTGCAGCCAAACTGGTTTTGTACCGCCTTTTAATGAAATGTGCTCTATAAATAACTATGTCTTCACAACGTATCAGACACAGATATCTCAAAAACTTGAACAGTTAATATGTTTTGTAATTTGGGTAAACTAGGGTTATATTGTTCATCCATCACTAGTTATTAATGGGTCATTCCAGAATTGGAGGATATTTGGGCTTCAAAATGTTTAAAAAATAAACCTACTCTTTTTTTCTTTTCTTTTCTTTTTTTTTTTTTTTTACAGTTTTATGCTTCATTTTGATCAATAATAGGTAATAGACTATCAAAGGCTTTATTGGCTCAGCTTACACATCAATGGTACCATTTTTATTCCGTGTTTTCTGTGTTGTTTGCTAACCCTACTCTAATCACAGTAACAGGGTTGCTAATCCATGCTAATGTGATCTTTTTCTCAGCAGTAGAAGCTAGATATTTAGCTGCTGTTACTGCTGACCAAGAGGACAAACTGACTGATGGAAAACAATCAAAAGAATTAGTCTGATCCTGATAATATGAGGTAGAGTGAGACATTCAATCAAGGCTGACAATGGGATGAAAATATGGAAACTAGAAGAGAGGACAAAGCTTTGCTCTACCCATTTTTTAGGACAACTGTTTGATGATGTAAATGACAAAAACAAGACACAAAACAACTAAAACAAGTCACAAAATTACAACAACAAGACAGAAAATGACAGAAACGAGACAGACAATGACAAAAACAAGACATAAACCAACAAAAGCAAGACACAAAACAAGGTTGCTAACATGTTGGGGGACACATTCCATGTATAATGATTATTACCTAAAATATTATGTTGATTAAAAAATGTTCCAACAGTTACAAGAGACATAAATTAAAAAAAATAATACCGAAAAAAAAGGAGATTTAAATTTGGCTTGAACTGTTTTATTTGAGATTCAGTTTGGTCATCAGGGGGGTGGGACAAGAGAAAAATTGAATTTTAGGAGGAACTCCAGACTTGTTTGGGATTTAAAAAATATTTTCAAACATTCTTTTCTCCTAGTTTTTTTTTTTTTTTTTTTAGATTTGGTCTCAGGACAAGAACATTTGCACAACTGCATTTTTTTTTTTTTTTTTTTTAGTATTTTGAACATGGATTATTTGAAATTTGTTGGGTGAGAAATAAAATGTTCTCCAATTCTGGAATGACCTTAAGAGCAACACTATTCTGTCCAATAAAAGTCTCTAACTCAGTCTGAGTCCCCTCACTGCTCTACACAGTCCAGTGCCACCCACAGGTTTCAGCTGGTCAAGCAGTTTCATGCGGACCAACAACAGTCATCTTCATTCACACTGTCGGAAATACAATCTTCCTGACTGCATTTTCAGTTTCTAAGGGCCGCTTCACATCCATATTTCATTTTCTCAGTCTCAGGCATGAGCGCTGCATACAGCTTCTCAAATGAAGGCCTTAACAAGGGGTTATTTATAATGCAGCCATTAAAGGAAGGCTTAGGAATAAGCCATACCTACAGTTTTTTATGTGTTGCTGTAGAGAGGAGGAGTTCAGGTTTCATATTATGAGCTCAGCTTTGGTGGTCTCGGCTGTTAGTGGGGCTGAGCAGAAATCTAGAGGAGCTTGGTAGGAGGGAGCTGCTGTCCTGCTGCCTCAACCAACAGCAAATCAAACCAGATGGGCTCGTTTATGGCCAATTAGCAGTGTGCTGCAAACGGAGTGCCACTGACTCACCTAGCGTTGTTATTATTACAGCTTTTATCTAAGCTCTAGAGAAACCTGGCAGCTACCAAGTTGGTGTTTTGATGATTGTTTGACCTCGGACACATGAGGAAATTGGAGACCTGGTCCTGAGAATTAGAGCAGAGACTGAGTGTGATGAATAGCTCAAAGAGAGCGTGCGACTGAATCATAGTTCAGATGTGGAAAGAGTTTGAGAAGTACACGCACTGGCTGCAGATGTGAAACGTTAACACTTCCAGCTTTCCCAGTGAACATGAAAATGCAGGAGCAAAGATAGCAAGGCTGCTTCTAAGTGGATACGGGCGACATGCAGAGACAAGAGTGTCCTCTTACTGAAGAGAGGGGATCAGGTCCTACACAGGAATGTTACTCTTGCCCCCCCACCCTCCTTCGCCCTCCTTTTCACTCTCCCACAATCGTTCCCTCCATCACTTCCTTGGCCTTTGCTTGACTCCCTCTGTGATGGTCCACTTCACTTAGCTCATAAACAGTGCTCCCAGGCCCTTCCACACCTTCATATTTCTGCCTGAATGTGAGCTCTAGTCTCACACTGCCTGCACACCTCCAAGTCATATCAGACCTTTTAACAGTAATTAGTTGAGGGACTGCAGCACAGCGAGCTATTTCCCTAATTCATGCCCATCTCTGGGAGAAGGAGAAAGGTAAGGTAAAGCTGTGCTCGTCGGAGCCTGCTGAGATAATGACAGGCTCATCATGCAGTTCCAAACAAAGCCAAGACTTGGTGGAAAGAAGGCCTTTTTGTTGTCCTCATTGTGTGTAACCAGCATTACAAGAGAACGACATGAAAAGGAAGAAAAAGGAGTCAGACCAGCTGCTGCACACGTCTTTTGTCTGAGTACATACTGAGAGTGAACGCTGTTCAGATCAATGCAATTACAAATATGAAAAGACTGTGGCGGTTCAGGAGGGCTGTTGCTGCACTCGAACAGTGGACTTTGCCTCTAGGCAGGGATGTTCTTTCACTGAGCCATGTACGGTGCAATGGTATGTCCCGGGGGGTGTCAGCCGCCAATGACGGCTCAGCATCGTTTGAAAGCCTCTCAATGAAAACTCCTACCTCTAATTGTCCCTGCAATTCTTATCAACGCCGCCAATCCCAACCAGAGCGGAAAGACGCAGCAATTTTCCCATTACAGCAGGAGTAGAGAGTGGAGGAGGGACGAGGGAGCTCGCTGTCTCCAGAGAGCAGTACAGATGGCTTCATCTCCAAGTTCAAAAACACAGACAGGAGGGATGGGGGCAAGGGACGCTCACACTCACAGATACTTGTAACGTCCTTGTGCACAGACATGCATGCACAGGCAGAGGCACAATTCATGCACTCTAATATGCAATCAATTAGCTTTTAACCTGTTTTCTACAGCCAGATTCTTGCAAGGCCTCACTCACACAGAGCATAAGAATTAATGCCAATGAGCACTGAGATCATTGCTGTTTTAGGTTTACTGACCCCCTGGCCCAGCAGTTAGATAAGCTCACTTCACCATTGTCTGTCCAATGCTATCATGTCCCACAACCAGAGCAGAGGCTCCACAGACACTTACACCTTTAGACAAATTCTCCCAATATAAGGATTTACGATAAAATAAAAGGAAGAGCTAAATTTACTCCTTAGGCTGTGTTTGTCGGAGCACAAGAATGCAGCTACGATGGTTATGACAACAAATGGCTTCCTGATAACATCACACATACCTGGGTTCAGCCTGAGCTTCACCTACAATCCCAGCAGTGATGAGATTAATCTGTTTACGTGTTTTCTTGACAAAATGTTTATTCAGACACATACGACTGTGTATACATTTCACCGATGCAGTGCCACGATACAGCGAGTGTTTTATGCGTGTGTGTCTCGTGTCTCTTATCGATGCCGACATCTTTAAGTGTCTGCCGTCTGGCTCCACTAGGCTTATCAGTTCCTCAGTGGCTTACACAATTATAGAAAACACACACAAAACTGTGCAGCCACGCATACACTCAAAGCCATGCTTGTGTGCACACATACGCATGCATGTAAAGAGGCATCACAACCTACTTAAATCCAAAATAGATCAACTTACCCTCCTAGGGCAGCAGAGTGGTTGCTCTGACCATTAAAGTCTTGCAGGCCCTTACATACAGCAACAAATACGCTTGTTTTAGTACAAATTGTATTAACCTACCAGCTCAGAAACGGCGCTCGGTTTCAGCTCCCTCCTATTTCTGAGGTGCAGAAGATGAGGCCATAGATTGGTGGAAGGCAGTTGGCCTGATCTCTTATCTGGGTGCATCTTTGCAAATCTCCACCACGAAGAGAAAGCTCAGGTCAGCAGCAGATACAGACAGAAGTTCTGAGATGACAACCTCAAACCATCAGGCCTGTTGTTGTTGAAAACATGTCCTCTGTCAATTTCAAAAGTTTAAAAAAAAAACAACACGAAGAGCCCATTCCATCTACCAGGCCTTCCTCTGTCTGTCCATCTGTTCCCCCAGCCCCCAAAAAGAAAAGAAAAAAAAACTGCCCCCACACAGACACACATCCTATTGTAGTGGCTGTGCAGGTGTAGAAGCGCTGATAAGAAGCATCGGTGCCCTGTGGTTCATGGAGGTGAGGCTGCGTTAGGGTGAGCTCTGCCCTCGGCCCTACGCTGGCATTTCCAGCTGGGGGAGGTTCTGCTGAGGAGGGCAGAAGTGACTTGCTTATCAAGCGGGGACTGAGGACCAGGCGCCCAGCAGAGCCACGGGGACTTGAACTCCGAGCCTGCATCCCAACATCTTGCCCAGCGTCGTGTGGCAGCAGAGCCTCGCTGGAGTCAGGAAAACCACAGTCCACCGCTCTCAAGGTGAGACCGTACATCCACCCCACCCCCTCTCTGAACCAGCTCTGTACACCTCTCACCCTTCTTTGCAATGATATCTCTGTCTGAAATGCCAAACCTCAAACACACACACACTTATGAACCACACACTGACATTTCCGCTGCTCCCTTTCTGATCAGCGTCCCTCTCTGTTTGACTCTTCAGGCTCAGATAGATGGCTGAGGTGTTGTAAGTTGCGGGTTGTAGGTGTGAGTATTACACTATACTTGAATCAAATGTGAAATCACAAAAAAAAAAGTGGTGTCATAGTCATCAACAAAATTGTACAAACACCTGTCGGACTGCAGCCTTTATCAGGGTTTGTAGACAAATGGCCCACTTCTGACTAAAATCAGTTATATAAAGATTGTAATAGCATAAAATAAATATATGAAGTTGTGTTCATGTGGCAGGTAGCACAAACAGAGGTGACTGCGCCTCATAAACAGAGAGAAAACAGAAAAAAAACTGACTGTCAGAAGTGTGGGACATCCAAACTAAAACGCTTTGAGCTACGCAAGATTTGTTTTGTTGTCTGTGTTCTACATATTGGATCCAATCCTCTGTTTATTGAACATTTTGTCCTTGGAGCCATTTTTTTAAAGAAGCATAAGATTCCTTTTCATTGTTTCGCAGATGGTATACAAATACACTACGGGTCAAATGTTTTAGAACAACCCAACTTTTCCAGTTTTTATTGGAAATTATGCATGTTCATGTCTCATTGTTCTCTGAAATGAAAGCACAAATAAACAAATGAAGCTAAAAAAAAATTAGTTTGGAAACCAAAATGGCAATGTGGCATTCTTTCCACAATGGAAATCAAATATTCTTCAGAAAGTTCTTCCCAACTCTGTTGCAGAAGTTCCCATAAATGTGTGGTTCTTGTAGGTTGCTTTGCTTTCATTCTTCTGTCCAGTTCATCCAAAATCAATTCCATGGGGTTTAAGTCTGGAGACTGTGCTGCCACTCCATGTTTTCAAGCTTAACATCTTGTTCTTTTTTCCTAAGGTAGTTCTGTCATAGCTTGGACTTCTGTTTGGGTCATTATCTTGCTGTAGGATGAACCTCTGACCAACCAGGAACATACCAGAGGATACTGCATGGTGCTGCAGAATGCTGTGGTAGCCATTTATGTTCAGGGTTCCTCTCACTCTGTACAAGAACTGACCCTGGATCCAGCAGAGCAGCCCCAGACCATCACACTTCCTCCTCCATGTTTGACAGTTGATGTCACTGAGGAACCATCCTTTCTCCTACTCAATGGGGTACAAAAATCCTGTGTGATGAAACAAAAATTTCAAATTTTGATTCATCAGTCCATCATACTTTCTTCCAGTCTTCAGTAGTCCATTGGTGGTGTTTCATGGTCCAGGCAAGACTCTTTTTCTTATTCTGACGTCTTAGCAGTGGCTTTCTTGCTGCAACTCCACCTGTCAAACCTGCAACTCCAAGTCTTCTCAGTTGAAACTGAGACTTCTTCCTACGACCACTATGAAGCTCATGGAAGCTGTTGTCCTGTGAGCTCCTATCACCAAGCTGTTGACTCTCAGAAACTTGTCTTCTGATTCTGTTGTGGCTTTGGGTCTTCCAGATCTCTTCCTATCAGAGTTTCTTCCAGTTTCTGAGCCTTTTGATGATGAAGAAAACTGGACTCACTGACACCTTGACTTTCTTAACAATTTCTCTGTAGGAAAGACCTACATTTTTAAACGTTATGATGGTCTGTCTCTCTTCTATTGTTAATTGCCTTTTCCTCACCATTTTTATAGCAACACACTACTTTCTGCAGTACAATACAGTTCTAATAATGCTCTGGAGGGTATGGTGCCATGGTGTGTTCCAACACTACTTTTATGCAGACAGAGGGGGTTGGAAGTAATCAAGAAAAGTTGGGACACCTGTAGTATTTGGTAGCACCAATTTTCAAGGCTTGATCAACCTCCATTGCTGCAGAACAGCTTTAAGTTGTAAACCCATTTCTTGTTCTCTGTAAAAGGTATTTTTGTGTGATTTTGAAATGTACATTATTTTTCAGTTTTGGGTAACCTTACCTTTTTTAACCACTGACAGTTCACCACTTACCTTTGGATCATTTCAAGCTATTCATTGGACTTGAATTTCTGTTTCTGAATGTGCCTTATTGATAAATTTGAATTTGACTTTCAGAGCAAACAAGGGAACGCTTTTGTTCAGTTTCATTTCATTTCTTGATAGTTCCCATTTAAAATTAGAAATACTAACATTGAGATCATAACTGAAAACATGCAAATGCACATCTCTGCAGTTAAATTCAGCTTAGAGTATGTTGACTTCAGGTTGTTCGTGCTGTTCAACAGTGACCACTGATTCCCCTCATCACGCTTCTATTTTCAGCCCACACACTGTATCACTGATTTGTTATATAATGAAACACATTTCTACATGTGATTTGCTGCTTAGCAATCATAAAATACCAACGAGTGTCGGCTCACTAACTGGTTCCCAAGTGATGAAATGGTGTTGAATTATGAAATTCACTGTGAACCTGCAAGCTGCGAGACTTGCACCTTCATACACATGAGCTGGTATTAAAATGACTGTGTAATCGTGCCAAGGTGAGATGTCTGCTCTGTTAAACATACTACCATGTTGTCAGGGTTACAGGGACATCTGGAATAGGTCCATTCAGTGGGCAGCAGGCAGTCATTTAACCTATGTGCTTGAACAATGATGTTAACTGGGAAAAGGAGATTCTTCTGTTGATATCACTCCTCAGTCTATTGCATGGGTGTCAAACATGCGGCCCGCGGGCCACAACTGGCCCGCCAGACGGTTCAATGCTGCCCGCTGGACAATTTTGCAAAGTGTAAAAAATTATAGAGAAGACATTAACTGCAGATCGAAAATTTGTAAAATTATGGATTAAAACTAATTTCTAGACTATGCCAAGTTGTTTTGATCATAAATTAAAATACTAGATTGCTCATTGTTCTTTTCTCATTGTGTGTCTTATTTTTGTAATATTTTGTCTCGTTTTTGTTGTTTTTTGTCTTTTTTTGGACTGGCTTTTGTCGTCTGTCTCTTTTTTTGTTATTTTGTGTTTCCTTTTTGTCTCGTTTGTGTGTTGCTTTATTCTTTGTTTTGTGTAGCATTTTTGTTGTTTTGTGTTTTATTTGTCTCCCTTGTGTCGTTTGTCCATTTTTTGGGTGCTTTTAACTTTTCTAATTTTTTTTGTCTCTTTTTTGTTTTGTTTTGTGTTGTTTGTCTCATTTTTGGTCGATTTGTTTCTCACTTTTGTCATTTTGTGTCTCGTTTTTGTAATATTTTGTCTTTTTTTAATCTAGTTTTTGTCATTTTGATCATAAAGTGAAATACTTGATCATTCACTTCCAGAAAGCTGTGTGACTAAATGCTTTGCACTTTTGTAGAAACACTGTGATCCGGAAGTTGTAATGTGTAAATGATAAACTGAGGCAAAATATTGTTGAAATTGAATTGAATTTTTCTTAAGAAATTTCAGGTTGTTTATAATGCTTTGTAAAAACATAATTCCTTAAATGTGAACATTTTCAGAATGTACTTTTTTTGTAGTAAAACAAGGAGAAGAATTTGGAGTTGCTGTTATGTATAGGTCATTCTGCTCTGGTTTACTGGTCCGGCCCACTGGAGATCAGATTGGGCTGAATGTTGCCCCTGAACTAGAATGACTTTGACACCACTGGTCTAATGCATGCTCATAATAACATATCAGTTACCTTACATTTTGCTGATGCTTCAGCCAGCTCGGCTCAGGGGGAGTTTGCAGCCCCATGCTGAGCGTAAACCCAACGTGGCAGCGTGAACCCCACCTGCTCCCCCAGTTCAGAGGCCTCAATTAGGGAACAAGGCTGGGAATGTTGTGAGTTAACTTTAATGGGCAATAAGGGGATAGTAGCTTTAAAGCCAGGCCCTCTGGTAGAAAGCAGTCAGGGATGGAAAACTCACGTGGCAGGGAATTCAAGACAAAACACGCTAACGGAGACAGATGTGTGTATTAATACTGATTTCAATGTTCCATGTGTTTCTGCCGCCAAATTGCAACAGGTTCTGGTTAGTTGAAACAGTAGAAAATGTCCTACTTTTTATTCTAATTAAGGATATCTTATAATCAAGTCAGATCAATTAACATTTCACAGGAGAAAACTTACTTTACAATGTTTTGCTGTTCAAATGTGTTGAGTTTGATGCATCACAGTAAAGAGCAGTTTGCGGTTTCCATATGACCACTGTGAAAGCAGACAGCGGACATGGTTCTGTTCGCACTACAACAGGAACATGGTGGTGTTCAACGCAGAGGGTCCTACTGCTCCTCATGTTGAACAGAAACAGAGGAGGAAATCACATGGGCTGTGGGGATGTTTCTGAAAGGCTGTGCTTTTTACAGAATCTAGCAGTTAGTTACAGATCGGACCGCAGCACCGTATTTTTGTGATTGTTCCTGAGGTGTGCTGGGCGCCATGTGCAGACATAGAACAGGATTTTTGGAGAAATTACAACTTCACTGTGTTCTGCAAAGCATGTCTAAGTTAAAGCACTCTAAGTCTGGCAGCAAATACGTCAATTCCAGCTCTTTTTGATGAATTCTAAAGGTGTGGATGGTGGAGAATCTCCTCGTACAGTTGCTTCTCAAAGCAACATTTGATTTAAACGCCATTTGTTTCCCTTGCACAGTGCAGACGTCTGCAGAGGAATCTATGCAGACCCTTGCAGACTTATGTAAATGGCTACATTTACGTCACCTTGGCAGACAGGGGGAAAGAATACCTTTCTCTAGAAGTAAGCCTTCTTCTAAGAAAACATGAATGAATGAAACTGACAATTGATGCCATGCTAAAGGAAGCTAATCAGGTGAACTAAAAATGCTTTGTATTTTCATCAAAATAATATTTAATTTTCATTTTTGTTTCATTTCAGTTGTGGGTAACAAAACTATACAGCTGGTTAAAAATATCAATTCATTTACACAATTCTGCTA
The DNA here is from genome assembly GCF_022539595.1 of Amphiprion ocellaris. Classification (NCBI taxonomy): domain Eukaryota; kingdom Metazoa; phylum Chordata; class Actinopteri; family Pomacentridae; genus Amphiprion; species Amphiprion ocellaris. Next base: position 8,119,959 of record NC_072771.1, on the reverse strand, counting down.
GTAGACTGTATTTTTTTGTCAAAAATTATTTTTAGATGAAATGTAAATGAGACAACAGAAGCTATTTTCATAGCACAAACAAAATGACCTTGCACTGAGCACAGGCATGTGTTAAGCATGTGTATGTTATGTACAGATGCCGAATCATGTGACCTAAATATGTAGCAGACGGCGGGAATTGATGGGACTCAGAAACACCCCCATAATTTAATCAATTGTTCCTTGTATCATTTCTGACGGATAAGTCCTGATAAGTCCTCAGTGGTGGATTTGTAGTAGGATCACAGTCATGTGATCATCAGCAAGCAGCGGACATAGTGTTCACTTGTTGTCATAGTAACAGTGACGGCATGCTGCTATCTCACAATGATACAGAAATCTTTAACAAATCCGTGGATAAAAGTGGCATCACTGTTAGCTCATATGCTATATTTTACAATGTTGATGGTAATGTAGGAGAGGAGAAGACTGCTACTGGACAATGACATCAAGAGGGCTTATTGTTCTCTCCGAATTAAACCAACCAACTTTCCTCTCCAAGTATAACCAGTCAGCATCAAGTCCCTCAACTAAATCATTTCTCCTCTAGAGAAAAATCCTACCAGGGCTGGTTCCTGCAGTCAGAAACCACACAAAGGTTCGGGGGCTGCACTGATACAGCCACAAGTTCTACAGTGGACAACAGCCGAATGACGCAAATTGACGATGCTTCATTAGTGTCCAAAATTGATACAACCTACTTACCTCACTCTCATAAAGAAATTCAATAAATGCTGAAGTTATAAAGTTTAGCTACGTCTGTTGAAGCATGGTTAATAATTTGTACCACAAGTGCTGCTACTTTTCTTTTTAAAGTCCAAAATATATTAAATTTATTGGCTTTGGCAAACATTAAAAAGAAAGGATTTTGCAGAATTTAGGGATTAAGTGAATTTAGCCCCAGGCTTAAACAGGCTGCTCTAACATCGTGGTAACAGAAACAGCCAATATGTCCATCAGCAGTCTGCATGTTTCCTTCAGCTAGACACTGCAACCCCCATCTGCTTTTGTTGTTACGGATGACAAGTTCAGCCTCTCACACCAGTAAAAGCTCAACGCAGATCCACAGACGGAGCATTTTTCTGGCTCCTGCAGCTCTCCTTGCATCGACTTCGTTCAAGACAAAAATAGTCTGACATAAAGGGAATGATATATGATCTCAGTCATTCATCTAAATTGGACAAATGAGGCCCACAGGTCTGAGCTGTGAAAGATCCCCCCCATGATAGGATTGAATGGGCCAACGCGTGTGTGTGTGTGAGGATGGGGGTGTATTTTCACGAGGATCTATTTATTTTAATGTGAGAAAGTCTGTCTGCGTATATAGCTGCCAGTGGATGGGTGTGTGTGCATGAATATAAATACATGTTAACATTGCCTCCATGACCTTCCATAGCATTAGCAGGAGTATCTGTGTATTTTCAGAGGGTTTGTGTGTGTGTGTGTGTGCGACTGTGTATGAGTGCGCCTGTCTTTGTGCACAGCTCTTTGTGTGTGTGTGTGTGAGAGAGAGAGAGAGAGAGGGAGAGAGAGCGAGGGAGCATTGTTGCATCTGTTCCTCATTAAAGGGCGCTAATGAACGCACGTGTGCTCCACCTGGTTTGGTGGAGTGGGGGGTTGATGAGGGCCTGGCCTTTCCCAGCTCTCCTATCATAAAAACTGTCTCAACACAAACGGGAGAGCTTGATCCCCAGACGCTCATCTGACAACAGTTTGGCGGTTCCTCCTCTAATGATGAGGGTGATGCTGGGCAGCAGCCCTGCTGGCCAGGACTGTGACTGTACCTGGAAAAATAGAAGATTCCCATCACAGAGAGAGAGAAGAGGCGGGATAATGTGTATGAGAATTACACAAGTGTATGAGCTTCTGAACACTGGTTCTACAGAACGTGTCAATGTGACATGCATTAGAATGAATTCAGGATATGTGTTTTAGTAGAGTCCTCAGTAAGGCTAATTCTACTGTTGTTGCTTTCTTTTTCTGGTTCTAGAATAAGTACAATTTTACAACCATTAAACAAGTGTGCCACCCAATAAACCGGCCTGCATTTTCACCAGTTTGTAGCAGAACTATACTATTGTTCAAAAGTTTGGGGTCACTTAGAAATGTCCCTATTTTTGAAAGAAAAGCAGTTTTTTCAATAAAGATAACATGAAATGAATGATAAATCCAGTGCAGACATTGTTAATGTAGTAAATGACTATTCTAGCTGGAAACAGCTGATTTTTAATGGAATATCTCCATAGAGGTACAGAGGAACATTTCCAGCAACCATCACTCCTGTGTTCTAATGCTACATTGTTGAAAGACTCATTGATGATTAGAAACCCTTGTGCAGTTATGTTAGCACATGGATAAAAGTGTGAGTTTTTATGGAAATCATGAAATTGTCTGGTTGACCCCAAACTTTTGCAACAACAGATTTTTCAGGAGAAAACCAAGCTAGGTGGCAGATGTTGCATTCTGTAGCTGTGAACTTTTAGCATCTTATTGCCAATAATTACTTCAGTCTAACTAAGTGACATTTATTTGGAAACTAAGTCCCAAATCATGGGCCAGGGTCTAAGACTTGACCGTGTTCAAATGTCTAAAAGCTTCTTTAAAGATCTTCAGAAATCACGAGGAGAAGTCGTCATTCAAGGGCAGCAGGATTTATTGTCGACAGAAAATCCAGGAGTTGTTCTTAGCAGTGATTAACACCACAAGAAACACCAGAGATACTGAGCTGTGCATTGTCTTTTATTTATTTATTTAAAAGGATCCCCATTAGCTGATGCCAGTGGCACCAGCTAGTCTTCCTGGGGTCCGAAAACAGAAAACAAGCTTACATCAAAAAGATCACATTTACAGACCACATCAGTCAAAATAGACATCTTAACATATATCATGTTTACAGTAATGCTAACAACAGCACATTAATTTTAAGCTGTGAGAGTTGGTCATTTTTCTACGTCTAAAGAGCATATTTTCTGATAGTTTTGGTACCATTCTACTTTTCTAACTTCATTGGTCAGATCTTAACATCAAGTTGTCATATTTCACCATTAGATCACACCCTACAGGGGACATACTCATTCGGTTATCGTCATGTTTGACAGAGAACATGCCCAGACATGTTCACACTTTGCCCTATTGTTTTGTGACAGATTTCATGCATGTTACACCATTATGTGTTCTTATATTTCTAACATATTTTAACAGTTACAATGCCTTAAGTATACACCATTTTATTTTGAGCACTCCACATTTCATCTCCTAAAAAAACATGATTTGTCTTCACAACAAAATTACAGGTTATACTTTGTGATCTCCCACCACCTTCCAGACATCCTTATTTCAACACACACAGCTTCAAGGACTTCCTTTTTTCCCCGTCCTCTACACACACACACACACACACACACACACACACACACACACACACACACACACACACACACACACACACAATACAATCAAGGCATTAGTGATTACTAGAATATTCGACATTATGTATTACACACGCATATTTTAACACTACTCATCAATTCAATAGCATTTGCCAAGATTATATCATCGTTTAATTTTAGCACATTGTGCCCAAAAAAATATTACGCCACAAACACCTTTTGGTGGAAACACATGGAACAGTTCAGATTAAGGTTCGTTAACCAGAGCAGGACCAGCTCTGCACGAGTGTAAATGCCTTTGACTCACTGGGCATTTACTACAAGATGAACATCATTTTCAAGTGACTGCTGTTAAGTTTTGAACCCTTGTTCCACTAAATTAGACAAGCTTCCAATTTTAAAGCAGAAATAAACAGTTACAAAAGGCATAGTAGTGATTGACGTACCTCCGTTAATTGACGTTTCACTTTTATTTGGACAGGTTTCAAGATGTCTGCTCTTGTGATTTCTGGTGTGGAGGTCAGTGGGATGCCATTTGCTTCTATCGTGTTGTTAAAGGTTTCTGCATCAACGATCAACGATCCACCTGGGACCACAGGATGTAGATTCATTATCTGTCCGAGTCCCACTGACGTCTGCATGCGTTACAACAGCAACATTTGAGACAATCTGCGCTACAGTCGTATCAGACTCGGGCATACCTGATCTGGAAGCACTGTAGAATATCTGCAACACTGTGGGAATAACTGGGTTACTGTGGAAGAATCTTCATGAACCTTAAACCAACCATTTGAAACCAGAACACCAGCTCTTCTGCAAATGTAAAATCCTTCCAGAATCATCAGCAAAAATCAGTCTCTCTAATCAAACAATACTGATAACAGGACTGCATTGTTTGACATTTCTGTCCGAAACTGCTTGTGTCACAAAGCTTTTTTCCTCTGCAGACACTTGCTGTTTCTAGGACGGACCAAACCTTTGTGCATGCTTCAACTGCTCCTGTAGAACCTCATTCTGGTCCATTTAAAAGGGAGAAAAAAGTATCAGTGAATGTATTCCAGCTTTGCAAATAATTATTAAAATCAGCCTGCTTACAGTCTCTGTCCTCCTGAGGACTATTAGTGAAGTAAAAGTAAGAACTCTAAACAAGTCTTGCATTAAATTTCTTTCCTTTTTCTTATTTTTCTCAGGTCAATGAATGTAAGATGTCTCCAGTGCAGCATGAGAAAAAGAAATATAATTCAACTCATCATTATACAGCAATATACAGCATGTTAGTGGACTTCTGCTGTGTGGGTTCACTTGTTATTCCATTTGTTTTCCACCACATTATAGTGAAAAATAACTTTATTTATAAAAGCACTTTTTGAGATAAAGTTACAGAGTGTCGTACAAGTAAAAGCAATAAACCAAAATGAAAAAGTGATAAAACTGCAGCGATAAAATGAACCGATTATAAATCACAGACAGTAATAAAATGAACACATAATAGACTGACAATCAGAGAGATGATAGCAATCAATCAAACACAAAAGCAAAGTAGAGGCAACTTTGTTAAAGTTTCTGGAGTGATTTGCAGCAGGAAGTTTTTGGCAGGTTCTGACTCCATTTCGAACTTGTTTCCTTGGTACACCGTATAATTGCAAGACTTCTTTTCTAATTAAACTGCCTTTTTTCAGTATTTATTTGCTTAATGTTAACTCAGAACAAAATGAAAATTAGAACTTTTGTTTACAAGACAAACTATTCATGATCATTGCTGTAAAATCACAGAGCAGATCTACCATCTTCCTGCTGTGCAGTCTGGTTATTGAGCTGATGCTGTGGGGTTTTTTTCTATCAGCAGAGCACTTGAGGAAAAAACGGTGTAAACTGGTGCTTCAATCACTTTGCAAACAGCCTTCTGCTGTTCCCTGCAGCTGTCGGTAAGTCTCTGCGGTGAGAAGCCCTCCCTCGGGTTTCTCCCACAGCCTGCTCAGGTTGGTATTGATACAACACCCCTGTGTGTTCACCTCGCACAGGCACTGCTGGGAACATCGTCATCGCCATCACCCAGAGCGGAGGTGCAACCTTTTTAATGTGCCGGGATGAAAGATTTACATGCTTTGTGAAAACAGATAAAAATAAAAGATACATATTTCACATTTATCTGCCTCTGTGCGCCTCCCTATCTTTGAACACACCATTCCTCAACCGTGTCCAACTTTGACAGCCGCGGGTAATGACAGTCGAACGCTCACTCGCTCCTCATTTACTCAGAGCTGGCAGTCTAACAGCTCGCTCAGAACTCTTAAGTGCTTGTTAATTTAATATGCAAATAAGTCTCTTGTCAATCTGAATGCATTTTAATGAAAGAGCTCCTGCTTCCACAGGGCAGGGACTGCTGCAGGTTGACAGTGGCTGTACATTGGAAAAAGCACAAAGGCCAGGAGCAAGTTGAGCAGAGCACAGAGGAGGTGCTGCTGAAGGACTGCAGAGAGACACGGAGCTAAAATGTATGAGGGACGTAGGATGAAAGCCGTGACGGCACATAGTGAGCACACATGGTGGCTGGTTGCAGCCTGGAAACACATGAAGCAATCATCATCCTGTGCTTTGGCCTCCTGTGTCAGCCGGTGTCTCCGGGAGATAGAGCTTTGAAGCAGAATCCGGGGTTTTGAACGAGAACGAGCACAAGCATCAGGCTGCACAAACATGACAGAGTGAGAGAAACACACACCATCCTCTACCCACATCCCTCCGTTAATGACAGACCTTAGCTCAACCTTTGCCTACATATGGGTGGCGCAGTGTGCTGAAAGTAAGGTGAGCGTGTTATTGGGAAGGTGGGGGGAGGCGGTGGATTGCAGGCGGTGTTAAGTCAAGCAGGAACCCTCAATGTTGCTAATTTATTTACAGATTTAATTAGATGGATAGAGCCCTCACAGATATAAGAAAGAGAGGAGAGATGTTGCCAGCGTTACAGCACTTTAATTATGGTAGCAGGCTCCTGATCCCTGCGCTCCACTGTCTGGGGAGCCAGTTAATTAAAATCCTCATTATTTTACTTTTAATTAGTTCCCCCCTCTTTTGTTTCCTTTCACCATATGGCCGTGTTCCGTGGTCAAATTAACGTAATTGAGCTAATTAAGCCGATCACTTTAATTATTCAAAGCGTTCCGATTGGCCAGGAGAACTTTTCTCCCTCTCCCCTCCTTGACATTCCTGAATGAGGCTTGGAGTTGTAAAGTCGCTCTCTTTGTCATTAGCTGCTCTACTCCCCTGCTGAAGGCAGTGAGTTATAGCTGCAACATGCCTCACTTCCTACATGTTCCAGCACTGTCTCATGTTTCACTCCCATACAATGCAGAGTATGCAGCGCAGTGCTGGAGCCCTCTGCGAGCTCAAAGACGATTGAGAAATCACTGGAACATTTAACACGCCATGGTTATGACAAATTAAGTGCATGTTGGTAGTTGCTGGTTCTAAACAGCTATTTGGTGCTCAGGGATTGGAAGTTACCAGAAATAGCGTTGGTAGCCCGAGCTGCTTTCAGAAGGATTGTCAGCGCAGACAAATGCCACAGACTACTATTGAATTTACATGCTTGGGATATTGAAAATGTTGACAACCAGATGGCGGTTTTACAGCAAACATACTAACGTTGAGCTCGGCGCCTCAGGGTGGAAAAGACCTGTCTATCAGCATTCATCTAGAGCACTAAGTCCACACACAACAGCAGCACTGTTTCATCATGAACACGCAGCTCATTGCCTAAATCCATGATGTCATTTCAGAACTGCTGGCTTGAAGTTAGAATACAAAGTCTTGGCTTGAAGTTATGAATCTATGGCATTTTCATATAAGTCAACAGATAATGTTCAGTACAAGAAAGCTTTTACTTTGCTGTTCTAAGTCTTTTGAGACAGACAGGAGGCTATACTTTACTTTTCTGGTTTGTTGGAGTATTTAGAGCGAGAGTAATGACAAGCATCACAGACAGAGAGTCAAACTTCACAACATGATACAGAACTAAGACACTGGCCATAAGGATGACGGCACTGGTCACGAATCTAACAGCACATACTGCACTGTGATTACAACAACTCCAGTGTAAAAGGTCACATAAAAGATGCGTTTACTTCAATTTCAATAAAGCATACTGTCCATCCTAACACATCATAGGTGGATGGATTTTCCATTGTAGTGCTTACAGATTAATAAAATGATATGGACTCACCGTATCATTTGTGGCTTTGCTGTTAAGCTTCCACCCTCTGAATTGTACACTGCTGATACAAACTAAGAGAGTGTCACATATCAGTTGCCCCTTTCCCCATCAAAGTAATTCCTGTGAGAAATGTCGCTGCTTCCATTCCTCCAAAATACTTCCTTATGTGCTGTAATTTATTCATCATGCACCGCCAGAGCAAGATGGAAAAAATGTAACAAAGGGTTTTGAAGAGCCAGAAGCAGTGATATTTCTCATAACTGCAGTGAGGCCAAGCAGCGAATGCTTCTGTGGAGTGATGGCAGGTCTCACGCTAAACATGTGGCCTACGAATCCCACATTATGCAAAAAAGGAGAATGATCATTTTAAAACAGTTTAATGCCCACTGATGACAATTTTACAGACATGCAGGTTGAAAACATCAATCATTCAGCATAAAAGACAGACAAAATAAAAATGAAAACCTTTTAGGCTCAATGATTTGATTTTGAAAACATCCCTAACAGCGGTTTTTAAGGTAGCCCGTCGTGTTCTCCCGCCGTTCACGCTTTAGCTCACATCTGGTGACACAAAGCAGACTGCACTGTCACACAGATGTGGAAGCCAACGCCAGCACATCGGTGGGTTCCAAACGCTCGGCCTGGCCCCTCCACACACAGAAAGGCCGAGTCATTAGACAGAGCTTCTGGCCGACAGACAGGCCCGCCGGCATCAAGGAAAGCAGCCATCTTGGATCTATGTCACACGAGTCTGGGCAAGAAGAAAGCGGCTTTGTCGATCATCACCGTCCTTAGCATAAAAGCATGTAAAAATATCCTGGCATCTTCTTGTGCCTTCACACAGTATGAGGTGGAGGAGCTCAGGCAATTACACTCATCTGCATGTGTTAATATGATTAATTAGCAGGAATAAACACTTTCCTATGACACAGGCTGCATGGTGAGCCACACACCTGCAGAAGCTCTGATAAAAGACAACGCCTCATGGCAAAGAGCCTTTTCATGAGACCTGCTAATTGGCATCTGAAAACGTTCCGGCTAATTAGGAGAAGGCAGATGAGGCTTGATTAGTTTGAATGCAAAGTGTAACTTGTGGTGCGGTGGGACTCGGGAATGTGCCGAGGTTTTATTTCTTCACCATCACGATAGAAAGATAATTGTAATTGTGATCATTTGCATACGTTAATGAATTTGCATGACGCTTCTTGATCAGACGTGGAATAAATAATTGATGCAGTATCAGCACCTTCCACGACAAGTGGGACATTTTTAAATAGCTAAGCGCATTAAGGTGCAAGTTTGATGGCTGCCATGCTCCCAGGCAAGGTGTGAAAGTAGAGCAGATGCTATCTTCTGCTTCCTCCATGCTGCATACTCCAGCACCACAGCACACTACGATTAACTCCCAACCTGCGATGGTATGCTGAGACTTAAAGTTTTAACATAACATTAAAAAGGCACGCAAAGATAGAGCAAATTAGACGCAGCTCAAGAAAACAATTTTCCGAAGCCATGCAGAGAGTGGCGGAGAACAAAGAGGCTGAGCTTTAATTGGCACATGGTAAACACTAAATACGTGTGATTGTTTCAAATGCCCTGGATGTAGAGGGGGACACTCCCCTTTAATTAGCCTGCTTTCAGATGAGGCTTTATTGGAAGCAGGCAGGCAGGCAGGCAGGCAGGCAGCCACCGGGGCCAGTCAGCTACAGGATATGCCCCAAGTTCAGCCGCCCAGGAGCACCAGCAGCACAGATACAGGGCTCATGTTTAATTGCTTCTGTAAATGGTCAGAGCTCAAGCCCTCTAATTCCATTCCTTGGGGTAATCAGGCATGTTTTCACCATATAGAGCTAAAGAGCAGGAGAGAGCCAGGAACAACTACCACGCTACACAACGCCACTGGAAAACTGCCGAGGGGCTTCTGAATGACATCAACATGTTAGAGGAAAACCGTTTTTAATAGGATTGTTGTTTCTAAATCCACATTTTTTTCCCCACACATTTAACAGGCACCTGATAAAGAAATAAAACTCTACAGAAGAAAAACATCAAAACCTTCACTGGATCATTGGGCTTCTTTTTTGTTTAAATCACTCATGGTGGATGGTAGCGACAGGTTTTTGTTTTCCATGCGTGCTTCTAAAAGCTTCTGGTGTGTAAACTCATTTAAGGGGTTTCCTATGATTGAACATTTTTTGCCTGACACCCATCATTTTTATCTTCAGTTGTCAGTGTGTTGGATCTCCAGATTAACATATACAAGAGAGAGATCAAGAGTTCATTAAAAACACGCTCAGGGGAAATAATGCCACACGGCATAAGCAAAGCTTTGACAGTCATTTTACAGCAGTCCATTAAACGTATACCAAGCTCCTTTTGTTCCTTCTTAGTGGCTGCTTGTTTTCATTGTCACCGTTTTCCTCAAGCCTTCTCTTAGTCCAGACGGAGCCTTTTGCCGATGCAGTCCACACAAACCCTAAGTCTTTGCATGACGCACAGACCACTTTAACATTGAACACAATAGAAACGGGACTTTGTATGCATTAAAGAGTCTGTTATGGTGAGAAACGGGATATCTTGAATGAGAAATGATGTTCTGTCCAGGAGAAGAGAGGTGGCCGGCTGACAGGGTTTGGGGAAGGTTGGGTCCACATTAACGACGGCAACAGAAGCGAGACAGGAGTGCACTGAGGAGAGGTGAAGCTCGGGAGGGAAACATGACGGCACTGCTGCCACTCAGCATACCTGCAGACCAGAAAGAAGAGAAATGGTTTCAATACACACCTCAGGTTCACCTGTATGGCCTTCTTTCAAAACAAAGACCCAGATCCAAGCCTTATGCAAGTCTTAGAGTTTCTTTAAACTTACACTGCCGTTCCAAAGTTTGGGGTCATCCAGACAATTTCATGTTTTCCATGAAAACTCCCACTTTTATTCATGTGCTAACATAACTGCACAAGGGTTTTCTAATCATCAATGAGCCTTTCAACATCATTAGCTAACACAATGTAGCATTAGAACACAGGAGTGATGGTTGCTGGAAATGTTCCTCTGTACCTCTATGTAGATATTCCATTAAAAATCAGCTGTTTCCAGCTAGAATAGTCATTTACCACATTAGCACAAATTCTTTAAAACTTCACATATTCAGCTAAATATTGTTTTTTAATTACATTCCTGTGCCCAGTTTGTGTCAAGCTAATGAATGTAAGCCAAATATAAACTCTCTTCCAGCTCTGTTTTGGTCTTCACCATCTCCAGAAGCAAATGTTTCACTTTATTAGTTGTTAAATATTCTTCTATGTTCACCACCTAGTTGCTGACTTCTGTGTGCTATTTGGGGCTAGCTAGGTTACATTTTTGGCTGCGACCACAACCTGCTGCTGCCAAAAAGGGAGATTGAAGAAGATGTTGAAAGTTACAATACTGTTCAAAAGTTTCTAGAATAGTCATTTACCACATTAACAATGTCTACAATGGAATTATCATTCATGTAATGTTATCTTCATTGAAAAAAAATGCCTTTATTTCAAAAATAAGGACATTTGTAAGTGACCTAAATTTTTGAGTGGTAGTGTAGATGCACCCATATGTTTAAATAAAGGTAGTTATATTGTATAACACCTTTTTGAAGTTGAATTATTCCACATAAACAACATACAACATGATATAAAAGAACTTATCATATTGTAGTTCTAGAGAGCAGCGTAACATCAGTACCTCATGAAAGTAAAGGTGCTGCCAGGTCACTTCTGAGGTTGCTTTTCAGATCTACAAAAATTTTATCTTGTGATCATGTCAAAGTTTTTCATCGTGGAGAAAAGTGGTATGATGTTTACCCTGCAACACAACACTACATTTAGAAAATAATTTATGTAGTACTGGTGGATTTCTACTGATGCATTATTAAGAAAAATGTATTATAATGCTATATCTGGTGAAGGTGGCGCTAATTTTTAACAATCTTACATCCTGTTGATAAATCCTTGCATTTTATAATCTGGTGAAATGTAGTGGAGTAGAAGAATTACTTCAAAACTGTACCCAAGTACAAAGCTTGAGCGAATGTATTTGTTTTATCTTAATACCAACATCTTTATGTCTACATTGTTTTGTTTCTTAAATGTTTTCAGGCATCCTTCTATGGTTCTTTTTCTTACAATAGTCATATTTTTTCATTCCTGCACTGACTCTAATGGCTGCATTATGAATGTAGCACCTCATGCATTCACATTTTTACCCTCTTTACTGTTTCAATTTCTTCACAGTAATAACATGTCCTGCTGAGGTCATTTTTCCCAGGGGGAATCAACAGATTTTATTATCCACATTATAGCCCAGTGATATTCATGCAACAAGAATTTACGCTGTGCTGTAAATACAGACGGTTCTGCAGTGTTGTGTCAGCAGCCCCTTTATTCACCTTCTGGTCTGTCAGCACAGAGCTGCTCTGAAGTGGAGGCAGGTGGCTGTTTAGCAAGGCAGTGCCGGGTCTGTCGTGCTCACAGAAGATCGTACCGTTGACGTAATGGAAGCGATCGCCAGGCATGAGTCTGTTTCTACAGGTGGCACAGCTGAAACACTGGACATTAGTGGAAAAAACAAAACAACAAATGATCAAAAACGTCGATTCAGACCAATATCAGGCCATTACAGCACATGGGGCGTGACTTCAGCTAAAATGAACCTCAAATTCGAAACATTTAGTCAGCAAAGTCACCTGATATAACTGAACAGAAGCATAATAATTAAAATATGAGGCACTGCAAAACCATCAATAAATCTCTTAGAATAAGTCTCCAAATGTAATAACGAGAACATGAGGCAAAAACATTGACAGTGTAATTTCCATCTCCTCCTTTCTTGCCGCCTCCACCCTCCAAATCCCAGATGTTTCTGTCAAACGAGCAGTGGGAGATGAAGCACAACGATGTGAGAGCTGGGAATTTACCTTGAGGTGGTAAACATTTCCCTGTGCCCTCATCACCATCTCGTTGGCTGGGATTGACTGGCCGCAGGCGCTGCACGCCCCGCTGTGCCCGAACAGTCTGCAAACACAAAAACACAGATTGCTCTGTCTGCGCGGCCTGGAAAATCTGAAAACCAGTGGCTTCCTCCCTCTCAGCCGCCTCTCTTTCCTCCCTCTCACCTGATGTAGTCGCTCCGACACAGAATCATGCCTCCTTTGCTGTAGCAGGTCGTGCCGATGTCCCCCAGCTGGGCTTGGCAGCAGGAGCACTTGAGGCAGCGCGTGTGCCAGTAGCGCTCCATGGAGAAGAGCAGGAAGCGGTCGGCGATCTTTCCACCACATCCTGCACACGACCTGGGCGCTGGCGGTACGCCTGACGCTTGGCTGTTCACCATGCTGACGTGGGCCCTCAGAGGCCTGGACACAGTTTGACAGGTACATTCACTTTATCAACTTTTACAGGCAACGTGGACACTTCTAAATACACCGTTTCCCTGGAAATGTCGTCAACGCTTGTAAATATTATGTAAAATATATTTGTTTCTAGACGATGTTAACGTTGTAATAATTATAAGTTAGTAATAAACCCTTTTATTTACATTTAAAGTGGCTCAGTAAAACCTACAGGAGGATTCAGCACGACTGCAAATGACTGATAACAGAGTAACTTTAACTGTGTGACAGGTTGACTGAACCTCCTGAGAAACACAAGAAAGAAAGGAAGTGTCTTTTACTGTTGCCAAATAACCTTCTCTAAGGGGGGAATTGTCCAGATTTGTCGTTTTGTCTATATAATATTGTGAGGACTTGACCTTTCTATGTGAAGTGCCCTGCGATGATCTCGCTCTCTTACACTGTGTGTGTGTTACAATATTTTTAGGATATTTTTACTGTATTTTTACTATATTTTTAGGATATTTTTACTGTATTTTTACTATATTTTTAGATTTTTTAACTATATTTTTACTGCATTTTTACTATATTTTTACTGTTTTACTGTATTTTTTCTATATTTTTGCTGCATTTTGACTGTTTTTACTGTATTTTTGATATATTTTTGCTATATTTTTAGTGTATTTTATTACACTACTGTTCAAAAGTTCAGGGTCACATAGAAATGTCCTTATTTTTGAAAGAAAAGCAGTTTTTTTTCAATGAAGATAACATTAAATGAATGATAAATCCAGTTTAGACATCGTTAATGTGGTAAATGACTATTCTAGCTGGAAATGGCTGATTTTTAATGGAATATCTCCATAGGGGTACAGAGGAACATTTCCAGCAACCATCACTCCTGTGTTCTAATGCTACATTGTGTTAGCTAATGGTGTTGAAAGGCTCATTGATGATTAGAAAACTCTTGCGCAATTATGTTAGCACATGAATAAAAGTGTGACTTTTCATGGAAAACATGAAAAAAATAGTCTGGGTGGCCCCAAACTCTTGATTGGTAGTGTATACTCAACATAAACCTTAAATAAATGATTGGTAACAACTTAGAATGTCGCTCTACTATTACTATTTACTACATATATAGACACACACATTTAACTTAAATCTTTTCACTGACACTTCTTTTCTGTACACAATCAGCAGCACATGCAGTGTAAATACAGAAGATCAGCTCTAGTAACTTAAATACATCCACATTGATCTTACTACTGATGTGACTGCTGTTAAACAGGTATTAACATTATGTGTGAGGGAAGCCTCTGAACCCCCAGTGAAGTGTGTTTTCCTGCTAAACTCATCTCCAGACTGCTGCTGGCTGACACGGGGGGACAAATGAAACAGGATGAAGAGACGTTACCTCGCCGAGACAAAAGCTTTTCCTCCTGCCGAGAGAACTTTGAGGAGAAATATTCACAGGCACCTGGGCACGTTCAGAGTTGTAAAAGCGCACTTAGACGTGACATGCTCTGGTCTCCATAGCTTTCCAGAAGAAGAAGGGGAAAAAAAGGCAAAGCAGAAGCGCGTTTAGCCCGGGACGGCTCGGTGACGGTAATAGTTGAGAAAGTCTCCCCGACGTCCAGCTCGGCGGATAAATGACTACATGTAGCGGTTAGGAGGGGACATGACTCAGCTCCTGCTTCTCTTCTGTCACTGCTGTCCGTCTATCAACACGCAGAGATCTCTTCCTCAGGCTTTTGACAGGGTCTCTATTCACTAAATTGCGCAAGCGGCTATTTAAATTAGCAGGGGGGACGCACCGACAGGAGGCGGGCAGCAGCCAATAGGAGGGCAGGGGGCGTGTCCGCAGTCAGAATGATTTATGACTTTGTCAGACTGATTAATATGCAGCCCACAGCCCACTGTGGACTGGAGGAACTTATCCCGGTAGTTATCCTGTTTATTTCTGTAAAATTTGGTCTAATCTTCCAGTACTTTAACTCTGCACTTTTATGCGCCTTTTCCTGTAAACTTTACCTTTTACATGTTACTATTTTCATTTTAATTCGATCTTTTTCTGTTGTTTTAGTCAATCAATTTTAATTTTTAAAAGAAAATGTTAATTTGTCATACATAGTAAGATTATAGTTTATTTACACTATCGTTCAAAAGTTTGGGGTCACTCGGGTAATTTCAAGCAACAGGACTGTCAATAACTTTTCCAACAAGGGTATAATGTACTGAATTAAATCAGCGTCATGAAAAAAGATGTAGTTGCCCATTAAATGAGGACTCCAGCTACTTAGAACTGTGTTGAAATAGTGATGTAAGACCATTTGTGGCACTGGAATATGGAGTCACAGGAGTGGCACAATAAAATATAAATCTCTTTTTTTAAAAAAATAAGGAAATAAATAAGTATGAAGAGAAATAAATTAACTAATTTGTTTGAAAAATCAGGGAATGAATGTGCAAATTTAAAAATAAATAAATCTGTTAAAAAATATGGAAATAAATGTATAAATATAAATATAAATAAATAAATCTGTTAAAAATCAGGGAATAAATGTGTAAATATAAAGGGAATTGAATAAATAAATCTGTTAAAAAATAAGAAAATAAATGTGTAAATATAAATAAAAATAAATAAATAAATCTATCAAAAGATAAGGAAATAAATGTGTAAATATAAAGAGGAAAAAATAAAAGAATAAATTAAAGAATAAAGAAAGAAAGAAAGAAAAAAGAAAGACAAAGAAAGAGAAAGAAAGGGTTTTGCCTTTGCTTTTCCCTTTGTTTTTTCCTTTTGTTTTTCCTTTTTGTCATTGCTTTTCCCTTTTGTCTTTGCTTTTTCCTCCATCCATCAAGTAAAAGCACAAGCAAAATTTACCTTTTTATTTATTTATTTATTTAGTTAGTTATTTATTCTTTTTTTTCCCCTCGTTATATTTACACATTTATTTCCATATTTTTTTAAACAGGTTTATATTTTAATGTGGCACTCCTGTGACTTAAGCATGACAGAATAACACTGCTGATGTCTTCAACATCATTTTGGAGAATACAAAACTCTGTTTTTGAAATTGGATGTACGAGTTAAAGGATAGATAAAAGGCACTGTGAATCTTAATTCTGGAAAATGTCAGATGTTTTTTTTTTACATGCTATATGAAAACTATAACCACACTACCTAAAAGTTTGGAGTCACCCCGACAATTTCATGTTTTCCATGAAAACTCACACTTTTATTCATGTGCTAACAGAACTGCACAAGGGTTTTCTAATCATCAATGAGCCTTTCAACACCATTAGCTAACACAATGTAGCATTAGAACACAGGAGTGATGGTTGCTGGAAATGTTCCTCTGTACCTCTATGGAGATATTCCATTAAAAATCAGCTGTTTCCAGCTAGAATAATCATTTACCACATTAATAAAGTCTAGACTGGATTTATCATTCATTTAATGTATCGTAAATCCAGTGGAAAAGGGGACATTTCTAAGTGACCCCAAACTTTTAAACGGTAGTGTATGATAAAAGCTGACCATAATGCAGTTTTTGCAGATTTATCCAGTATCAAATGTAAAATGAGTTCATGAAACTGGGAACGTCCTTGGATTGTGTGTATCAGACATGAGCACAAGCATTAAACGATGCATACAGTACGCTGCAGATTCACTGTTTACTGGCACATTAGGTGTCAACAGGTCACATTCTGTCACTCTGCCACCCTGCTGTACTTTCAGCTGAGTTCCAGTAGAGGACAGCATCCCATAATGTTGCCAGGAGCAGACACTCCTGGCCTTGCACTGTACACTCTAACAGATGTTAAAATGTTTTATCAGCTACATTTGTATGCTGTCTAGTCAGCATTGACACAGGTCTGGAGACAGAAAACTGCTTGTTTGATATAACTGCTATATTGTGGTTTAGGGTTAGGGTTAGGCTCAACTCATTGAAATACCACTGTGATAAGATCTGGTCCTGGCAGGAACCAGCTGGACAGGAGCAAGATCCTGCCTTGACTCAGTAAAACTGAATTAAAAGGATGAGCCAGCAAGTCTAATCAAATGCGCTGGATATCTCCTCCGCTATAGTCCACTAGCTGTTGGTTCTGACTGTGCAGTGAATAAAACCCCAGCGTTCCTGTAAAGTCCTGGCTCTGTGCATTGGAAACAAAGAAAGTCGCTCAGACTATTCCACACAACACCAGCAAGTCCTCAACACATATTGTATTGGAAAATCTTTTGACCTGATGGTGGCGCTAGATGGAAAGTTAAAGGACCACAAAAGCCAGTGGGAGGAATTCTTAAGGCACCAAGGATGTATTTTTTATGGCAACCCATCCTGTTTTGGAAGACTTGTCAATCAAAGCCACAGTTGACAATCTCATGATGGCTCTAAAGGAAATGATTGCTATGATCAGAAGGATTTGTACTTTAAGGACAAACTGGCATCTATACAGTGATTCCTTTTCAGCATAGTTGGAAATGGATCTCTATAAGGTCTGAGGTGTAGTTCCCTGCAGCAGGACCTCCAGCATGGTGGTGTGTTGTAGTCTCTTCTGATAAATCTTACAGTCTTCAGGATGTATGGCAGACATTTCTGTATGCGATTCCCTTTTAACTGGCACCTGCAGCAACAAGCTAACATCGCTGACTTTCTTTTCTTAACTGTTGCATCCTGGTATAGAAGGAACCACTGGATGTCATGACTCTATAGAAGGTCTGTGTGTCCCAGCTGCTATAGTCCTCTATATGTGGTACCCAGAGAATAAAGCCTACTGATTTCAGTGATTTAATTCATTGTCTTTCAGTGAAGCTATCATTTGAGGTTCTCCACAGTTTTTTTTTAATGTACTGCCATTACATTTGGTACTTTCAAACATGGTGCTTAGAGAATAATTCCTGCTGACTTCTGCAACCCCTTAACTTTTCATTTAGTCCCATCAACAAGCCAAAACAGATCAAGGACTTTAGTTTATGACCACATACTTGGAAAAATTGCATTGCAAAATAACATTGTATCAGAATTATCAGCAGTAGGGAGTAGTTACAGCAGCAGTTGTTGTAGTGGTATTTCTTGATCAGCATTGACGTCACAGTGTGTACGCAACTGTGGAGCCTCAGTTTAAACAGAATCTTTTGTAGAAATGTTGACTTTAGTTCCATAAAATAGGTTTGCTATGATGGTCTTAACCTTCTTGTTGTCCTCATTTACGGGCACCAAAAAATATTGTTTCCTTGTCTGAAAAAATTTCAAAAATTCAGCAAAAAAATTCCCCAAATTTCTGAAAATTTGCAAAACCTTCAGGAAAAAAATTCCAATAATTTCTTAAAAGTTTTATTTTAAAAAAAAAAATCCACCAAATTTGGCAAGAGAATTCTTGTAAATATTTTCAAAAAATGAGTAAAAATCTTCCCAAAAAAATCCAAAAAATATCTAAAGTGATTACATATTTATCAGTAAAACTTCTAATATTTTCCTTAAGAACATTCACAAAAAATTCAACCAAAATCCAGCGAAATCTGCTGATTTCGGTTGATTTTTTTGTAAATGTTCTTAGGAAACATTTTTACCATTTCTTTTTTTCCACCAAAAAATGTTCAAAATTTCCCAAAAATGTTGAAAGTGTGGACATCAGAAGTTTCACTGTGAAAATGATTTTTTCCCCCACATTTTCAAACTTTAAAATGGGTCAATTTTGACCCACACGACAACACAAGGTTTAAAAGAAGGTGGTCCATGTTCCACACATTTCCTTTTAAGCACATTGTGCCAATAGCAACAGATAAAATAATTTGTTATGTTTATATATATTTGTTAAAGTGTTATTGTCCCTCGTTGTGCTGAAAAATAAGCACCTTGACACATCTGTTTTCAGAATGTGTGTTGGGGTAGTGGGAGGTTTCCTTGCTGTGTGGTCAGAGAGGCAGACAGCTCTCTAAGGCCTCCGTTGATTTCCGACATATTTCCTGTTCCTCTATCAAGGCCATGCTAAAAGTCACAGCTTTCTGTGAGGCTGGACAACACCTGTACCTTCCAGTCTGGGTTCCCAGTCAATTCAAACCACTGTGGAGCATCACAGCCAACTCAGTCACTTTAATGAAACGCCCTCACTGTAATATGGTGAGATCCTTCCAGCTGAGACTCTATTTTCTCTCTGTTGAGGGTAAACGAATCAGTGCCCTCTGAATTTAAAGGTATTTATTTAGAAATCAGCCATTGTTAACATGAAAAGCACTCAGAGAGCGAGTGAGAGCCAAATTATTTTAACCATGATTTCATGTATACAAGCAACAAAAGGGTGAAACATCCAAGGGGTGAGTACTTTTTTAATAGGCATTGTAAATGATCAGAACATGAAGGAGCTAGTAATAGAAAGTCATGACCATGGTGATCTCAGACAGTATGCTCTCACTTACCTTGACTAGAGAATGATGCTAATGAGGCCAGAGCTCAGAAACATAAAGGGTTGCTGGTTCAGTAAAGATCTTTTACTCATTCTGTACATACATTGCAGTGGTTTTTGTTGTTACCCAAACGTGGTACCACAGCTATCTAACCCAAATCAAGTCCAAATGGAACTGATGTAAGCTGCAGAATTTGGTTTTAGTTGACTCAGCAGCATTATCTTTAACTCTTGTCTGTATAGTAGCAGCAGAATTGAAGTGAAGAGATTGGATGTTTTGTTATGAAATGCATTTTGGGAGTTAATTTCATCCCAAAGAAATCCTGCACACCAAGATTGATTTAGTCATAGACATTTAAAGATAGATCTACTGCCTCTTGAGGAGGCAATATAGTTTTATAGCTTCAAGGTTTGCCTCCACATTGTGGACTTTACACATGTCCCAAGAAACATATTTATTGGCTCTAGGAAAGTCTTACAAATATAAAATGATGGATCCAATATGGATTCAAAATTATCACCAAAAGGAGTAAAATCTAATCCTCTTTGCAGTTGGAAGTGTTAAAGTCAATAGGTTTCTGAAGGTATTGCTTCTAATCTTGGTCTGTGAGGACAAAACCTTTTGGGTTAAATGGGATTTCTTGTGGCGATTCTGCAAAAGACCACTGGAAAGAAACAGCAACAAGGCTGCAATGAACCCTTGAAATGAGAGTTTTCTTCTAGCGCCACCCTCAGTGCAGGGAATGGGCAGTAACCACCAAGCAGTTAACATACTGCTTTACATACCACACTAAATATCTCCGGTCCAGTTGGTGCTGGTCAAGACTGGAGAGGTGGCTGAGATGAAGCCCACACCAGCAGCCGTGATTAAAGCAGTCAGGAGGTCACAGTGTTCCTCCCTTCTGTCAGAAGGAGGCAGGGGCCAGGGAGGCTGGGGTGAGGAATTTGGTAGTCCTCCGTAATGTTTGTGCTCCAGAGCCGGCCGGAGCATTGTGTAAGGACACGAAGCAACATGAGTACAGAGCAGGAGCATGAACGTGTGCTGAGTGTAAGACACTAATGCTTCAGGTTCAGGGTTCCACTGTTGTAACAAAGCCAAAGAAGGTGTATATGCAGCATGTGTCGTATGAAACAGAACAAAACATTTTCTTTTTAGCAGATGGAGGTTTTCAATCATCCACACCTTCATAGTTCATCACTAACAGAGTTGCAATTAAAGTAGCTGCTGGTGTTTTGGAGGTATTTTGATTTGTGCATGTTTTTGCATAGATGGAGCCAAAATACAGAAGTTCTACATTTTTTACTGTAATGGCTAATCATTTAAACTTATTTTAATCACCAGAGCTTAGAGGAAGTGACACACACTCTTCTGCCTAAAACACACACAGAGATGTAAGCCTTTCAATAACTGAGATTATATTCATTGAATCATATACTTGGTTGTCTTTTCAACAAATAAAACAAACTGAAAACAAATCCTTCAAGTTCAGAAGACTGTTGCTCACTTAGATGTAACCAGATCGCTGACAGATCAGTGGCCTAATTACAGACTACCAGAGCAGGAGAAGTACAGCAGGCTCACATCACAGGATCAGAACCTACACGGGTTTCAGGTTAACAACGTATTGTTCAAGATTCCTTATGGCCAGTTACCCTTAGTCAGCATTACTGTCACATATTTCAAATAAAATAATTTAGAATATCAATCAAAAAATACATTTAAAGCACCAACTGTGTTCAGCACACCTCAGGAATAATGTTATAGTCTAATCTGTAACCAGAAGACAAAGTCACAGACTGTCAGAAACACCCTCTGTGACTTTCTGTGTTCAATGTGAGGGGCGATGTGACTGTCTGCTTAGAAAACCGATGGGTAACTACTGTTTGTAGTCCAGTGTTGGTGTTCAAAGACCCCATCGGTTGCGTGGAAACCATGAATGAGCCTTATGGCAGGAAGGGACTATTTTAATGGGGGAAAAAAATCCAGTGGGAGGAACACTATAGTAGGAATGGAAAATTAAAAATCAGTGCTTGATGATTCCTGGTGAGCTCATTTTGGAGGAGAGTGTATGGTGGTATCAGTGACCTTGGCTTGGAAATATCTGTCCCAACTGAAGCATCTTGTGAGTTGTCCATAACGCTAGTAAGATTACTAATTTGTTCTCTGTCTTCTCAATATTTCTGTATATACATGCAGACAGTTGACAAAGCCATGGGTCCAGGAACGTTTGCAGGACAACTGCAAAACCTCTTGAGGCATCTAATTCAGACCTTAGCCTAAATTTCAGAGACATCCAAGATTGGTAAGTTTTTATTTGATGTACAGAAGATGACAGACAAAAACGTCCAGTGAACACATGCAACATGTCTTAAATATACAGTATTATATCATCCCTCAAAACAAAGCGCTGTATGCACACCGAGAAGGAAAAAACGCAATAAAATCACACCCCGAAAAATGAGGAGATCCTTCAATTTACCACTCCACAACTAAGAGTGAAGTCTATATACACGATATGCTTATATCTATATACCAGAGTAGCAGAATAAGCACAGTTTCTCTAAACTTTACCATGTGAAAGTTTCTCATTCTTCAAATAGAGCAATAGACTTTCATCTACACACACACACACACACACACACACACACACACACACACACACACACACACATGCACAAACAGTAAGTAATCAATTCTACAATCAGTACATGTATAGAAATAACTGTATGACAAAGGACAGGCCAGGAGCACACAGCCTGTACAGATACTAAAGAATACACCTTATGTCATCTAAATATTCTTCAATATTTTTAAATGCATCAAAAGAAAAGATGCTGTTTGCTGTTTGACAAATTGTTGTGTCACCCTTTGGATCCAAAGTTACAAATAAATAAAAGAAGTTTCAGTTAAAGCTCTCTGCCAGCAGGAACACTGCAGCATGTTGTCCTCAGTGTTGGCCTGGTGTCGCTTTAGTGTGGACAAACTGACATCACGGTGGCAGGAAGCTTAAAGTGCAAGCGAGCGTTTCCACCCAGCTGACTGACTGACAGGGAGGCAGTGGGTTCAGGGATGGGAGAGGTTGTAGAATCTCCACCCAGTGTGGCAGGCCAGGTCTGGGTATGACGTGTCAGTCCCTGAAGGTGTGGATGTCTTTGTAGAGGCTGACTGAAGGGCTGGAGGGCCCGCCGTCCGTACGGCAGCTCGTAGTGCAGCTGCAGCGCTGGATCCACATGACGTTGTAGAAGGTGTCGCTGTCAGGGCAGTGGAAGCGGAGGCGTACGGTGCGGGACAGAGAAGGGGAGCAGCAGCGGCCATCGGTACAAGATCCGCAGGTACGAGGACGATACCGCTGAGCTGTGGAGCATCCAGCAAAGGTGATCCTGACAGGCTGCTGTGGGCGGACAGTTCGCTGACACTTCTTCCCCTTCCACATGATAAGACAAAAAATTAGCACGTTCAGCAACAGTACAATGTTAAGATGTATAATCATAGAATAACGCCTGGTTTTAAGTTTTTGGGTTTAGTTTTAATATGGATTTAGATTTATTTCAAGATAAACCAACTTCTATCAAGACACTGTAATCATACTGCACTAGTACTGAGTCATCTTTACTTCAATTAGTCATGTTTTTCTTGGTTTAAAACCTTGATTCGCTGCAAATAAGAAAATAAAAAGTTAAAAAAGAGAATGATTTGCTTATATTTAATATTTTTCACTTATTATTGGGCAATATCAAGTTTGATTTCAAGTATTTTGACCTGAAAATCAGCATTCTCAACTTATTTTAATCTTTGCATACTTACCTGGGACCACTTATTTCTAGATTTAAAAATCTTATTTCAAGATTTCTTTTCAAGTAAAATTAAGTTGCTGCATGGACAGATAATTTCACTAGTTTTAAGTGATTTTCTTCTCAAATTTAGTGTTTATATCTTATATTTGGGCTACCCTTTTCTTCACACCGTGTGACTATGCAGCACCACTGCCATTTTTTAAATGTTTATCTCCAACAAATGTTTCACTTTCTGACGGAGACATTTCCTACCTTGCTAGTTACAGGAAGTTGCAGCTCACAGTGGCGGATCAGGCACAGTCTAGTTTCTGTGACCAGCCGACAGTCAGGGTTGTTGTTGGTCACACGACTTGAAACTCCCATCCCACATGTGGCAGAGCACTGGCTCCACTCAGTTGTTTGTTGGAAACAGCGGGGCTCGAGTAAAACATCAAACATGGGGAAGGACGGCGTCTCTACGAGAGAGCCAAAGACAGACAACACGGAACAATCACACTATGAATCCCAGCAGACGGTCAGACATCCTGGGACTTTTAGGTTTTAAATGTCACAGAAGTCAATATACATTTTAGGCCTAGATGCTTTTGTCAATCCATTATCAAATTCTGCTTATGTGATATTATTATTTGCTCCGGTGTGCCCACAATAGCCTCATAGCCAGAGCTCTTATATGCAAGTTGTTACATTTCCTGAGTGAATTTTTTTTGTACTCATTGGGAACTTTCCTGTAGTGTCATCCTTCGAATATAATAAGCTTGCTGACAAGGTGACGGAAAAACATTGCTGTGACATTTTTTTAAATGGGAAGGTTTTTATATTTCTGCTGTCTGACGATAACAGATCTTTTGTCAGATCTTGATTAAAGTAATTACATATGTAGTTTAATGGTTTGAATATACACTACTGTTCAGAAATTTGGGGTCAACCAGACAATTTCATGTTTTCAATGAAAACTCACATTTTTTTTCATGTGCTAACATAATTGCACAAGAGTTTTCTAATCATCAATGAGCCTTTCAACACCATTAGCTAACACAATGTAGCATTAGAACACAGGAGTGATGGTTGCTGGAAATGTTCCTCTGTACCTCTATGGAGATATTCCATTAAAAATCAGCTGTTTCCAGCTAGAATAGTCATTTACAACATTAACAATGTCTACACTGGATTTATCATTCATTTAATGTTATCTTCATTGAAAAAAACTGCTTTTCTTTCAAAAATGAGGACATTACTAAGTGACCCCAAACTTTTAAACAGTTGTGTACATTTTAAAAAACCCTGCTAAAGACATAAAAGTAGAAAACCATTCAGAAGTGAAATGAAATGTTATGCATGCATGATGGAAGAACAATGATCACAGAATGACACCCAAGTGCCGTATTTGTGCACAGCACTGCTGTCTCCCAGAAGTGCTGTGATTTCAAAGCAAAGTTATCTCCTCTCCAACACATCAACATGAAAAACCATAAATAATATTGGTGGTGAGCACCAGGAAAGGCTCAGATGTTTACCTCTGAATGTGGCCTCTCCGATGGCAGCTGGATGTTGAGGTTGTGGCTGCGCCTTCAGCAGGGCACTGATGTGGTTGGGATGAGGTTGGCTGTCTGGCGGGGAAGTGTGCGTCGGCTCCTCGGGCTCCTCACTGATGCGGTTGTCGTCGTCGCACACCCACACCTCGCAGCAGGCGCCCTCAGGCAAGGCCAGCCGGGGCCGTGAGCAGCGCCAGTTGGGCAGGGGCACTTGGTGAGGACAGAGGGGCATGCAGCCCACCACGCCGTTCATACAGGTGCACTGGTGTTGGCAGATTGGCTGGAAGTCCTCACCGTGCTGGTACACCCGTCCGTTGAAGGCACAGGGCAAACCGTGGGCCTCAGCTATCCACAAAAACACACAAAACAGGAAACCGAGATGTGAGCAGAGACCTCTGATCGATCAAAAGTCTGGGGTCACTTAGAAAAGTCCTTATTTTTGAAAGAAAAGCAGTTCTGTTCTATGAAGATAGCATTAAATGAATGATAAATCCAGTCTAGACTTTGTTAATGTGGTAAATGACTATTGTAGCTGGAAACAGCTGATTTTTAATGGAATATCTCCATAGGGGTACAGAGGAACATTTCCAGCAACCATCACTCCTGTGTTCTAATGCTACATTGTGTTAGCTAATGGTGTTGAAAGGCTCATTGATGATTAGAAAACCCTTGTGCAGTGATGTTAGCACATGAATAAAAGTGTGAGTTTTCATGGAAAACATGAAATTGTCTGGGTGACCCCAAACTTTTGAACAGTAGTGTGGTTATAGTTGATAATTACCATATTATAGCTTCTATAAAACATTTTTGAGGTCTTTCTACTTATTCATGGCTGTTCTGTTTCCATATATGTGCAGGACTTTAGCTAGCAGTGAAAAATAAGTCCACAATGAGTAAAAATGTGACAGAATGGAGAAACTGCTTGGAGTTCAGAGGGTTCAAGACGTCCAGCTGATGATTGTTGATGTTTCTAGGTTCTCCAAAAACACAGGATCTGATATCTTCCAGAATTAAGATTCACAGTGCCTTTTATCTATCTTTTAACAAATACATTCAATTTGAAAAACAGAGTTTTGTATTCTCCAAAATGATGCTGAAGACATCAGCAGTGTTATTTTGTTACGCTTGAAAGAGCTCTTCCAGTGCCACAGAAGGTCTTACATAAGTGTTTCAGCACAGTTCCAAGTAGCTGGAGTCCTCATTTAATGTGCAACTACATCTTTTTTCATGACGCTAATTTAACTCAGTAAGATTTTTCCCTTGCTGTAAGAGGTGAGTGACAGTCCTGTTGCTTGTTGACCTTTAATATAAAATAATGTCTAACATTTAACAACTTCATGTCACATGTAGTATGCGGTAAAATGGGTTTTTCTCCTTCCAGCTGCCCTAAAAATGAAATAGAAGTATTTAACATACAAATAACTATATACAAAACTAGAAAGCTTTAAAAAGGTTTTGAAAGAGGAATAGGTGCAACCACATATGTGCATCTAAACATGTGCAAGCAATAAAGAAAATCAGATGGGTCAAAACATCCATCCATACATTATCTATGTACTGATTAATCCTCCTTTGGGTCATGGGGGGCTGGAGTCTATCCCAGCTGACTGAGGGTGAAGGCAGGAGACACCTGGACAGGTAACAGTCTATCACAGGGCTACACATAGAGACAAACAATCACACTCACATTCACACCTACAGACAATTTAGAATCAGCAGTTAACCTCAGCATGTTTTTGGACTGTGGGAGGAGAAAATCCACGTATGCACAGGAAGAACATGGAAACTCCATGCAGGAAGATCCCAGGAAGGCCAGGAGGTGAACCGGGGATCTTCTAGCTGCAAGGCGACAGTGCTAACCACCGAGCCACTGTGCAGCCCTGGGTCAGAACAGGAATCATCACAGGAAGAGATTTGTGTGTATATATATATATATATATATATATATATATATATATATATATATATATATATATATATATATATATATATATATATATATAAATCAATTTTAGACGTTTCTCTATGGGATTCTTGTGTTGGGAACTAGATCGATTTGATTATCTAGCTGATTTTCACTGCATTTTTCTGTAAATACAAAGTTTACCTTCCAGAGGAGCAATGGAAAAACATACAACCAACAAATGCTTTTTCTGTCTTTGTTTTTTCACATTGAATGATGCGGCCCTCACCTCGACACAGTCCTCTCTCAGGGTCTCCTCCGGCCCCCAGGTGGCAGTGCAGCCCCTTGATGTGATCGCAGGGTTCGGTCGCACTGCAGTCTTCATTGAACTGCCGAGCACAAACTTTACAGCAGCCACAGTGGTCGGTTACCCAGCTGACGCCTGGCAGACACAGCGGGGGTGAGGGGGCGCAGGAACACTCAGCCGGACACTCACCCTTTACCTGAGGACAGGGTCACAGCCAGGTTCAGGAGGGGTTTCAAAATCTTTAGAAATCTTCCTTAAAAAAACAGTTTTTTTCAGCATTAGCTAAAGACTAAAGAATATGAAATTGTATAGAAAAAATACAGAAAAGGATGAAACAATTGGTCACAAGGCACAGCAACTCACTATCACTTCAACGCTGCACAGCACAACCAGGGTGGAAATGATCTGCTGCAGAGTCACAGGGCTGAGCATACTGATCACAGCAGATGAACAAAACCGGATAAAATCTTCCCAAAGGAACAAAGAAGCGCAAGAAGTAAAAAGCTGTTCAGGTCCAGAGTGCCAAGAAGAAGGAAGTCTTGTCTGTCAGCTATAGGATGGAAGGGTATCCATAGGTCATGGTCCATGCACTGAGAGGTACCCAATCCATCTGCACTTGTTTGCTTTCCTACAGTGTCTTGGTGTGAGCACAGCTCAGCTCTACTTCACAGAGAGGTTTCCCTGTGCATTTATAGACACACCGGCCCCCGCCCCTTCCTCTGTGACATCATGGACTCTCCTCTCAAGACGGCTGAAGGCTGAAGAGCGTCCAGGAGGGAGATGGTGGTGGGTTCCTTGATGTGAAACACTGACAGAGATGTGTTCGAGTCACGGTGTAAATATGGGACAGTGTCAAGGTGTCATTGTATATATAATTCTAAGTCACTGGTTTCTAGAGGCTCCTAATTCCTGCTGTGTGTCTAAAAAAATCTAGGTAACGGCTTCACATAGGCCAGGTCATATTAGAAAGATCTGCAAGAGAGAAAACAAAACAGTGTTAGAACAGGTGTAATGGAAAACCTAAGTAGGAAATCCTGGTCCATCATGACAGAGTCTTAAACAGGGAGAGTGGCGATATGGAGAAAATCCCTGGAAACAGCTTTCAGCTCTGTGCTCAGGACATCCTGTGTTCCCTCTGTCTCTTTCCTAATGGGCTGTGTTCCAGGAAATACAGACCTATCCTTAAGTTCCCATGATTGGTAGGAAAAACTCTGCATTCCCATTGTCATCCCACGGGCACCAGTTGGAGAGCAGGAAAGTCCTCACATTAAGTGTTGGCTGTCATGAAACATAGGAAACACAATTTGGTGCATTTGATAAGATTGCTGAAGGCTCTTAAAAATACTGTGGGTACAGCCTGCTCAGCACGGAGCCCATGGACGCAGAACAATCTACATCTCTAAATTAATTTACAAGGAAACAAATGTATTCTAGGACTGCAATTTCAAAATATTGTGTTACCTAAAATTTGCCACTGGAGTGTGGATGACTGGGAGAAGGTACTCTGGATGGATGAGTCCAAGTTTGAACTCTTTGGTCAGCATCGTCGTCTTTATGTTTGCAGAAAAGCTTGAGAACGTTTTGATGCTAAATGTGAAACACAGTTTCCATTATGGTATGGGGTTCCATTTATGGGCTGTACAGTAACTTGGTGGTTAGGACCACTGCCTTGCAGTTAGAAGATCCCCAGTTCACGCGAATTAGCATGTTCTGAGTGTTTGCTTATTTTTCTATACACCACTAAATCCTCATCAGGGTCATGGGGGGCTGGAGTCTATCCCAGCTGACTTAGAGTGAAGACAGGGGACACCTGGACAGGTAACAGTCACAGGGCTACACAGAAAGACAAACAATCACACTCACACCTACGGACAATTTAGAATCACCAATTAACCTCAGCATGTTTTTGGACTATGGGAGGAAGCTGGAGAACCTGGAGAAAACTGACACATGTACAGGAGAACATGTAAACTCCATGCAGAAAGATACCAGGTCAGAACACAAACCGGAGATCTTCTAGCTGCGAGACGATATATATATATATATATATATATATATATATATATATATATATATATATATATATATATATATATATATATATATATATATATATATACATACATATATATACATACATATATATACATGTATATGTATATATATGTATGTATATATGTATATATGTGTATATATATATATATATATATACACATATATATGTATACATATATGTGTATATATATCTTTTATGAGAATATATTGTTTTTTATTTAAGTTTATTTCATTATATGTATATTATTATACTTAATTTTCATATTATTTACTTGGCAGAAGTTTTCTGTTGGTGAAACGGTGTTGTCTTAGTCAATACTTAATCTGTGGTTACAGTTACTAGGAGCGGTTAACCCCTTGACGCCTGAATTTCTTTACAATTAAATAAAAAACTTTTTTGTGTGTTTTTGCTTTCCAGTCAATGCTAAAATAAGCGGAGATCGTTAATTTATCTATTACACATAGAACAGATATATAATAATAATAATAATAATAATAACAGATATATAATAATTAGGTCCCACTCCGACTGGTCCTACGACAAACCAGTGCTTGCAAAAGGTTCTGAGGTACATACTGAATATGCACAAACCGGCATTGGAGGAATGGATGCGCTATCTTGGCTGCAGTCTGAATGAAAGTGCTATGTTGCGAATTCGTAACAATAGGCGTCAAGTGGTTAACATAAAACTTGTCATGGTAATAAAGAAAACTATGCCAATAGATACAGTGTAGAACAAATGTGAGTACATCCTACTGCATTTTTCTGTCAATGTAAAATTATTCAGATTGTGAGACCTTAGAGTAACTGCATTACCTCTAGGTTGAACAGTGGTGCATTTGCTCATATGTTACTACTGTATTAACAACACAAGTCCCACAGCATTAACTCAATGCAGCAAAAGTCAGTACTAAGATTGAAATCTTTGATTTTTTTCCCCAATACTTCATATGTCCACCTTTATTGTTGATGACAGGCTCAATCCTCCTAGGCATGAAGGACACCGGTGCCCACAAATTTCTGTCAAACATTTCTTCTCAGTGCCTCTTTGCTTGGGGAGGTTGTTACTCTACCTTTTCTTGAAAATACCCCAAGTGTTTTATTGGATTGAAGTCAGGCAATATACTCAGCTAGATCGTAGTTTTCATGTTTTTTTTCTTGTGTGATTTTGGCATTGTGTTTTGGATTGTTATCATGGGAGAATATACGTCTTTGTCAAACTTCTGCAGACTGGGACTCATCTTGTCAGACAATACTTTGGTGTATCCACAGGCTCAGGCAGCTTCATATCATCACACTCCAGCCTCCATCCTTCACTGTCAGCTTCACCAAACATCCCAAAGAATGCGCTCTCAATATCCATCAGGCTTCTTTTCATCTGCTTTATCAAAGTTTAATCTCAAAGATTTGGATCAAACAGCGACCATGTTTTTTTCTTGGATGCAGTTTGTAGAGGTTAACAGTATGTAGTTGCCCATAACACTGCCTGGACTGACACAGAAACGCTAATTTCTATTGATAACCCATCTGTCAAATCTGATGCACTTACCAGTCCTCCATGATGGATCATAGTTGTGCAAGTAGTGCACTACTCAGGGTGTCATTTTGAGAAGAACAGTCACTGCTGTGCTAATTATGGCTCATCTAGTTGGTAATCAAATATCCTATATCTATATTTCTCTCTCTGTGAATTCTCGTAGTCACATTTTTCAGTTCCTCTGGCAATTCTTTTTCATGTGGAGCAATGATGCATACATGCTGGTAGACACAACCCAAACTGAGGAACATCTGGTCTTCACAGCTCATTTTTATGTTTTTGAATAATGCAGTTATAAAGAGGTGATAGAAAAGTGAACAATTTGACATGTCTGACATATTGCACAGGGTTGTACACACTTCTGTTGTATACTGTATTTTGGAATGGGACCTGCCCACTCTTAATACTACCTGCTGAACTTAGATTTCTCCATAGTTTCTACATCTAGGAGAAACATCAAGAACAATTTCTATTGCTGCACAGATGAGAGGTGGGTACATGTCAAATTCAAACACAATTTAAAGATGAAAAAAGGCCTCAACCTCCACAGCCTACCCTGAAAGCCTCATCAAAACGGTGTATGTTGTTCAGAGCAAACCCGTGGCCTTCAGGTTGAAGCCGCCTTTGAGCAGGTGTTTCAGCAGCCGACTGAAGTGGTGATGTTACTATGGGCAGAAAGGGCACAATAAACCTCACGCAGCGCTCCAGCTTACGCAAGCAACCATCCAGACACCTCAACCGGCTAGCCAGTAAAACCGCTGGGACGCCGGGGTGAGGTGGGGGATGAGGGGGAGGTTGGGTCAAGAGCACCTTGTTGGCAGGAGGGGGAGAAGGGCAGCAGTCTGGATTCTTGGCATTCCTGGCCCACAAAGGCAGGATGTGTGCACTGGCCACACTGTGTTTGACACTGATGGAGGAGGGGGGGGTGGTTTGAGGTGGGAGGGGGAGGAGTTGCCAGTTTGGCACCCTCCTGCCTGGCCATGTGCCAACCATTGTTTGTCAGCCAGGCAAACATTTCCAAAACTCAAGGAGGTCAGGAGTTGCCGGCTGCCGCTGCCCCCCTGTTTGTTTTCTCAGCTCGATATCTGACACCAGCCACCGACCCGAACGCTCCTTCCTCTAAACTCTTTCAACAAGTTGTTTTTCTTGCAACCTTCCAACCTGCCTCCATTAGAATGCAGGTTTCTTCCTTCAGTCAGGTGTCATTTTCTAATCAAAAACACGACAATTCACCTCAGAGTCCTCTCACTGAGGAGCTTCCTTGAAGTGCAACAGCAAAAACTTGTTCACAAAATCCTGCATTCACACTTTCACAGTCACCAAGAGGGTAAACAGGAAGCGCATGCAGCATGCGGGACGAGGAGCTGCAACATCTGAGCCAACCACAGACAACTAACAACAGGAACAGGAACCCAAACAGACCCACAGTGCTGACTGGATTACACAGAGTTTATACTGGACTTATATAAGAGCTCATGAAACACAAGGTGTGAGTCTGTGCAAATTAAATGGAGCTCACTGGTTTGCATAAGAAACAGCCCCTACAGTATTTGAACTACACAGTGGACAGACACAAGAAAACATAATTATATTGAATGGTAATTGATGTTTTCGGTACATATTTGAACAAGCAAACATCTGATTCTCTTGAGACAGTGTCTACAAATGAAAGTGATATACTGAAACAAATGACAAAAAAATGGGATTTTATTGACATTTTCATAATTTACCAGAATTTTTAAAAAAAAAATCAGTCAGATGGAAAGAGTTGGCACATTTACCACATCTTCAAATCCATAAAACCAGAATAGGGAGTTCCTGATTAGATGCCAGTGATTAGAACCTTCTGATAGTGAGTGAATCTGATTCTCTGATATCTCTTCTCTGATGTGTGTGATGTCCCCATGCCAAGATCAAATGAGCTCGCTAAGGCCTTCAGAAAAATGGTTGCTGGTGTCTATGATCCTGGCAAGCAACTTAAAAAATATTCTAAAATATCTGAAATAAATCATTCCACTGTAACAAAAGCAAATACAAATGGTGCAGATTCCAAATGAGGGCGAGTTTGTCCAGGAGTGGCAGCCCGAGCAAGCTCAATCAAAGAGCAAACTGCTTAATGCAAAAAGAGTCTCTAAAGACCTGAAGTTTCATCTTAGGATTTTTAGGTAACTCTGCAGCTGCTGCTACAATCAAGAGCTTCAATGTTTGACCAGTAGGTGTGTCAGGAAAAAGCATCTGTTGTCCAAAAAAGAATATGCAAGCAAAGCTACAAACAAAACAATGAACATATTGTCAGGCCCACTGCCACTCAGTGAGTTTGGGGCTGAGGAGAATTTTATTAATCACAATCTGGTTGTGCAGATAAAGATATAGACAATGGAACTCCATTCACCATTAGAAGCCAGAGCCCTTAATGGCTCAAGTCCACCTGAACACAAATCCTGTTGCCATAATACTTTCCGGGAACCATGAAGAGGAGTTGCACCTCCACATCACCAACTCCATTCACTCTCCACTTATGCTCGGCTATCTGTGGCTAAAGTGACAAAACCCCAAAATTGACTGGTCACAACACAAAATCATTTCCCAGAGTGTGTTTTGTCAAGCCAACCATCTTCCCTCTGCTCAAGTTCCCTCAGTTCCTGAACCTCAGCCAGTTCCTGAATCTCCAGACCTGAGTGGCGTTCCTGAGACTTTCTGAGCTTTTGACCGCCTTCAAGGAGCCGCCATCTCCTTGCTTGTCAATGCTTACCACCTGGTGTGGATAAGGGAGGATGAAGAATGAAAGACTGCATTCAATACACCACGAGAGCATCTTGAGTACTGAGGATTACCTTTCGGCCTTACAAATGCAGTTTTTCAAACCTTGGTGAAAGATTGCAGGGACCATGATTAACAAGGTTGTCTCTGTATATCTTGATGACATTTTGATGTTCTCTCATACCCTAGAAGAGCAGATGCAGCACATTTTTTCTGGGTCATTCAGCAACTTCTAGAAAACAAATTCAACCTGAGGGCAGAGAAGTGTGAGTTTCATGTCTCTTCTGTAACCTTCTTGAGGTATATCATCGCACAGGGGCAGATGAAAATGGACCCAGTGAAAGTCACAGCAGTCACCGTGTGGCCCACAGTGGAGAATCACAAGCAACTACAAAGGTTTCTCAGCTTTTACAGCTTCTACCATTGTTTCCTTGAAAATTATAGTAAGGTAATCTCACTTCTTACATCTCTGATGTCTGCTTCCATCACCTTTAAGACTCAAGAGTTTGAAATAGCCTTCAAAGCTTTAAAAACTGCTTTGATTCAGCACCTGTCCTTATAAAAGATCCAGCTTGACAGTTCACAGTGGAGGTGGATGCATCTGACATTAGAGTAAGGAGAGTCCAGTCACAATGCTCACCCACTGATTATTTAATACATCCCTGTGCCTTCTTTCCCTGGAGGCATGGAAAGAAACAATGACGTTGGGCACCAGGAGCTTTTTGGGGTCAAACTCACCCTTGAGGAGTGGCATCACTGACTGGAGATAGCAGAGCAGCCATTTATAACTTGGACTCATCAGAAGAATCTCTCTTATATTCAACCTCAAAAAATGAAATCCAGGCAAGCTAGATGGTCTTTGTCTTTGTTTTCTGGCTGCTTTATTGTCTCTCTGACCTATCGCCCAGGCTCCTGGAACATTAAACCAGATGCCCTATTCCAGGCATCCTACCTTTCACATGTTTTGTGGCCTCACTCTCCTTAGAGATACAATCTCTGATAAAGCAGCAACAACCAGATCCAGGTAACAGTCCATCTAAACCTTTTATTTGTGCCAGATGCTGTCCACTTCCAGGTGCTGCTATGGGCTCTTTCTACCTCTTTTAGCTGATGGCCAGGGGCAGCACAGATGCTTGCTATAAGTTCTAAACAATTCTGGAGGCCCTCCATGGGAACAGCCACCCAGTCATTCATTGC
The DNA here is from genome assembly GCF_022539595.1 of Amphiprion ocellaris. NCBI lineage: Eukaryota > Metazoa > Chordata > Actinopteri > Pomacentridae > Amphiprion > Amphiprion ocellaris. The sequence goes on along the minus strand of NC_072771.1, from coordinate 8,085,461 downwards.
TGCATAATCTGTGTGTGCACAGAATAAGGCCTCCACCCAGCCAAGCTCTGGTCTTCTCTATCCCTGCCTCTTGTCAGATGCACCTGGTCCAAAATTTACCTTGGACTTCATCACCAACCTGCAACCTTGTAATGGTGACACCGTCATCTTAACCATTATTGATTCTCTCAGGCAACCAATCTCATAGGTCTCCCCAAGCTTCCATTAACTAAAGAGGCTGCAAACATCTTAGTCTTACAAGATTTTACACCACAAGGATTACCCAGTGACACTGTGCCTCATTGAGGTCCCCAGCTCACCTCCAAGGTCTGGAGGGCTTTCTGTTCAGCTTTTGGTGCTACAGTCAGTCTCTCCTCAGGTTACCACCCTCAAACTAAAAGTTAAGCAAAGAGATGGAGACTGCCGTGAGATGCGTCACCTCTGACAGCCCTCCGTCTTGGAGGTCCCAGCTTCCATGGGTGGAGTACACACACTATACCTTGCCTGATGCCTCTTCTGTAATGTCCCCCTTTCAGCTTCTCTTGGGTATCAATCCCCTTTGTTTCCTAATCAGGAGAAGGAGATTGCCGTACCCTCAGTCCAAGCCCACATTTGACATTGTGAGAAAACCTGAAGATGGGCCTGCTCTGGCCTTCTTCATGCCTCTGCCAAGACTCCAACTCAAGCCAGTCCCCACAATACCACTGTCCATGGCAGCCATACCCTCGACAAAAGCTATGGCTATGCTCCTTCGATTTGCATTTAAAATTAGAATCTAAGAAACTGTCTCCCAACTCTGTTGGGCCCTTTGTGATTGAGACTGTCCTTGACCCCCCCTGTACTGTTCATCTCAAGCTCCCTTCCTCAATGCGCATCCACCCCACCTTCCATGTTTTCCAGATCACACAGGACGGCTGATGACTAGCAAGTTTACTCAATAGGAGCTGGATGTGTGACGTCAGGACCAGCCACACAGTTAGTTTTGCTCATGCCTCTTTGCTCATTTCACTAACACCACCATTGATGGTGCTAAGTGTAGTAGGTTTACTGGTGAGCTGTCTACTGATGTTGTTTTCACATCCCTGTACCTGCCCTTTAGCCCCTATTAAAGCCCTGGCTGCACTTTGCCTGTGCTGTTTAGTTTAGGTCTCTGATTCTGTTTCTGTAGGATTGTGATTAGGCTCCAGTGTACTTTATGTGCCCCTGATTTTAGTTCTCAAGGAACGGCAGCCTCTGTTGTAATTATCACTCACCAAGCAAACCCTGAAGTGGTTTTAGTTTGTTACTTTTGTCCTGTGTATTTTCTGTTCTTGTAAATAAATACCCTTGGTTTAAGTCTATGTCTTGTGTCCACATTCTGGGTTCCCTGACTAGCCTTGCCGATAGCACAATGCACAATATACCAAAAATGAATACATTGATATTACTGTCCTAGTGGGAAAATCCCATGACTTCTTTCTTCTTTTATAAATTATTTTTGGGGCATTTTTTGCCTGTATTTAAGTACACTCAAGGAGAGACAAGAAAGGTCGGGAGAAGAGAGAGGGACTAACATGCACCAAATCATTCCATGGGTTGAAATCAGTCCATTGCCATGGATATATTTACTTTCTCACACCCAGAGGTATGAGAGGATGTCATACTTTTGGGTGTGAGAAACTCTGCAGCCGCTACAGGCATGAGGATTTTACTTGTTCTTTGCAATAACATGGACCTACAAGCACACTGCAGCAGGATTTTATGCTTTTGTTTCCAAGCCTGATTGTCTAGATGCAAGAACAAACAAGAACTCCTCTATTAGGTAAATGTATGTTCAGTGTGTAATCAGCTGTGTGAGAAGATGAGATTGTGCATACATGTGAGTGAAGTCATGACACTGCCTGCAAAGGTTCTGTGTGAGCTGCATTCCTCATACTAGTGTCCTTAAAAAGCTCTTCGTTCACTGCAGTCTTCCCACTGTTAACCTGAATGGGCTTTATTTTCCCCTCCATGCACACAATGTCTATACTGTACACAGTTTTGCTAAGTAGCCAGCGCTGATCACCAGCTGAGTATTAGATTTTGTAGATTAGTGACCAAATTATGTCACAAGCTGTGGTGCATTTGGATGCCCACGACTGGCAGCAGGCATCTGCACATCAGTCCTTTGCTGCCCGCAGATATAAAGGCTCCTTCATGTTGCTCATTTCCAACAGTCAGCGCTTGCCTAAACGTAGGCATTCATTTCAGTAGTTTTCTCAAATGGTAGTTTCACACAAAATTTAAATATGAAGTTAATGACTTAGTCTAGAATCCTAGTGGGATTTAAATGATTAATATTTCAAAAAAATCTTTATCTAATAAATAGAGAATCAGGACTTCTACTTCTCACAAGATTCTCACACACCGACACCCTCAACCAAAACATATCATCCATCCATCCGTCCATCCATTATCTATACACCGCTTAATCCTCACTAGGGTCGCGGGGGGGGGGCTGGAGCCTATCCCAGCTGACTCAGGTGAAGGCAGGGGACACCCTGGACAGATCGCCAGTCTGTCGCAGGGCTACATATATAGACAAACAATCACTCTCACATTCACACCTACGGGCAATTTAGAGTAATCAATTAACCTCAGCATATTTTTGGACTGTGGGAGGAAGCCGGAGTACCCGGAGAAAACCCACGCATGCACAGGGAGAGCATGCAAACTCCATGCAGAAAGATCCCGGGAAAGCCGGGACGTGAACCAGGGATCTTCTCGCTGCAAGGCAAAAGCGCTAACCACTACACCACTGTGCAGCCCCCAAAACATATCATGATACTTCAAATGATTCCCACACCTATTACCAATATTACTGAGCTCCATAGCTGTAACATTTTGGATAAAAAAGAATGGGGGAAAGAATGTGGTGCCGATGAATTAGTGCAGCTGATCAGTCACATAAAGGACTGAGAGTTCAAACTTACAGTGTTTCTGTTGGAGTATTCAGTGGAAAGAGACAAATTCCAAGTCGAGACAAAATTAAATTGTTCTAGGATCACATATGAAAATGCTTTCCAAAATGCTTGATTGTGTCCTTATCACTTAAATGTCAAATCATTCAAAATTCTATCATCTAGTAAGTGCATTATTTTTATGTTGAAGAGGAGAGTATTAGCTCTTAGGTAAAATCTATCCATCCACTATCTATACACCGCTTGATCCTCATGAGGGTCATGGAGGGCTGGAGTCTATCCCAGCTGACTGAGGGTGAAGACAGGAGACACCTGGACAGGTAACAGTCTATCACAGGGCTACACATAGAGACAAACAATCACACTCACATTCACACCTATGGATTATTTAGAATCACCAATTAACCTGAGCATGTTATTGGATGCGCTGCACAGTGGCTTGGTGGTTAGCACTTTCGCCTTACAACTAGAAGATCCCCGATTCGTGTCCCGGCCTTCCTGGGATCTTTCTGCATGGAGTTTCCATGTTCTCCCTCTGTGTGGTTTTCCTCCAGGTACTCTGGCTTCCTCCTACAGTCCAAAAACATGCTGAGGTTAACTGGTAACTCTAAATTGTCTGTAGGTGTGATTGTTTATCTGTGTATGTAGCCCTGTGATAGACTGTTACCTGTCCATGGTGTCCCCTGTCTTCACCCTCAGTCAGCTGGGATAGACTCCTTCCCCCCGTGACCCTAATGAGGATTAAGCAGTGTATACATAATGGATGGATGGATGTTTTTGGACTGTGGGAGGAACCCAGAAAAAAAAACATGCATGCACTGGGAGAACATGCAAACGCGAACCAGGGATCTTCTAGCTACACAGCGACAGTGCTAACCACCGAACCACTGTGCAGCCCATGTTGCTTCCCTAAAAGATTATTAAACATGTTCATTATCATGATCAAGTTACTTAAATGGGTTTAAAGTTTTGTTAACCATTATAGTTTTAGCTCAAAGGGAATTACAAGGTGTTGGGCCATTGTGGCTTCAAGAATATGTGATCTTTGTGAAATAATGTGAAGAAATGCATATTACTTATAGCAACAACAATGAACTGCGTATAAGAAGCACACAATTATGTCGTGCCGAAGCACTACTCTCACTTCCTTTAATAAGGTTTTGGTTGGGTGGGTTTTCATTAGCAGGATGAAGCAGTTCCACAAAGTCTTAAACTCTTGGGATGAATACAAGTTAATGAAAAAGTGGGCTAGTCCTGCATGTGGCGTCTGCAGGTGTGGCTGTCCTGCAGCTACATACAAAAGGGAGTCATGGTCTGAGCTGGCAGCTGCCCAGGCAGCAGGGCTGAGGGAAGCAGTGTCCTGTACATTCCTCCACAGCATCTAATAGGAGTGATGACAGCAGGGAGCACGGAGCAGCAATAACTGGCCAAAGTGCAAGCAATACTAGCAATAACCTGGCCATTGTGTGTCTGGCATGAGCAGGTGTGTTGCAGGTACTGACTGACACAGTCCTTCCACACAGAGGCTGAGGTATGCAACAAGTGGATTTAACCAATAACTTTTACTGCTGTTGCTGTAACTGAGCAGCCTCTCTCTCTCTCTTACACTTGTAGTTTCTGTGCATTTTTTTATGTTTGTAACCTTGCCTTTATTTCAGGGTGCATTAGAGTGAAGAAAAAAACTATATTTTCAATACTAACAAGGGATCCCTTACTATCAGCAGCTGTGCAGTCAAGGCATATTCATTTTTAAGGATGTTATATTTAAGTCTGTGACCTCTTTAGGACTAAATTCATCATGAAGCTGAAAAAATAAAACAAACCCCAGCAGAAAATTATAAGTGTGAATCCTAAGCTCCTGAAAACAAGTTTGAAAATCATTCTTGCATGCAAGCATTCATGGCTGTAAATGTGAAAATCAAAATTTGAACAAAGTAATAACAAATGGCATCGTTTCATCACTACAGCACACAGACAGTTGTGGATTGTGTGGTCAATTAGGTCCATATGCACTTAATTACATAGACCACAACTAAACTGCAGACCATGTTGATAATTGGGAAGAAATATTAGTGATAGGATCGTCAGTATGTGCAGATTTTAGAATTGGACATTTTGGTACAGATATTTCAGCATTACAGAGAGCAGAGGATGATACCTAGACAGCCGACAAGGAAGGTACACTACAGTTCAAAAGTTTGGGGTCACTTAGAAATGCCCTTATTTTTTGAAAGAAAAACATTTTTTTTGCAATGAAGATAACATTAAATGTATCATAAATTCAGTCTAGACATTGTTAATGTGGTAAATGACTATTCTAGCTGGCGTGGTGGTTAGCACCGTCACCTTGCAGCTAGAAGAGCCCCGGTTCACGTCCCGGCCTTCCCCGGATCCTTCTGCATGGAGCTTCCATGTTCTCCCTGTGCACATGTGGCTTTTCTCCAGGTTCCTCCCACAGTCCAAAAACATGCTGAGGTGGTGATTCTAAATTGTTCATAGGTGTAAATGTGAGTGTGATTGTTTGTCTCTATATGTAGCCCTGTGATAGACTGTTACCTGTCCAGGTGTCCCCTGACTTCACCCCAATTCAGCTGGGATAGACTCCAGTCGCCCGTGGCCCTAATGAGGATTAAGTGATGTATAGATAATGGATGGATGGATGGATGCATTGTTCTAGTCCATGGGTTTATTTTTTTTTTTATGGAATATCTACATAGGGGGCAACCATCACTCCTGTGTTCTAATGCTACATTGTGTTAGCTAATGGTGTTGAAAGGCTCATTGATGATTAGAAACATTACATTAGCACATGAATAGAAGTAGGAGCTTTCATGGAAAACATGGAATTGTCTGGGTGACCCCAAACTTTTGAACAGTAGTGTACATTGAATTTTGCAAATAAAAAGGCATGTCCTGGACAGAATAAAAAGAACATGTCAGACACAGTGGTAAGAGATGATTTTTGCGTAAAAACACAGTACAATGGGACAAACTGCAGGCTTTAGAGGCCAGATCCATCAACACAGATCCTGTCTTTTCCCTCCAGTGAAACTGAGGTTACTTAAACTGCACACTACATATTTAGTAGACTAGAATAAACAAACTGGTATTTCAAAGGGACTTTAGTGTGGGAGCTGGTGGTGCGGCCGACTCACAGAGAGTGTCCTGTTAGTGGGCAGGGGAAAGGTGGCACCACCACACAGCGCTGCCTGTGATTCAGAGGGGAAAATGTCATCGAAGTAAAGCTGTAAACAGAAAACATTCCAGGGCTCCCCTATGAAAACTGGGACACTCACACATAAAGCTCACTGTGCCTGAGGCTGCTGGAAAACCACTGTACAGTAAATGGAAATGAAGTTACTTTTGATCGAGAAGTGACAGCACAGAAGGTATTGTACATGTAAGGAACAAACAGGCCTGGCTACGCTCAGCCTTGACGTAGCTCAGAGCAGACTTTGTTTGTTTTGCTGGACTGGCGAGATCATATGTTTGCTTAGCAGCTCACAGCATGCACTAATACCCGATGACAAATATTCAGTGTTCTTGCCGTCTAAAATTAGGCCTAAGTGTTTACGCTGATATTCAACTGAACTGAGGTCATTTATTCAAAGGGCTCTTTAAAACCTCTTAAATGTTTGGGCCACGAAGGCTTGGGGCCAACCTGGGCATACAACATGCTTTAAAGTTGCTTTTGAAATTTAGACTTCTGTAGCTTCAAAATAATACAAATAAGGAAGAAAGCACAATTCTAAAGAAAGTTGATGTTGTTCCAGTGACACTAACTGCTGGGCTGTTTTGGTCTTCAAGGACAAGTAAACTCACTTTGAGTCCTCCCTTTCATAGTCCAACATGTTGTGATGTGGTGTGCCGGGAATAGTTTTTATTATTAAAAAGAAGTTAAAATATATATATATATATATATATAAAAAAAAATCTTACTGGAAAGGAGTTTTTGCTGTGTGCTTCAGATGATGTGGTTTTCTGTGATTTTCCAGATACAGTGTTGAATCAGTGGAATGAACACCTCTAACTGCCTGAGAGACAGTCAGTTTGAGATTTCTAGTTTCAAGTTAGTTATTATTTTCTGTCATCTTTTCATAAATGTTTGAATTCATATAGTCATTAAAACTAATTAAAAGCACCATAAAGAAGATGTAAAGAAAGGTAACTTTGACAATGTATACCTTTAAAACTGATGTTTGGTTTAAATGTAATACCGTTTTACACAATGTTCATTTGATGGAGAATGAAACAAGTCACATGACCACAGTTTAGCGAGGGGTCATACCTGTGGGATTGTGGGAAATGCAGTACGGCTGCAGAGGGAAAACGTCAACATTGCCAGAGAGGAAACGACATAGCCTAAAAACAGGACTATTCTGCACGGTCTGAGAGGCGCACGTGGTAATTGTGACTAATAAGTTTTATTTGTTTCATATTTGTAGGCATTATTTGTTAAAGTGCTTTGTATGCCAATCACAGTCATCATGGACAGGGTAAAGCACAGAATGCAGCTGCAGTGTTGACTCATAATAGTAACTGCAGTGATTGTTTTACTGGAGCATTTGTAACAAGAAGATGATCATTGTCAATGAAATAGATAATCCACCCCAAAACATCTAGCAGGACTGCCTTACGGCATGATCCAAACCCTGTGCAGAACGTGAAATGTTTGGTCTATTTGTTGTTTGTTCGATAGCGAGGTAAAACACGGATGATGGAAGGGAAGGAAAGCCATCTGAAATGAGCAGCCGATGGCAGGCTTGTACCTGCACTACTGTTCAAAAGTTTGGGGTCAGAAATGTCCTTATTTTTTTCACCAAGGCAAGCTCTCGGAAACATTTACACTTCACTCATTACACATACTTTAACTATAAATTACTAACTGAAAAGGACTAAATAGCCAGGCACAGCTGAAACTACCAAAGAACTCATTTTTAAGCATGCACAGCCTGTTTCAGTATGAAAACCTCTTGACAATTTGAGTTGAATTTTTTTTCCTGCAAATTACCTTGAATTGAGCTACTGTAGTGCATTTGTGAGGTCACACACTGATGTTGGACCAGAAGGCGTGGCTCTCAGTCTCCACTCTAATTCATCCCAAAGGTGTTCTATCGGGTTGAGGTCAGGACTCTGTGCAGGTCAGTCAAGTTCATCCACACCAGACTCTGTCATCCATGTCTTTATGGACCTTGCTTTGTGCACTGGTGCACAGTCATGTTGGAAGAGGAAGGGGCCAGCTCCAAACTGTTCCCACAAAGTTGGGAGCATGGAATTGTCCAAAATGTCTTGGTATGCTGAAGCATTCAGAGTTCCTTTCACTGGAACTAAGGGGCCAAGCTCAGCTCCTGAAAAACAACCCCACACCATAATCCCCCCTCCACCAAACTTTACACTTGGCACAATGCAGTCCGACAAGTATGGTTCTCCTGGCAACTGCCAAACCCAGACTGGTCCATCAGATTGCCAGATGGAGAAGCACGATTGGTCACTCCAGAGAAGGCGTCTCCACTGCTCTAGAGTCCAGTGGCAGCGTGCTTTACACCACTGCATCCCATGCTTTGCATTGCACTTGGTGATGTATGGCTTGAATGCAGCTGCTTGGCCATGGAAACCCATTCCATGAAGCTCTCTGCTGAAGCACTGTTCTTGAGCTAATCTGAAGGCCACATGAAGTTTGAAGGTCTGTAGTGATTGACTCTGCAGAAAGTTGGCGACCTCTTGGCACTATGAGCCTCAGCATCCGCTGACCCCGTTCCGTCAGTTTACGTGGCCTACCACCTGGTGGCTGAGTTGCTGTCGTTCCCACACACTTCCACTTTCTTATAATACAGCTGACAGTTGACTGTGGAATATTTAGGAGCCAGGAAATGTCACGACTGGATTTGTTGCACAGGTGGCATCCTATCACAGTTCCACACTGGAATTCACTGAGCTCCTGAGAGCGACCCATTCTTTCACAAATGTTTGTAAAAGCAGTCTGCATGCCTGGGTGCTTGATTTTATACACCTGATTCTGATTATTTGGATGGGTGAGCGAATACTTTTGGCTATATATATATATATATATATATATATATATATATATATATATATATATATATATATAAATAAACAAAACCAATTCAAGTACAGCAGAAACCAAACTCAGCTGATGATATTGAAGAACTTTATGCAAACATGTGCTCCCTTTAATATTCGTTTTTTTTTATGTCTATGGACTTGTTCACAGACTCCTCTTCACTGTCTGCTGTTTCCAGAAATATCAGAGGTGAGACTGGATGGTCGGGGCAGTGGGTTAATGTCAGCTGAGACAAGATCCAGCTCCCTGCTGCTCTCTACAGGACGAAGTATGTATAGCTGATGGATGAATTGATGGACCAACCCAAACCAGTGCATAAGGTAATGTGAAAGAGTGGAGTTGCTTCATGTATGTATTATGATTTTAATAGATCCCTGAGTGACTCTTTAGCATGATGTGAGGAATGGAAGGACTGTTGTGAAGTTCATTAAACATGTGATTTTAATAAAATGTCTTAAGAAATTGTTCAATGAGCAAAGCTCTGGTTTGCCACAAATTATTTAGTGTATGAGCTCTATGGAGTTCATGGCATTTTCTCAATGTCTTCTTAATAACAGCTTCTGCCGCTGTGGAAACCTGAATTTGTGCTGTTATGTTGGCACATGGATAAAAGTGGGAGTTTTCATGGAAAACAGGACATTATCTGTTGACCCCAAACTATAAACGGTAATATGTGTGTTTGTTAAAACGTGACCATGCATGGCTGTTACTGCATCCGATTCCATTTCTTTGTTTTTCACGGTAAAGATAACCGGAGCAGACGAGCCGAGGTGGTGACGTCATCACGTACGTTCCAGATGCACGTTAACCGGGATGCGCTCGTTTGTCGCGGGGAGCGGAGGACGTCTAAACCGGCCGTTGTTCAGCTGAAATGAGGACAGATTCAGCAGCTTGTTTCTCGCCTCAGATGTTTTCAGAAATACTTTTCGCTGACCTGTTTTCGTAATAAAAGAAAGTTTGCGACTGAGCCGCCACAGGATGGTGGAGTGCATCAATATTTGGGTCCGGTGCGCCCCCTGCTGGTCCTCTGGCACACATCCTTTATCCACCGTGTGGAAATGCACTGTATTATAGAAACCAGTCAACTATACTTCGCCGGGTGACCAAAAGGCTGACGTCCAACCACGCACTTAAGTTCCTGAAACATCAAACATGTCAATGTTAACAGAAAAAGATAAATCACTGCAGTAAAACTGATTCATATACAACAAACAATAATGGAAGCAATAAAGGCCACATGGTCCATGCCATTTATTTTATGGAATGAATTTCAACTTAGCAAAACTGTGTAAAAGATCTATTTTTAAGCTGCAAGCTAATCATTTAAAATCTGTCATAGTACAGTCTGAAATCATAGACAACCGTATTCCTGCTGATTCAACAAACTAATCCGCCACAGTTACACGTAAAAAATCTTCCAATCAACTGCGTCACCAACAAGTCACAGGCACATCATTAACAAAAAGTATTTGCTTTGATTCCTCCGTGAATGACAGGCTTGTTATTTCACCCGAAAGCAGAGCCTGAGATCGAGGTGTTGCTTGTGAAGGACGCAGTGTCTGCAGCTGGAGCTGAAGAGAAGCTGTCTGACCTCTCCTCACACTCAAAGTCCATCAGTAGAGGCTTCTCTCTGCATCCTCTCTCTTCTATCAGGCAAAGCTGATCCATCAGCTCCATCCACTTCATCAGCCGACAGCCGGTAAATCACAGCTGCGTTTAGAGTTAAAAGACGCGCAATTTTTGTATCGCTTTGGTTCCACGTCAATTCAGCCAGTCCAAGTCATCCTCATCCTCATCATCACCAAACAGAGGGGCGGGTGGTGGATGCCCCTTCAAGCTCTGGACATTAATGAGAAAAAGAAAAGCATGAATGACACGCAGCAGCGTTCTAATAATCAGGCTTTTTAAAGCAAATTATTATGAAAACATCCCAGACTGACTGAACACTGAAACCAAACACAAAGACAGGACTCAGATGGGGAGAGAGGTCGATCGCTGAAGCCTGAGAGCTTAGACTGAACTCCACAGATTCTTCCTCACCATCTCATCCTCCTCTTCCTCCTCACTGGGTGCTGCTGGGGGTTTGGCACGAGTTATGCTCTGGAAAAATGGCTCCTCTCCATTTTCCTCACCAATTCCCCCAGTCAGACTGAGAGAACAGCAGACACAGGGTGGGGTATGCAAAGGAAGAGTGAAGAAGAAACAGGAAAAGATAATGGGGACAAAGCCGGCAAGAACAGATCACATGGGTGGTTAGTTTGGAGGAGACATCAGCAGAGATGGAGGCACAGATACAATCGAGTTAATGAACATTTAATGGCTTCATGCTCAACCTGCAGGTGGAGCAGACGACAATCAAATAATGTAAAAATGTTATGTCATGTACTGGATTCTAAAAAAAACAGCTGTTTGGTACTGAAAATACAAGAAAACTATTTTGGTTAATTCAAGGATGCTCTGATAAACAAGTGCTGACAAGACATGGCACTGTGGCATCGTACTGAGTGTAGATATATGTTATTTCATACAACAAATATAGAACTGATAACATTTTCGATCCCAGTGTGCAATGAGGCGTCCTTGTACACTGAAAATGATCTGTCGCCAATTTCCTGTTACCGCTGTTGTGTGACATCAATGCAACCAACATTTCATTTTATACATCGCCTGTTGTCAACTTGTGTATCTTCCCTTTATTCAAAGTATGTGTAGGTAATCAAAGTCTGGCAATGAAATGTCTGATCCCATCTAGCTGTGATGTTGACATTACTTCTCAGTTGAAGCGTGGGAGGCTGTGCATCACCTTAAATTTGGAATAATCCAAATCAGGAGTGTCAAACATGTGGTCTGTGGGCCAAAACCGGCCCGCCAGAGGGTCCAGTCTGGCACACGAGACACTTTTATTAAGTGTAAAAACTATAGAGAAGACACTAACTGCAGATAATTTGTAAAACTATAAATTTAAAATAATTTCTAGACCATGACAAGTTAAGATAAGATAAAGATAAAGTTCTTTATTTCTCCCCACTCCTGGGGAAATTTACATTGTTACAGCAGCTTTATTTACAATATATACAAGGGTGGCAAAATTTTTTAACAGAAAAAATAAAAATAAAGTTTAAAAAGTTGTGTTGATCATAAAGTAAAATACCAGATTGTTCATCGCTTTGTCATTTTTTCTGATTTTTGTAATATTGTGTCTTGTTTTTTCCCATTTTTTGTCTGACTTTTGTCGTTTGTCTCATGTTTTTGTTGTTTTGTTTCTTGATTTTGTTGTTTTGTGTTTGCTTTTTGTCTCACTTGTGTTTTTGGCTTATTTTTTGTCATTTTGTGTTTTACTTTTCTCATTGTTTTTGTATCGTTTTGTTTTGTTTCACGCTTTTGTCATTTTTTGTGTCGTTTGTCCATTTCTTTGTCGCTTTGTAACTTTTTTGTCTAATTTTTGTTTTATTTCATGACATTTGTCCAATTTTTTTTGCCCTATTGATTCTTGCTTTTGTTGTTTTGTGTCTCATTTTTGTAGTATTTTGTCTTGTTTTTGTTGCTTTTGTCTTTTTAAAAGTAAAATACCATATCGTTCAGTTCCAGACAGCTGTGACTAAATGTTGTGTTCCTTTGTAGACACTCTGTGATCTGCAAGTTGTAATGTCTAAATGATAAACTGAGGCTGAATGTTGTTGAAATTGAACTTATTTTTCTTAAAAAATTTCAGTTTGTTCATAATGTTTTGTAAAAAGTCAATTCCTTAAATGTGAACATTTTCAGAATGTACTTTTTTGCACTAAAACAAAGGAAATATTTGGAGTTGTCGTTATTACGTTCTGATTTTACTGGTCCAGCCCACTTGAGATCAAATCGGGCTGAATGTGGCCATTGAACTAAAAGGAGTTTGACACCTCTGCTCCAAATGATGCTGCATCATCTCCATCCCACCACTTATTTACTGGACTGACTGTGGATCAAACTAAACATTTTAGATTTCAGGAATAACCACAGTGCTAGGATTTACCTTGTGTCCTCTCCTGAATTGTTCTGAAGCATATTAGGTGGTGGAGGGGGGTTGGCTGGGGGTCCGAAGGCTTTCTGAGGAGCATCGTTTGGTTCATCTACAGGAGCTCTCTCTGGGTCCACCTCAGTGCTCACAGCAGCTTTAGAGTCAGACACAGCTTCCTGTCCATCCTCAGGTGGTAAACTCGTATCAGGTCCATCATCTGGATGTGTAGACTCGTTTCCTTCATAGGTCTCAGTAGCAGAGGGTTGCCCCTGCTCATGCTGTACCTCAGACTCTGCTGCTGCTGCTGTCTCTTGTGGTTGAAGTGCAGTAGTTGAAACTGAATGGAGATCAGTGGCTTGTGAAGCCTCTGCCTGGCTTTGTGTCTTTGACTCCGTGACTGTCTCGGCCTCCTTCTCTGTGGCTGCGCTCTGATCCACCTGAATCTCACCGACACGGAGAGAACCTGAGTCAGCGACATTTTCTCCGTCCTCATTTTCTTCCTGTTTCGCTTCTTTCTTTCCATTCACGTGCACATTCTGAAGAGGTTTCTCCTCGCTTTGTTTCACAGCTTCACTTTCTTCCTCCTTCTCCTCTGCTTCCTCTTCCTTCTTATGTGGTTTCAGTGCAGACTTGTCTGTGCCACTAAGTAGTTGCAAAGTTACATTCTAGAAAAAATAAGCATATGATTGCAGAAAAGCTGAAAAAAACATGATCAAAGCCAACTTTCATGCATCTTCATTATTAAATTAGAAGTTTTTTGTTTATAGTAGAGCATGTCATTTACAGTATATACTAACTTTTAATGTCTAGATAGATAGATAGATAAGTTTTGGTACCCACATACCTTTTGTCACACAATAAAAAAAGTAGGTGAACACATCTGAGCTGAACTCTTGCTTTTCCTACAAAGATCTCCCTAAATAGTCTGGACAAAGTGACTGATGGACACTAACAAATGGATTGCAGTGATACAGTCTTCACAGTTAACAACACAGTCTTTAAATGAAGGTTCATAACTTTACACTGTGACACATTGTATGCCATTAGATGTACGTGAACGGGACACTTTTGCACTACTTTGTCCATTTGATAAACATGTCATCAATCAAATTCTTTTCTTTTTCTTTACTTTCACAAATGGGCTGCTTTGGCATTTCCAGGCAAAAACCACTCACCTTAATGGTAGACACAATCACCCCCAGCACAGCCTGGCCGCTGTAAGATTCACTGAGGTCAAACTCCCCTCGCAGAGAGTGGTACACTCCGTTCATCACACGCTTCACCTACAGGTACACAAAGCTGACCTTACTGATGGTAAATGAAGCATCCTGTCACAATCATGCAGTGGCCTCAAACCGTAGTCAACAGAACAGATTTTAACACTTATCACTGTCCCTATTTAAAAAAAACAGTCAGATAATTATAGTAATGAGGAATTAATAAAATAAGAATGAAATGTATATTAAAATATCTTTAAAACTGCAACACCTGTAAATCCTAATGCAGTGCAACACAACAGAACTTAATTTATAAATGTATAAGATATAAAAATACATACATCATAAGCATATCCATACAGTTATAATCACATTTTGTTTGTGTTAAAGCTGTATAAGAAAGGTCAGTGTGCTCTTTTTGAGGCTGTTGGGATTAATTTACATTTTATTATTATTTAGTTATTATCATTAACATGTTATACAGACACAGACTTACTGCTGTCAGTGATGTACATATGTGCTGGCCTGAGACCAACATATACAACATGCTGTCGATGTAGTGAAGCTGTGTGGATAATATATAATGAATAAAAGCAGCATAGCTATTATTATTATCATTGCTATCATTATCGTTATCATTATCGTTATCATTATTATTATTATTATTATTATTATAACAAGAAAAGCACTCAGAGCGCAGTACTCTACCAAGGCTGTTCATTCCCCATATGGCATTGTCAGAAATGCAGCATTTGTTTATTAGTTATTGATGATCAGAAATCACAGCAATGTAGAATATGTCCATTTAATATAGATGCAAACACAAACAAAATGGCCTTCTGCCGAGCACAGGCATGTGTTATGCACGTGTACATTATGTATGGATACCAAATCACACGACTTAAATATGTAGCGGACGGCGGGAATTGATGGGACTCAGAAACACCCCCACAATGTCATCAATTGTTCCTTGTATCATTTCTGATGGATAAGTCCTGATAAGTCCTCAGAGGTGGATTTGTAGTAGGATCACAATCATGTGATCATCAGCAAGCGGCTGACATAGTGTTCACTTGTTGTCATAGTAACAGTGATGCTGTGCCACTATCTTACAATGATACAGAAATCTTTAACAAATCCATGGATCCAGACTATAAGCTGCATCACTGCCAGAATCTAATCACTTGGTCCTTGTGTCATTTCTGACCTTCCCTGAAAATTTCATCCAAATCCATTAGTCTGTTTTTCAGTAATGTGCACAGACAGACAGATTTAGGCACGGCGATCGTCACATAACTAAGTAATAATAATTATTATTGTTATTATAGTGCCAGCAGTATCAGTACCAGTTGCTGTCATATTAAGTATGGCCTACACCAGAGTCATCTTGTTGGTGGCATGCTTTATTATTGTCCTGACATTCTAAATATCCATCAATAATAAAAGCTGTAGTTGTGTATTTCCCTCCACTGTATTTGAAGGTATTTGACTAGTTAATAATTTTTTGATTGATTAAAATGGTTTTAATGGGACAGGTTTACACAGCTGATTTATATACATGAACTCATGGTAACTAGAGGTTGAACCACAAGCAGAGATCACAGAACTCTTTTATAGCATTTTAATAGGCTATTCTGACATAATTTAAACTATTGGAGACTGCATGCAAACTGTCACATGGATCTGTCAACATTTTAATGAATCCGAATCAGATCTAGCAGGAGTGAACGTGTCCATTTTCCTGGCAAGGAGCAGTTAATCTTAAATGAGCGCACTGTATCCCCTGTAGTGTGTGACTTCATCTTAAAAACAAGCTGGGACCTATGACTGAAGGCTCAGCCATCCTGCACTGACATCTGGAGGTGACAATGAGCTACTGCTGATCTTTTCTGAGAAAGGCTGCCTCAAGCATGATGAAAAACTACAAAACCGGAGGGACTAATTGCGCTACACCCTCATTCAGTGTGTCATTTGTGTTCATGTTTGCCTGCTCACCTCTGCTGCAGTGTCTTCTGATTGGTCCTGCTCTTCCACTTGTCTCTCCAGTTGAGCCACTCTGCTTTCCAGCTTCTCTCTGACAGCTGCTCCCTGCTGCTCCAAGGAGGCATACTTAAAGAGAAGAACATACCACCATGACACATCAATCTTTATAAAATGTCACATTTTTGGGAGCCAAAGTCCTCATAGTGCAGATCACAGAATTTTAGGGTGAAAACTAAATTAGGTTAGGATATGTTTAGGTTTATGTTAAAGCCAGGCCAAGGCTTAATTCTTATATACTGTTCATACTGTACGCCATCACAGTATCGTTTGTGTCAGTTTTGACCTGGGCCAGAAATTCCCTCAATACAGGTGTCTACTTGCTCTGGGGGTTCAGGACTTATGGCTTCGGTAAAGGGTCTTGAGACAATCGGAATTGTAATTGGCGCTATAGAAATAAAGTTGAATTGAATTATACTAAACTCTGAGCTACACATCTATTTAGAATGCATAAATAGCTGGTCTGACAATAATAAATGGATTCACTTCAATTAATCCTTAACTACAGTTTCAGAGAGGAGGGAGAGTTTAGTTTTCAAATCTTACACCACTTTTTTTGGAGAAAAATATCGAACACACAATATCAACATCTCTAGAATTTCCCTCTGGATTAATAAAGTATCTATCCATCTATCTGATATACACCACCGTTCAAAAGTTTGGAGTCACTTAGAAAAGTTCTTATTTTTGAAAGAAAAGCACATTTTTTCAGTGAAGATAACATGTAATGAATGATAAATCCAGTGTAGACATTGTTAATGCAGTAAATGACTATTCTAGCTGGAAACGGCTGATTTTTAATGGAATATCTCCATAGAGGTACAGAGGAACATTTCCAGCAACCATCACTCCTGTGTTCTAATGCTACATTGTGTTAGCTAATGGTGTTGAAAGGCTCACTGATGATTAGAAAACCTTTGTGCAGTTATGTCAGTTATGTTAGCACATGAAAAAAAGTGGGAGTTTTCATGGAAAACATGAAATTGTCTGGATGACCCAAAATTTTTGAACAGATATGTATGTGTGTGTCTTATTTTACCAATATTTTATTGAAACTGAAGATGGAATGGGAAGTAATCAGTCTTGTGGAGTCATTTAAATGATAGTAGTTTCTGCTGCTGTGGAAGTGAGGGCCAGCTGAGTGTGTTGTTCTTCAAACATAAAGGTCTACCTGCTCCCCTCCCTCAGAGTCATCAGAGAGGCTGTAACCAGAGTTTTCCACCATGTTTGTCTCCAAAGCATTTTCTGCTTCCCCATCTTAAAGGATCAGATCAATGGCCTCTTGCACACATAACCTCAGCCAGTCAAATGGCAGCTCAGGTACTGATATAATCTTCTGGCACCTCAACTCCTCTTTTGTTCTTTGTTGTGATCATGGCTGGTTCAGCTTCTTGATTTTAGGAATATCCAGTCAGAACGCAGGTACAGATCTTGTGACTGTGTCGAGGCACCCTCTGACCTCCGTATGACTCCTGTTCCTTCTTTGCAACATATAGATGAGAAATCCTAAGCAGATGTACTCTTTCAGTGTTTGGAGATTTCCCCATGACTCTATAAAGACCAACAGGTGCCTGTCAACCTGGCACTGCTGTCAAATGTTAAAAACAGGTCAAATTTGACTGGAAGAGGATTTGAGGGTTAAGAAAGTAGTAGTTCTGGTCACGCTTAAATTAGGCATCCGGGAAATATGTAGGTGTGTGTAGAGGGCTGAGCATTGTAGAGCTATAAGCACAAACATAAAAGCACTAAACGATATTTTAGCAGTTGTGTATGTTAATATAGTTTTCACAAAGTTGGTGGAAAGTCACACTCTGGACAAAATGCAGAATGATGACCAGTTAATCTGTTTAGATTGACTAAAGTCACCTGTCTTACCTTTTCCTGAAGGGCTTGCAGCTCTTCACTCTGATTGCAGTGTTGTTGCAAACTCTGTTCTTCTGAATCTCTTGACTGCTTGAGAGCTGTAAGCTGTTGACGGGGAGAGATGCCAAAAGTATGAAAATCACACATCACGTCTTCACACTTGCATCACCCAACATAAGCGCGGTATTTCAAACTACAGTGATTTCCTTTCTTTAAGATGTTTCATTCGGCCTTTTTTGTTTTTATTTCATAGCTGAAATGACCTAAACTTGTTTATACCTGACTGAACATTATGAATTTATAGGAAAAGTGATTTAGGGAAGCTTTTTCTTTTCTGCTTCAAAAAGACTGTCCCATAGCTACTGGCTTTATTTTGTGGAGGCGCCGCAGGTGCAGATCTTGGTGTCGGTAGCAAATATTCAAACAAGCACGTTAAAGGCCGACGTGGAGAAGGGTTCCATTTGAACAGCAGATGAACATGAGTCAGTCGGTGGTTTGTTTAATATTTCAGCAAAACACAAATATATTAGATAACTGTTTTAGTGACTAGAGCGGTTGATGTGCTAGCTTGTTCAAGTAAAGAGCTATACTACACAAAACAAGTGAACAATACATATAAGATAAACATTACGTAATTTTTTTGTTATTTTGCTGAAATACCCGAATAGCTAGTTGTTTTGTTTTTTTTCTAGCTATCAAGTGAGTCCAAAAACAATTACTTCAGATATTTATAATCTTTGGTATTTTCTAGCTGTGAGCCTTTAAGAGTTTAGTGTGTGTGGTAACATTTGAAGCTGTGTTGAAAGGTTTTCTATCAATGGCCATTTACTATGTTAAAATAAATGTTTAGGGTTGCATTATATCAAATCAAGCTACTGTAATAAGGCTGGAACATACTGGACTATGCCATGCTGTGTACTGCAATCTTGACATGTGACCTCCATGAAAATATGAAAGCAAAAGCATAGATTACTCCAAAAGCTAACTTAGATTATTGTTAAAAGGGGTCCTCCAACTTCAAAGTTGCTGGACTTAAAGAAGGCAAGTTGAAAAAGAGCTTTTCCTATGTTCCCTGGGTTGTATGCTCTGTGTAGGACATTATAGGAACCTGAAAACCTTTTTTCCCACTTATTACTCTTATAACTAGTTATGTAACGATTGGTGTTGGTTTGTCTGCCCTTCTGTTTGTCTGGTAGCAAAATTACTCAGAAAAAGATTAATGGATTTACATGAAATTTTCAGGGAAGGTCAGAAATGACACAAGGACCTATTGATTAGATTCTGGCAGTGATGCGGCTTATAGTCTGGATCCATGGATTTGTTGAATATTTCTGTATCATTGTGAGATAGCGGCATGGCGTCACTGTAACCATGACAACAAGTGAACACTACGTCAGCTGCCTGCTGATGATCACATGATTGTGATCCTACTACAAATCCACCCCTTGAGGACTTATCGGGACTTTTCCGTCAGAAATGATCCAAGAAACAACTGATTAAATTGTGGGGGTGTTTCTGAGTCCCATCAATTCCCGAGGCCTTCTACATATTTAGGTCACGCAATTCAGTATCCGTACGTAACGTACACATGCATAACACACGCCTGTGCTCAGGTGCAAGGTCATTTTGTTTGTGGGTACATCTATATTAAATGGACACATTCTATGTTGCACTGATTTCTGATCATCAATAACTTATAAACAAATGCTGCATTTCTGACAATGCCATATGGGAGAATGAACAGCCTTGGCGGAGTACTGCACTCTCTGAGTGCTTCTCTAGTTATTATGTGCGATATTGTGGGAACTGAAAGTGACTGCCCACCACTGCCGTATGGCTCTCACTACAATTGGCCCACCCTCAAAGGTAAGGGAACAAAGATAACATAGATATGCTTCTGTTTAAAAAAGCATACTCAAAATATATCTAGAAATAGAACAGAATACGGTTTAAATAAAATGTAGCAAAGTAAGATACAAGAAAAATAACTCATTATTTTTTCAGCACACCCTGTGCTATTTGCACATGTAGGTTGGTTTAGTTTCTTCAAACTTGAAGCTCAAGGCCTCAGGAAACAAACAAAAGTATTACGTGAACACATTTCAAGGTAAAGAAACATCAAAAGGTTCAATAAATGAAAAACCCTGATACAAACTTTGTGCTGAAACTGCAACGACTTGTTTAAGCTAACTTGTCTACCTTTTCCTGTAATTGAGCGAGCTTGTCCTGTAGGTCATCTCTCTGCTCTGTCAGTTCAGCCAGCTCTCCTCTGTGCTGCTCTTTAGCTGAAGCCAGCATATGATCACACTTCCTTTTCCACTCCTCGTCCAGCTCCAGCTGAAGCTGAGACAACTGCAACACACACAAAATGCCATTAGTGGCCTTGGGTAAGTGATAACTGTAGCGTTTAATTAAATTCAGAGTGTAATTTTCCATTGCAGTGCAATTCAACAAATTTCTCTGTTGAACAGGCCTTTCACTGGATGCTACCTGCTCAGATACAGCGTTGTCACTGCTGCTCCTGGCTTTGCGAAGTTGAGCTCGGAAGTTGTCCAGCTCCTGCTGGCTGTTCTTGCGGAGCTCCTCCACCTCCTCATCACGACGCCGACGCTCTGCCTGCCATTTCTTCTTTCTTTCTGAAAGCGCCTAAATGTGAGGAAAACCCAGAGTTTGTCAGAATATACATTTTATATTCAAAATAAGATGAGATAAACTTTATTGATTCCTCACTGGGGGAACATACATTACAGCAGAACTGTACTTTGATACAGTATAGTCGTGCTACATTTCTGCTACTGCAGTCAAAAAGTTTTTTAAAGAGACAAAAAAAAATTGAACATTTTCTTGTTCATCTGTAAGAGCTGTAAAAAGAAAGAGTTTTACATTTTGTTGTTGGGGTACCTGGAAGGAAACAGTGTTTCATGATGTTTTAATGCTTAAAGAACTAGAGGAAGAAAGTGTTTATGTGAATTTGTTGGACTTGGGGCTGTAAAGACAAGAGCAGTATTAAAAAGATACTGTTGCTCTAGACAACCTATAAGGAAAAGCAAAAGTGTTAGAAAAGATTGTTGCACCTGAAGGGTTGTGAAGAGAAAAACAGTGTTACAATTTGCTATTGCAATAGAGAGTAGTTGCACATGAGTAAAACTTTCATCACATGGACATATTAAACAATCTCACCACAGAACCTCTGCCTGAATTCTTCCCAAATCTGAAAAATTCTCATATAAATGAATAAATTCACCATATTTTTGGTCTTTGTCTTCTACTTGTGTATTGAGTTATTTGGTGTATACCCTCCATAAAAAATAACAGTCCTGTCCCCTTTCACTGACAGAAGGGCAGAAACATGACATATACTCACTCGTTCCAGGCTCTCTTTATCAGCCTTCACATCTTGCAGCTCCTCCTCCATGGTGTTGACTTTAAGCTCCATCTCTTTGCATCTTTGCTTCTCTGAGCGGTACTGAGTCTGGGCCCTCTCCGCTACCTCCTTCAGCTCTGAAAGACACAAACACAACACTGACCAGCGCTTCTTTGACATTAACTTGACCTAAAATAGTTAACATGTAAAATCCACTATTTTCTGCTCTTCTTTTACTTTTTTTATGCTTCAGGGCCCTGTTCTTCATACATGCGTTTGCTCTGATTGGATGGGTTGATGATCGTACACCTGTATGGACTTTTCCTCTGGAATTGCTATAAAATCAACACTTAGGATTATTCACATCTGCACTTGAATCATGTTCTACATTTCCAACAAACGTGAACATAATTACCTTAGAGGCACAAAGAGAAAAGTGTTGACTGACCAGTTGAATGTGTGCTAGTCATGGATGTGACACTAAAAACAACAGCATAGTTTAATTCAGCAGGACATCACCCAAAATTATAAAACATGTTTGTCAAGTTTACATACATATTATGGCAGTCTTGAGTTTTCAATGACCCCTATAACACTGAATTTTCTATAATGGAATCATGAATCTTTGTCAGATTTATTATAGATCTGGAAAAATGACCAAATCTGCCGGGTCAAAAGTCTACATGCAGCAACATGAATAACCCATTTTGGTGATGTACAAAGTTGTGTTAGTCAAATTTTCTTAGTGGCATGGCCTCTTAACTTCTTGAAAGTTACTACAATTGACTACAGCTGGTGACTCCTCTGAGCCAATTTAAATAAAATCTATTTGATAGAGTCATTAGAGTCAGCCACAAACACTATAATCAAGAATTCTGAGGAGCTCACAAGAGATCTGAAAAAGCAAATCGTTGACTTTAAAAAGTCAAAAAAAATCACTTGGAGCCATTTTACAGCAACTACAGATCCAAAATCAACTGTGGAAACCCCTGTTTAGAAGTATGAAGTGCAAAATAAAGCTGTGTCATGATCAAGATCATGGTCAAGAGTCAATCTAGAATTACTAAAAAGCAGGTCTGCAATGACTTAGAAGCTGCTGAAATACAGGATTCAGTGTCCAGCCTTGTGTTTTACATCCCCATGGACTGGCTACCAAAAGCACCTAGATGGGATGAAAATCATCAAGGGACATTTAATCAAATATTAGTATTGTAGAATGCATATTTTTTTCATATTTTCTGAAGACCTGTAATAAGCGTATGAAAAGAAGAACAAATGCATGATTGCCTTTTTGTGATGAAGACGCACAGGTTTCAGTGATTCCATCATAGAAAATGAAGACTAATAGGAGCCACTGGAAACTGAAGACTGCCATGACATGTAAGTGTATGCTAATTTGTGTTCACAACTGTACATCAGGCAGCTGCTGATGACACAAAAGCATTAAATGAGTAGCAATGGACTGCTGAAAATGGTCCCAAACAACTAAGCAATATATTTGAGATCTTTTTAAAAATATATCACTTCCGCAATTTCTGTAACTCATTTGATTGAGATATTGCAGATGTTTTGTCCACCCAAGTATATCAGTGAAGGTAGACTCCACTAACAATGCATTACAATCTAAATTCTTCAGTATGATTGCAAAACATAATTCTACCCCAAAGCTGAACATTATGGCCTTGATAAAGGTAGGATTTACTGCAGAACTAGAATTGATTGCAATGTTGCCAGTCAGGTGTACTTCATTACGTGACAATTGAGTGCAAAAACAAGTCATTTCAAATGGGACTAATAATCTATATTTTTTGCAATTATCCCAACCAATAAAAACTCCATCAAAACATACCGTCCAGCTGTGTTTCCAGGGAAGCAATGTGTTGGCAGTGGCGCTCACTGTCCTGCAGCGCTGAGCCGAGTTTATTCTGTAGCTCCACGGATTTCTGCTGGTGAGCTGAAGCGTCTAGCTGCAGCTGAGACACCCGTGATGCCGATAAAGCCAGGTCCTCCGTCAGACGAACCTGATAGAGATACGTAGAGACAGCAGGAGGGTGAAAGGAGGAGATGCACTGGTGGCTATCCACAGCAAAGTAAAAAGCTTAGGTCAGACAGAGACAGTGAAACAATATAGTGACAAGCCTGGATGACTGGCCACGTCATGCTAGTGGTGTGAGCAACATGTCTCTGTGGGAGAAAACTGGTGAGTGTTGACTGATGGAAAAGGAGGCAGAAGGGAGAAAAGACGAAAAAAGTTAGTTAAAATGCCAATGAAGGATGATGCAGAGAGGATGATCCAGTGGCAGCAGTCAGACTGGGATCAAATAGTTGTTCTGTACAAACTAGACTGTCAGTCGCGCCTGCATTCACAGTGAAATTGAAATCATTTGCGAAGTCTGACAGAATGTACCGGTACTTCCAGGAAATGACCAGTGAACTGCTTGGTGGAACTGGTGATTTACTGTCTCAAGGATTTATTTGTAGTGTGTTAATGAATGGATATCACTACAGAATAATTTCGGGTAGAAAGAGGAGGTTTTTCTTCCTGAGCTGAAACTGTCAGTGATAAAGTTCATTTTTCCCTCTGTAATTTTCCTGCTTATTTTGCAGATACTAGTTGACCCAGCCTGGTTGCAGCACACAGAGAAAACAGGCTCACCTGGCCAGAGCCTAGGTCCACAGGCAGTGCATGCTGAGAAGGGAGAGCAGTAAATACAAGATTTTCCTCAGAGTTGCAAGCAATGCAAATAACCAGGCAGATAGCAATTGTCAAAGACTGGAATTAGCAGACAGCAAATCATTAATTAAACGCCATAACAATCTCCACTGACTGTGAGGCATATTGTACTACAGTGTATCCTGGTGAAAATGTGAAATTTAGATTGTGTATAATAGAAGAAATGATGCATGTAACCTTTACCAAATAATCTAATACTAAACAAAGTGTATCACTGTTTAGTTATTGTCCAGTGAAAACCATGTAACTCCAAAACATCACAATGGCATCCTTTTACTCTAAACTTTATAATGTGCAAGCCTACAGATTTTATTTTATTTTTGTATTTTCTCTGCTGTATTGTAATATATTGTAATAAGGTCTACATTCCTTCATGACATCTGAAAAAAGGTTGAATGAATACAATGGTTCATCATGAGATTGAATCATAGTGAAAACAGAACCTGTTATTAAAACATGTTTGTGTCTGTATCACCACTGCCACTATCAATCAAAGGCACAACTGCCAAAAAAAACTGCAGGACCTTTTCTTACATACTTTCCCCCATTTATTTACAATTTTATACATGCAATGCAAAAAGGAGGTCAAATAATGAATAGATTCTTTAACAAAAGAAAATGATGCTGGAAAAAGGAAGGCTTTCTGAAGGTTACAGTCAGGGATGGCTAAATTATCACTAGATATCACTGTGTTCATTCTAAAGTCTGAGTCAATAAAAAATACTGATAAATCCATGAAATCCTAACTTCATTTAGCTCTGATGCAAACTACCAGTACAAGAGTACATTAATGTTGTCACAATATGATTACAATCAATTTACAGCCTCATTTGTTTCCATTTTCACCATTAAAAACCAACACTCACCTTCTCCTGTTCAGCCTGCAGTAGTCTGGCCTGGTTCTGGTCACTGGATGACTTGAGGGAGTCATTCCTCTGTTCCAGCAGCTGGTGACTCTGCTCTATGTACCTGGAAAATGACAGCACCAACACATAGCGTCCACATTCAGACTGAAAACTGACTTTCTTTCAACTACATGAGTCTCTATGGTTAATATCACAATTAAATTAGAGTGTGAAGGAGATATGGACAACCTAAACATTTTCAATTCTTTTCAAACTACACATCTGGGAAAAGTTTTAGGCAACATTTTTAGACTGTTGACGCACAGATACACACGGTTAGTAGAGCTACGTGCACTTTTGCTCAGCCTTGGCAATCGGTAGTTACAGGTATTTAGCTTAGTTACGATCTTCAGTCTCAGGTTAGCTGCCCTTGTGTTAAGGTTTATTACTCCATCAAGGAACGCGGTGGAGTTATGTAACAATCGGTGTTGGTTTGTCTGTTTGTCTGTCTGTTAGCAACGTTATTCAAAAACAGACTAACAGATTTAGATTAAATTTTCAAGGAACACTTATCCGTCGGAAACAATACAGGGAACAACTGATTAAATTGTGGGGATGTTTCTGAGTCCCGTCAATTCCCGTCGCCTGCTACAAATTTAGGTCACATGATTCGGTATCCGTACATAATGTAGACATGCATAACACATGCCTGTGTTCAGTGCAAGGTCATTTGGTTGTGGGTACACCTATATTAAATACATTAATAAACATATGCTGCATTTCTGACAATACCGCATGAGGGAATGAACAGCCTTGGAGGAGTACTGCGCTCTCTGAGTGCTTTTCTAGTTAGCCATGCGGTCGTTGGGGCTTGGAATCCAATCTCGGAGTGATGATCTCCACCCTGCATCTTTGTTGCACCTTGTCAATCTCTAGTTGTGCCAGCAGTGTGCAGTTATGGGCACTAAAGCACTCAGGTAGAAGTTGTTGTTTAGATCGCTTAGATGTTGGGTTTCAGGGTATCCACAAGTCCCACACTGTCTGCATATATCTCATATCACTGATGATGCTCATATTTTAGCATTCCAACAGTTCCATATTCTCAGCTTTAGTCCATAAACGTCTGGTTCCAGTAGCCCACTTTTTACCAGGTTGCCCTGGTTACCCCAGCACCTGATGTGGATTTTGCCAACTCAAGAAACATCTGAGCAAATATGGTTCTTATATTTTTTCTATCGCTGATATCTCACAGCTTCAAGAACTTTGCCTAAGGGCTCACACTGGATGAACAACGCTGAGATGGAGAACATACACAATGCACTTTATATAACTAATCTTTGAGGAGGAGGTGGTGCACCATTTAAGTGTTTGCATGCAGAAGGGCCCACAGTTTGATAACATCAGGGGCAAGGTGTTGAACCACTGCTATGCTCAACTGGGTGGGATTTCCTTTTCCCTCTTTCAACGTTCAGTGTGGTCTAATGTGGAAAACATCAGTCGTAGTCCCGCTTACAAAGTCCCTCCTCCATTTTCCCCTCATGACTGCAGGCCCATTTCCCTGTCCACATTGGTCTGATCACAAAAAGGCCTAAAGACCTTTCTTTATAACAAAGCTTTTAATTAAACGTGCCCCTGAATGTTTCAATTTTTTATTGTTATTTTATCTGATTGTTTTGTTTTTATTACATGATTGTTTTGTTTTTATCCGCCTTATATCTTAAATGTAGCACTTTGAGCTGGTGCAGCTACTTCCTTCCAGTCGGAGGTATAGATATCTAAATATCAAACCCAAACACTAATTTATTCCCGAGGTAATATCTCGGTTAAAACATAGTAGCCATGGGAGTTTGAGGTAATATATGGAGTAGGATATGTGGAATATGCATAAATTGTGAATTAGCACACACACCTCCCTGGTGGTTTTGTATTATAATTAAGAATCAAAACAGCAAAAGTGGCCAAAATGTTAAGTTTTCCCCCAAGTTGTGTCTCCTTGGTGTTTCTGTACTCACCTCTGGTTCTGGTTGATGAGATCCCCAATTTTATGGTTTTGCTCCTCAATGCGAGCGCTTTTCTCAAAGACTTCTTTTTTCAAACATTCATTTTCCTTAAAAACAAAATAAGAGTTTTCAGAGCAGTTCCTGATGATATGCAATATCCATGCTTTGAAAAGAACTAAGGAAAAAATTATAAAGCGGCCACCAGGCAGCGCATCCCTCAGCTGTGTACCTGGACAATTCTTTGGATATTGTGCATTATCATGGAGGTTTCCATCGACATACTAGGCACACCCATGGAAAGACTTCCCTGCCTTTGAAGGTCATCGATCTGTTAACGTAAAGAACGACAAGAATGAGATGCAATCATTTTCTGCTGAAGTTGCTTAAGGAACATAGTCTTTTACAAAGGGTTTGTACCTTTGAGGCCAGTTGATCCACTTTATCTGCTACTTTTCCAACTGACAGCCGGATCTCTGTGTTGTGCTGTCGGGCCTCAGTCATCAAAAAGGAAGTCACATCCCCGGTGCCTGGAAAAAACAAATCAGTCACAACAAGAGTGTATAATTTCTAATCATTCCACAACTTAAATCAACCAGTGTAATTTAATTACTAACTGATTGAGGATACACTATGAAAAGGTAAATTGGACCTAGATGTTCAAAGTAACTCAGTATCAAAGTGTACGGTTACTAACAAAGTCCAGAACATTTGTTACTGCACTCAACACTCCATATAAATACTTTAAGATTTGATCTTAATGGCTTCTCTGTAGTTGAACTTAACAGTCTTACCCATGTAGGGGACAGTTTGTGCAGGATAGACCTGGCCCACAGGCTGCAGCTGAGATGGAGTCGCAGAAGTCTGTGTGTAGGAGTAAGGCTATGAAACAACATAATGAACGGATATAAAGCCGTATTACCAGGTTCACCTTTATTCCATGTACTTATTGATAATGAGCTATTACAAAAGGTGGTGAAACCGTACCTGGAAGGCGTGGCTGCTACCTGGCAGACCAGGCTGTGTACCAACAGTGGTCATAACTGGAAGTAAGGCAGACATCGGAGCATTGTGGGGATGAGGATGTACTGAAGGATAAACAATACCAGTTAAGAGATAATTCTGAATTGCAGGAAGTATGACTGAATGAGCAGAGTGGGGTGGGTTACCATATGCAGAAGCTGGAGCAGCAGAAGTGATCTGCACTGGAGATGAAGCTGCAGCCTGATCTTTTGCTCTGCTGCCACTGGTGTCCTGGAGATAAACGCACAGCAGCATAACTCAGTAAGAACGACAGAAATCAGTTTAAAAGGGGCATTCAAACAGTTCTGTAATGCATTTTCATGTGAAAAAGACAATTTCAAAAGAAGATTGATCAGACACAGGTGAAGCAGAGGTCCTGACTTAGGCCACAAAAGTGAGGGTCAACCTCCAGAAACACTGCAATTCAAAAGAATATTTTCCCCTTATCATTGCCCGTTGACTGAAAAAGCACATCTTTCGAAATCCAGAGGTTAGACCTTGGGCTGAAATCATTTCCCCTCATCAATTATTGAGTTGATGTATTTATCATGTCAAAAAATTGTTTATGTCCCAGAAGCTTTTTGGGTAACATCTGGCAACACTAAATCATGGAGTACAAAAGTTCTGGAATATGCTCCTGTACTGAATTCAGATGTAAAGATATATATATCTACACATGTAGACATAAAGATACTGGAGCAAAATGCAGCATTCTAATGAAACAAACATCAACTTATGTTTTATTTTCCATTATGTTTTTCTTTCTCATCTGTATTCATCAGCAGGAACTCAATGACGTTATATAAGACTTGACCAAAGCTTCATGGCCAAACATGTCTGCAGGTTTGTTTCATATTAAATTCAAGGAAATCCAATGAAACCTTATCACATCCTAACACACACTACTCTTTAAATTTAAATCTCTACCCCCTTATTACTTATGACATTGTGACAGTTTTCTAATTTTTCTATTGTTTTTAAAGAACGTTCTTATGTTATAATTAAGGTCCGAGCACCGAATGGTGCTATGTGCCATAGCGCCCCCTGCAGCATTTTTAATAAACAGCCCCCGCAGCAGGTTTCACCTACGCTGACAGAATTTGGTATGCATATGTACGACATCAGGGGGAATAAAAAAGCTTCTTGGACTTATACCCTAAACCCAACAGGAAGTTCACCACTTTGAATTAAGTGTCGGGTTTTTGGTGCTTTTGGTCATTTTCAGTGATTTATTCCTGACAAGAGGTAACTCTAAAATACCTCAAATTTGGACAGTATATAGACCAGGCCTTAATGATGACAACTTGTCAAAATCATCTGCATAAGTCAAAGGGCGTGACCATGGCGGCCCCCTGGACTTTGATGCTTGGCCATGAAAGAGGAAGTGTTGTGTAAATCCCCTCTACATGCTGCAATCTGCCTCAAACTTTACATGATTGATCACAGTCCTGCACTGATCACATCCATATGCCAATAACCACTCACAGTGATAGCAGCACCTGCTGGTAAAAGAAAGGACAGGTTTTACACTTTGATGTACTACTGTCCGTTGGTTGCCCATATTCACGTTCATTGTTTTTTCATTCTCTTTACACTGGCTCCCAGTTATTTCTGCCTCTTCATATTGGCTCCCAGTGTGTTTCAATTTTGACAAACTGCTTTCTGGTATGTTTTATCCTCTTTCTCTTGGCTAGCAGTATTTTTCAGTCTATTTTAACTGACCCCCACTATGTTTTTCTCTTGTTATATCGGCTCCCAGTATGGTTCAGTCTCTTTACACTGGTTTCAATATATTTTTTCCTCTTTTTGAAACACCGATTTGAGCTTTAGCAGTTTTCTAAAACTTGTCATTTTGCCTCCTTGTAACACACTGAAATTTAGAAAAATTCTCGCATGTTCGCACGTACCATTTCCACAAACTATGTAATTTAATATAATCCTTGAAATTAGTCAGCTACATCAACACTTTCATTTTCGTATCACACACTGGAAAACGTCACACCTCCCCCAACGTGTGCCATGTTCTGACGTGCGTGAGTGTGCGAGGACCCATTCAACGCTGCTTTAATGTCTTATTGTTATCACACAGGCTTGACGAACAGTCTACTTGCATTTCATACCCATACTACAAGTGCATGTGGCAAATAAAACACATGAATCTTAAACTTAATATGACATGACATTAGCATGGAAGGACGATGGGCTTAACCTTGACCACATCTACACTACCATTCAAAAGTTAGGGGTCACCCAGACAATTTCATGTTTTCCATGAAAACTCACACTTTTATTCATGCACTAACATAATTACACAAGGGTTTTCTAATCATCAATGAGCCTTTCAACACCATTAACTAACACAATGTAGCATTAGAACACAGGAGTGATGGTTGCTGGAAATGTTCCTCTGTACCTCTATGGAGATATTCCATTAAAAATCAGCTGTTTCCAGCTAGAATAGTCATTTACCACATTAACAATGTCTACACTGGATTTATCATTCATTTAATGTTGTCTTCATTGGAAAAAAATGCTTTTCTTTCAAAAATAAGGTAATTTCTAAATTAAACCAAACTTTTGAGCGGTAGTGTACCTACCTAAATGCACTGAGTTGTTGCCCTGTGATTGGCTGATTAGTTATTTGTGTTAACATCAGTTGAACAAGTGCATCTAATGAAGGGGCCCCTGAGTGTATATCTATTAACTGCAAAATTGCAAAACAGAATATTTTAACAATGTTCATGAATTGACAATAAAACACATGTACCCCCTTCTTTTTTTAAAAATGAATTTCAAAAACATATATATTTATATTTAATCAGAGCACAAGATCGGTGCATATAATTTACTTGTATTTTTGTACATCCTAATAAATTAATGATTATTTTTGACATGTATCTATGTACAAAATGGTTAATTAATTTTACAAACACAAAAGAAATTGACTGGTCATTTCAATGATTCTTAAGCTGAAATCTTAATGTTTTGAAAAATGTTTAAGAAAATCTGAGAAAGTGTTATATTATCACACATACTTGCCTTATTTGGACAGACAATTAAATCTTTCTTGTGGATAATGGGTAAATACAGAATATTGTTACAAGATACTAACCTCGAGCTCTGAGTCACTAGACTCGGGATGGCCGGCCACTTCTGTCATAAAAGGCAACATGGGTTGACCCATCTTGGCCATGCGAGAAATTAGTTTAGCTTTGGTGGCGTCTGGATTCTGAAGTTTAAAAAGAGAGAAGATCAGTTTTCATTAACACACCTCCAAAATAAATGAAAACTTTTTTTTAAACAACAGTGCAGGTATTTACAGCCAGCTGTTCACTCAGAGAGTTTGATTTCGCACGAAGTAGTGGTTCCCTGGAAGAGAAAAGAAAAAGTCGATCAAATCAGCTGAAGTGACAAAAGAATTCAACAAAATGTTATTTTCTCAGGTTAAAATCTCACCCAGGTCTGCCTGGACCTGAGGCAGCTGCCTGTACGGGAGGCTCTGGGGTTGCATTTTGTACACTGGGAGCTGTGGATGGAGCAGGAGAGGGAGCCGCAGAGTCTCTGGAGCTGGCACTGGTCCGATCAGAGCCACTGTCCTTGGAAAACTTCACCTAAAAAGCATAAAACAAGCACAATAAGCTTCTCTTTACACCTCACCAACACTACAAACAGCAAGTGTAAAGACATTACATTGGAACAGCTACTTAAACAGAAACATTTTAGCATATCTATGCCATTAGAATGATAAGGTACACTACCGCTCAAAAGTTTGGGGTCACTTAGAAATGTCCTTGTTTTTGAAAGAAAAACAGTTTTTTCAATGAAGATAACATTAAATGAATGATAAATCCAGTCTAGACATTGTTAATGTGGTAAATGACTATTCTAGCTGGAAATGGCTGATTTTTAATGGAATATCTCCATAGAGGTACAGAGGAACATTTCCAGCAACCATCACTCCTGTGTTCTAATGCTACATTGTGTTAGCTAATGGTGTTGAAAGAATAACTGATGATTAGAAAATCTTTGTGCAATGTTAGCACATGAATAAAAGTGGGAGTTTTGAACATTTGAATGGTAGTGTGTATTATAAAAGGTGAAGAGAAATCTGTCCAGTGGGTGTTACCCGTCGAAGCTCTGCTTCAAAGATAAGTGTACTGTCAGATGGGACACGATTCGGGACTCCCTTGGATCCATAAGCTAGATTGGGTGGGATGACAATGAGGCGAGAGCCTTCTTTCTGCATCCCCAACATCCCTTCCTCCCAGCCCTGCTCATACAGACAATGACAGGAAGAAGAATAATGAGATTTCAACATAATATTATGATAAGGACATTAGAATAAGGTGATTTAAAGTTACACTAATCCCCTTCAATACCCATGTTTCCCTGTTAGCAGAGGTTAAGATAGAAAGCTAAGGTAAATAAACTGATTAGACCACTTGTTTGCTTTTGAATCATTGAGATTTTACTTTTATAAAACAAATGATATTGTGAGAGGATGTAACTGTTGGCAAAACTAAATCATGGTGTGCAAATGTTAAGGGAAAAGCTCCTGTACTGAATTTATTCTCCCAAAAGAAAGAACTTCCCATCTCATGTTTTATTTTTCATTTATGCTATTTTTAATTTTTTTTCTATCTGTTGGATTTGAAGAGTTTCAGTCTCTTCATTTCCAATTTCTTTTGTACATTATGAAATCAACTAGAACTTAACAATGGAACATATCAACAGGTTTATGTTATACTAAAGCCAGTCACATGGAACATAATCACAACTTCATATGGCATGAGATGAAAACCTCCAAAGTATATTCATAAACGTGGAACGTTACTGCAGCACTTTAAAGTGATATTAAGGAAGTTAAAACAGCTTCAATAAGTTAAGAAAAAGCTGTAAAAAAAATTATGAATAATGTACAAACAATAGCAATAAAAGAACAAAACAGACCACTGATTTTGAGAACATTCCATTCATTTCATGCATTGAAACAAATTACTGAATTAGAATGTATTCAAAAACAAAATTATGTGTATAACAACATGTTTTGTGGGGACTGAACTCAGTCTGCTATACTGAACTTCTAATATATTAGGACTCACTTTGATCACTTTTCCAGCTCCAATTTTCAGTCTCAGCAGCTTGTCTTTGTTCTGGTTGGAGTCAAACATCTGAAACAACATTTAACATTTAATGAATTGTGTGCCGTCACGTCCAGAAAGTCCACATAACTGGAGACAAAGTGCTGACTTGAGGTAAAATAAGACCTGTCCGATGGTGTGGTTCTGCAGGAGCCAGCCTGTGTACACCACCTCCAGAGAGTCTCCATTCTCCACCCCTTGACCCTCACCAAGACTCAGATCCTGAACCACCACAGTATCTAAAGAGGAAGAACTGTTTGCTTTTGCCAAACATATCTGATGAAAAAAGGAAACGCATCCTCAACAAATTAGTTTACTTATAAAAAGGGTTTGAAGATCAGTCATGATATTCGTAGGTTTTATAACATCAACACAAACTTCCTGTTTGCTTGGTTCCTCACTGTGTACTATAATTACAGTCTTAGTTGTGTCTCCTTCAGTGTTGCTCACCTCTTTGCAGAAGTCCACTGCAGTTTTATCCGATTCAAACATTAGGGACCAGTTCTGCCTCTGGTCATCATAAAAAGAGCAGTAATTGTTTGGTTGTACCTGCAGGAGAGAAGAACATGTGGCCATAAACACCTTGACAAGACAACACTGTGGGGAAATCTGTAGCGTCCTGAACTTTGTTAACTTCCTGTTGCTGTTATATTTATCTACACAGTGACAGACTGTTATTCAAGTGTGTCATGAAAGCATAGTTTGTTAGATTTTCAACTCATACACTACCATTCAAAAGTCTGGGGTCACTTAGAAATGTCCTTATTTTTGAAAGAAAAGCATTTTTTTCAGTGAAGATAACATTAAATGAATGATAAATACAGTCTAAACATTGTTGATGTGGTAAATGATTATTCTAGCTGGAAACTGCTGATTTTTAATGGAATATCTCCATAGGGGTACAGAGGAACATTTCCAGCAACCATCACTCCTGTGTTCTAATGCTACATTGTGTTAGCTAATGGTGTTGAAAGGCTAATTGATGATTAGAAAACCCTTGTGCAGTTATGTTAACACATGAATAAAAGTGTGAGCTTTCGTGGAAAACATGGAATTGTCTGGGTGACCCCAAACTTTTGAACAGTAGTGTATATTTAACCCTTTGTTGTACACTGTAGGTCAGGAGATACCCATTTTCCATTGGATTTGGGTCATTTTTGACCCATTTTGCACATCAAAGGGTTAAAAAACTCAAAGTTGTATGTCACATTTTTCTAACAACTCGCAGCACACATAACACTGAAAAGTTGCAAAGAAATGCAAAGGAAAAGGGATGTATTCGTGTTGTAATATTATTTGCAAATGTGAGCATAGAGCTTTAAACCTGTATCTTGTGTATGTGTGGAATCAAATTTGTGAACATGAGCATGAATCTGTAAATTCACAGACGTATTCAGGTTTTTCCTTCAAATGTATACACAAATGTGAATGTGTACAGAGACTAATAAATGTGTGCACAGGTCTGTTAATATGTCTACGTTCGGTAATATCAATGCAAGGCTGTTGTGCGCATTGTGATCAGTAACAGTGAACACAAGTCGTATTGTATATCGATATATATCGATGTATACTGAGATTAGTAGAAAGCAAACCCTTGTGAACTTGGTGTACTGCCACTATTTGGAAGATTATGTATGATAAAAAAAAAAAGACTATCAGATGTCTCAGTGCACAGTGTGATATTAGAGCATCAGATCATCTGCTTGTGCATCTGCTATGACTGTACTCACGGTGAAAACAAAGCCCACATGAATCTTGGCAGCGGCCACTTGTTTCTGTTGGCTCAAGTACAGAAGCAGCTTGTACTGCAGGAAACAGAAGAGTGCGTTTTTCAGAAAAATCAAAAGCCAAACCCATAATCTCAAACAAGTGACCAATTAGCAGATCTCCAACCTCTTTTGTTGTGTGGCTGCCCAGTACAGCTGCTCCCAGTTTCCCCTGCTTCACGTATTGTTCATTAATACTGCATGAGACAAACGGCAGAAAAGCTTTTCACTGCATTCACTATAAGATGATTTGGGGGCTGTGACTTCAAATACAGACTTAATCACGCTTTTAAGCTTTGTAAAGAAAAAGAAAAGGAGGATTGAAGATTTAGAAAATGCTTAAAAATAAGGGAAAATTCAGAGAAGTACTTCAGTAGGGTTCAAAACTCACTATCTGAAGGCTTGGACTGCTGTGGCAAACAACACGGCAGGAGCTCCAGCCTGTGGAACTGGTTTCTGATTGGATGGTGCTGCAAAGAAAAAACAAATATTAAACACATGATGAGTGCAATGTCATGGCCAGATCTGCTGTGACAGATGGCTCCATTCTGGTGGTCTTACCTGGATTGGAGCTTTTTCTGGGCTGTTTGGGAGCTGTGTACTGGAACGACTCGTTTCCCTGACTAGACTCCCTGTCTAGGCCAAACAAAGACGCCAACTTGGCTCTGCAAAAAAAAAAAAAAAAAAAAGATCGTCTAAACATGGGTACACTGGCCATGAAATCAATGATTGACTGTACGGTCAGATGAAGTTTGTTCCACTTTAGACTCAGACAAAAATATCCCTGTTCTGACTGGACAGTCGCTTCTGTTCCCAAGGGGAAAGCTGATCAAGCGTTTCATCTTAATTTGCGGGATTTTTAGGAGTTACCTTTGCTGCCCGCCGCACTTTAACGGCTCCCAACACCATTTTAATCTGTAGAAGATTTAAAAGGTCAAGCAGACAATGAGCAGCATTATAAGAACTCTACCTGCACAAACAGTCGGGTGGCAACAAACTTTATTCTCTTTATCCATCAGTCAGTCTTTTTTGATTAACCTATGAATCATTCAGTCCAACAGACTTCAGAAACGTTTTAGTTTAAAAAAAAAAAAAAAAAAAGGCAATTTGACAGAAAACATCTTCACTTTATCTCCTTTCAACCTAATGTCATCAGGAGGAGATCTGCTCACTGATTATAGCTGCTGGATGTAGCTGCGTGAAAACTGTCCATTCACTGAGGAAGTCAGGAAAAGTTATCTGGCAAACAAGACTGAACTTTAACAGCATTTACTGACTATTTCTGAGCTTTCAGCAACAACACAACTGCACTGCATAGCTACACAACAACTGAGACATCCACTTGCACCTTAAGTCAAGATTTTTGCATTTCAAACTCTAGCCTGACCTTTTATGCACAGATTTTCTTTCATATAAAGTGATATAAGACAAAGAGAAGCAGTAAATCTTGGATATTTGAAGATCCAGAACCAGCAAATATCTAACATTTCAACCTAAAAAAAAAAAACTTATTTAGCAATTGCACTGCTGAAAAAACTAAACATTAGCTCCATTTTACAATATACAAATGCTACAAAATCATTACAACTACTACCTCAGTCACAGCAACAACTGTATTCTTTCTCTGCAACCAACAAGTATTTTATTATCTTCAGATTTCCATTAATCAATAAATTGTGGCACCTTCACATGTTTCATTTATAGTCAAAAATAGTCAGTTATTATCTTGTGCAGTTACAATAAAGGATCAGATTCTCTTATATGGAAGCTACAAACAGCAAGTTTTTACATTTTAACTTAAAAAGGACAATTTTATTTAATTTTTTTAAAATCAAACTAGCTGGAATTTATTTAGGTTTTTTTTTTTTTTTTTTTTTGATCGACTGACTGAATACTCGGCTGATCCTGGCAGCTCTGGCAGCAGCCTCATACTGACCCCTGGAACTCCTTCCACTGGTAATCACTGATATCTCCCAGAATGGACATGTTGAAAACCTCGAGGCCCTCATCTCCAACGGTAAGGAACTGGGATGAGGAGTGGCAGCCTGTTTGCATAAGTGAGCTAAAGTCCTTCTAATGTACATCCCAGTGCTTCTCTCCTGGTCTACCCCTGAACCCCGGTCGCCTCGGTGCCGTCACACCACCATGGCAGATTCAACAGCACGGCAGAAGATAGAGAACGAAGGTGCTCCAGCTTTAGCGCTGGGGTTTCTGTGCTGACAGAGACAGGCGGTGGCAGAAGCCTTCACCTTCTCTAACAAGCAGCATGTGAGAGGAATTAGTCGTCATAGCACTCCTCCCTCCAGAACTGGCTGCTGATCCCAGCAGCTCAAGCTCCTATCGAACATCGGTCAGCAGTGGCAGACGGCACACTGGTCAGTCTGAGAATGTGGCAAAACTGGAGATCAGAGGCATCAAACTCATTCTAGTTCAGGA
Organism: Amphiprion ocellaris; assembly: GCF_022539595.1. Lineage (NCBI taxonomy): Eukaryota > Metazoa > Chordata > Actinopteri > Pomacentridae > Amphiprion > Amphiprion ocellaris. The sequence continues at coordinate 8,048,041 of NC_072771.1, read as the reverse complement.
GCCACATTCAACCCAGGTTGATCTCAAGTGGACCAGACCAGTAAAATCACAGAATAATAACCTAAAAATAACCACAACTCCAAATGTTTCCTTTGTTTTAGTGCAAAAAAGTACTTTCTGAAAATGTTCACAAGAAAAATAATTTCAACAACATTATGCCTCAGTTTATCATTTACACATTACAACTTACAGATCACAGTGTTTCCTCAAAAGTACAAAACATTTAGTCACAGGTATCTGGAACTGCACGATCTAGTATTTTACTTTATGATCAAAGTAACTAAAGTCAGAAAAAAAAACAACAAAATATTACAAAAACGAGACACAAAATGACAAAAAAAATGATAGAAACAACACGAAACAAAGCAAAAAAAGAGACAAAAAATTGGACAAAAAAGTTACAAAGCGACAAAAAAATTGACAAGCAACAAAAAGGAGGCAAAAAAATGACAAAAGTGAGAAACAAAACAGCAAAAAAATAGACAACCAACACAAGCAAGACAAAAAAACACAAAACGATACACAAAACAACGAATAAAGCAAAACACAAAATCACATAAATAAGACCAAAACACAAGCAAGACAAAAAGGAAACACAAAACAACAAAAATGAGAAACAAAGCAACAAAAACATTACACAAATGACAAAAGACAGACAAAAAAACAACAAAAACAAGACAAAATATTACAAAAATGAAACGCAAAATGACAAAAATGAGACAAATCACATGAAACAAAAGACACAAAAATTAGACCCAAAAGTAACAAAGCGACAAAAAAATTGATACAAATGCAACAAAAATGACAAAGGACCAAAACGGAAGAAAAATAGACAACAAACACAAGCGAGACAAAAAGGAAACACAAAACGACAAAAGCATGAGACAAATGACATAAGTCAGACAAAAACAACAACTATTCCAAAAATGAGAGAGAAAGTGACTAAAGAACAGTCTAGTCTTTTACTTTATGATCAAACCAACTGGTCATGGTCTAGAAATGATGTTAAATTTATAGTTTTACTAAAACACAATCTGCAGTTAATGTCTTCTCTGTAATTTCTACACTTTGATGGCCGGATTGGACCCTCTGGAGGGCCGGTTTTGGCCCACGGGCCACATGTTTGTCATCCCTGCTGTGAATGAATGGCTGAATGGTCGGGTATATTAACAGGAAGTGTCGTGAAGGGTCACAGTTCAGTTCCTGCTTTAATAGAAACTACATATTTTATGACAATCTTTGACTGTAAAACTCAGCATTTCGATACTGGAGGTGTGGCGTACCAGACAGCACCTTAACACACTTCTGAAGCCATTAAATGTCTTTTGTTAAATTATAGCAATAAACTAATGTCTGCACAACAGGAACCAGCTAGATAAGTGGATACAAATGTACTGTAAATCAAATTTCATGTAGATTTGCAGCAGACAGATAGTCTGAAGAAACTCCATCCATGAAAACTACAAAGTCAACTAACAAAGTCAGTGAAGAAACGTGATAAGAGATCACATCAGAGCAGTGGAAATGTGATCCAGCCTGGTGTGATTCTCCACAGACTGTCCACTCACTGATCACATTACCTGGAGGAGAACTTTTCATGGTAATAACAATCGAGAAATTCACTTAACCTCTCCCCTTACTCTCTACTTCAGAGGTTTGAGCCCCTATAATATTAATATATTTGGCACTGCAGTAAGGGTGAACTTTAATCAGGGGTCAGTTCTTCATATAAAGGCATCATTTTAGCTGCTTTAGGTTTGTTGGATGAACTATAGACACAATGGAAAAAAGTTAAAACCTTTACTGAAATATGGTGAAAACTGTGAGCCGAACAAAAAGAACACCTTATGAAGAAGTTCCTTCACTTTAGCATATGTTTAAAGGCGTCACATACAAAAAAAAAAAAAAAATGTGGCAATAAATCGCCAGTTTTAGAAGTAATTTGGTCCACAGACGTCAGCAGCTAACCGGAGCTACATGCTCAGAAGCTAGTTAGCTCCCAGGCTAAAGCGCGTTAGCTTGGTGGAAAAACACAAACTCACCCTCCTGTGGGAGACAAGAAGTCCCCGTCTTCGTCGTCTCCACCGAACATCTTTGAAGTCTTGAGCTCTCTCTTATTAAATAAAACAAATGCGCAAACGAGTTAGCCGTTTTACATGCCTGGTGTGTGACTTCCCTTTCCTGTTGTTGGTGGAATCAGCTGACTGTCCACCTGACCCGGCTCAGGCTGCTCCTGCTGCCTCTAGAGGGCGACACAGGCTCAAAGAAGGTTCAGACCTCAGAGCCTCACAATGTTGGATTGGAAACACAAGGTCATCATGAGGCTGGAGTGCTGCTCAGTCATCCAGCATACATGCCAGTGACCTCTGACCTCACTGAGGATGAGGAGGAGAGGAAGCCCTGCTGGAGATTCACTGATGAATGGCAGAATGTATGAACATACACTATTATTATTATTATTATAGGTCACTGCATGTGACTGTGGGGTCTTTAAGCAGCTCCTTCAGCAGCAGACGGAGACATCCACCCTGCAAGAAGGAGCGCTATCACAGGTCCTTCATCCCATCTGCTAGAAGACTTTACAACATCAGCATCACTGATGTTAACATAAACTGGACTATATCACATCCTCATCCCAAATCATAACTTTTGCACAGCAATTCTTGCACTGCTGCATCTTTGCACTTTATTTTCAAGCCATTTTATATTGCTGTTGTCTACAGTGTGTCAATACTGTATTTATTCATTTTCATTTTTCATCCTAGTACATATTATTATTATTATTATTATTATTATTATTATTATTATTATTATTATTATTATTATTATTATTATTATTATTATTATTATTATTATTATTATTATTATTAATAATAATAATAATAATAATAATAATAATAATAATAATAATATTATCATTTGCTGATGTAAATATGGTTGCTGCTGTAACAATGTGAATTTCCACTGGCATGGGGAGAAATAAAGGATGATCTTGTCTTGTCTTATCTGATCTGATCTTAACAGGAAACAGAATAAGAAGAAAATGACGTCTTTTTCCAGAGACCATTGTGATCAAGCCCATCCATCCATGATGTTCAAAATTGTGGCTGCATCCCATGAAATTCATGTTTTCCAGAAGTGCTCACATCTGGAAAACATGCCACCAATACTACCCAGTACCACCAAGCTTAACACAATCTGTTCCAGGAGTGCTGTAGTGGGATCTTGCATTTTGGTCAGTGCAATGATAATAAAGGTGCTTTCTTGGTTTTTTACATGGGTTTCATGTGTATTCCAAAGTGTTCTCCATGAGAACACACATTGGTTTCCCATTTATATGCCATGAAAGTACTCCAAAATCATATTTCCCATTTGATTTTAATATGTCTCCACATATTAAATCTCAAATGTGCAAAAGCACTACACTGGTTTTTTGCACATGTCAAATTATTGTGATTTTTCTGTAAGTGTGACTCCTGCTTTTATTGTAGAAATGCTGATGAAGCATCTTTTAATTTATTCTTTCAGTGTAAAATAGTTCTCATGTTCCTAATGCCACTAATATAACAACATACAGTACACATAATTATCAAGTATCTAAAATCTGGTCACAATTTATTATATTCTACAAAATCCTCATTCGCAAATCTACTTTTCAACATCCTTTCCTTTAAAACAACAGAATTTCATTATCATTTTTTTCATTGTTATTTTAATTGTGTATCTTAATTTTTAACTTATTCAGCACTGCATGTTGCTCAGTGATTAATACTGTCGCCTTGCAGCTAGAAGATCCCTGGTGTGTCCCCGCATGGGCTTGAGATCTTCCTGCATGGAGTCTCCATGTTCTCCTGTACATGTGTGGGTTTTCTCCAGGTTCTCCAGCTTCCTCCCACAGTCCACAAACATGCTGAGGTTAACTGGTGATTCTAAATTGTCTGTAGGTGTGAATGTGAGTGTGATTGTTTGTCTCTATATGTAGCCCTGTGATAGACTGTTACCTGTCCAGGTGAACCTGTCTTCACCCTCAGTCAGCTGGGATACACTCCAGCCCCCCATGACCCTGATGAGGATTAACGATGTATAGATAATGGATGGATGGACTTTTATTCAGCTTTGTAGTTATTGCAGTACTCTATTATATACATGGTGTGAAACTGTAACATGCTTTATTTCTGATGTGGTGTGTATACCTGCTTTCCTTACGTATATGTGTGTACATTTTAAATTGAGTGTATAATTACACATACTGCCAAAGCAAACCGATCAATTTGATAAGAATCCATATGTTGCGTTGCTGTTAGAAACTCCTAAGTAGTGGTCAAATGTTTCACTGAATTAAAATATTTAATACTTGTGTGCTCCCAGCAGTTAGCTGTCAGGTGTTTTCCTGTCATTGTGATAAAAGTAGATCTCATTACGCTGGCATTACATTTCCTACATTCAGTTTTAATGCAGTCTCATGACTCATGCCTGCAGATCATCGTCTATTTTTGTCTTCCATTTCCTCGTCACCAGCTCTGAGTTTTCATCCCGCACTGCCACAAGATTCCGTAAGGGTCTAATCCAAAACTTTCCCTCTAAATCATAAACTATTTATGACATCAAGTTTGGAAAATAATTTGGAGATTTCAGTACATCACTGATCCCTTTAAAAACCTCATAGACTGCATCTGTAAGGTGACCCGTCACTGTGGGTAACATTAAGTGTCAGTATAGCCTGAATGCGAGTTAGGAATAAATACACTACCGTTCAAAAGTTTCGGGTCACCCAGACAACTTCATGATTTCCATGAAAACTTATACTTTTATCCATGTGCTAACATAATTGCACAGGGATTTTCTAACCATCAATGAGCCTTTCAACACCATTAGCTAACACAATGTAGCATTAGAACACAGGAGTGATGGTTGCTGGAAATGTTCCTCTGTACCCCTATGGAGATATTCCATTAAAAATCAGCTGTTTCCAGCTAGAATAGTCATTTATCATATTAACAATGTCTACACTGGATTTATCATTCATTTTATGTTATCTGCATTGAAAAAAAATGCTTTTCTTTCAAAAATAAGGACATTTCTAAGTGAAGCCAAACTTTTGAACGGTAGTGTACATTTCACGTCAGATTGAAATATTTTCCTGACTTTTGCAACATTTCAAAGGTCCTTGTTTGCTAAATTGTTAAATTTAGAAGGATTTGAATGTTACTGTGGCTTGCTGATGCAAACAAGGAGGCTTATTATATTCAAATTTTACCTAAGTGTCTCTTATCCATAGGGCCCAGAATTGTTCACTTTAGCTTTACAGTTGTAAAGCTGTTACTGACTGAACTTTGAAAAGAATTTTCAAGTAGAAGTAATGAAAAAAGTTAAGTTGTTAAGACCTGTATTATTTAAGTTTGTTTTTTCAGTTCAGTTTTCAGGGTTTTTTCCTCAGTGTGTCAGGCAGTTGCATATATTAAAACTGCAGATCAGGTCAAATCATATCATTCCATCATAAGAGAACAATTATTATCATCATCAGTAAATCTGTATAGTATATACCATGTCAAAAATCAGCAAACACAACAGGTTAATATTTCCTGGAGCCCATGTTGTCATTATTCTCATTGAGCCACAAATCCAAATTGGTTGAATTTGTTCTAAAAGTAACACACAAATAAATAGTCAAATTTGAGAAACTTTGCTCAGTTCAATCAAATTCTTGATTAATCAACTACTTCATCCACGTATAACATTATTTAACCCTGTAAGACCCAAATATAGAAAAAAAAGATTAGCAAAAATTATATATATATATATATATATATATATATGTGTGTGTGTTTGTGTGTTTGTGTATATATATATATATATATATATATATACATCCATCCATCCATCTATACTTATATATGTATATAAACTGAAACTGATGTTGCATTTCCACAACAGTGGGTTTTACAAGGTTAAAGCTGAATGTAAATTTATGGGTAATTCGAAATTTGAAAGTCCGTACTTTATACGTCCATAATTCTGTTATTGGCTGTTGTCTTTGTGATATAGCAGTCGTGTGCTAACTACCCTACAGTCACAGCGTCCCCTCATCCTTTGCAGCTTCTCACCAATCCACACAGACACACAGGACAATTAAATATAACCCATCTGCTTTACTCTCTTTCAGTATTTACACACGATCATTTTACAGAAATATTACCTTAGATTGATTGCATTTGAGCCATCTTTTACCTATCAAAAATATACAAAAATAAAATCACATCTGTTTCTTCCTATATCACAGCTGTCATCAGTCCATTGCTTTTGCTGCGCGTTAGGAAGAGGTACGTGATTTCCTGTTCCGCTTCGCTCGACGTGTGGCTGGAAATCGGATGAACTCAAAGTGTTTGCTTTGGTCCATGTTGGGGAAGGGAGGTGGGCCTGTGTGTAGCCTCTTAATGAAATGGACCTCTCTCTGGTTTTCTCTCGTCCTCGACGCTTTAATGGGCCTCCCTTTCCTGGTGAACGCCACATACCAGCCCTCGTACTCAGCGTTCTGGAAGGCCGTGTAATTGTTCTCCAGTACTATCTCTGTGAAGATACAATCCCTGCTGCGGCCGTTGGGCTGTGAAAGCAGACAGAAGAGGTTTCATGTGTTAAAGATGGAAGACACCAGGTACATGTCTTCTGATTAATTAAAAACAATCATTGGAAGGACTATGTTAAGCAGCTACATCACCAATATCCAGTTAATTCAATATCACAATTCTTTAAATATCACACTCTTCAATTTTACTTTGATTTATTTAACATTTATTCAATCAGGATGTTTCTTGACAGTAGCCCTTCATCCGGCAAGTGATCATATTTGGTAACTTCCTTTGGATCATTTGGTAACTTGTAACCTCACAGTGAGGTGGAGAAGCATGTGGTTTCCACCCAGCCAATCAGTGAAGATCACCCTACATTACAGCACACTGCATCGTGGCATTTGACCAATCAACAGAGGCCTGGAACGTATCAAACCTTCTCTTTTCTCCAGAATTGGAAAAAGATGGACTTCCATATGCCAAACATCAGAACTAACCATTGTTAGTTGATGAAAGTCACACATTTTACTCTGTAAAAAAATGTTTGTACATTTTGCAGTGAAAAACTGTCAAAACATGATGGTAAAAATCTGTAAACTCTAAAACTGTTTGATGCAGTTTATGTTTATGTAACACTGAATCACTGTAAACAAATCAGGAGAAAAGTGTGTATTTAAGTTTTTGTTTCTCTTGAAAAAAATACATTTCCTTGACTCCTGCACAGTTTTTAATGGAAAAATGCCGTAATATGTTTAATAATACTGCAATTTTTGCATTTAATTTTCAAAAAGAATACAGTTTTTCACAGTTAAATGTACACATTGTGTACTGATGATGGAAACATTCTGCAATATTTATAACAAGCAACATGGCAATTTCTGCATATATGACATGTAAAAATTACGGTTTGTTACCGATCAAATTGATGTTCTGTTGTGTTAATAACGGACATATGCCTTAATATTTATGACAGTTTTAACTGCAATTTTTGTTTAAAATACACATATTAAATGTTAAATACACTAACTGTTATGCTGATAATGGAAAAATGCTGTAATATTTATGTAAATTTTCATGTTTTTAAAGGTTAAAACTTTTTTTTACAGTAAACTATGGAATGAATCATGTTTTTTAACCCTAAAATCAACAATATCAACATATTTTTTACCATAAATGTAGAAAATGTTTTACCGTAATTTTAAGGCAGTATTCTGGCAACCACAGCTGCTGGAATTTTACCGTAAGAACAACTAATGGGCCAGGAACCATATATGGTACCTTCATTGAGCTTGAATTTCAACATTAAAATGAAAAAGTTAAAGTCTTGTGTCCTCCAATAACATTCTAGGGTTGAAATTTTGAATTTCAACGTATTTCAATGAGTGCCCTTTAAAGGTTTAAGGTCTCTTTTCCAAAGAAGACCTTGTCAAGAGGCATCACAGAGTTCTGAAAGATTAGAATATTAAGCAGGACAACAACAGACAAACATAGGACAAAGTGCATTAAAAAAATCAATATAATATCTTTTGATCGGAGCTTTAAATTCTGCCAGTAACACAATGATGAAGCTGCAGTGTAATGTTAAGGTTACTGCAGGCCAGGATGCCAAATAGAAGAAGGCTGGTCTGTGAAGTTCAGAGCAAATCCAGGCGACCCAGCAGAGCAGCCGTTTAGATGAGCAAGAATTATGGCAGCTGTTCATCAGTGATAGAAAATTCCAAAGGTAAGAAGGGATTTTCCCTCGTACTGCCTCGTCAATAAAAATATACCAGCGATGAAGGCCAAGAAACTAGATCATAAAATACACAGTGATGTGTGCTGGACATCGAGTTAAATACAAAATATAACAACAAAAGTAGCGGCAGCAGTGTGCATACAGGTGCATCACAAGTAATTAGAATATTATGAAGTTCAAATTTTTTTGTCCTAATTAAATTAATACAAGCAAACTTTCATGTATTCTATTTTGATTTCATCTAAAGAAAGATATTTAACGCCTTTTTTGTGTTTCAGTTTAGGTAACTACTGCTTATGTCGTATAAGCTGAAAATCTGAAAACAGGCATCTCATATTATTAAAATATTTAATTTTGCGTTTCACCCACTTACTTTACTTCAAACAGTATGAATACAGCGTATGTCTCGATACACACAACCACATGCATGGAGAAGACTGCTGAACTGAAAGTTGCACAGCAGTGGAAAACAGCTTAATATGACATAACGTATCTATGACAACACAACAGAATTCTGCTCATTTTTAACAGAGCCACACTAGAGCTGGTGCTAAGCTAAGCTCCAGGTGCTGATTGTAGCTTTATATAGAAACAAGAGTGTTATCAGTACAACAACAACAACAAAAAAAACAAATATATGCTCTAAATTTCAAACTATTCTTTTAGTTTCTGTGGTCCTTCTTGAGTTTTGTAAGCTAGCTACAATAACTATTCACATCATCAAAAGCCAGACACTTGAAAGGTCATATTCAGTAAAGCTTACAGAGCAGCAGAGAAACAGCAGCTGTATTTGCTGTTATTTTTGGAATAATTGTTTAAATATGAAAATAATGATGAACTTCCTGGACTGCCTGTGGCTCGAGACTACATAGCAGTTATAAGTCATGAGAAATAGCCTATCAACACTGGAGGAGTTTCTTTTAATTTACCATGTAAAACATAAATGAAGGCATTTCAGCAAAGTTTTGATTTGACTTTGCCTCAGATTCCTCGAACTGTTCTGCAGTTGTTGATTTCATTGGTTAACTATTGTAAAGCAATGAAAGCATCACTGTGAGAGTAACTGTTATGTACCGCAATACACCAATAACTGGTATTTGATTTCCCTCCTAAACCTAAATCCCACAGGCAGGTTTGAAAAGCATGCAAACTCCATGCAGAAAGATCCCAGATCCAGGCCTGGATGTGAACCAGGGATCTTCTAGCTGTAAGGTGACAGTACTAACCACCGAGCCACTGTGCAGCCTATGCTGATTCCATGTTTTTTTTTCTGTGTGTAAAATAAAGTAAGGATTTGTGGCATTATAACTTGTTAAACGGCACCAAAAAAATCTTTTGAGTTGTCTCTACAAAACCCACCCAGGACCTGCTTGAGGGATTAACATGTAAAAACCTACAAACAGAAACAATTCAAAAAGACCTTGACAGCTACATTTTTGAGAATGATCCCACTAAAGAAAGAAACTTCATGTGTTGTCTTGTGTTGATCTGGTAGTTTTCTCTGAAGATAGACTAACTGTTATCTCTAAACAGAGCAGCCAGTTCCAGTACCTCCAAACCACGATGAGAGAAGAGATTTATTACTTTTCATGTCAGCCAGATGTGTGAATCCATCTTTTCCATTTCCATGAAGGAAGTGGAGAGTTGACCTGTGACCAAACACACAGCCAGTGTATGATTGGAGGGTACTTTTCCCTTGTTGATGTCAGCCGTGGCCAATAAGACCGAGCGCCTCTCACTCAGGCCTGTGATCATTCCTTTTTTCCAGTAGTACATCATGTCCTGGGGTGACTGACAAGTTATGACACTACAATGACAATGGACTGGAGCTTTGCTGCACGAGCTGCAGTGTGTATTTTAGTGGATGTGCAATCTGATCAGCCCTCCCAAGAAGATTTTTTCCATAAGAGCTGAATTTCCGCCTGCTGTTTTCCAGAGATGAGATAGCGGCACTCTATAAACTAACTCCAGGACCTATTCTTAACATTGTTGCAAGACAAAAAAAATGTACTTATTTACTTATTTAGATGAGTTACATCAAGTTAGTGGTTCTGTTGACATAAGAATGAATTGTTAACTGATGTAACTTAATGAAATTGGTTTGATAAAAATGTTTTTCTTCACCTTTAGTTCAAGACTTTAGTTCACTACCAACTCAACAGTGGAGAAAACATCTTTTTTTAAAAAATTAATTCTTGTTATGAAGTACATTTAAATTAAAAATAAATTTTAAATTAAACAAAAATACAAAAATACGGCTCAAACTTGTGTTTATGCTACAAATAATTAAGTGGTATTTTAAAATACTCTTGATTGTAGTGAACTTATTTCACCAAACTTGGTGTAGTTTGTTGTTTGAACCTAATTTCAGTAGAAGCTGCCATTACTCTTTTTTAATTTTATTTTTTTAGCCTTTATTTAACCAGATCAGTCCCGTTGAGATACAATGACCTCTTTTTCAAGGGAAGCCACGACAGCAGCCTGAGAAACATTAAAACTGACGCAAACTGTTGTGTGGAGATGTTTCTGTTTAGCTGATATGTATAAACCTTACATGGCTGATTTTTACAGCATCAGAGTACATTTGATCAAGAGTGTTACGTCTAAAATACACGCTGCTTTAATCTGCAAAGATCAGTGCACTTCCTCCTTGCAACGATAAAATATGAATACTTGATTTTAGCACATTTAGACTTCGTTTTGTCTTTACTCCATTGTTGTAACAGCATTAATTCAGTGCTTTTATTCATCGTAAAGCAGGGCTACATGATTTGAGGAACAGATCTAATTGTGATAGTTTCGACGGATATTCCGATTTAATTTAGAGATTTTTCTTAAGTCAAGCTTCAGTTCAATATTTACTGTACTACAGATTAAAATGATGTAATGTGGCACTATCAAAAGTCTGACTGTCACAGAAGAAAGAAAAAAGATGACAGAATGAATAAATTACTTCATTTATAAAGCCAATGAATCCGCGGTCAAATGTGTTGCAAAATGTTTGAGGTGTGGCTGTTCAAAAATGAGACTGGGCTTCAGCTGAACCAGTGTGCAGCACAAACCACATTATATACTGATCACTGGGCAACCTTAAGCTAAATAAAATATAAATTAATTGCATCATTTAATCTTCTGCACCCCATAGCCCGGCAGGGGGATTGAAAGGTGAGTTATCTTTTATCTACAATTGTGAAAATTACATTACTATTCAGACAGAAGAGCGAAACTAAAGACTTGAACCTTTCAGTTTACTGGTCTGATCTGATGTTTAGAATTGTAATATTTCATCAAAATCGCTTCGTTCAATGCGTCACGTCTAAAATTTCCCCAAAAATGATCAATTTGCATAAACAGGATTCTGTACAAAGTAAAACAAATGGTGAACAGAGAAATGATGCAGCTGGGAGCCATGTAACAAAAAGTTAGGAACTTTTGTGACAGGTATAGAAGCAAATTAAAAGTGTAAGTAGTAAAATATTTACACCACCATTTTTCTAGTACTGGTAACGCATGTGGGTATTATAGAAGTGTTGGACACACTGATTCTAGGTTTGGTAGATTTTGTATAATATTTAATACAGAAATTCAAGTTTAGTTTTTTCCCTTCTTCTGATTTATGACAATAATAACTATCTTATATACATTACCGTTCAATAGTTTGGGGTCAACCAGACAATTTCATGTTTTCCATAAAAACTCACACTTTCATTCATGTGTTAACATAACTGCACAAGGGTTTTCTAATCATCAATGAGTCTTTCAACACCATTAGCTAACACAATGTAGCATTAGAACACAGGAGTGATGGTTGCTGGAAATGTTCCTCTGTACCTCTATGGAGATATTCCATTAAAAACCAGCTGTTTCCAGCTAGAATAGTCATTTACCACATTAACAATGTCTACACTGGATTTATCATTCATTTAATGTTATCTTCATTGAAAAAAGTGCTTTTCTTTCAAAAACAAGGACATTTCTAAGTGACCCCAGACTTTTGAACGGTAGTGTAGCACCGGAAACATTTTTGAGTTCTCTTTATTTCTAGCCACGATTGTTCTGTTTCCATTGAGGTACATTGCTGTGAAAAATGAGCACACAGTGAGTCACAACGTGACAAGTTTAAAACCACCCAGAAACTGTTTGGTGTTCAGAGGGTTAATATCCACACTTTGTATATGCTAAATGGCAGTCTTTGCAATTTGGTATTTGCATGATTTCAAATCTTGACTTCAATTTGAAATCGATGAATGTTAAGTGTTTTCTGTAGCCAAAAGCCTCTCCAATCACACTCCAATTAACAGAATCAGGAAACGTATCTTTTACCTTTCCAACAAGTTTGCCCTTCCGATTCATGCAGAGGTAGCGTCCACTTTCTGCACCTCTTATCCTCACTCGACTGCCAAACGTGTCTGTCTCCACAAACAGACGAGCTGCAAGAAAGAGAGGAAAGCAGCTGAGGACAGAATACAGACGTCACCTCTGGTCACCCACTCATTTCTGGTTGCTAAACTCCTGCATAATGGACTATCTCATTCAACAAAATGACACACATGCACTTCCTTCTGTCAATATCTAGTATTGTTTAGACTAGATTGTGATGAAATCTGACAGTTTGCTGCAGAATGTAAATAACATTTCTGGGTGTGTGCTACCTGCTTGTATTGAATTCACTTTTCTTTTTCTACTGATTATCATTTTGAATGTGAAGTGTTGTTTTCCACTTCCCAGTCTCTGTTGAGCTGACAGTCCAGACTGACATTCTAAACTACTGAATGTCAATAAGCTGAGTGATTAAACAAATGTTATCACTGACCATTAAAGAGCTGCACTGGAAGCAGACTATACATCCTCGATTGGTTTTATCCTGCAGTTAATTATGTCCATTGGGCATTACAAAGGCCTTGTGTATTGGAGCTACAGAGACAAAGGACTTGTCCTAATCAGCTGCTAATTCGCCAGACGATGTCTTCATGGATACAGCAGGGAGGCTGAATTAACATATAAGCATGAAAACACCTCACAGGGGGAGGGATGGAGGGCTGGAGGTGAAACTGCTGGTTGTTACGTCAATCACCAGCAGGGGCTCTGCGGCTGTACCGTCAGGAACCACAAAACTGAGGAGTATTACTTATTTCCTCGGAAGAATCTCCTAACATATCGTTGACTATTAATGCATCTACCAAGCTGAGTCAATTCTTAAACACAAATGTAAACAGATGGTTAACTAGAGGCTGAATTGCTATGAGCTCCTTCATGCTGACTGGCCTATGTCTACTTAAAAAATCTAAATAAAAAATAGAATATAAATATCAGTCTAAACTAGCCCCAGTCTGTGTCTCTTTCTTATCCCCAGTCCATACAAGTTACAGGGAAATACTCAGACTACTCTAATTAGCATGATGGGAAAATATTCTGGGTGCTACACTTTAGAAATACTTTGAAACCGTTTCCCGGTTTGTTCCTGTATTTCCAAGCCTTCCTCACTGCCATTCACGAAAAAGGTACAAAATCATTGGTGTTGGTGTAAAAACAGTGATCTAAAACAGTGGACTGGTGTTTGCATCCTCATGCTCAAGAAGCCCAATGTGTGCCATTTTCATAAAAAATGCTCCATATTTTTTTTTTTTAATAGATTATAAAACATAGTTGTAACTATAAATCTGTCTTATTATGCAATTTTACTTCTTGGTTTCTATTTGAGAGAGTTTGAAGTTACTGGAAATACATTCAGTGTAAAGTTCAGTGTTCTTCTTCTTTAATTATACACATGAAGAAGGAATTGAGGAGACTTCTTACCGCCACCCTAAAGAAATGCATAGTTGCAAAACAATAAATCAGAAAAGAAAAAACACTTTATTTGCAAATGTAGTGTTGATTAGTTGTGTTGATATAGCAATGTTGGTAATTACAATAATTTAATACTGTGTATAATTTAAAGGGGAATTTCTGTGTTGATTAATTTTACAAAATCAAGTTGAAGTGAATTAATTCATTTGGCTAAATAACTGAATAGTTTGCTTAGAAGTTGTCATAACTCAAAAACGCCAACTGTTGCGTCCATTTCCCACTTAAACATTTGTTGCTGTTTTTTGGTTCATTCCAGAATTGGAGGACATTTTATGTCCTGCCCATCAAATTTCAAATAATTAATGTACAAAATACTAAAACATGCAGTAGTTGTGCAAATGTTCTTGACATGAGACCAAATCTAAAAAGAAAAAAAAGTAGGTGAAAAGAACATTTGAAAATGTTTTTTAAAATACCAAAAAAGTCTGGAGTTCCCCAAAAAATGCCATTTTTCTCTTGTCCCACCCCCCTGATGACCAAACTGAATCTCTTATAAAACAGTTAAAATGAAATTTAAATCTTCTTTTTTTGGTATTGTTTTTTTCCATTGATGTCTCTTGCAATTGTGGGAACATTTTTTAATCAACATAATATTTTAAATATTAATTGTGCACAGAATGTGTGTCCCACAACATGTTAGCATAACCTTTTAGCTGGTAGAAGAAGAAAACAGTGAATCACATGATACGCTGGAATTAACATCATCAAACTGTTTTCCTAAAGAATAGGTAGAGCAAAGCTATGTCCTCTCTTCTAGTTTTCATATTTTAATAGCATCATTAGCCTTGATTGAATGTCTCATTCTACCTCATATTATCAGGATCAGACTAATTCTTTGGACTGTTTTCCATCAGTCGGTTTGTCTCTTGGGCATGGATTAGCAACCCTGTTACTGTGATTAGAGTAGGGTTAGCAAACAAATAAAACATGGAATAAAAATGCTACCATTGATGTGTAAGCTGAGCTAATCAAGCCTTTCATAGTTTATTACCTATTATTGATGAATATGTAGCAAAAAAAAATGTCAAAGAGAAGGTTCATCTTTCAAACATTTTGAAACCCAAATGTCCTCCAGTTCTGGAATGACAGTGAAGTAAAATCCAACATAAAGTACATTGAACTACCACATCTCACCAAAACAACTCCACTGCTGCTTCCCATTGATTCTCCAAGCGTCTGGACTCTAAAGGAGGGATGAACACCATTCTACCAAAATATACTTCCTCTTTTGGTGTTGTGATGAAGGTGTTGGAGACACTGTCCAGCACTGATAGTTTATTACCTATTATTGATGAATATGAAGCAGGAAGTTGTAAAAGAAAAGGTTTAGTTTTCAAAAAAAATGTGGAAGCCCAAATGTCCTCCAATATTCTGGAATGAGCCTTTAATAAAGTAAAAGATTCCAAAACAAAATGTAAAAGCGGGTTCAGAGTGAGAAGCGCTCCGGGGTCCAGCTCTTACCGTACAGGTTCCCGTCCTCGGCGGTGGCGGTGACCCTCTTGCCGTGGATCTGGACGTGCTTCCCGCTGGTGCGGCTGTAGAGCTGGTAAACCCTGACCTGTCTGCGGCTCAGCTGATCCGTCACTGCGCCCTGCGTCCTCACATACTGCTTAAAATTAGGAGACGGGTGATTCTCCCCCTTTTTTATGCAAAGGGAAAAATAAAATACATAATTGTGTCTTTCTAATCTGAGATAAAGAAATGTAGAGCCTATTACAGAATCGGGTAATATTAAACTCCACACGTGAAACTAACCATGTCTGACATTCAGAGGAGCTTTTCAGCCTGCAGAAATAATTTAAAGCTACAGCTTCTTACCTGAGCGTGACACCACAGCACGAAAAAGTTGAACGATCTGCAGAAGCAACAATAAAGAAATGATTATAAAGAATTATTTTGCTCATACAGTGAGAGTGTGGAGCCCATCAGCCTCCTTACATGTAAATGCAGCGCTGGTTTATTCCATACATTCTCCTTCTTAGTTCACCCGATCAATACAGGGATGTTGGAGCAGCTAGATCCCAGCGGTAAATAAATCCCTGAACCTGTCCATCCACAACACAGACTCTGATGTCCTCGCAGTTATTTCCCTTCACAGCCCTGATCCAGCTGACTGGGTGGTGAAGAGCTGCTCATCACAAGAGCATACATCCTCTGGAAGCTCAGAGCCGTGGGTTCGTCTTTACATCTCTGGAGCTGGAGTGTGAGGCTCCCAGGATCGGCGCAGGCTGCTGGGGTTAGTTTCAGCTTTTGAAAAGCCCTCTGTCTCCCCGGGATCCGGCTGCTCACTGGTTAAATGTTAAAGGCGAAAGTCCCTCCCTGAAGTCTTTCTATTGTGGGTGGGCACAGCAGAAGACAGGAGCCCTGATCAGTATTTAATAAGGAGACGCAGATGTGAGGGGGGAAAAACTTTTTTTTTTTTTTTTTTTTTTTACAAGTAGCAGAATAAAAAGCAAGTTCTACATCAGAGACTTGGAATTAAAGTGGTAAATGCCTCTGAGTCTGTCTCTCTGTCTGCCTTTAATGTACCTCACTGATGAAGGGTATTTAAAAGTGAAGAGCCTAACAGCACCTTATGGGCATGGCAGTAAGGTGTTAAAGCAGCCCTCCCAGCCCCCACCATCCACCCTTTTATCTGCTGTTAACTGGTCACACTTCCAGCTCATGTAAGAGGAGCCCGAAACAAATCATGTAGACAAAAGGTCTGTTTCATCCTCTCATCATTAGCAATCAACGAGAAGAGAAGAGAAGAGAAGAGAAGAGAAGAGAAGAGAAGAGAAGAGAAAAAGGGAGAAAATACTGAAAAGAAGACCAAACTAGAGAAGAGAAACAAAAAAGACAAGAGAAGAGAAATGAAGACAAGATAAAGAGACAAAAGGAACAGAAAAGAAAGAATAGAGGAGAATGATATGACAAAAATGTCTGTGTATTTTGGTAGCTGCTGGGTCCAGATGAGGCAAAGTTTGTGAACAACAGTGTAACATGAAGCTTCAAGTGCCTTCACGTCTTGCCCTTCTCACGTTCTCTTGACCCCACCACCACCGTCACCCCTGTCGAGGGCAATAAAGTAGTAAAATGCAGCAGTTAGGCATCTCTGACATGTTGATCTGCTTTTAACTGGCTGACAGGAGCCAGCAGCTATGATTCCACTTGTTGATGTCACGTCTCGCTACGTGACAACGTCAGCTAATCAACCCATCAGTCAGCTCTCATGTTGTGGAACAACGGTCAACATTGTTCCAGTCAGAAACCTAAACAGACACTTAGCATTGTGAGTGATGATTTAACAGCAAGTCTGTGTGTCTCTTTGCATGATCGACACGTAGTTGGTTATCATTAGCTCTATAGCAGTAAATGATCAGCTGGAACATCAGCTGGAACACCTACAGGACCTACTATACCAAGGAATGTGACGAGCATGTGGGATTCTCTGTAACCTGTCCGTTCAGTCAAATAAACAGACAAAAGACAAAAAAAAAAAATGGGTAACCAAATCTCTCATCTGTTGCAGTACTATCAGAGAGGCGTCTGGTCTTCCCAAATTCATTCCACAGCAGGATAACGAGCTCCAACATCTAACCAGAGTCATAAAGAACTATCTTCAGCCCAAAGGAGAACAAGGAGTCCTGCAACAGATGGTGTGACCCCCACAGAGGCCTGATCTGCACTTCATGAAGTCAGCCATCAGTCTGGGATTACATGAAGAGACAGTCTGAATCCACAGAAGAACTGTAGATTGGAACAATGAACCCGTCAATTACCTTGAAAACTGTGTGCAAGTAGAGGCAAAGGATGGTCGCACCAAATATTGTTCTGGCTTTGCGTTGTAAACCATTGTCATGAGGCATGTCATTGTCCTCTGCACTGTAAATATGGCAACAAAGCTGAGTGGCAACATTGAATCCAGCTCTCTGAATGCATCCATGGTGTGTGCTAATATGTATTTAATTCAGTTCAATCCAATTTTATTTACATAGCACCCATTACAATTCATATTGCCCCAAGACACTTTACACAACTCATATGCCTGAACCCCTAGAGCTGCCCTGAGGCGACAGTGGCAATAAAAAAACTCCCTTTTAACAGGAAGAAACCTTGAGTAGAACCCGGCTCATTTGAGGGGACCCATTTGCAGCTGGCCAGCAAGTATTTCAGGGTCCTTAATAATTCTTTTCAATGCCCAGAAGCAGCTACCAGCATCTTCCGGTATTTAGACATCAAGAAACCAAAATTAACCAGACACTGAAGTTACTGAATTCAAAAATTAGCAAAGAGTTTATTGTGGGAGCATTGAAAACTGTTTCATGGAGAAATGTAATATGGTGCTCAGTAGAAGACAAAGACCAAATACTTACTTACAATAATGCAGAAACGGTTTGTCAACCTAAGGCACCTAACCCTAAGGAAGAAAAAAAAACAGCGTTGATTTTTTTAGGGGTTCAATTAGTGAGAAGGGAGAGGCTTTAAAGCTCTTCATGGACTGTCTCCCAGGTTTTTTTTACTGCCCTTTTAGCTCCGGATGAGGCAGCGTGTAGCTTGAGATCCTCAGGTATAAGTCTACTTCCTGGAGACCAAGATGCAAACCACACACACAAGATCATGATGCAGTTTGAGTTGTGTAAAGGGATTTAGGGAAG
Organism: Amphiprion ocellaris; assembly: GCF_022539595.1. NCBI lineage: Eukaryota > Metazoa > Chordata > Actinopteri > Pomacentridae > Amphiprion > Amphiprion ocellaris. The sequence goes on along the minus strand of NC_072771.1, from coordinate 8,029,256 downwards.
GTGTTTTCCACATTTCCACATGAGCAAAAACCAGTTGGTCACCAAAATCACAAAACACTTTCACATTTATTACAGACTGAAATAGCCTTACAATAAAACTTTACTGTGACAAAACAGTGGCTAATTATTAATTCATTAATAATGAATGTAATCCAGATTTTTACAAAATGGTAATAGGAACTGAAGTTTAGTTTGTTGCTTCCAGCTCTTTGTAGGAGTTTATTAAACACCTGCACTTGAGAGAGCTGTGCAGAATAACAGCAGTAGCTTCAATAATTCCATATAATTAGACAGGATCTAATGGCTACTAGTGAGCTGTCACACACAGTTATAGTTTATCAGCTGCAGTTAAATTATTCGTTACATAGCAGCCGTCCTCAGTCCTGAGCTCCATCACAGCCGTCGAGGTATTTTTCTTTTGCTGCTGGTAAAGTAGTAGTTAGATTATCATCACACGATCTTATGTATAAGGCAAATAGGGCAAGTGTAGTGTCTCTGTCACTGTGGTGGGTACGACTGAATGAAGCTGTGAGGAATGCTTACATAAAAGTGACTTCTGTCTGAATGGCAGAACACTGTTACTTTCACAGACTGATGAAGCTACAGCGTTCTACAGGACATCGTCTGTCTCGTGAGGGCTTAACTTACCTTGTGTGCTAAATTAAATTAAATGCTAATCACTAAGTGTATTGTGTCGAGTTACTCATTTAGCAGCAGAAGTGCCAGACTTCTCTTCTTGCCTTTTCACTGGTTTTCAGTTTAACATTGTGTTGCTGTGGGAAACTGTACATCTGTTAGCCTTTCTTCTGGTGGCAATGCATTTTAACATTAGTTTCCAGCGCAAGCCTGGCCATGTTTTTTTTTGGCCGAACTATCAAACAGTCTATAAAACAGTTCAAAGTAGTTTATTTTCCATCAGTTACAACAGCAAATAGTTTCATACACACTGAGGCCAGCATTACCAAAGTAACAAGACAAGAAAAGCACTAAGAGTGCAGTACTCCGCCAAGGCTGCTCAGTCGTTCAAGGCTGAAATCTTGAAAAAATTTGTGGCGGTAATCACAGCACTATAGAATGTGGCCATTTAATAGATAGATGAATTGATTAGATGGATTATATGTACCCACAAACAAAATAACCTTGCGCTGAGTACAGGTGTGTGTTCTGCATGTATACATTATGTACGGATACCAAATCGCGTGACCTAAATATGTAGCAGGCGGTGGGAATTGATGGGACTCAGAAACACCCCCACAATTTAATCAATTGTTCCTTGTATCATTTCATTTGTAGTAGGATCACAATCATGTAATTGTCAGCAGGCAGCTGACGTAATGTTCACTAGTTGTCATGGTAACAGTGACGCTTTGCCACTATCTTACAATGATACGGAAATCTTTAACAAATCCATGGATCCAGACTATAAGCCGTATCACTGCCAAAATCTAATCACTTGGTCCTTGCATCATTTCTGACCTTCCCTGAACATTTCATCCAAATCCGTTAGACCATTTTTGAGTAATGTTGCTAACAGAGAAACAGACAGACAAACAGACAGACAAACAGAAAAAACATTATTATTATTATTAACAGGCAAACCATTATTATTACTCCACAGTGTTCCTTGGCAGAGTAATAATGCCACATACTATAAGTACATTTTGATTATAACTAGAGTTATAGTTTGTAGATTACTTGTCAATGCTCAAATTATTTGTCAACTATTCTGATAATCGATCAATCAGTTTGAATCATTTTTAAAGAAAATAACAGATTGCAGCTTCTTAAGTTCCTTAAACGTTCTGGTTTCTTTGCTCCTCTATGACAGTAAAGGGAATATTTTTGGGTTGTGGACCCAACAGGACATTTAAGGATGTCATTTTGAGCTTTGGGAAACACAGACTGACATTTTTCACCATTTTTTTGAAACAACTAATTGGTTAGTTAAGAAAGTCATGGACTAGTTAATTGACAATGAAGATAATTGTTAGTTGCAGCCGTACACACAAAGATTCTAATTTCATTTCTAAATGGGAGACTTTTACTAACTGATAGTTTTAATAATTTTACATTGTTTTATTTTTAGTTTTACTTGACTATAGGATCTGAGTATTTCTTCCACTTCTGGTATCCATACTGAACATCTGCATGTTAGCATGGCATTGTTAGAATTTAGTTTCAAGAAATGCTGTGCGGAAATAAAGCCTTACAGTGTTTCTATAATGGCTGCAGAACCTAAAACACAGAAATTTCTTGGATATCAATGCATTATTATAGAGATGCGTTTTTGAAAAAAGGATTTTGACAAAGGCAGAGACAGATGACCAAGCAAACAAAGCGAGAAGCTGCTTCTGAAGGTACAAGTTTGTCTTTGAGGATATAACTTTATGGTTAATTGACTAATTTACAACTCATTTTTGCTTTACTGCTTTGTTGCAGACTATTCCAGGATGAATTCCACTACTTCTTCTGAGTTCATGTACATTTGAAGGATGTGTGAGAACAACCCTCTGGGAAAGATGTAACACTCAAGTAATTTTTTTGTTCATATTCATTGTAAGGATTGATTGGTCTTCATATTGGTCATCAAACTGGGAGGCATCCAAAGATACGCGAAAATATTTACAGCAGTGTTTTAAATGGGTAAGCACTTGCACTAATAAGTGGCTCTGTTTGAGAAATTAAAATGCACGATGGATACAAATAAGTCCCTTTCATAGCCTGTCAATAACAGAAGAGAAACCTGTACTATTTGCCACATTTAGATCCAAGACTTCAGAACATTGAAGCTCAATTCCCATGCAGCTTGGGCCTTCCTCGCGGCTACTGTAGCTCCAGTGACAAGTGAAAGGAGGACTGGTGGTCTCCAAACAGCTCTGACCACATCGTAAAAATCTCCACCATAAAGAGCAACTGGCCACTCTTTCTGACCCTGCAAAAATAGAGGCAAGGGTTCAGAAAGTGGGTGGTCTTCTTTATGAATGATCAAAAGAAGTGAAAAAGCATAGAAAAAAAAGGGGAGAAAAAAAAGAGGGAAGGATTCACTTGGACAAGCAGCCTGCTCTTCATCAGCAGCAGTGGGGCTCTTCTTGCCCTTCACAGCAGCCGAACCCACAATCAGCTCAGTCTTCACTGCTCTCAGTTGACTGATTCAGCAGCCTGGGAATGTTACACTAAAATGTGAACATAACAGTCATCTGTGACAGCACTTTGTTCACTTTTTTACTTCAATAAAAACGCAAGTTATACACAGTGAGGTGAACATGTACAACTCTATGCTTATTACAAAGGCTGCTGACTGACCCTTAGGTATCGCCCTGCCATTTGCAAGCTGACCATTTGAGCTTGCCAAATTTGACACAGCTGACGCGGGCAATAAATTTGAACTAGTTTCCCTACCCCCTTTATCCATAATGAGTGCTGCCCTGCAAAGCCTTTGAACACACACACTTACTCATGCACACATGCCAGCACCGCTAATGTGATAATCATGAGATAAAGCTGCATTCAGTGAGAGACACAAGCAATCTACAAAATCAGGGATCTGAAGAGGTGTGAAAATGTAGAATAATATCTAAAAATGTAACTTCTGCAGGTCAGACCGATGTGGGCGAATAACCAAGGAGGACACGTGAGGACTAAAAGGTGACAGACAACATTGTCAGGGTGACCAGACTGTGCAAATCCTCCTGAGCCCCTGAGCGCTGCGCTGTCCAACAGGTGAAACCCAAGTTGCTGATCCATAATTAACACTCGCCAGTTGCAGACAGTCTGTGACCGCTTCATCTGCAGGCCAAGAAGCTGGGAACACTTCAAAACTAATAAAGAGACTAACACAACTGCGATTCTCAGAACCACAGACACTAAGAGTGAAAGGGGGCCATGTGTGTGCATTTTGGGGGTGGGGGATCGAGGGGTGGTGGCAATGAAAATAGGCGGACGCTGTCCAACTACGCTGAGGCTAGAGAGTCAGATGGGGTCCAGCATCTGTGTTATTTTTAAGGAGCAAAATGTCACTGAGCAATGAACATGCTCAAAGCGCATATCTAACAGGGTTAGATGCAAGGTCACGCCAAAGCCAGATCGCTTTCTGAAGACAGACACTGTTGTAAATGGTAGTGACACACATGCTGCTGCTTTGAAGTCGTAACTGAAGCTCCTGAAAAATTCACTGTTAGCTTTTAAAAGCTTGTACCAGCATGTATACATGTAAGAGCTCTCAGTTAACTATTTCTATTGATACTCAGGAAATGACTGAAGTCCCTTTTCTGGTAACCAGTTTCCTTAAGAACTGATTATAATGTCTGAAGCACCTAATAGCTGAATAAGCTAATTTGCTGGATTGCTGCAGCCTTACAGGCCAGAGAGCAGCTTCAAATCCTCAGGCAGAACTTTTGTGGACGTTCCTAAGATCTAGATTCAGACTAAAGGTGAGCAAGCCGTTTCAGTCGCGGCTCCATAGCCCTGGATCTCCTTCCCTAACACCATTGGACCGATGTTACATGTTTAACATCTCAGTCATCTGAACCCCAAAAACCCACTGGTGAGTTTGAAAGGTATGTTAACCTAAAAATGAAAAAACAAAACAAAACAAAAACACCAAGATGACGTCATTCACCAGAGGCAAAAAATGTAAAAACATAAAGAATCATTAGATTTTCAATTTTGCAGCTGCCCTTGAGCGGAACATGTGCGACTTATGGTTCCATTGGAAAATCTAAATTTAAAGCTGCCTTAAAATTTCATCAAAGTCACTTTTTTATGCATGTCTTAAAAATTTGTCGAAAATAATTTAACCAGATTCTGTCAGAAAATAAAAATGTTGTGCTCTGTGGTGCAGTAGTGAAAAAAGGGGATCTGAGAGTTCAGGGGAATAATTCAGTCAGTAAACGTTTCACAGCCACGAGGTCAGTTTGGATGTATTTATTATATCTTTTTACCTTTCTCACCCTGCATTGGGTTTTACATGAATCATATTGTCCTGTCTTTAAACTTGATGATTCATTTGCTGCTGATGTGAAGCACTTTTTTGAAAAGTGCTCTATAAATATATTTTTAAATGTATGATCCTTATTATTTTTTAAAAAATAACAGTGTATTAACTATGTTTTGAAGATGTATGTACATTTTGGTGTTTTTCTCTGTCATTAAATTTGCAGTTGGCCTCATTTATTAAGGCAGTCATGTAGGTGTATTTGCTGCACAATATGTAAACAATAAGATATTGAGGTAGCGCTATAAAGTTTCAATATTTTGCCATCTGGCTTATGACATGTATTAGCTTAAACCTGTAACTTTATCACAAAAACCAGAAAGTGCTCTGCAGAATCTGTGACAACAGAGAAAAAAAAGCATGCAAACAATTTGACCTCTGAACACCAGCGTTGGAAAACCGGCCATTTATTAGGAATTAGTTATGGATGGAAAAACATGTGACCTCCTGCTCCGCACAAATCAGCCCATTACATTTGACTGGTTTGGGATTTCAAGAATTCATTGAGAGTCATTTTCAAGATTTATTCTGTCATCAGACATACGGTCGTGAACAAAAGTGTACGTACTTGTAAAGACCATGTATGTCAAGACAGTCTTGAGTTTCCATTCATCCCATAACTCTGGGTTTTCTGTGAAGTAATCATTGTAACACATACATCTTAGTCACCAAAAAACAACAAACAAACAAGGACAAATAATCATGCATTCTGTTTCTTTCATAGATTTATTATAGGGCTTCTGGAAATACAGCAAATTTGCTGGGTTAAAATATACTTGTTATTTTCTACATTGTAGATTAATACTGAAGACATCAAAGCTAAAAAATAATACATATGAAATTATGTTGTAAACAAAAAGTGTTAATCTCCAGTATTAATCTACAATGTAAAAAATAATACAAATAAATAAAATGCATTGAATGAGAAGGTGTGTCCAGTAGTGTATATATTGTAATGCTAATATTTGATTAAACATCCCTTGGCCATTTTTACCTCAGCTGGGTGCTTTTGGTAGTTTACTACAAGCTTCTAGTGAGCTTCTGGTTGTATCTTTGACCATTGTTCTTAACAAAGTTGGTACAGTTAAACTAAATATGTTGGATTTCTGACACAAACTTGTTGCTTCTTCACAGTCTACAGGTTCTTGATGGGGTTGAATTCCGGACTATAGGGTGGCCCATCTAAAACCTTAATCCAAGCATGATTTAACTGTTTCTTTACAACTTTTGATGTGTGTTTGGGGTCGGTGTCTTGTTGGAAACTACATCCAAGATCCAATTTTCCAACTGATAATTTTAGGTTGTCCTGAAGATCGTGGATGTAATCACCCTTCTTCATTATTTCATTTACTTTGTGGAAAGCACCAGTTCCACTGGCTGCAGAAAGGCCAATAAAGCATTATACTGCTACCACCGTGCTTGATGAGAGTGTTCTTGGGGTTAAAGGCCTCATCTTTCCTCCAAACACATTACTAGTCATTGTGGACAAATAGCTCTATTTTTGTTTCATCTAAACACAGAACTTTCCTCGCAAAGGCCTTTTCTTTAGCCTTAGCTTCAATTGAGTCTCAAGGCCCTGCTTCTAGAGGAAGGTATTCGTTCTGTCATGGCAGCTTCTCAGCTCATGGTGATGTAAAACACACTTGACTGTGGATACCTTTGTTCAAGCAGCTCCTAATTTAATAACTCCAGATGTGATTTTTGGTGATTCTTGGTTGACTCTTGACCATCCTGACTAATTGTCTCTGAGCGGCAGGTGATAGTTTGTGTTGAACAGTTGTTTGCAGAGATGATTTTGTCATCTGTAAATGCTTTGAAATGGCTCCAAGTGACTTTCCTGGCTTATTCAAGCCTATGATTTGCTTTTCAAAATAAATCTATGAAAAAAAACAAAATGCATGATTGTTTTTTGTGACAAAGATTCCAGTACAGAAAATTCAGAATTGTCGGAATTATTGAAAACTCAAGACTGTCATATTATATGTGGTCATTATAAAGTATATGTAATCTTTTGTTTGCAACTGTATGTCACTGATGTGGCTGGGCCTCCCAAGAATTATCAGAAGAATCCTTTCAAAATAGGAGCAAAAATCGGCTGAAACCAGGAGGGACATTTTTTTTACCCCACAGGGGCAGTCAACAGCCAAACAGGCATGATAATCCTATGTAGAGCAAGAGACATTAAGGCTATCTAAAAATTACAACTGCAGTGTATTTCTCGTATCACTTCAGTTCATCTAGTTATAACCTACATACTTTTAGTTCTATATTGCAGTTTTTAATTGTTTTACCAAACCCAGAGGCCCTGCGATAATAGTAGAACATCGTGCACTATACCAGACTTCAACTATATTCTTTTCATTGTACTTTGCAAGCATTTTATCTGTTCCTGTGTAGATGCTGCTGGAACCTGTGAATTTCCCCATGGGGAGGAATGACGCATCTATCTCTAATCTAATAGTGGTCCTGTGTGAATCAGCAGTTATTTGGGGTGTTGTTGGATTTCTTTGGCAATTTTTTTTTTTGCTTTCTCTATACCTTTGTTTTGCCTCTTTCCAATGGGGAACTATGGATACTGTGTTAGTAATTATACATTAAAGTTTGGAGCATTTTAGGTATGAATTCAAGAGGCTTGTGTTATTACACAGCTAATCATCCCACCTCTTAATAGTAAATATGAACAAAACACAGATTTTGCTTTTCCAGTGCACTACACAGACATATTATCTTCATCATTACACCAGGTCCCCTGGTATTACAAGTCACCTGCAAACAGGGCATTGGAACAGTGAAACTTGAGCCACTTAATGGTGGCTTAAATCATCTGGACATACAGAAATGAGAATAGGTAAGAAGTCTACTAAACTTACTGTAGTAAGGACTGGAAATGGTAAATGATGGTTTAAAAAAAAACAAAAAACTAAAAGGTCCATCAAAGTGTTTTACAATGATACGTGGATTGGGGATCAAACTGCCACCCTTGTGATAAGTAGACAACTCACTCTACCAGTGGAAGCACAGCTAGAAACTCACATCACTGAAGACCAAGAAGTAATCCAACATTCTGACTGGTTACATTTGCCAAAATCAATCATGCCCTACAGCAAAAACCAACTACAAATGACACATTGCTGGGTGCTACTCAAGAGAAACTCAGAAATAGCCAAATACATGTGCAAGTAATTCCTGTGCATTCCAGTCCTGTAACTGATTGCAGTGCAGACATTTTACTGTGTTGCGATATAATGTCTGTTACTCCACGAGATTGACTGTGTTAGACCTGATATTGCTGCATTGTCTGATTGAAAGATTTGCTGAGCTGGATGCAGATCCAGGTTCCTATAAAAATGAACTGATGAAGTGTATTTCAACCTTGTCAAAAGGCGGCAACAGGAGGGAACATCAGCAGCCAGCATATCATCCTGTCTAGTAAGGACCACATGCACAGCTATAAATCATCAAGAGCTCCTCCATCAACCCTACAATAATACCCATCACATCACTCTCCTGGACACACTACATGAGAATGATGGTCAAGCCCAAGGTTTATTTTCTTGTTCTGTTGCTTGTTTTGAGGACAGGATTTTTTACCAGTTAAACTGTGTTTGCTGAAATGCATAGATTATTTCAAACTGTTTACAATAGACCACTGTATGTACACTGTTTACCACTGTGTTTAATTGTTTTTAGTGATGTAAATTCACCTAATATTTTTTGTGTATTATTCAAAGAGTTTAGGTGTGTTTTGTGTGAAAATGAGCCATACTTTAAGAAAATATGCTGAAGCAGCTGAGAGAACTTGGAATATTTTGGCATTGAAGCGAAAGAAAAATCCATTCATTTTAGCTTTGTCACTGTAATGTTGCAAGAGTAAAAGTCACAGATTTTTATTACAGCATGGCATTGGGTGAAAAGGCAAATATCCCACTTCTGGGTGCAGATTTGCACACTTTGTTTTCTTTTTCTTAAATTCTGTACTATTCAAATGTGAAGCCTCCAAAGCTTCTCTAAAACTAGTATTTATAGTCCCCATCAACAGTAGAGCAGTGATATTCTGTATAGTGATACCTACAATGTTCACATGTACCTCTGTGTATTCCTTGGAGCACATATGTGATGTAATTCTTGCCTAAAGAGAACCACCTACAACATCCCTTAAATAAAAAGTTATATTTTTGCAATGTTAGGGATTTGCAAACTAAAAATTGAAGACCCATTTGAAAACCAGTCATATTTATGAGATTCTTGCATTTAAAAATGCAAGAATCTCCTACATGTAAAATGAATAAGAAATATTTCCGCTTCTGCCCTATTCCATCCATCCATTATCTATACACTGCCTAATCCATCATCAGAATCATGGGGGCTGGAGTCTATCCCAGCTGATTGAGGGTGAAGGCAGGGGACACCTGGACAGGTAACAGTCTATCACAGGGCTACACATAGAGACAAACAATCACACTCACATTCACACCTACGGACTATTTAGAATCATCAATTAACCTCAGCATGGAGAACCTGGAGAAAACTGACACATGCACATGGAGAACATGGAAACTGCATGCAGAAAGATCCCAACAAGTCCGGGACGTGAACCGGGGATCTTCTAGCTGCATGGCAAAAGTGCTAACCATCAAGACACTGTGCTGCCCCCTATTTTAAGTCATCACTCAAATTTAAGCAGATCAGTGGCAGTGACCATTTTAACATTTTGTACAAAGTTAAGAAGCAGTATTCAGATGACAGACATTTGTCCAAGCAAATTAACCTGCAGCTACTCTTCACCTGCTTCAGATATGACTATGCCTCAAGTTTCCATCAGATCACTGCCTATTAAGTGGCCCCATGATAGTAAAAAACATAGCATCAGGAGTCAGATTGTTATTCTAGGCAAAGAAGGACTTTCATGAAGTCAGGGCTTGACTGAAGACTGAAGGGCAGTGCATGGCAATTTGCAACACTTTGTGGGAAATGGATCAGCTGTTTCCAAAGCAGGATCAGACAAACTTAAAGTCAACACACCAACAGAAGACTAATACTTCAAGCACTGTTTGTTGTCTTAGGCTGAAGGGGTTGTGTTGCAGTACTGTTCTCTTTAAAATAACCCAAAGGTGCCCTAGTGGATTCAAGTCAGCCATAATTTGGATGTTTTTCGTTGTTACAAACTCTTGTGATTTTGACATTGGGCTTTGGATAGTGGAGTATTCCTCTCCTGCCAAGCTTCTGCAAAATGGGAGACATCTTGTTATCCAGTATTCTGGTGTAACTCATCCATGCGTTCATCTCTAGTAGACTGGATTACTGTAATGGTATTTCAACAGAACTTCCCAAAATAAGCATTTAACTGCTGCAGCTCATCCAGAATGCTGCTGCTAGAGTTTTAACCAGGACTAAGAGATCTGAACACATCACACCACTTCTAAAATCTCTAGACAGGTTTCCAGTCAGTCACAGAACAGATTTTAAAACCCTACTGATCGTTTACAAATCCCAGAACGGTTTAGGCCTAGAATACATCTGTGATCTTTTCAGAGAATACAAACCTAGCAGGGCTCTTAGATCTGAGGACTCAGGTCAGCTGGTCCAGGCCAGAGTCTGGACTAAATATGGAGAAACAGCATTTAGCTGTTATGCTGCAAACAAGTGGAACAAACTGCCAGTGGAGATAAACTTTCACCAAATGTAGTCACTTTTAAATTAAAGCTAAAAACAATTTTTTTCTCATGCGCCTATGCATGAAATCTGCACAAAATCGTTTAACTATCTGCACCTCACTGTAATGCCCTCAATGTTTTATGTAAAGCACTTTGAATTGTCTTGGACATGAAGGGTGCTATACAAATAAACTTGCCTTGCCTTTTATCCATAGGCTTTTAAGGTGCCAACTGTAAATGTCATCACCTCAGAACTTTTTGGACTCCTGCAGCTCCATACCATCCCTTTCCCATCTCTGTGCTTCACTGTCAGGACTATGCATTCACTGAGGTAATCCTGGTCAGGTTCAGGTCAAACATACTGGATTCTATCTGAGCTTTATTTTGGTCAGAGATGTAACAAACCACTTCTTGTCAAATATTGACAGGTCCCAATCAGAAGCTGCCACGTCACAACCGGAAGTCCCGCCCACCACGCCCCAACAGATGTTTTTACCGGAAGTCCCGCCTTCCCATACTCTACTCTGCCTAGCAACCCAAATCTGCGTAGCAACCCCTAACCCTAACTAACCGGAAGTCCCTCCCTCTTTAACTGACAGAAGTTTATCTAAACGGAACCAGACGTGTCCCCCTACGCCTCCCTTTCGTCCTATGACAGAGCTTTTTAACAGTCTTTGAGAGAAGCCCGGGAAATTTGAACAAAAAAAGTTCTGTCTAGCATTATCTCCAGCTATTTCTCTAGCTTTTTCTCCTCTCTCTCTCCATCCTGCATCCTCTGAACCAAATGCTACTGTCCAGTATTTCTCCCCACACCTCTCACCAGGACCAGAGGTGTCCATGTAAACACAAGAACTCTCTTCCTCCCACCGGAAGTCCCTCCTTAACTGACAGAGGTTTGTCTAAGCAGAACCAGACATGTCCCCCCTCACTCTCCCCTCTCTGCATTCTTATAGACTCTTCCGTTGTTCATCCCATGACAGAGTTTTTTTAACAATCTTTGAGAGACAAACCTGGGAAATTTGAACCAAAACTTCTGGATCAGTGTTTCTCCCCAACACCTCTAACCAGAACCAGAGGTGTCCATGTGAACAAAATGCTATATCAGTAAAACTTCTAATATTTTCTTTAAGAACATTCACATAAAAATCAACCAAAATCCAGTGAAAATCGCTGGATTTTGGTTGATTTTTTGTGAATGTTCTTAAGGAACATTTTTAACATTTCTTTTTTTCCACCAAAAAAATGTTCAAAGATTTCCCCAAAAATGTTGAAAATGTGGACATCAGAAGTTTCACTGTGAAAATATATATATTTTTCCCCCACATTTCAAACTTTAAAGTGGGTCAATTTTGACTCGCAGGACAACACAAGGGTTAAAATCCTTCAGTCAGTGATGCAGAACTAATGTCAGTACTACAGTCCTGCTTTTTAATTCCACACCAACACAGCAGAACAAATTCTGTAAACCGATGAACTTAATTCAGATCCTTATTATCATCTGAGTTAAAAGAAAATTTAAAAAATACTTGTCTTCTGCCTTCCTCTTCCTCAGTGACCCAGATGTGTGGCACAGAGTAGAAGAATCTGCATTTGACCATTTATGAAAACTGAATGTAAAGAATTGAATGTTCAGGGAGGATCAAATCTGGTTTCAATTCAACAAATTCAATTCCAAAATATTACATTTGGTTTTCACGTCACAGCATATGAATCATGTGCATCAGGTGTTAATATGTGTTTGCATTCTGATGAAAGTGTGCCGGTACGAGTCAGTGGCTTGCAGATGATTGGCTCCTATAAGGTCACAACAGAAAGAGTCACACTGTTGTCGTTGTAGCTAAACAGAAATCCCACTTCTACCTCACCTACTAACCAGACGCACTGGTTCTGCTGTTTGTTAGACAGGGAGGTTAGATACTCTGTTGTATTTTGGTTTGCTGTTCTGTTGGATTATCTGGGATTATGTATCTTCACTCCTCAGATATGGAAATGTGTTGTAAAACAATCTAGCTAATATCACATCCAACAATCTGTTCCTGAGGCTTTCTGGGATGTTGAGCCTCAGCTGCTCCTGGAGGAAGCACCAACATGTACTAATAAAGAACACACTGGACCGTGGTTACTTGTTTCTACAAAACACTTTATAATCAGACTCTTCATATTGGACCTTTCAACCTACTTGAAAGTGGAGACCAGTGATCTTCACTTGCTCATGGTTTGAGAAACTGATTCCTGTGGACAACAATGTTCTGGTGGACTCTTAAAGATTTGTCTCACAACACAAGTGCATCCGTCTATAAAACGCAAAGTTGTTCCTTCAGATTTTACATGTAATCAAACTAGAGCAGACGCTTTGATTGTGGAATCACGTTTTCACTGTTTCAGAAAAAAATGTTAAAAACGCAGCGTATTTTAACTTGGAAAGACACTGAGACCATTTTACTTGTTTTTATTTCTTCTCGCTTTTATTACCGTAACAGTCTTTGACACTTTAGAATTCAGCTGCCAGACTTTTAACAAGAACCAAGAAGCCTCGTTACACTGGCTCCCAGTATATTCAGGGAAAGATATTAAGATTTATTGGTCACTTTTAAGGCACTTAATGGCCTCTTTCCTCGTTATATATCTAACCTTTTAGTATCATATGCCTCTTCTTAAGATAAAGGCTTATTAGCACCTTATTGACTATATTTGAGTTTTTATTATCTTTCAGTTGTCCTTTATTTTGTTGAATAATGATTTCATATCTTGTTTTATAAACACTAGATTGTTTGTATCTGTCTTTTAATTTCTGCTGATTTTATGACTTGTCTGTTTTATTTTGCTCCCTTGTGAAGCATTTTGTAACCTGGATTTGAAAAGTTCCTCATAAATGCTTGTTGCTGTATGAATATAAAACTGAGCTGAAATTGAAGTACCTGAACACAGGTGGAACTAGTACTGGAAAATAAAATATAAATGTAATTCCTGACAAGTCCAACTTTTTGTAAACAAAACTGTCTGTTGTATTTGAGAAAATGAAACATTAATGAACAAAGCTGAGATAAACCAGTTGAGGAGTTCATCGGGCTGCAACCGGATGTGAAACATCTGAACAGGTGAGTCCACCACTTCAGTTCATTCAAACTGTTCACATGAAAGTTTTTACATGTCTGTATTATGTTACAATATTAAATCTGTGGTCACCTCAGACACCAGCCACCATTAAATGGTTGTATTTTACACATTTATTTTCAGGACTCACAAAGGAACTGACAAAGTTGAGCCTTCTGGAGCTTTAAACTCCTACCGTTAGTTAAAATAAATTAAAAAACACAAAATAAAATAAATATATGTATTGATTCTTCATAAATCTTGAGTATATTAAAATAATATCAAACAACTGCTTGTGGAACATCAAGTCAAATAAAATAATTCACTGTAAGCACATTTTGAAAGCAACAATAAAATGAACCAAGTTTGTTGTTTTTCAAATCTTTGATGTCATAAGGAAACATTCTAGAATCTTCAACACAGTGAAAATCTCTTCACTTCACTAATCACTTCACTTCGACCAGGAGTTGTTGAGAAGAAGATCACAGCGTGATATTGAGAGACCAAAACCAACTACAAGATGTTCAGCTGCATAGGAAAACGCAGAAAGGTTAGTATCTGATTCTCTCTAAATTGTTCATTTAGTTAATTTCATGTATTGACAGGATTTGTACAGAATTTTGTCAGTCTTCATGTTTTTTGTTGCTATTTTTCTGTAAGTCAGTTAGTTATGAGCCTGTCACATCTCCTCATGTGATTTTCTATATGTTTAACAGGAAAAAGTGAGTAATCAGGATGTCCCTGATACTCCAGCCACCACAGTCTCAGGTTCACCTGAGAAAAAGGCTTGGTGGTGCTGCAGATGGGTCCGTCGAGTCAAGGTACACTTCATTTAATTTTTGAACAATTTACTGTTATTTTCCACATTTCCCTGTTTTGTTAGTACAGATAATTGTTAAAATCATAGAAAAAAAACAATATTGACATGTTAGTTTTAGAATGTTGCAATATTTTATCATTTTTTAAACTCATTTTTAAAATGTGGCATCTTTGCTGCCAGATTTTTGCCAATTGCATTTTTTATATAATTTAAGCTTAACAAAGCTAAATATATCAAATAACAACCAGTGAAAAAACAATGCAGTATGTTGTCTGTCTCAGCTCTGTTTAACAGTTATTTTTTGTATTTGTATTCAGCAGAAAACCAGGAATCAACTGATTCCAACGAACAAAGACACGGACGAGACGTATGAAACTCTTTTACTTTCTCCTCCTTTTTACATTGATTGAACACCTTATATTGATGTTATTTTCATGTTGTTGATAGAATTACAGCTGTGTTTCCCTTTATCACCAGTGTCAACAAAAGGGACCAGGAGGTTTCACTCGCCTCCAATACTCCGTGGACGACGGAGACGAAGGACACGATTACGAAAAAGACACCATGGTGGCGCCGGTGTTTATCGTTTTTCCGTAAAGTATGTTTCACAGAGCTAAATGTTGCAAGTATTACCACTGAACAACTGTTAAAGTAACACATGGAGTCTGAATGTCATGCATCATGCAGAAACCCAGACTTTGTGCTTGATGTTTGCTGTATTTAACTGTGTTATTCTGTCTGGTCCTAACAGAAACAGGTGAAGCCTCCAGTAGATGATGACGGAGCCAACAACAGCACTCTGTCTGAGGCTGCCACGGTCGACTTGGTAGACGAGTTGACCGATGGCTATTCAGACGTATTTGAAATCGGCAGTCTTTTCTGCGATGATGACAGCGACAGTGACGTGGAGTCCGTCGCTGATGTCACTCCAGAAATCGATTCACTGATTTCAAGTCTGTCCATTCCATTGGGACTTGGTGGGAGCCTGCAGGTTCAAGCCAATCCCACCAGCACCAGAACCCTCTGCAGTGAGGAGCTAGTCTGCCTCGGGTAAGCAAAGACAGTCATGGACACACTCAACACTCATATACATCCAAGTATTTGGAAACTGAACACATTTATATGCCACACAAAGTCTATGAATGTTCATGTTTGAAGTACAGCTAAAATGTGTCTAAAGGGAAGAAAATGAGTCCTATACTGACTTTTGTCCTGTTTCTGGTTTGATTCAAGGTTACCCAACCTGGCGCAGACGTGTTACATGAATTCCACGCTGCAAGGCCTCCTGACACTGACTGGTTTCATGCAGGAGGTCTACAACCAGGAGCAGTTGTGGTCTTCTCACTGGAGATCCCAGGTTATCAGGTACAGCATTGCACACACTAACACACACACTGTCTCTCTTTGGTTTCTTCACTAATTTGCAGCTTTACCTGAAGTGACAACAACTAAACAGCACTCTCACCTCTTTACTTTTGTTCTTTCCAGAGGGTTTGGGAACACTGGAATCAGTCGATTCTCCAACAGCAGGGAGGAGAAAAAAGTGGTGTTGACTGACCTTAAAATGACTGTCGCTCAGTTTAACTCTGAGTTCCTGGACGACAGTCAAAAAGTGAGTACACTTTTTGTATACAAGGAGCAGCATGGTACCACATTTGTCTTTGCTGATGTAGTTTTACTGTTTTTGTTGAATGTTCACCTTCTCAACCTGTTTTTTCTGTATGTTTCTGTGCAGGATGCCCATGAGTTCCTCAGCTGTGTGCTGAATATGATCAAGGAGCTGTCCTTTGATCTGCAGGCAGAAGCAGCGATCATGGGTGTCACCTACACCTGCCCTGTTGGTGCTCACATTTCATTTGAAATGTTGAGCACCAGGACCTGCCAGGGGTACGTATACACTGTTCCTCACATTTAGTTTTCTTCTCTGTGATTGATGTTGGAGATCAGAGTCTTTTGACATCATTGACTGTGCACATGACATTATTTCAAAGGCAGTCATGCTAAGCTAAATGTTTTTTGCTATTGTGAACATTTCACAATCAGAATGTGTGTCAGGAAATGTGTGAGTTTGTTTTCATCTGAACTTTTTCTTTCTTCTGCAGTTGTGGGTGTGAATCCGTGAGAGAGGAGGAGTTCCTGAACCTCTCTTTAGATCCAGTACCTGCAGGTTCAGTGAGCCAGTGTCTGCAGGAGTACCTGAAAGTAAGAGCTGCTTTCTGCTTTATTCTCACACTCCAACAAAGCGTGTGCATGAACATGTATGTCTCTGTGAATCTGATATAATCTGTGAATAACTACAACTAAAACATATTTCTTTGTGCTGTTCCCTGTTGCAGGAGGGCAAGTTGGACTTCCAGTGTCCCTGTGGAGCTGGACAGTCGACAGAACGTCTCTCGTTTTTGACGATGCCAAAGTGAGTAACATGATATCATCACAAACACACTAAAACCACCAGCAGTTTTCTTTCATTTCATTTCCTTTGTCGTGGTGATATGTGACCCTCTCCTCTGTATCTCCTTTTTCTGTCTTTTCTGTCAACAGTGTTCTAATTCTCCAGCTCAAAAGATTCAAGTTCACCTCGACCTTCAGGCTGGAGAAGGTCAACACTCCTGTTCAACTGACCAGGGAGCTTGTGGTGAACCCTGAACACTCCCTCACTGCACAGGTAAGACTGATGTTTAGAACTACACTTCATTTTATACACAAATGAACCCTGTTACTTTGACTAGTATAGTTTTCTGGATACAGAGAAACCCTTCAGATGTATCTGCAGTCAGATGAAATGTTTCTACATGTGCAGCTAATTGTTGTTGTCTGTGCTCTTTTCCAGACTGAGACTCGCTACTCTTTGGTGAGCATCGTGAGTCATTTGGGCTCCACAGCTCACAGTGGTAAGTGTTTGCTTGTGTTTTGCATTTGTTGAAGTCAGATTTTTAAGGTTTAAGAATCCTGCATGTTTTCAGACATCCCATTAACTTGAGTGTCTCCTCTCCTCTTAGGACACTACATCTGTGACGGTGCTCACCGGCCTCAAGAACCAGGTGACACATCAGACCGTTGGCTCACTTACAACGATGAGCACGTCACCATGACAACGGGTGAATCCGTGTGTCACCTGAGGCAGGCATCAGCATACCTTCTGTTTTATGAAAAGCAGGTAAGAGAGCAGCTCTTCCTCCCTCAGAAAGTGCTGCTACACATCAAACACTCATGTTATTGTGCAAATAAGCAATTTAAAGTTGTGATGTTAAAGTGGTGGCCTCCTTCTAACCATGTAACTCTGTTTACCACCAGTGAGGAAACATGGAGACCAGCCCTCAGAACAAGAAGCTGGAACATCTCCGTGTCTGTCTGTCTGTCTGTCTCTCTCTCTCTCTCTCTCTCTCTCTCTCTCTCTCTCTTTCTCTATCTCTCTCTCTCTCTCTCCCTCTCTCTCTCTGTCTCTCTCTCTCTCTCTCCCTCTCTCTCTGTCTCTCTCTCTCTCTCTCCCTCTCTCTCTGTCTCTCTCTCTCTCTCTCCCTCTCTCTCTCTTTCTCTCTCTCTCTCTCTCTTTCTCTCTCTCTCTCTCTCTCTCTCTCTCTCTCTCTCTCTCTCTCTCTCTCTCTCTCTCTCTCTCTCTCTCTCTCTCTCTCTCTCTCTCTCTCTCTCTCTCTCTCTCTCTCTCTCTCTCTCTCTCTCAACCCGGCCGGCCAGCAGCAGATGGGTTCCCCCATATGAGTCAGGTTCTGCTCAAGGTTTCTTCCTGTTAAAAGGGAGTTTTCTCCTTGCCACTGTCGCCTTAAGGCTTGCTCTGTGGGGGTTCAGGCCATATGGGTTCTGTAAAGCATTTTGACACAATCTGAATTTTAATTGGCACTATATAAATAAAACTGGATTGAATTGAATTGAATTTATTTATATTTGTTTCTTGAATAAATGTATAAAAATTTGACATCAAGATGTGTTCATGTATCCATGAAACTTGCCTGATAACCTCTATTCTGTGTCACTGACAAACAAGAACAGTTGAAATGGAAGTTGTTTAAAGAGGGAGGGACTTCCGGTTAGTTGGGGTTAGGGGTTGCTACGCAGATTTGGGTTGCTAGGCAGATTAGAGTACGGGAAGGTGGGACTTCCGGTAAAAACATCTGTTGGGGCGTGGTGGGCGGGACTTCCGGTTGTGACGTAGCAGCTTCTGATTGGGACCTGTCAAAATTTGACAAGAAGTGGTTTATTACATCTCTCTTTGGTCTTATGTGACCAAAAAAATCATATCCCAATATTCTTTAGATTTCTTTCCATTTTTTCTAGCAAAGTTTCATTTGGTAGTTTTGTACCAAAGAAGAAACAAGTTTTTTCATGGATGCCTAAATAGAGGCTGATGCTATGCAATGTCATCCACACTGTCTGGCTTTTACAGAAACTCAGATTTCCAGCGAAAATGCCTGTGGCACTTCCGAAGCACCTGACCTTCTGTTCTTCAGAGTTAAATTATTGCATGCAAGGCACTGTCAGGGGCATTGTTTAAGAAGACACCACTGTGGCTCTAACTAGCAACAGTATGGCTAATTTTCTACTTCCTGATTGTCGCTACAGCTATATTTCCACTGATTTTTAATTTGTCACTGATCCTCCTGTATCCTTTCCATCTTTGTAAAGTCTCATGACTTGTTTTTTTTTTTTCTTAAAGTTTGTCTGGTAATTCTTTTTTCATGTGGACCCATGATGCAGACATGCAAATAGACAAACGCATAGGTCCAAACTTGAAAAAGTTGTGGTATTTGCTGCTCATTTTAAAACCATGTTCATGCAGTTGGATGAATTGAAAAGCCCAGGTGTACTCCCTTTTATTTCACTGATCACAAAGTATTTTTTAGCTTGTGTCAGTGACAAAGATACATCGACTTTTCTTGCACTGAGTTTGTACTCGGGACCTGTATTTTCAAATTAAGTCTTTCTAAAGTGTTTTTTTAAAAATTATTCATAAGAGGAAATATTCTACATGTCAACTTAAAATTAAATGAATGGCACAACAATTAGGGCTGAGGCTGAGCAATACCAGAATGGCAACCTCCTACAACATGAACCAGCCATCTTTACAAAGGGAGACATTCAACATCGAGCATCAAGCACAAAGAGCACCAAGACCTGAAATGATCCACTACTCCTTGCTAAAAAAGAAGTCAGTCTGAATAAATGTATTGGCTGCCCACTTAGAGTTTTCCATTTGGCACGTAAAGGACTTTGAAAGAACAATGAAAAAGATTCTCTGAACTAATGACACAAAAAAGTAAGTCTCTTGGCAGAACTCCATGAACTATGCCTGGCAAACACCTGATAACATCACCTGCTTCTACCATCCCTACAGCGTAAGATGCTGCCTCCACCATAGAGAAGAATGGTGGTAGTAGCATCATGTTATGTCGGGGCTTTCCAGCAGCAAGTACAGGGAGACTGGCCAGCAACTATATGCAGAGATGTCCTTGAAAAAAATTTGCCCCAAAATGCAGTGACTGACAAATGGCATACTCCAAGACAATTTTGGAAGTAAAGGAGACTGAATACTCGCTGAAGCAACTGTATATTTCCATAAAGATGCCTTGAGCGCTTGTTATTTTAGCCTATCTTGTAATTATTTTCTAATCTAAAAGGCTGTGCTGAATGGGGAATGGCAAAACCTTGTATCATTCGATTAAGCTGTTTTACCATAAAACTGTTTTGTACGGCAGCATTCACCAATCATCTGCGCCCAGGCCCCGATGGTGTGCTGCAGGGCTTGATATGGGGCTGCAGCAGCTGTCTGCTCTCTTGCCCCTTCCTGCTCTGATCTCTGCTCTGCAGTTCACACCTGATCAACAACGACTGCATTTCACACAGGAATTTTCCATTTTCTATTTTCTGTCACCTTGTGTTGCCCACCCCTCCCCCATCACTACCGCACAACAGCCACCAGATCAACGGCAAGACAAGTGGTGCCCTACATATTGGGAGCTGGCGACAGCGACACCCACACCAGCCAGTGACACAACTGCATGCCTGGTATTTCAGGCCCACTCTCATGACCCAGTTGCTGTCTTTCACTGATGAAAGACAGCGAAACTATAAGGCTGGAATGAACTGGTAGCATAGGCAGCTAAAGGATAACACTAAAGTTGCTATGATTACCTTGCCAGCATCACCACATCATTGTCACATTCCCTTTGGACACAAGTATATTTACCTTAAAGGTGCAAGACTTTTAATTTGAAAGTTCAGCCACCTGCAACCACTTTGCCCTGTCCTGTCCCATCTCATGTTTCCCAACCTGCAGTCTGACTGTGTGGCTGTAGGGACAGTCATTGATGTCATGAAGCAGCCTCTCAGTGAGCCTCTCATCCAGCATAGCAGATGGAACTCAACTCCATTACCCTGGACTGCAGCTGGCAACAGAAGTCCTTGTTCTGCTCTCCAGGAGACTTCCTTCATGCTAAAGGACCAGAACCTGCAGCAGGTTGAGAACTGGTTTATGTGCCACTATGCCACGGAGTCTGCAGAGTGGAACAAGGATGACATAAAGTTCACCTGTGATGAGGCAGCAGACTACTGTCATCAGCTACAGTCCAAGAGGGCAGAGTTGGAGGCTGTCAGTCTTACTGGAAAAGCAGCTGAATGATGTCAACAATCAAGAAACTGTGACCTGGCCAGCCTGCTGGTAGGGAAGGATGGGGGTAGTTGCTAAGCAGTGACTGAAGTTTTATGATAAAGTACTTCAAACAAGATAAGCAGTTAGAGAGAGGAGTACTCCACCAAGACTGCTCAGTTGTTGTATCATTTCCAACAGATGAAATCTTTAATAAAAAATGACCTTACGCCGAGCACAGGCGTTTGTTATGCATGTGTATGATATGTATGGATACTAAATCGCGTGACCTGAATATGTAGCAAGCGGCGGGAATTGATGGGACTTGGAAACACCCCCACAATTTAATCAATTGTTCCTTGTATCTTATTTCTGACAGATAAGTCCCAGTAAGTGGTGGATTTGTAGTAGGATCGCAATCATGTGATTGTTAGCAGGCATCTGACGTAGTGTTCACTTGTTGTCATGATTACAGTGACCCTGTGTCTCACAATAATACAGAAATCTTTAACAAATCCGTGGATCCAGACTATATGCCGCATCACAGCCAAAGTCTAATCAATTGGTCCTTGTGTCATTTCTGACCTTCCCTGAAAATTTCATCCAGATCCATTAGTCCATTTTTGAATAATGTTGCTAACAGATAGACAAAC
Source organism: Amphiprion ocellaris (assembly GCF_022539595.1). Classification (NCBI taxonomy): domain Eukaryota; kingdom Metazoa; phylum Chordata; class Actinopteri; family Pomacentridae; genus Amphiprion; species Amphiprion ocellaris. The sequence continues at coordinate 8,007,445 of NC_072771.1, read as the reverse complement.
GTACGTCAATCATCACATAACTCTGCTGCGTCCCTTTTTCAGAGACACAGATAACATCACTGAAGAAACTGTGTGCCACTTTGGACCTATGTCCGGCGTTTGTTTGCTTTTGGAACAGTTCTGACTTAAAACTATGAAGAGGTTTGAAATTAGTCAGTCAGTGGTTACTATATGCTAGCAAGCACTGCTATTAACCCGTGCTTGACGTCTAAAACAAATACAGTCAATAACAACTTGTAGCATTTGAAGATTTTTATACACTTTACATATTACACGTCTGAAGGTTATGTTTCAATGAAAAGGCTTTTGACTGTTTTTTCATTTTTGCCATGCACAATTTAAAGTCAATGTACCATCCATAAGCATAGTCTATGCTTTCTTTCTGTGACAGGAATCCTCTTGTGTTTGCACAAATAATGAATGTCCTCTGTCAGAAACAAAGAGGGATGTAGTGTGATCAGTGCCGGGCTAAAACAAATGAACAATTCTTTTCTACTGATACGTTTGCAAGTTCACTTCAGGTCTTTGCTGGTACATTCAGTCTCCAGGAAACATGCTTGTAGTGTAAAGGTGGACACTAACAAAGGGTCTAGTTTCCCCATCTACTACATCTCGTTACCAAACCAAATGGAAGCACAACAATCCTAAACGGTAAGTCAGAGCGATAAATTGACTTTAGTTCTGTGCAAGAAGATTAAGTCACAGCGACCCACTACCCACTTAATTTATTTCATGTATAGAATCTAGAGGTCCAAATCAACTTCTATTCAGGCAACACAACACCCTGCCAGCACTAGGGGGTGATGTTGAAAGGTGACTGGTATTCGCTTCAAACTACTGTCTGAATTTTGTTTTCTCCTAAAAGTTTAGATTGATTCTAATCTTTCTATTGATGAAAACAGCTATTTTATTGTTTATAAAGTTGTGTTGGTGTCTGGTGTGTTACAGGAGAAGTAATGCAGGAAAATCTGTTCAACAGTTACAGGATTCCAGTGTCTGGCTTCTTAGGACAAGATTATGTTTATGTTTATTGTGTTATTATTATTTACAATACAATATGGAGGACTACAAAGTAAGATAACTGTTTCTCAAAAACCAAGTTAAATGTTCTCATTGAAAAAATGCTGCCCTCCTACCTGTGGCCTCCAGAGGACTTCCACTGACTCCTGTTTCCTCAGTGGCTCGTTCACAGCCAGATGAGGGCTCAGGCTCAGTGGGCTTGCTAACTCTGCTGCCATAGACAAATGCATAGAGCCATTTAGAAAGTCATTAGTCACAAGTTTCACACACATTAAGACCTGAGCAAACATGGCGTGGTGATAACCGAGAGGAGGGACACTGCCATCACTTGGTGGTAGTTCAATTCAATTTTATTTAGATAGCGCCAATTACAGTTCAGATTGTCTCAAGATGCTTTACAGAACCCAAATAATCTGAACCCCAAGAGCAAGATCTGAGGAGACAACGGCATGAAAAAACTGCCTTTAAGCATGAAGAAACTTTGAGCAGAACCCAGCTCATATGGAGGGACCCATCTGCTGCTGGCCGGTAGTGGTAATGTGTGGCTCAAGGGAAGCAAATATCTTATATTCTTCTTCTTTTTGTCATACCATAATCTTCAGGGAAAAAAGCTGAATTCAGAACAACAAAGGATGAAACTATATTAAATACATTTTGGGTAAACCTATCTAATATCTTCTCTATGGAAAATATGAAACATAGCTAAGCAAATCTAGATCTGTCCAGACTGATTACTCCACCAATGAACGCAGCGTTTTGTCCGTCTGTTTGTCTGGTTTTTAGCAACATTACTCAGAAATGGACTAATGGATTTGGATGAAATTTTCAGGGAAGGTCAGAAATGACACAAGGACCAAGTTATTAGATTTTGGTAGAGATGTGGCTTATAGTCTGGATCCACGTAGTTGTTAAACATTTCTGTATCGTTGTGAGATAGCGGCATGGCGTCACTGTAACTATGACAACAAGTGAACACTACATCAGCTGCCTGTACATCTAAATTAAATGGCCACATTCTATGTTTGATGATTTCTGATCATCAGTAACTAATAAACAAATGCTGCATTTCTAAAAATAACAAATGCTGCATTTCAGACAATGCCATATGGGGGACTGAGCAGCTTTGGCGGAGTACTGCGCTCTCTGAGGGCTTTCCTGGTTCAAATTGTGTTTTACCTGTGCAGGAGGAGGGGATGGGGTCAGGTGGTCATGGGGGGAGCAGTGTAACAAGACACTTTCAAAGACAGCAGTTAAACACTTAAAAAAAACACACAACAATGTCCCTTGTTTCTGTTCACCTGCGAAGCCCCTGCACTGAGCCTCAAGCAAGTTGCTACAGGACCCTTGGCTGCGGCTGGAAGCACAGAAGTGACTTAAACACAGCAGTATTGATGGTTAGTGTGTAACCTGCCCTCCCATATCATCCATGAATTGTCTTCACTAGGCTCTAATCGGGCAGCATTACTGCTCTCAGAAGGTTGGATCTCACTTCTTGCCTGAGGCCAGTCGTCTCTATCTGTGGGTGCTCTGATAAGAATGTTTGATTTTGTTTGGTTGAGTGGAAAGCAAACACTGCTGAGGTTTGGTCACAAGTGCATGAACTAACATGGTGATGGCAGTGGGTGGCATTAAGCACCACATATCTGGCAAGACAAAAGAGGTATTGAACTTTTTGGAGGGGAAAAGAACTGGATATTCTTAATGACATAATTAGTCCAATAATAGAAAATCCATTTTGTTACACTGTTGGTTTGTTTTTAGCTGATGGCACACATATGAAACTCTATTACTGTGAGATTTACCTCCCTTACTTTATCCTATGAAGAACTGAAATGTCTGTAAAAAATCTTCCAAAGACAGGGACTGTTACAGTCTCTGTGATTAGGAGAGATAAGTAAGATTTACCAATCATGAATGTAATCTGGGTTTTAAGGAATTCATTTGGAGTGATATTGTGTTAAGGGATTTAATAGGTGAACTGTTTGAACTATTTCTATTCACAACTCACTGCAGCATCTCTTCTGCTGGCTGATTTAAACGGTCGTAAACATTCCAGTCTAGACCTTGTATATATAAATATTTTACCTGCCAGTGTTGATGAGCATACACATCCTGAAACTACACAGCGCTCCAACATTATGATTTCCAATTTAATCTAAGAATTGAGGACATAAATATGAAAAAGTCAGCCTCACTGTCCCACTAGAGGAAAATCCCCACGGTGATCATTATAGTCATCATGAGTGTCTCTAGAAAATCTCACTAGTTGTTGAGATGTTTCAGTTCAGATGAAGGGTTTTCTGCTTTTGTATTCCTGTGAATTTATTTATTTAATTTTGGTCTACAAACAACTGTGTGTTTTAGAATTAATTTTATAATTTATCCATAAGTTCAAGTTTGACCATTTGTGATCAATTTTAGACCGAACCACTTATCGATTAATCAGGAGGGTAATTGATAATGAAAATAAACATTAGCTTAGTGCCCCTTGGAAGTCTCTTGAGTGCCCCAGGGCCTTAACAGTAAAACCACAGGGGTTCTTACAACTGTTTATCCAACCAACTGTCCTGATCAAAATGTTCCAGCAGGGATTCAGGCACGAGGACCGGCTCCCAGCGAGGCTCTCAGGTTTAGACAGGAGACATCAGCAGACTGTAGGAGCAGTCAACAGCAGAGCAGAGATAAAGCATGAGATCTGACATTGGATACGGTTACATGTCACTTCTGATACCTCTCAGCATTCCAGGGAAAATGTCTGCCTGTACCTGACTTCAGCGCCCCGGACCCCTCTCCCTCCTCTCCTCTCTCAGGTTGACAAGCTGGGCAGCAGACACGGGTTCACAGCAGGGTGTGTGTGTGTGTGTGTGTGTGTGTGTGTGTGTGTGTGTGTGTGTGTGTGTGTGAGGAACAAGCATTCCCCTCCTCCACATAGCTCCCAGTACCCTTCCAGTCACACTCCAATTAAAACAGGAGCAGCTCCCTGCTTCTAGGGCTGGCTAGGTGCAGACAGCAGGTCAGTCCCAGAAAGAATCAGGCAGCCAGTGCTGGCACTGTTTGTCTTTTAGACCACAGAAGATGTACGAGGAGGCTGTTGACTTTTAATTTTGGTAATTTTACAGTGTGAAGGCTGTTAATAAGGAGTACACTAGCCACTATTAAGTATAACGCATGTCCTTTGTTTGATTTGACTTGACTACATCAAAATATTCTTCTAGTTTGGTCTTGTGTTCCAACATGCACATATGTTTGCCTAAATAACAAAACATTTAATGTACACTCCCCTCCAAAAGTGTTGGAACAACGAGCTTTATTTTTGCTGTAGACTGAAAACATTTGGGTTTGACATCAGACCATGAATATGAGACAAGAGATCAATCTTTCAGGTTTTATTTCCAGCTATTTACATCTGGATCTGATACACAGGTTAAAAGATAGCATTATTTGTAAAGGAACACCTAATTTTTAGGTCAGCAAAAGTATTGTAACAGATAGACTTGAAATAGATTAAAGTGAATAAGATTTAATATTTAGTTGCAATAACTTCATCAAGCCTATGACCCACTGACATCACCAAACTTTTGCATTCTTCTTTTGTGATGCTTTTCCAGACTTTCACTGCAGCCTCTTTCAGTTGTTGTTTGTTTTGGGGGGTTACTGTTTGGGGTCACCCAGACAATTTCATGTTTTCCATAAAAACTCACACTTTTATTCATGTGCTAACATAATAGCACAAGGGATTTTCTAATCATCAATGAGCCTTTCAACACCATTAGCTAACACAATGTAGCATTAGAACACAGGAGTGATGGTTGCTGGAAATGTTCCTCTGTACCCCTATGGAGATATTCCATTAAAAATCAGCCATTTCCATCGAGAATAGTCATTTACCACATTAAAAATGCCTAGACTTTATTTTCTTCATTGAAAAAAACAGTTTTTCTTTCAAAAATAAGGACATTTCTAAGTGACCCCAAACATTTGAACAGTGGTGTGTGTGAAAATACATAAAGCAGCTTCCTGAAAGTTACCTGAAAGCATTTACATATTGGTATCAACAGAAGTGAGAAACACTGGAAAACATTATAATTCATTGCCTTTAAGTGAAAGAAGTATTACAAAATAACTGGATAACTGGTGTTTGATAGCAGAGGTTAACACTAGTCTCCACAGCAGCACTGTAACAGTGTAGGCCTTGAAAGGACAAAAACAAAGCGAATGGTGCCGCTCCGTCATTACACACATCTGACAGCCACACTGTATTTAGAAAAGTCATGCATTTCATGCCCTGACAGTTGTTTAAGCCTCTTCTGGAAAAAAAAGTGCAGAAAAGGAGGAAAAATGCAGGACAGTGGTGAAATCCCCCCACATATATACACACCCTTTTTAAGACATTCCGGAAGCCGCCGATGAATGACATTCTGTGAGGTACTGTATCCGCCAGGCCAACCCACCCACTGCAAATTCTGACCGCCTCAATACACAAGTGCACCTGAACCGTGAAAGGAAGGTGAAAATTAAGTCTACTTTGGGACATTAAAAAAAGCCTGTGGCTTATCTCCCGGCTGGAACGATGCCCTCCCCTATCTGACACACAAGGAGGCAGGGAAGCTGCCCTCAATGAGAAACACCATGGCACTTTACAAAGGCCTGTTAGAAACAATTAGTCCTGAGCGCCAGGGTTTTAATTTGACCATCTAATTGCCGGTTCAGGGTTGAGAGAGTGTGTGAGGTGAGGCTGGGAAGGCTGGGAAGCTGTGAGGGCCCTAGGGGAGAGTCGCTGTCACACAATAGCAGCCTTTATTTCACATCCAGCCTCTGCAAAGTGGGTGTGCTCAAAAGATTTAATCCCACATTCAGACTTGACAAGAAAAGTCATTCATATTGAAAAGGTGGGTACAACACTGTTTCAGGTGCCTCCTGTCTCCCTCCTAGCCCCACCCCATCCTCAAAAAAAAAAGAAAAAAAACAGTACTATAGTATATTACAGTTTTTTCTTGTACACATGAACAAGGTAGAGGGGGAACCTGATCCTCGCCGGGATCACCTCTGAATCCTTCACTGGAGCTCTTCTCAATGGACTCACTTTTTCAGAAGCCAGATTGACCAGGATACCATTCCTGACTGCAGTGTGTGAGTGATGAGTGGGTGACACAAATAACAGTAGGTCATGCATGTAAAAGGATGGCACTGTCCTACAGGATTACAGGAACCTCATCCATAGTGGTTTGAGCCTCATACTTTCACCTCCTAAGGCGGCTGGGATTTCACCCCCCACCCCTCTTCCCTTCTGTTTCAGGAGCCCGTCCTCACATACCAAATCCCCCCCTGCTCTTAAATATCACCTGCTTTCTGCTCCTTTAATCACCACAATAGGCATTCCTTCATGCAGTTTACAGCAGTCTGTCATGCACAGGTATTAGAGGGGGGGAATCTTTCAAAACAAAAGTGAAGCAATCCATGCAAGCTGTAACTGCAACCACATCTTAGGAACGCTGGACGAGAGAAAAACTTCACTTCAAACACGCGTGACACTCGTGCATGAGCAGACCAAGAAAAGTATTCATATCTAGCTGTGACATAAACAGTTGGCTCAACCACTCATGCATGTTTCAGCTTAAGGATAATTAAGGTTTCATATGGTTTGTATCGTATTTTTGTAGTTTTGTACAATAATGATAAGAATTACTTCTTTCTCACTACTTTCTCAGCGCAGTTTTACGTGGCTGTGAGTGGCACAATTATTACAATCCATCACAGTTTACAGACCGACTTAATGCTTCCCTGCTTCTACTGCCAGTTAATACAGCTGTGAGCAGACAGTTTCCTTCTGAGGATGTTACACACATTTATTACCAGCATTTTTGGGCTTCTCCATCCAGGTACCAAATACAAGCAGAATAAAACCAAAAGAGTCGCATCAAATGTGTTTGATGTTGCAGTTTAGCTGTAAAAGAACAAAATGTCCAGGAGCTAACAAACACATTAAATGAATTTTATTTTTGATTTTGTATTTCTTGTCCATGTTTACTAGCGTGCAGTCTTCTGCTTGCTTTCCTTTTCTGGCTCTTTGCTATATGTGTTTGTGCCAGACAGAAAAACAAAAGTAAAAACAAACAAAAGGAATTCTGAGCTTCGGAGGTCACTAGTGGTCAGACCTCCACAGGAGATGCCTTTAATTTCAAATTGAAACCTTTTTTTGCTTTTTTTTCCAAGTTACAGATTTTTAAAAATGACGGCTCTTGTTTGCAGGTTGCTGCAGTGAGATTTCCTGAATCAGGCAGAAATTGGGCTAATTGTCAAAGCATGTGAGGGACAAGTAAGACTCAGAAACATGCAGATCCATCAGATCTCTGTGAATCTACTTAGAGAACTTCAACTACACATTATGAAGATCTCTACACCAAGCAAGCAGATGGTTTGGTCCATCCTCCTGCCCCAACATCACCACTGACCTGTGTGTTTGCACTCACTAACATAAAGCGTTATACTTATGTAGTCAGCTCTTTGGAAGACATAAAACCCAAGCTGAAGAATCCTTTGACAGTGCAGTCGGATCTTCTGAATTTGATATCAAGAGACATCAAGAGTCTGAGTGTATAGACTTACTCCTGTCTCATTAAAATGTTTTAAACTTCTGCTGTGTTAACATACAAAAATCTTTATAATGATTCAACATGCTGTATCTGTTGTAATAATGTCACTGTTTCCAACTAATACTGTGATAAGAACAATTTTAGGCCTCTATTTCAGATAGGAATCAATAATACAACTACAAAGATATATGACTCAAGTTGTAGTAAACTGAAATCTGAAATTACTAGCCCTATTGTATGCATTTACCCTCATCTCCAACAATAATCTCATCGTAGTTTACAGTGTGTTTGTCAGCTAGTCATATGCACCCTAAGATGTGCTGCATTCACATTGTTTAGAGAAAACCCTAAATGACTCCATCACCTCAGTTGACAGAGAAGGTCACTTCAAAGCGGAGACCCAGTCACAGGGGCAATAGAAGCCTGGGACCGACAAATGCACCAGTTGTAAAACTTAACAAGGTGTGAATGCCCTCTGTGTGCCCCGGCTCTCCAGCATGCAGGGGAAGCTTGCGGAGGTTCTCAGGACCTGTGGTACGCCGCAAAAAACGTTGATTCAGACTAGCTGTTGCCTTTACAATCTGAATGAACTACATCTGACCGTGAGCAGAGAGAGTGTGCACCCCAGCTAAGACAGAGCTACCAGCCATGCAGTCCAGTTCACGTTTGGAGTCACAGTTTAAATCCATTACGTGATCAGGTGGTTGGTTGGACCACTGAGTCTGGATACTTCTGACTTCTGTGCATTTCAGAATTATGTTCACGACCTCTTCACCTCAGTGCCATTTGTGTCACCCCCACAAGTTCTGTTCAGGCGATCACCCCCACCCCCAAACACTACCAACCACAGAGAACACCCCCCACTACAAGCTGCTGCGTCTTTTACAGTTCGGTACACACACAGACACACGTGATCAAAGCGACAGTCGAGCATTGATTTTCCTCCATTTAGTTTTGTGTTGATAAAAGAGAACAACACAGTGCCGCTTGACATAAATGACTCACAAGTTCACTGAATAGAGTTTAGGTTTTTCTAAAGCTTATCAAGTGATTATTGAATGTTGGATAAAAATGAAAGTATCTTGAATGTGTAATATTGTTGCTGTGTGACTGGATTCTGGATTTCCTGTCTTCTAGAACCCAGGTGGTCTGGGTGGGCAGATGCATTTCCAGCCCCTGCACCCTGAACACCGGAGACCTCCAGGGGTGTGACCTCAGCTCTTCTCCCTGTACACCATGACTGTGTGGATACAAACAACTCCAACATTACTATGAAATTTACAGATGACACAGTTGTACCAAGGAGCTGATTGTGGACTTCGGGAAAAGCCAGCAGAGGAATTACAGGCCACTGAGGATTAACGGATCACCTGTGGAGAGGGTGTGCAGCTTTAAGTACCGGGAGCGTATATCTGTGAGGATCCATCATGGTCCAAACACACAGACAATCAGGTGAAGAAGGCGAGGCAGAGCTTTCATCACCTCGGACAGCTGAGGAAATTCAGAGTCTCTCTGAAGGTCCTGAAGACATTTTTTGGATTGGGAACATCACCCAGTGGTACGGGAACAGCAGTGCCCGTGACCGGAGAGCCCTGCAGAGGGTGCTGAGGTCAGCAGAGTGTACCACGGGTATAGCACTCGCCATCATCAAAGACATTTACACCAGCCGGAGCGTGGTCAGGACAAACAAGACCATGGAGAAGCCCCACCACCCCACCAATGGACTGTCTGAGTGGCTACGCTGTGGCCAGGGCTTCCACAACATCAAGGCGACCATGATAGAGCTTCTCTCCTCATGCTGTCAGGACTGTGAACTCTGACTTCAGGCCAAAGTCGAAATCATAGAGCCTCATCTGTCATTTACAGAAAACTGGGTCATGTAAATAGGTAACACATACACATGCACACACACACACACACACACACACGCAAACAAGCCCCAACGCTTTATGATGTGACTTCTTCTATTTTTCTACTGTTTCATTCTTTATAATGTCTTCTCCTTGTTATTGCACAGCCTTCACAAACATTCACTTTGCATTTCATGCATGGCACAAAAAAAACCTCTTGAATCTCTTGTATGCACATACACCTCACTGATTAGACACATCATTAAAACTACCAACCTGTGGGGCCTCTGGGGGCGTTCTGTGGTGTCTAGCAACGAAACGCTGGCTGAGGATCTGTTGGTTCCTGTGGGGTACAGGATGAGGCTCCCATGGATCTTGCTTGTGCTTTTGCGTCCCTTGGATGCTGAATCGGATGGGGATCTGGAGTGCACCAATCCACACAAGTGTCAGGACCCAGAGTTTCCCGGAAGACAGCTGCATTGTAATGAGATGATCAGATTTTTTTTTAATGAAGATAACAGGAAATGAATGATAAATCCAGTGTAGACATTGTTCATGTGGTAAATGACTATTGTAGCTGGAAACAGCTGATTTTTAATGGAATATCTCCATAGGGGTACAGAGGAACATTTCCAGCAACCATCACTCCTGTGTTCTAATGCTACATTGTGTTAGCTAATGGTGTTGAAAGGCTAATTGATGATTAGAAAACCTTTGTGCAGTTATGTTAGCACATGAATAAAAGTGTGAGTTTTTATGGAAAACATGAAATTGTCTGGGTGACCCCAAACTTTTGAACAGTAGTGTGTATGTGTTACTGTGTAATGGTTCATTCTTCTCCACAGTGGGTTCTGCTTACTAGGTAAATGCATCAACAGTTGTGATATCTGCGATTTGCTGTTGAAGAAAACTACATATAAATATGTATGTATAAATACAGGGTTATTCAAAAAGAATGAACTGATTTCAACTCCAGCCAAGTCACAACTATTCTACCCACAATCCACTTTTATTTCCTGTCTTTCAAGTGTTCAATGTGGACACCACCTGCTTTTCCTTGTTAAAATACTGAGTAATGAATGAATAGCCCTGTATTGAAACTGCCTTTCAGAAATTGCAGTGTAGCACCCTCTGCTGGAAATGTAGAGTGAAGGCCATAACATGTCAGATACAGTCAAAACAAAAACTGAAAATTCAAAGATCACTCTGTAAAGCAATTTCTAAATAACCGATTGTTCACGGGAGCCCAATGGCTTCAGACTGTGAAACTGTGAAATGGAGGAAGTCTGGAACTATGTTAGCATGAGGGTCCTGGTCAGGAGGGTGAAGCACATGAGGAAATGATTCTTGGCCTGATGGGACAAAAACTGAACTTATCATGCGTGCGACCAGAGCACGGTAACAGCACAGTCCAATGCACATAGAGAATCTGTGGACAGACCTGAACGTGGCACTTCACAGGTACTTTCCATCCAATCCAACAACGACTGAATGAGTCTGCCAAAAGAATGGGATAATCTGCCCAACTTTAGGTGTGCAATGAAACTTACCCCAGATGACTCCAGGCTGTAACTGCTGCCACAGGGCGTTCTACTCAATAATAAAGAAGAGTCTGAATTACTTTTGTCAATAGAGGTTTTTTAAAATATATTTTTGCTGTGCATTCTGGTGCAGTGATTAGCTCTGTCACTGGATAGCACAAAGGTTCTCAGTATGAATCTGCTTTCAGCTGGGGCCTCCCTGTATGGATTCTTGATGTTCTTCCTCGGCCTGTGTGGGCTTCCTTTCCCACAGTTCAAAGACATGAATGGAAGGCTAGCAGATGATTCTTAACTGGCTGTGGGTGCATGGCTGGCCATCTCTCTGCATCCCTCTTGCTAAATGTGAGTTGGTAAAGGTCCAGTGACCTGCAACCATGTGCAGGATGAAGTGGCTCAAGTGTCTAATGGATGGTTAGATGTTTTCACTTTATCATTCTGGGTTATATCAAATTGCAGATCAATATAATGTTGTTCTGAGTGATGACCTTTAACCTATGATAAAGCATTTCTATCCTGATAGTGCTGTCTTCCAGGATGACAACGCCCCCATCAGGACACAAGTGGTCACTGAATGGTTTGATAAAAAGGACTTTGATCACCACACCTCAACCCAGATGAACGCCTATGGAAGATCTGGAATCAGTATGCTGGACAGTGTCTCCACCACCTTCATCACAACACCAAAAGAGGAAGTGTATTTTGGTAGAATGGTGTTCATCCCTCCTTTAGAGTCCAGAGACTTGGAGAATCAAAGTCAAGCTACAGTGGAGTTGTTTTGGTGAGATGTGGCAGCTCATTATACTTTATGTTGGATTTTATTTTTGGGTCATTCCAGAACCGGAGGACATTTCCAAATTTTTGAAAAATAAACTCTCTTCTTTTCCAATTTTCTGCTCCATATTGATCAATAATAGGAAATAAACTATCAAAGTTTTGATTAGCTCAGTGTCATGTGATTCACTGTTTTCTTCTTCTACCAGATAAAAGGTTATGCTGACATGTTGTGGGACACGTTCCATGCATAATAATTATTATTTAAAATATTATGTTGATTTAAAAAAAAAATTCCCACAATTACAAGAGACATCAATGAAAAAAATAAAACCAAAAACAGGAGATTTAAATTTAATTTTAACTGTTTTAATTGAATTGATTCAATTTGGTCATCAGGGGGGTGGGACAAGAGAAAAATGGCATTTTAGGGGGAACTCCTGATTTATTTGGTATTTTTAAATAACATTTTCAAACACTCTCTTCCCCTAGTTCTTTTTTTTTTTTTTTTTTAAAGATTCAGTCTCAGGACACAAACATTTACACAAGAACTGCATGTTTTAGTATTTCATACATGGATTATTTGAAATTTGGAGGTGGGATGTAAAATGTCCTCCCGTTCTGGAATGACCCTTAGCTGTGACACTAATTTGTATATATGTGTGTGTTTGTATGAGATTAAATGAAGAGGCTGAAGTCAGTCTGACACTGTAAATCCATATGGACTTTTAGAGTGACTTTTAGTGTCCTCTAAGACTCCCGCTTAATCACTTCATGCATTGCTGTGCTTGTCTGACTCTGCTTGGACTGACTGAAGATGATGGCGTGCGTCCACCAGCATGTGTCTGGGTGTGTGTGGGCAGCAGTGATAGGAAGCGGTTCATCTCGTCATGCAAACGAAACGTCAGCAGCTCAGACCAAACCCACAGCGGTCAGCTACTTAATGCGCGCTCTGCGGTGCGCAATGCCAAGCGGGTTTTTACGCACGATCTGCAGGCATGGCTGTCCAGTGCTCCCAGTACATCCCCGCCGTGGTGCTGCTGGTTCTGGCGATAGTCGGGATTCTGCTTGTGGTCCTTCCGACCGAAGAGATGAAACAGCCTCCTCAAAACATGGTAATTACTGACTGATCATCTCAACTGGCGCGAACAAAAGGATAACTGAGTGTGAATAAATATGACATTATTATTATTATTATTATTATTATTATTATTATTATTATTATTATTATTATTGTTGTTGTTGTTGTTGTTGTTGTTGTTGTTGTTATAAGGGTAGGTATACTCTTCCAAGCACTGCTATATTATATATTTTTACTTATATTTTGTTATTCTTGATAAAAAGCGGTTTAGAATTTACACACACACCTACATAAATTGTCCTGATATGTCGTATTTGCACTAGGATGTTACTGTTTGTGTTTTTTCTCTTCATTCTATTTTTTATTCTTATCTTACTTCTTCGTTCTACGTGTGTGTGCGTGCGTGTGTGTGTGTGTGTGTGTGTGCGTGCGTGTGTGTGTGTGTGTGTGTATACATATATATCTGTAATGTCTTTTTTTTCATTGTTGCACTGTCTGCTCTAAGGGCCTTTTTAATTGTCTCCTGAGGACAAATAAAATTTCTGAATCTGGAAAAATTTACCTTAAAAAAAAAAAAAAAAAAACTAAAAACTTTTGTAGCTTGCTTTTCTTCCACTAAAGAATGTGAAGATGTTTTGAGCAAGTGATAAAATGATCCCACCTCAGGCCCACCGGATGTTTTCTACCTGACACATTTGTTAACACAAGATAGTGGAAGAGGGAAGGCTCCTTTGTTGGAGTTCATGTTTTGACGGAGTCTTCCTGAACTTGTGTTTTGGTCCTTTGGCTTGGGATAGTGGATGACTTTGGGTGACTGAGTTTCTTAGGCGTCTCCTGTTACAAAAAAGGTGCATTGGTTGGATGTTTTCAGGTTCAGGAGTGTGTTATGTGTTTTGTGGTGGCCACAGGGGTCATGGGACGTATAGTTTTCTATTATTATTATTATTATTATTGCTATATTTCAACATATTCTGTTGTATTAGCGTCTATAAGCTACACGTTCATTGGGAGAGTAGAAGATAAAGATGGTGTTGTGAAATTTGTCTTTTTTTCTTGCACTGAATTTATATTTCATTGAAACCTTCTTTTGCAACATAATTAATAGTTGCACAGAAGAAGACTAACATTTCACTTGCACCCATGCTCATACATGTGCACTTTGCCATATCCAGAAGTCGCAAGTTCTGTCTCTGAAACCGGTGTTTTGTAACTTGTGCACAGTTGTACAGTAGAAGTTCCCCTGAGGTGTCATTTGTGGTTCAACAAGTCCTTCCATTCAAATTGCATTTTAATTTGCAGCCTAATTATTTTCAAGCAGTCCCTAAATGATAAGTGCTAAATGGTAGGGTTTACATACTCTATATCACTCCATGCATGCAGACAAAAAATGCATTGAAATTCGCAGTAGCTGCTGTGAGATGTGTGATGGAAGAGTGACCTGTACATAATGAAATGCTTACAGTTTGTCCGAAACCCGCTCAGTCATTGTCTGTGTGTCAGCTGGATGTCCATTATGAAACATGCAGTTCTTAGTGCAACGGCTGACACGCAACCTCAAAGGCTGGGCAGGGCTTTGCAGAACGATGTGATACAGAGTAAATACGAAGTGCGAGATAAAAGAAGCGGTTTGTGTGTTTTATATGACACTCTTTCTGAGGTCTTTGCTCATGTGCTCTTCCCTTTGTTCATCTGACAGACTCTCTAAAGAGTCATTTCAAAAGAGTGCACAAAAGGAAGACAAAGTAAACGCTGAGTTAAAAAGGCACACAGAATCTATATTGTTGTCAGTTTCATGAGAGAAATTTGATTCAGTCACAAAAAGCAACAGTCAGCATGTGCTGCCAACTTGTCATGGGAAAAATATGATTTACAGGAACTTTAAGCTTCATCTTCATCTTCATTTACCACATCTGAGTGATAACTAAATGGAATGAACTTACACAAGTTAGACAACAAAGAGCGGTTTTAACTGCCACATCAAACAGGTTAGTGAATAAAATGTTCACAGGAAAGAACATTTCAATTTTCTATATTTGCAGAAGCAAAGCAACTTATTGGGAGCAACAAAGGCTCCTGCAGAATTTTTTCAAAGAGATGATCAGAGGGAGTCTCTGAAAACTTTGGGGTGCCTCACAAAAAAAAGCAAAAAACAAACTATACATGCATTCCAGGAATGTTATGTTGTTGTAGAATAGATAATGAAAAATGATGTCAAAATAAGAGCTAAGTAGCTTAGTTTCTTACTTTAAAGTTAACGTTGTTGTTGTCTGATATGCATAGACTGACATACGTACAGTTAATATGTTGGTGATTTAGGTGACCGCCATTCACAACAACCCAGGAGAAGAGATGCTGCTTAGTATTTGAGGGGAAACTTCCGCCCATGAGCATGAAATCCTTAGTTTATTCATGATTTCAACACTGAAAAACTCTGTCCATGTCTTATTACAAATTACATCATTACAGCAACTTGAGGTTCAATCAACGTGTTTTCATAGTGACTCAGCTACCTGTTACCTGTTGGATGTTACAGTTCTATATACCTGTACAAACTTTAACATCAAAATTTCAATGAATGAATTTCACCAATCAGATCCTAGGGTAGCCTCAGGGGTGGCCAGTCAGATCTGAGTGGTGGTCATGCCCCCCACACCACCCCACCTGAAGATACCACTGGTTCACAACTGTCAGTGTGAGTGTCTGCAAGGGAGTTTATAGCTCTGGGACCATATCTGTGACATAAAATGCTCTCTCTTTTTCAGTATGGAATCGTCCTGGATGCAGGCTCATCCCACACCTCCGTGTACATTTACAAATGGCCGGCTGACAAGCAGAATGACACGGGTATCGTTACCCAGCACGATGAGTGTCACGTAAAAGGTGAGCTTTAACACTGTTTGAGACAATGCTGATCACAGGAACTCTGCATCAGCATCTTAAATAAGGTTTAATTGGTATATAGTCATGGACATAGGTTTGCATTGTGGCCAAATAGCTCCATTTTGGTTCCATCTGACCACAGAACTTTCCTACAGAAGGCCTTTTTTGTGCATGTGAACAGCAGCAAATTTCAGTCAAGCTTTTAGGTGCTGTTTCTAAAGGAAGTCCTTCCTTCTTGCATGGCAGCCTCTCAGTTCATCCTGATGTAAAACATGCTGGACTGTAGACACTTGCATCTGTGTTTCAGCACCTTCTAATTAACTGCAGACCTGCTTTTGATTCTTAGATGACTCTTGACCGTCCTGGCCAATTGTCTCTAAGCAACAGGTGACATTTGCATATTATTCCTGATCGTGGGAGTGATGCAACTGTATCATGCACTTTATACTTTACAGATGATTCTGGGATCTAAAGCATCTATCAAATGGCTCCAAATGACTTTCCTGACTTGTTCAAGTCAATGATTTGCTTCTACAGATCTGTACTCAGCTCCTTAGCCTTTTCCACTGTAATGTTTGTGGCTGAGCCCTGAGAGAAGCAGCTGTAGTCAACTGAAATCACTCACAAGAGACAAGAAGCCATGCCACTAAGAGAATTTGATGAGAAAGCTCAGAACAATCCTGAAGCACTGGGATATTTAAACTAGTTACACAGCCTTGAGGTGGGAACAGCATGCCAACACTAAAACTCTGATGATGCCAGTCTCTATTGCAGCAAAAGGTCAGTTTAGCCAAATCCATGAAGAAATTCTCTTTTATTAATTAATTTGTGTTGATTGTAGCAATGACAAACAAGCATTTACAAATCTGAAAGAAATGTTTCTTACATCCGTGTTAAGTAAAACTATTTACAGGAATGTCACCAGAACTTGGCGGAAAACTTCAGCAATTTGCCTGAACATTTAACCCCAGTCCTGGTGCCGTGCTCACTTTCATTCACTTTCACTTCCACCATGTGCCCTAGTCAAAATGAAACACTGCAAGTTTTGTGCAAGATTTTTGCTCCTAAGTGGTTCACTTCCTTACCAGCTAGTTTGTCAGACACCTTAGTCATCACCAGATGTTCTCCTTTTTTCATGAGTTTGTTTTCAGAGTTTCCCCGGCAACTCCAGGCAGTCTTTATCACAGTGGGTCATTCATCATTAAAGACAAGGAAGTCCAGTTTTTGAGGTCAAGCTGAGCGGAAGTACTTGTTCTGTCTGTCCAGGTGGAGGGATATCCAGCTATGCAGGCATTCGTGGTGGTGCAGCAAAGAGTCTAGAGGCCTGCCTGGAACAAGCTGTGAAGGTCATCCCCAAATCCAGGCACCACCAAACTCCACTCTGCCTGGGAGCTACTGCAGGCATGAGGCTCCTGAAGTTAGTCGAGGTTTCCCTCAGCAGAGGATATTATACTAATAATAATACCATAGCATGCAACTAATCACTTATACATGTGTGCATTACAATGTGATCTTGGTTTAATATTGTTTCATCTACCTCTTACCACACTTTAATAGCATAGTCAATGGCACGGAGTCCCAGCGGATACTGAAGGAAGTGGAGAACAAACTGAAATCCTACCCTTTCCAGTTCAAAGAGGCCGTCATCCTGAGCGGGCAGGCGGAGGGGGCGTATGGATGGGTCACAGTCAACTACTTACTTGAAAACTTTGTCAAGGTGAGCTCTGACTTTTTTCTGTTTTTGAACACAGTCCCATTCTGAGGAAACAAATCTAATCTAAAGCACTTTAGCTCTGCTACAGCCAGCACCCTGTACGCTGGACATGTAATTTTCTATCTGTTATCTAACGGTAGAAAAATCCAAACAGGCTGATGGACAGTAAACCATGAGGGTCACAACAAAGGTGATGACATTTCTGCTTTTTTGGTGAGAAAACAGTAGAGTGGTGTATCCTGACTCATCAAGCCATGATGCAAACTGGTGAAGGCTTCTAGGTTTTACAATGCAAGTATGGAGCAGCTGAAACAGAATGAGGATCTGGGAACAGCTGAGTGACTATATCTTTAAACACAAACTTTAAACACCACTATGACTGTTTTATAGCCATTTTTCATTATTAATTTTTATTATATTCATGTTTTAAAATGTCTGTATCCTCTCAATGATTTGTCATTTTCTTTTATGGAGTTTTCCTGTATTTTATTGATCTATTTTGGAACTGCCATTAAAATATATTGCTTTAAATAATACTTTTGTACCTTTTCTCTCTTTAGTGTCCCTTAAAATCCAAATTGTTTTGCATTATACATATGTTATTTTATCTGTATATTTTATTATCAGCCTCTGAGTCACATGTCAAGCTCTTTGAAATGCTAACTCTAATCAGTACAATTTGAGCTATGAACAAAGTTTGATGTATTCATGCACATGAAGATGCCACTGTTTAATGGGCTCCTAAAGGTGCAGATAATTTAATGCACATCATACAGGTGAGTTGTTTTAAAAGGAGACAGTGGATCACCCAGTGCTTATGGCTGTTATGGTCAAACACGGTTCAGTGTTCAGTGAATTTTCTCTGTTGTCCTTCAACAGTTTTCATGTCTTGACATGTTCTGTATTGATGTCCAGTTCGGTTTTGTGGGACAATGGCTGAATCCAGGCAGAGAGACAATTGGAGCTTTGGATTTGGGTGGAGCCTCCACTCAGATTACCTTTGAGACCTCTGAAAAGGTGGAGAATGAGAGTAACGTGATGGAGCTGAAGCTTTATGGACAAATCTACAGATTATACACGCAGAGCTTCCTGTGCTACGGACAAGACCAGTTTCTGAGGAAACTGCTGGCTCATCTGATCAAGGTACTGTTGAAAAGTGTAAAAACTATGAGTGTTGCTGGAAAACATCCAGATTTTTTTGAATCTGTCCAACTGATTCTATATCTTCTGGACTCCCTCAGAGTTCAGAAGGTAAGATCAGACAAATATCAGACTCCTGGGCATCATTGAATTTCATTGTTCCGGTGCAGTTCATTTGCAGAAAGGATGCTTGAACATAAGTTGCACCAACTATTAAAAAGGATAAGTATTACATTTTTGGAAATAGGTTTATAGTTGCTTTCTTGCTGAGAGTTAGATGAAATATTCAGTATTCTGATATTCATAGTGTGGACGTTAATCTGGAGGCTTTTAGTGTCATTTACTAGAGAACAGCAGGAAACATCTTGACTTGTCCTGTCCAAGGTAAAGAGTTAGCAAGGTATAGTCAGCTTCAAGTTTTCAGTGTCAAATATGTGGTTGTCTTTTATCCTGCTAGGTCACCATGGTAACTGAGGCTGCAGAGCTAACCTGGTTCAGAACAAGTTATGTTCAGAGTTTTACATTTAAATCGGCTGGAAGAAGCTTCTCCCTTTAACCAAATTAGATTCTTAGCTGAGGGAACATGGGAACACAACCTGTTACCAGGGTGATCCAGCAGGTTAAAAGAGAGCCACCTTTGTGACACTGAACACTGACTTTAGGCTCAACAGACCTCAGAGCTCCACATATCTGACTTTGTAGTACAGCCTCTGGTTTGACCCCCACGTAAAGCCTGAGATACAACAACAAATATTTACATAACTCCAGCTGTATATGCACAGTGGACGCAGAATCATGAGGGTTTGCTGTGTTAGTCTATGTAGGGTATGTTGTTGATGGGATGTTAGATACAAGAAGACTGCTTCTCAAGGATAACATTGAGAGGGCAGAAAAATCTTTAGTCAATCAGCATTTATCTTCTACAAGTTTAATAAATCCATGTCAACACCTGCACAGCAGTTTTGATTTTTTCTGAAGTACCTGCCCCAGATTAGGTTCCTTTATTCTCAAAAAACAAGGACAGATCTTGTGGGTAGAGCACAGATAAAAACCACCCTAACATGGGTCACATGTGCCTGAAATGGTCTAAATAGGAACTCTAGGAACTCAGTGCTCCTGACCATGAAACAGCAGAAAACAGCAATTCTACAAGTGCAGGTTTAACAAACAGGATCTGAAATGTAAATTGCTCAACGCTGGAGTGGCTCGTAGATTGTACTGACTGGCAGAGACCAGCTAGCTGCTTCCCAGTGTCTACACTATCATCCAAAAGTTTGGGGTCACCCAGGCAATTTCATGTTTTCCATGAAAACTTACACTTTATTCATATGCTAGCATAATTGCAAAAGGGTTTTCTAATCATCAGTGAGCCTTTCAACACCATTAGCTAACACAATGTAGCATTAGAACACAGGAGTGATGGTTGCTGGAAATGTTCCTCTGTACCCCTATGGAGATATTCCATTAAAAATCAGCTGTTTCCAGCTACAATAGTCATTTACCACATTAACAATGTCTACACTGGATTTGTGATTCATTTAATGTCATCTTCATTGAAAAAAAGTTGCTTTTCTTTCAAAAGTAAGGACATTTCTAAGTGATCCCAAACTTTTGAATGGTAGCTGTCAATCTGAGCTAAGCTAACCAGCTGGCTGTCATTTTTTTTTTAGTTTGCAGACCTAAGAGAGATATCAGTGTTCAATCTTCAGTCTTCTAACTGTCTTCCCAAAATGTCAAACCCTTCCTCATAAAAATGAACTGAACCTGAATAGACTGAGAAATCATTTGTACTTGGATTATTAGTTTTGGTTCTAAGCTGAAGCTAAAGTCGGTCTGTATTGAATCTAATTTGCCACAATGTGATCAAGTGTCTTAAATATCAAACACAAGAATTTGAGAGAGAACAAATCTTCCTTGAAGCAAAATGTCAACACAAAAGTTTGATCTATGAGACAGAAGAAGAGGAAACTTTAAGCAAAGGGGGACCTACTATCACAAAAGAAAAATATATTTTTTAAAAATGTTATAGGTTTTAGTGTGGAGATGGCATTTTTTGTTTACTTTTTGCTTGAATGAGTGTTATTTCTCCTAAGTTCCTATTTTCATTCAGTGGCATGAATCCATAAATACTTTCCCAAAATTCCATAAATATTTTATATATTTTATTTTTTTTCAGCAAAGAAATGATCAAGTATACCTTTTCATTCAGGTCTCATTTGTTTAAGTGGGTTCTCTTCATCTGTTTTAGGACTTAAAATCTGGTGTGTATTATTAATGCAGAAATTTAGAAAATTCAAAAGGCCTCACAAACTTTCAAGTGGCTCTGTAGCATTCAAAATGATTGTTGAATTCAAGCATCCCAGTAAACCACGACAGTGTGCTAGTGAGCCGATGTAAACAACAAAAAACTTCAAACTAAGTTCAGTGATTCATTGACTATTTACTGCTTTCCTACCATGACATGCTACAATGTCTTCTGTAAATAAACGATTTGATGTTGTATGTTGCATTTCCTCCAATATTTACCAGAAGAATGCTTAACGTTTAGCAATTTTGTCTTTTTCAGACTCAAGGTGTAAAGCCTCAGGTGTTCCACCCCTGCTATCCACAACAGTTCAACGTGTCTGTTAGGCTGGGACAGGATGTCTTTGATTCCGTGTGTACTAAGGACTACAGACCAGCCCAGTTTGACCCTCATATGACTGTAACAGTGGTGGGCACAGGAGATTACAGAAGCTGCCTGGACAGTGTAATGCAGATGTTCTCGTTTGGTAGCTGCCCGTACTCCAAGTGCTCCTTTGATGGAGTCTTCCAGCCCAGCCTGAGAGGAAGCTTCATGGTGAGAGATTTAGATACATGTAGCAAGAACCAAGTTTAAAGCAAAGTAGGGCTGCACAATACTGGGAAAAAAGCTTTAAAAAATGGCTCTTTATTGTGAAGACTAGAGTTATATGATTTGGTTAAAATGAATATCACAATTATTATCATCAATATTTCAATCATGATTACTCACTGATTTTAAGGACAAAACTTTTTGCTTTCACGTCCATGCTGGTCGAGATCCCTGTTAATGCACAAATCTGCCTCAGAATAAACTAATATAGAGTTTTTCTTCACATGAATTCAGATGATCTCCTAGAGACAAAATATAAACAAGAAAAGCATTCAGAGAGCGCAGTATCTCAGCCAGGGCTGTTCAGTCTTTGGATCATTGATGACGGATGAAATCTTTAATAAAAAATGACCTTGCTCAGAGCACAGGCGTGTGTTATGCATGTGTACGTTATGTACGGATTCCGAATCGGGTGATGTAAACATGTAGCGGGCGGCGGGAATTGATGGGACTCAGAAACACCCCCACAATTTAATCAGTTGTTCCTTATATCATTTCTGACGGATAAGTCCTGATAAGTCCTCAGCGGTGGATTTGTAGTAGGATCACAATCATGTGATCATCAGCAGGCAGCTGACGTAGCATTCACTTATTGCCATAGTTACAGTGATGCTGTGCTTCTATCTCGCAATGATACAGAAATCTTTAACAAATCCATGGATCCAGACTATAAGCCGCATCTCTGCCAGAGTCTAATCA
The DNA here is from genome assembly GCF_022539595.1 of Amphiprion ocellaris. Classification (NCBI taxonomy): domain Eukaryota; kingdom Metazoa; phylum Chordata; class Actinopteri; family Pomacentridae; genus Amphiprion; species Amphiprion ocellaris. The sequence goes on along the minus strand of NC_072771.1, from coordinate 7,985,263 downwards.
ATTGGTCCTTGTGTCATTTCTGACCTTCCCTGAAAACTTCATCCAAATCCCAAAACAGACAAACTTACATCGATCGTCACATAACTCCGCTGTGTTCCTTAGTAATAAAACTGCGCCCCCAAAACGTCCTACTTGCGAAACCCCTGCTTATAATTCATTGATGATGCCTAAACTCCTCACATGTAGGCAGCATTAGATACTGGCCAGGTATCTGTGCACAGAGAAGCCTGTAGTTTCCACTTACTGCAGCAGCTCAGACAGATGTTACATCAAACAGAGTGAAATAAGGCATTCTAATATTAGATTTTCCTGAAACCAAGTGATTCAATCTATATGGGCTGTTTTCTGTTAACAGCATTATAAAAAGTGAAAATCAGGACTGTGACTAAAGTTCTTTTGAGTTTGCAGCTCTACAACTGATAACACATTTCTTTTTTTGCACCCAAATCTTCCTTTTCAGTGTATCTCCCCTGTTTCCTGTTAATTTTGCTTTGCACAAGTGGAACCTGCATACCAACAAAACCTTGGTCTTGTGAATGAAGTTTTAAAAAAATGTAACTGTATGTATCTAGGAAACCCTGAATCTGACTAAATTGCATCGGACATATGTCTCCTTTTGATTTGTTATGGAAAACAAAAACTGTGGAAGTATCACGCAGCAAAAAAAAAAGTTACATTATGTCCATTCATTGATTATCTATACACCGTTTAATCCTCATTAGGATTGTGGGGAGCTGGAGTCTATCCCAGCAGGTAACAGTCTATCACAGGGCTACATATAGAGATGATCACACTCACATTCACACCTACAGACAATTTAGAATTACCAGTTAACCTCAGCATGTTTTTAGACTGTGGGAGGAGAGCGGAGAAACCACAGGGAGAACATGCAAACTCCATGCAGAAAGATCCTGGGGAGCATTATGGCTATTACATTATGTGTTTGAGTTAATTTACCTTTACATCTCACCTCCTGCTATGTAACTATTGTGTATGCACACATTTTAATGTCAAAGCTGAAACGACATGTTGTGCAGCTCTAAAACAAACAGTGCAGAACTCAAGAAGTCATTTGAAGCCTCTTTAATAAGAGGTAAACAACTTCAACAACAAAAAAAAGTGAAGTCCAGTTGCCTTCTACTAAAGTTCTTAAGATCATTATGACCTGGAGGACTGAGGATCTACACAGATGTCATGTTTTTCATTCCATTGCTTTGTGTCCTGTGACTTCTTGTTCAAATGAATTTCAGTCTTTCTGCTCAGCTTCCATTTATTGCAGTGTTCCCTCTTCTCTACAGGCTTTCTCTGCTTTCTACTTCACTCACAGCTACATAACCCGCCTCACCAGCAAAACCATCACATCTCCTGATGAAATGGCGGAGGCAGTGCAGCTCATCTGCAACATGACCATGGATGAGGTAGTCCCCAGTAGCTCCTAAAAAATAAAGATCCTCCAAAACGCCCATGTTTAAATCCAACAAATAAGGCAGTAAGCCTAAGCCAGCTCATTTGCTACTAAATATTCTTCACAGACAAGATGGAAATCATAAAGGACTGAATAAGATAATAAAATCTTTAACCCACTGTATTTCTTCTTACAGATGGTGGAAAAGGCAAAGCAGCCAGAGAGATACATGAAGAATGTCTGTGCCGTCTCCAATTTTGTCCAGGTCCTCTTAATACAGGGCTACCATTTTGATGAAGTTTCCCTTCGTTCCATCTCTTTTCAGAAAAAGGTAATAAACACAACATTTGTGTGCAAACTACCAACATTGCTGACACCAGCACTGTCTGCTGCACTGAAATGAGGACGGTTGTCAGCGATGTGCTCAGGCTTCACTGGGCTTCCTCTTGTGCTCCTGCAGGCAGGAGGAGCATCTGTAGGCTGGGCTCTGGGATACATGCTGAGTCTGAGCAATTTAGTGCCAGCAGAGAGTCTTGGACTGATGAAGGCTCTGCCTTCAGGACCCTGGGCTGGCATCCTCTTCCTCTTCGTCGCCCTTCTAGTCATCGGGCTGGGATACCTACTGATGATCTACAGAAACACAAGAACTAAAGAAGACATGGTGTAAGAGCGAGGGTGACACACGTTCTAGGCCAGTTCATATTCTCTAAGTATAGCCATCTAAAAGTCTCAACAAATTGCAAGACCATTTTAAGATTTATTTTTTTTTACTGTTTTTTATTTCAGTTCATGTGACTGTGTGTAGGTGAAATCATAGCAAAACATGTCCTCTGTAGTTGTCTTTGCAAATTCCCAGCCCTTCAGCCTGTTTAATAAAATGAAAGAATAAGCCATAGTTTTCGGTAAATGTTCTGGATTTATTATGTAAGACTACATCCACTTGCAACAACCACATTGTAGAATCATTTCCTATGTTTTTTTTCCTGGTGACAGAAACAGAACACGTGTTTTAGAAGACACTCAAGGCAACGTTAGCGGTTACAGTTTCCTACAACTTATGACAGAATTATTTACATTCCAATGACATTTAAGTCTCATGTACCTCCTGATAGGGTATAATTACAACATTTTAGTGGCAGATGATTTTTCTGAGCTTTAAGTTGATTTTATTCTAGCTTTATTCACTTGGTGCTTATGACAAAATACAATTCTGCTGTCAAATTGCATCCATAATTTTGTAGCACTGACTACTCAACCTGAGAGTCACTTTAAACTACCAAACAACAATAAAATAATTTTTAAAAATGGTGCTATTCTGTTTGTATTATTTATAAACACATTTAAGTATCATCCATCCACACTAATAGGCTTAATGAGTGACACTCTCCAGTTCACAATTTTACAATATTTGTAACAGACCATGACATAGAAACTAAGTCCCAAATCATAGGCCAGAGCCTAAGACTTGGCCATGTTCAAATGTCCAAAAAACTTCATTAAAGATCGTCAGAAAATCACCAGAAGACACCATTATGCTTTTCCAAATCAATTCGTCAGATCATGACGTCAGGCTATCCTATTTCACAGCTAGGTCACAACCTACACAAGATATCAGTTTATCATTCAAAAAATCATCATTATGTGCTGTTATATTTCTGATGCACCTCTTTTAAACGTTATATTGCTATATGTTTACACCGTTATGTTTGGAGTGTCCTCCACAGACACACACACACCATCAAAACATCAGTCATTACTAGAATATTCAGCATTATGTATTTCACACACATGTTTTAACTCTATTCTTCAGTCCAATAGCATTCACCATAACTTAATAATAAAAATATTACACTACAACCATGAAAAAGAAAGACATAGTTTCAGAGACATATACACAGTTTTATATCACGTGTCCTGCAGAGCGTCAAACTCTTCAGCGTCCCGTTTCCGTCCAGCAGGTGGCGGTAATGCATCTATAAGCTGGTTTGCTAACCGCCATTAGACTGAGAGAAGAAGAGCAGAAGACGCGTTTTGCAGCCAGTGCTTACCTTAACGGCTGCAAAATCCTCCTGTGAACATTTTATTCATACATAAATCCTTAAATTGATGATCAAACAGGAGCCAGGATGTTCGCGGGGTTGCCCGAGCTCGGCATATCCAACGGCGAGGACCTCAAAGAAACTCTCACCAACTGCACAGAGCCTCTGAAAGCCATCGATCAGTTCCAGGTAACATTACATGGAAAGGTGTCTTTGTTCAACAGCATGTAGCTGTCAGTTATAAACTGTCTGTACACAGTTCCTACATCAGATGGTCACCTACGAGTGTTGGCCATGATACTAAAAACCTAAGCGCTTTAAACCGCGTTAGCTAGCTGTGTTACCGAGCTAGCTGTAGCACCGTTGGAATGAAAGTCAACATTCAGTTATGGAAGCTACGAGCTGTTTAGTCGTCTTTAAAGACGGTTGAATCACTGAAATTATCATGATATTTAAATTCTGCCTTTTCGAGCTAATTCCCTTCGTAGTAGTTGTACGCAGTCGTCCTGGCGAATTAGTTTGGAGCAAATGTGATGCTTCACCGGTGCAGAAACTCTCAGTCTGGATGAACTGTAGCAGTGGATGACATGATGTTAGTCCGGAACAAAATGCAGGAGACTGGTAGTTAAACGACCTGTTGCATCCCGGAGCAGGTCTGCCACCCAGCTGCATGGAAACAGGAGAACACAGTGGAACTATATGCAGTGTACGACAGATGAATGCTGTGCAATAGCACTCAAATGATACATGATGACATCATTAGTCAGTTTGACAGTAGGGGGTTTGCTCCTCTGTGTAGTTAAAACAGTTTAGTCAAACTACAGGCCCCAAGTAGGAAGTCAATGCAGCAAAAGTCAGCACACATTTCATCACTGAGATTGAAATCTTTTATTTTGGACTCATTTCGCCTCTCGTATACTAGATGCTCTGCCTTTCTTCAGAGATATTTTTTTCCACTGCTCTCTGCTGGAGGGATTGTGTGTTCTACCTTCTCCTTAAAAAATACCCCAAAGTTGCTCTTTTGGATTCAAGTTGGGCGACATATTTGTCCAGGTGATAGCAGCAGTAATAAGATGGTCGTGGAGGGGAGTTATTTAGTTTGGTGAATGCTGGACAACAGTGCTGACAGCACTTGAACGCAACAGGCCCACACAGGTGAGCAGTAAAAGCAGCACATCAGTGGCTGACGTCCAGATGTAATCACCAGGTCAGTTGTTGTTCTGTAAAACTACAGAAGGAAAAACACCAGCGTCTCTGCATCGTATTCCTATTCCATAGTGCACGGTCGGTGGTGTGAGTTTAGGAGGATAGTCACTGCAGCTCTGATTAGTGGTATTATGTCTCATTCTATTCCTCCTGATTACGGCTGCAAAGTTGTCTCCACTGATCTTCTTGTATCCTTTTCCATCGTTGTCAAGTCTCCCAATCAGGCCCGAGGCTGAGGCTCAGACATCAGCTGACAGGTGCTGCTGTATTGAGAAGATCAGAGTTGTTCACTTCACCTTTAGGTAGTTTCAGTGTTGTGCATAATTGGTTTATATCCATATTTAGTCATGAAACTTACAAGCATGTATATTTTTTTTAATTTTATAAGCCCTATTTGCACGGGATTAGTATTACCTCGGGACCAATGATAATTTGTAATAATTGTGGAGGATGTCTGTGATCTTAATCCTGTGCGAATGCAACATGTCTGTAATTTGTAAAGTAAAAATTTTACTGTAAATTACCGACCATATTTCACCAGCACAGATGTCCTGTGATAATACTAGTCCTGTGCGAATCTGCATCTCAGTGATTGGAAGGTATTTTAGTTGTGTTTTTTTTTATTGTGTGCCTTTTTCTACGTCTTTCCCGGTTGAATTCTGGAGGCTGTGGTGGAAATTATTGACAACATTTTAGCTGCAAATGCAGCAGTAGGCTGATACACAACAGGCCTATGGACCATTCCCAGAAACGGCAAAATCAGATCAACAAGAAGAGGGAAATTTGAGAGGATATAGAGATGGATGACATGCGTAGCAGCATGCGGTAAGAAACATTTTTCTAGGCCTATCTTCCAACAGGCTTAATAGAAACGCCCTGACGGCCCGTTATCCCAACAACGCTGCCCGCTGTTCTCAAGTCCCGTTGCTGCTTTGACATATTTACTGTTGCTATGACGACTACATACCACTTGACAGCTTCACAACAGCGGATGTTGCGACATGTACAGGTTTGACATCATATCCGGGCTGTAATGTCAGTAAATTCGAGTAAAATACAGACTTTGCTTATTCCACACGAATGCACTGCAATAAACACAGACATGGAGGTAATTAACAAACTACCAGAGATCCCCAGGTAATACTAGTCCCATGCGAATAGTACATTAGACGTTTTAAAATGGGTTGATTTGTTTATCAGAGAATCTAAGAAGTGCTTCTGTTATATGACTGCAGATGGAAAATGGCATCCTGCTGCCAACGCTGCAGTCTGCTCTTCCCTTCCTCGACCTCCACGGGACGCCTCGGCTGGAGTTCCACCAGTCCGTCTTTGACGAGCTTCGAGACAAGCTGATGGAGCGAGTCGCCACCATTGCAGAGGGAAAGGACGAGGACAGGTGCGCTGTTGCTCATTGTGAACTTTGAGTAATGTTTTCTGAAGGAATTAGCTTGACTTTTCTTTGTTTTCTTTCCATGTCTTTTACAGATACGGGAAGCTGGAAGAACTACTGGAGAAGAGCTTTCCACTTGTCAAAATGCCGTCCATTCAGCCGGTGGTAATGCAGGTGCTGAAGCATCTACCCAAGGCAAGTGTTGACTGTTTCTGCTACTGAAAACATGGAAATATTATAAGAATGTGTCAGGTGTTTATGCTTTTTAATTTTATGCTTTTTAATTCACATTTTTACAAGTCATTCAGTTTTTTTTCTGTCCTATTATTCCTCCATTTCAAAGGACAGGATGGCTTTGAAAACAGGTGAAAGTTAGACTCAACCATAAATAAACATGTCGTCGGCGGTTGTAGTGAGTAAACATGTTTACAGCCACAGGCGATCTACTTGACAAGAAATTTTTAGATGAACATGCTGCCAGATCAGGTAGGAAGTCCAAAGGGTTACACCTGATCTGAATACCCTCGATGGAATGCAGGGAAAATCCCACTCAATATTGAGACCGTTATTTTCAGACGGTCACTGCTGAAAGACATCAAAGTGCAAATCCAGATGGAAAATGTCATCCTACAGCTACTGCTGCTGCAAAAGTCTTCACTCACATTTCTCTGTACCCTTTCCTGAAGTCTTTGCAGAGATGTGTGCTAAACTAACCCTCATGGTGGTTTCACAGAAAGCACAGATTCAGCAGAACTGACCTGTCAGAAAACTCACCATCATGTTGTTCTGCAACATTTCCACATTCTTGTACTATTTATCAGTACGAATGAATGTGATTAGTGATGTAGCTGGTTTTCTTTCTTGACAGAACATTTTGAATATTTCCCTCAAATGTGCATATATTGTAGTCTGAATGTGTCTTTTTGTGCCGATCACCGCTGCACTGCAGGTTCAGGGTTGGTTATTTTGCTCATCCTGCCTACAAGCATGTACACTACTGTTTAAAACTTACAAATGTCCTTCTTTTTTGAAAGAAAAGCATTTTTCTTACATTGAGAATAACATTAAATGAATCAGAAATCCAGTCTAGACGTGGTTAATGTTTTAGTTTCGCGGTCTCACTGTATCGCGGATTTTTAAATTGTGTATATCTAATGTTGTGTCGTGGATTTTTCACTATATCGTGGGATTTTGCCATATATAGGTATTTTTATATGTTTATTATTTTATTATTTTGTGGTAAAATAAGCATTTTCTAGCCTAGAAAATTGAAAACAATATAAAAATATACAAAAAAAATAATAATTAAACCCTATTAAAAGAATATTAACTCAAAGTAAAATGCGTAGCGTACAGCGCTGGGCACTGATTGGCTCAGCGATGGTAGCATCAGTCTCCTGTGTCTCTCATGTAGAGCAGCTTTCAGCATCTCACCTTGTCCATTTCACATCAAAGTCTGATCGCTGCGCATAGTGTTTATAACAATGTGGGGAAGGTTAGTGACAGTTTGGTGAGGGTTTATAAAGCCTTAAAATCTATTTAAATAATAAAATATATGTAAGGTTGCTACGGATTTTTTGTCTATCGCGGGTGGTCTGGAACCTAACCCCCACGATAGACGAGGGACCACTGTATTTAGGTGTAAATAGCTAACTTTTAATGGAATATCTCCATAGAAGTACAGAGGAACATTTCCAGCAACCATCACTCCTGTGTTCTAATGCTACATTGTGTTAGCTAATGGTGTTGAAAGGCTCATTGATGATTAGAAAACCCTTGTGCAATTATGTTAGCACATGAATAAAAGTGTGAGTTTTCATGGAAAACATGGAATTTTCTGGGTGACCCCAAACTTTTGAACAGTAGTGTATATACACAATATGAAAATATTTACAAGGTAAAAAAAAGAAGCAGCTTAGTTTTACCCAGAAAGAGCTGTAAAATGAACATGGGAAAATCTGATATAAATATGAGGAGAAAATAGGTGAAGAAATCCTGTTAATCTCTGAGGCCTGCTCCTTCCTGCAGGTGCCAGAGAAGAAGTTGAAGATGGTGATGGCTGACAAGGACCTGTACAAGGTGTGTGCTGTTGAGGTGAAAAGGCAAATCTGGCAAGACAACCAGGCTCTGTTTGGGGATGAAGTCTCGCCCCTCCTGAAGCAGTACATCGTGGAGAAAGAAGCAGCTCTGTTCAGTAGTGACCTCTCCATCCTACACAATTTCTTCAGCCCTTCTCCAAAAACAAGACGCCAAGGCGAGGTGAGACAGCAAAACCTCCAATGAAACAAACACTTCAGAGAGCCGTCAGATCTTGTCGCTTTTTGCACACTTTGTGTTGCAGATTTACTTTTAAATAGATAAAATAATCGTTTATGCTCATCAGTGTACATTTAGCAGCCCTTAGTGATGAGCTCATGAAGTCTGGGAGTTTTGGGTTGAGGATAAACTTGCTGCTTTCTCCCTGGTCAAAGTAAGATGATATTCAAAGATTAAGCATTTCTTTTTGCACACTTTAGAGAAGATACTATCAATAAATGTATGAAATGTGTACTTACTGCCCTCAAATAATGAATTCATATTTAAATTTGACAGGTATTCATTTCTGTATTAAGACTCCACAGTAATATGACAGGTTTATCCTATGGGATGGGAGAGGACACAAAGTCAGTGGAACCCTATATAGTGCAGACATCAGTGGTCCAAATGTTTGCAGGTGCAGCCAGGCGTGGATGGGCAGGAGTGGGCTTAAATGGTCAGAAATCCACTGGTAGTGCGATTCCAAAAACAGTGCAAGGATCCACATGCTAACACTAATGTACAGGCCTACTGGGAACCAGTCTGAGGACAGGAAATATGAAAACATCAGGAGAAAAAGCTTTTCATATGGGGTGTTGTTACATGCGCTACAAGTAATAGTATTCACCTTTGCAATCTGTTTTTTAACCTGCATTTGTTGATGAAGTTAAGCTGCTGCAATTAGTTAATGTGATGAATGACACTGAAGAATTCTCAGTGTATATATTTTCCAAATGCTACAGTTCATGATAACAAATGTTTTGCTTCAGTATCACTAATTTCTGTCATGACGTCAGTCATTGGTCAGCTGCAAGGGAATCATCAGTTAATCTCAGCATGTTTTTGGACTGTGGGAGGAAGCCGAAGAACCCGGAGAAAACCACACATGCACAGGGAGAACATGCAAACTCCATGCAGAAAGATCCAGGCCCAGGCCGGGACGCGAACCAGGGACCTTCTAGCTGCAAGAGGACAGTGCTAAACACCGATCCACTGTGCAGCCCAATGACATACAGAATGGTGGAATACGATTAATTTCTATTAAATGTTTTGTTTTTTTGCCTTTTTACAAGGAATGAATTCTTTAGATTAATTGAGTAATTGGGAATATTCTCACTAAGTAATCCATAGAATAGTCGATGACAGCCCTCACATTGAGTAGACCAAATGCTTGTGGATGTCCAGACAACTGTCACTGGGTTATTTTCGGAGTTAAAAGAAAAACTTAAAAATGAGTCTTAGTCAAGTTCTGGAGGCTATAAAAGCCATCGTTTTCCCGTGGTTTCCAAGCACCTCTGTGGATTTATGTTCACAGTAGACATCAGCTCAATGATGATGGTGCCTTCAGGAGATCCTAGTGGGTGCCGTGTTGCTGCTGTTGTTTACTGTTTCTGTTGTCTGTATGCTGCAGGTGGTTCTAAAGCTGACCCAGATGATTGGGAAGAACGTGAAGCTGTACGACATGGTGCTGCAGTTTTTACGAACGCTCTTCCTGCGGACGCGAAACGTCCACTACTGCACTCTGAGGGCAGAGCTGCTGATGTCTCTTCATGACCTGGACATCAGTGAGATCTGCTCCGTGGACCCCTGCCATAAGGTGAGAATACAGACAGCGGTGGTTTCTAAAGAGCCCCAAACCCTGTATTTGCAGTGTTCCTGCTTGTGTTACATGATTTCCCACTTTGTCTTTCTGCTGTATGCTGTGACAGTTCACTTGGTGTTTAGACGCCTGCATCCGTGAAAAGTTTGTGGACGGCAAGCGAGCCAGAGAACTGCAAGGTTTCCTGGATGGAGTGAAGAAAGGACAAGAGCAAGTCCTTGGGTAAGAGATAATGCAGCGGTTTAAGCTTATCATCAGAGTTGTTGATCTCTGATGTATGCAGGAATTAATCTATGGTGAATTTCTGTGCTTTCCAGGGACCTGTCTATGATCCTGTGTGACCCGTTTGCCTGCAACACCCTGGTCTTGAGTATCATGAGGAACCTGCAGGAATTGCTGAGTCAGGACTCTTTACCCAGAGTAAGCACAGCGCAGAACACAGGATCAATGATGCACATGTGATATTCTGCTGATTGACAGCAAGTGGCTGTGATGCTGCAAAAAGCATAGCAAGCAATGTATCAAAAAAAGGAAGATTACTGCTGTGAAGCAAGAAACCTTCAGTATCATGTGCAAATATGAACAAGGATGAAGTGATCCAGTAACGTGGGCATTCCAGGCAGCTAATTTTTGGGTTTAAATTGTCATAATAACATCTCAAACTATCTCAACTTTGCTTTGAAAATGGTATTTTTGACAAATAGTAATGAATTATGCCACAAACATTTATAAAGACTCCTTCATGGTCATGACAGGTATTTCATGGTTAGAATGGGGTCATGTTAGTGCTCTGCACGTCTTCAAATACAGTTTGATTCGATTTTATTTATAGTGTGCCAATTACAGTTCAGATTATCTCAAGACGCTTCACAGAACCCATATGAGAAGAGGTAGAGGGGGTGGGGGACAAGGAAACATATAGCACACATTGGCATACATGCATGATAAGAATAACATAGAGGATACATACAAATCGATGCATAATGAATAAAGATTAAATTACACAACATTGAAACTGATTCATAAGTTTACTATTATGGTGTAACATTAAATACACTACATTTATATCTGGTAGTAAGATTCAAACACTGTGTGGATGAACATATCACGTATAGTGAGGGTGATGCAGAGTAGACTGGTGGAAATGGGCAGCTGGAAGCAGTGGGCTGGAGGAAGGTCAGCAGCAGCATCCCACAGTGGACATGATGGAGACTAGACCAGTTGGTGGGAGAACAACCACAGATCTGAAGCATCCAGCTCTGGGACCAGGGACACTCAGAGAAAGGACACAGGGAGAAACAGAGTGAGTGTAGTGCAATAACGGTATATATAGTAAATACATAGGTAGTTAGAGAAGGGCTCAGTGCATCCAGAGAGGTTCCCCAGCAGCCTAGGCCTATAGCAGCATGACTAGGGGCAGAACTAAGGGACGTCCAAGAAGTCAGTTATGTACATGTGGACTCCAACTGACCCCCTCAGGGTCACCAGAGTCAGCCCTAACTTTAAGATTTGTCTAAAAGGAAGGTTTTAAGCCTGGTCTTAAAAACAGAGGGTCTCTGTCTTAAATAAAGTTTTTTTTACCAAAAGAGTTTCAAATTGTGTTTGAACAGGAAAGTCCAGACCTGATGCTGCAGCTGAGGATGCTGTCGCTGGGTCAAGGAGCGTGGGACATGATCGACAGCCAGGTCTTCAAAGAGCCTCGTTTGGTGCGTACACGCCGTCACCTCAGCCATATCTGTGTATCGAGTATCATGGACACTGATAACAATATAAATTGTTAAGGTTAACTCAATCTTTTCTAGTTAAAAGTCAGATGAAGGTGATTGCATTCAAAGCTACTTTAAATATAGGAGCCATTTTTAGTTACATATAGAGTGTGGGCCAACAGTTAGAAACCGCATTAAAGTCTGTTTCAGCATTTTTAAACATTTAAAAACACAAGATCGCATCAGAACTAAGTAAAAGTATCTGAAGTCAAATACTTATTTTGAGCAAAGAGGAGCTTTTTTAGCAGTAAATGATGCATTGTTAGACTGAAGATTTCTAAGGGGAAATATGAAGTTTTGTTCACTGAGCGACAGAAAAGAAGCTTCTTTACCAAATCAGAAACAGATCAATATACAAGTGCATCTCATATAATGAGAATATGGCGGAAGAGTGCAGTATTCATCTGACAATGCTCAAAGTGAAAAAAAATATATAGTTCAGACTCAGTACACTTAAACTAAAATATTTCAAGTCTTTATTTGTTTTAACTTTCATGATAGCAGTTTACAGCTCATGAAACTTCACTCTGGACTTTCAGCAACTTTGATTCTGTCACTCTCCACTCTTCATCCAGACTCTGGGACCTTGATTTCCAAAAGAATTGCAAAATTTTTAGACCACTTAGCAACAGTCCAGTTCTTTCTCTCCTTAGCCCAAGTAAGCCGCTTCTGACGTTGTTTGGTGTTTAGAAGGTCTTGACAATAGGAATTCGACACTTCTAGCTCATTTCCCGGACAAATCTTGGTGGCTCCCATGTCTGTGGTCATTCCTTTTGCTTGTGCACCTTTTCCTGCCACACTTCTTTCCTTCCAGTTAACTTTCCATTAAATTCTTTAGTACAGCACTCTGTGAACAGCCTGCCCTGGAGGAAATGTACTTCTGAGTTTTACCCTCATTGTAGAGGTTGTCTTTGATTGTCTTCTGGACAACTGTCAAGTCAGCAGTCTTCGCCATGATTGTAGTTGTTTCTACTGAACCAGACTTGGGATTTAAAAGCTAGTCTTGTCAGGACTGTGTGGGAATATCTAGGGGTCCATGATTGACATCTCTGTGTAAAATATTATGAGATTGATTTTGGAGGAGGGCTGTAATCCATTCTCAGCAAAATTCAAACAAATAAAGACAAATGAGTCTGGAATATCTGCAATTTTCACTTTGAGCAATGTGTAATGACATAAATATGAACTTTTCCTGACATTTTCTAATTGTATGAGATGCACCTCTAGAACACAAGTGTGAGCTGAGCAACTCCATCCTGACCAAGCAGAAGCAACACTTAATTCTTAGGAGACATGCTCCATCGTCTGGCTTGCATTTTGTAAAGAAGGATTCATACTGTAGCAGGATAGTGAGCTAAATACCCCTCACAGCTTAGACGTACAGACCAGAGTGCTGGCTCTCATGGACTTCCCACCACAGTCATCTGACCTCAGCCCCACTGAACATTTATTGAGCACTTAAAGACTGAGAACAAAAAAACAATCCTGACTATGACAAGAAGCTCTTTCTAAAGAGGCTCTTTGGAACATTGTCAGATCATGCTGAGAAAACATGACTTATCAGATTTAATAAACTGGTGGGGTCCATGTAGCTAGAGTGTTGTCATTAAACGGTGGAGAAAAAAAATACTGAGATATTCTTAGATTTGTGAACATTTTTTTTTATAGATTCAGCCTTTTACTCAAATTGGTAATCTCATTTAATTTGGATTTAAACATTTTTCACAAGGGTTTGGACCCCACTATAGGTTTGTTTTATTTCCATCTCAACTAAGTGGCACCTTCTTGTTTTGTATAATTGTGAACTGATTAGCTTCAGTTGCTTAGGATTTGTGAAAAGGATTGCAGTTTTTAATCATGCTCCACATCAAGGCAAATTAAAATGTTCTTATCTTTTGATTTAAGAACATTTTAAGTCATGTTTAATGTACAAAGCTGCAGACAATCTCCACAGTAAACCTGAATTTTTGATTAGAGACAAACTGGTCCTCTTGATTTGATGCAAGTATTACCAGGACTACAGTTCTGATCATCAGTGGTTGCTCATTTGTTTCCCTGTGCACCCACCTTCAGGATTTAGAGGTGGTGACCCGCTTCCTGCCTGCAATGATGTCAGTGGTTGTTGATGATCATACCTTCACTGTAGAACAGAAGCTTCCCAGCGAGGAGAAGAGCTCAGTGTCGTACCCCACCACCCTGCCAGATGCTTTTAACAGGTAGAGTCACAGTTCAGTTCCATTTATATTTTACATGTGTCATCTCAAGGCACTTCACATAGTGAGGATGACCTTATTCAATTATAGAGGAAGCCCAACAGACCCAAAGGATTCCAAGTGAAGGGAACACAGAGGCATGACATGACAAGACAACATATCACATCACAAGCACAGTACTCCACCAGGGCCGCTCAGTCATTGTATCATTTCCAACGGATAAGTCCTGATAAGTGCTCAGCGGTGGATTTGTAGTAGGATCACAGTCATGTGATCATCAGCAGGCAGCTGACGTAATGTTCACTTGTTGTCATGGTTACAGTGACACCATGCTGCTATCTCACAATGACACAGAAATCTTTAACAAATCTATGGATCCAGACTTCAAGCCGCATCGCTGCCAGAATCTAATCACTTTGTCCTTGTGTCATTTTCGACCTTCACTGAAAATTTCATCCAAACCCGTTCGTCCATTTTTGAGTAACGTTGCTAAATAACTCTTCTGCACAACAGCCACTTCGCTTGAGTCCCGTCTTTACTTTGGAAATAACTTGGCAAAATTGAAGAGAGATATGCAGTTGTCAGACAGATGAACGTATACCGATCATCACATAACTCCACCACGCTCCTTGGCGGAGGAACTATATACAGAGTAGTTTTTCAGTTTCAGTTTTTTAGTTGTCTTGAGTTTTTTTGTTTGTTTTTTTTTTTAGACACTACAAACAATTTGCAGGGGGAGCTTAAAGTACAAACACTGTTAAATTATCTCTACTATAACCAACTTTTTCAACTCAGAAATTATAGAAGACTAATACTAAGTGAAATGTGAGAAGTTTTATGTGCAAATACAGACTAACAGCTGCATCCAAGTACAACAACTCAACATGTTTTGTAATGTGTCTTTACTTGGTAATGGTTTCTTTGATTTACATTACAAAAAGTGCCTTAGTTGAGTCTTTGTTGCTTCCATCAGATACCTGCAGGAGAACAGAGTGGCTTGTGAAATGGGGCTCTACTATGTCCTCCACATTGCCAAACAGAGGAACAAGAATGCCTTACAGAGGTTACTACCTGCCCTGGGTGAGTGCTGCTCTTCTCCAGAATTTTGGGTAAAATACATCCTAAAGATGTCCTCAATTAGATTTTGAGATCTGAAACCATATAATCAAAAACTGCAGTCTTTATAAAGGTCATAACCCTGATCCAAAATGCAGAAGTAACGCCTTTGTTTCCACACAGTTTCCATCATTTTATGATATTGATTTTATTATGAAAACTATTGTGATGTGGCTTTTTTCTTGATTTATTACTTTTTATTGAGGTTTATGCTTGTCCATGCTTGCACTAGGCTCCCACCTAAATTTCATCTTTGATTTGTCATTAAAATATAAAAATCTAATAATAAAATATCTAATCCTGTGAACTCCAAGCAGTTTGCAAGCGTCATGTTTTGCCTCATTGTTTTTCACTGCACTGTGTTGTAATGTACCTCTATGAGAACAGCAGAACCATGAGAGGACTCTGAAATGTCTTCTCTTTAGTATGATACAGTTACAGTGACATAAATCATTCAAAAGAAAAAAAATGATTTGATTATTTATTTTACAAAAATGCTTAAATTCAGTGATCAGCATGTCCAACATTGCCTACAGATGTTACCAGTAGTGGATAACATGGTGACACTAAATACACAACCAGTCAAAAGTTTGGACACACCTTCTCATTCAATGGTTTTTATTTAACAATTTTCTATATTGTATATTAATACTGAAAACATTAAAACTATAAAAGAATACATATGGAATTATGTTGTAAACAAAGAGGTGTGAATCCTCAGTGTGAATGTACAATGTAGAAAATATTACAGGTGAATAAAAAGCATAGAATGAGAAGGTGTGTCTAAACTTTTGAACGGTAGTGCACACTACCGTTGAAAAGTCTGAGGTCACTTAGAAAGGTTCTTATTTTTTTTAATATTTTTTTTTCGCTTTTTGCAGCTTTATTTGACAGTCATAGTGAGAGGAAGACAGGAAAGTGGGGAGAAGAATGAGGCAATGCCCTGAAGCAAAGGGTGGGAATCGAATCCATGACTGCTGCATGGCACCAGTTTGTGGGTTGCCTGCTCCCAGGCGCCCCAGAAATGTCCTTATTTTTGAAAGAAAAGCAGTTTTTGTTCAATGAAGATAACATTAAATGAATGATAAATCCAGTGTAGACATTGTTAATGTGGTAAATGACTATTCTAGCTGGAAACGGCTGATTTTTAATGGAATATCTCCATAGAGATACAGAGGAACATTTCCAGCAACCATCACTCCTGTGTTCTAATGCTACATTGTGTTAGCTAATGGTGTTGAAAGGCTCATTGATGATTAGAAAACCCTTGTGCAATTATGTTAGCACATGGATAAAAGTGTGAGTTTTCATGGAAAACATGAAATTGTCTGGGTGATCTCAAACTTTTGAACTTATAGATGTTTCTCCACTTACAGTTTTCATTTGTTTCCACATTTGTCTCCTCTTTGCACTGTGTAAAGTCCTAGAATGTTGCTCACAGCTGAGTTTCATCAAGAACTGCAGGGGGTTTTTTTGTTCTTTTTTTTTTTTTTTTTTTTTTTTTTACAGAATCTGGTCCAAGTGTTTTTGTTTTTTTTTATGAATTTTAAATGAGACTTGTAGGATGAAATGATTTTAATGTACACTCGATTTAAAGCCTACATTTGCTTAGTTTGACTCTTTGAAGGTGTTGAACTCTGTGTTTCTGCCGTTATCCCTCAGTGGAGACCTACAATGACATGGCCTTCGGTGACATCTTCCTGCACCTGCTGACTGGACATCTCACCCTGCTCTCCGACGAGTTTGGATCAGAAGAGTTTTGTTCAGTGGTCTTTGATGGCTTTCTCCTCACATCTTTCTCTAGGTAATGTGACTGCATTTTCAAACCCCTATTTTAGTGCATTGTCAGCATAAACACAAAGTGGACTGAAAAAGAAACTAGTCTAATTACCCCCTAGCTGATAGGAAAGTACAGAGTTATTATATTGAAGATCTCTGTGATGTTTCTTGACAGTTTGTTTCTGTCTGAATGTCTTCCAGTAAAGAAAATGTCCACAGACACACCCTTCGTTTGTTGGTGCATCTTCATCACAAGTTGCTGCCATCATATATGGAAACCTTGATGAAAACCCTTGAACCTCCAAAGCAGGTTGGTTTGATTTTTATCTATAGGTAGTTTGTGCTTTGAAAAATACACAGTAGTTGTTCAGCTGGGTAGAATCAGGAAGAGGTCTCCTTCTACACTACACCACTATGGCATCTCTGAAAGTCTCATCACAATTAAAAAGCAGATTTTCAAATGGCTCTACGGCAAGGGTCTAAACTCATTTGAGTTCAGGTTCCACATTCAGCCCAATTTGATCTTCAGTGGACCGGAACAGTAAAATCACAGCATAATAACCTAGAAATAATCACAACTCCCAATTTTTCCTTTGCTTTAGTGCAAGAAAGGTACATTCTGAAAATGGTCACATTTATAGAACTATCTTTTTACAAAACAAACAAAAATAAATAACAAGACAAAAATTACAAAAATCAGACACAAAATTACAAAAAAATTTGGTAAACGGCAAAAAACAAACCAAGAAAGGGACAAAAAAATTAGACAAAAAAAGATACGAATTGAACGAAACAAATCGACAAATGACACAAAGAAGACAAAAAGTTACACAAATGACATGAAACAAAACAAAAAAGGGACAAAAAACATACAAAGCAAACAAAAAATGGACAAACGACACAAACGACAAAAAGTTACACAAATAACACAAACGAGACAAAAAAATGACAAAAGCAAGAAACAAAACGACAAAAAATACACAATAATTACAAGTGAGACAAAAAGGAAACACAAAACGATAAACTAAACGACAAAAACATGAGACAACGACAAAAGTCAGACAAAAAGGACAAAAACCAACAAAAGCAAGAAAAAATATTTCAAAAATGAGACACACAATGACAAAGGAACAATGAGCAGTCTAAAATTTTACTTCATGATCAAAGCAACTTGTCATGGTCAGGAAATTAGTTTTAAGAAATTTACAAATTGCAGTTAATGTCCTCTTTCTAAAGTTGTCCCGCGGGCCAGATTGGACTCTCTGGCGGGCCAGTTTTGGCCTGCGGGCCGCATGTTTGGCACCTCTGCTCTACAGGGTCACTTCAGGTAGCATTCAGACTATTTTACTTTCTGATCTTGGAGATTTAGTTGAAATCTAGATAGAGTTGTCATTAGAGACACCGGCACAGACTTCAATTAATTATCTTCTCTACATTTGATAGTGTTTCTTTAAGACAGTTCAGATGTAGACCTGAGATAAACACTAATGTCGGCATGTTGTGTGTGATGCTGTGACTACAGTGCAGTGAGCCGATGAAGGAACTGTACACTCAGCTGACGGAGAAGCTGGAGGCCCAGAAGAAGAGCCCTCCGCCTCCAGATGAAACTCCATCCCTGGATCTGGGGCTGCACCCGGTCGCTGTCCCGACCACTGCTTCCACCCCAACTACACCTCTCTGAGACACCACAGAAACAGAGAGAAAGCCACAGTTCTTATCCGGTGTCTGACTGTAAAGACCGCCTCCGGCCAGCTCACCATCGTTCAGACAGGGCATTTTACAGTTTGTTGTATGATTTTTTTTTCATGGAGGTTTAGTTTGTTTAGATGTTTGTCTTCAGGCTCTGACGGTGTAGTCCATCAGCTAACTGTATTTGTCAATAAAAGTTTTTATAAAATGCATCTTCTGACATTACTGTCTAGGTATACAGTCTTTCTTCTATAACTGGGCTGTCGGTGTGAACTGTGCCAGTAGTGCAGGAATCCTGTAAATATAGGATTATATACTAAAACTGTGTTGTGGTGCTGTGTTCCAAAATTAGTCAGGACTGTAGGAACACACTGATTTGATGAGAAACACTTGAACGTAACAGAAAAAAGTTCAGTGTCTGCAAACCTCACTGGGCTGTTTCCCCGATAACCACATATTTGAAACACTTTGTGTTAAGGTGCAAAATACAGGTCAACTACTTCAGACTCTTTACGCTGGATTCATCAGCAGCTGGTGTCACCTGTGGAAGCCCCTTACAGACAAACCAGTCACCTCTGTAGAGCTCACATGCTGGGGTGGGCTTGTTACAATTCTTCATTCTATTTCAGTCTTAACCCTGGAAACCCATCTGACAGGCTTTTCTTCAAAATTGCCATTCCTTCTTCTCCTTGAATAGTTCACAAAGTATTTACTCCAAAAACTGTACATCAAATAAAAATACATGACTGAACAACGCCCGTTGCTTGTCTGCATGACAAGCTGTTGCAGAGAAAAGCAAGAAAATCTGTCAGAGAGATCAGGAGAAGGCTGCTTATTCCCCCATATGGCATTGTCGGAAATGCCACATTTATTTACTCTGCCAAGGAACGTGGTGGAGTTACCTGACGACCGCCGTATGTTTGTCTGCACAACATTACTCAAAAATGGATTAACGGATTTGCATGAAATTTTCAGGGAAGGTCAGAAATGACACAAAGACCACGTGAGGCAGCTGATGTAGTGTTCACTTGTCATAGTTACAGTGAGGCTGCGCTGCTATCTCGCAATGCTACAGAAATCTTTAACAAATCTGTGGATCCAGACTATTAACCGCATCACTGCCAAAATATAATCACTTGGTCTTTGTGTCATTTCTGGCCTATGGAAGCAAATCAGACTCATCAGATTCTGAAGTTTAAAAGCTGCTGAATTTCTTACTTTGAATTTTTTTTTGCATCAAAATTACGTGTGAATTTTTTATGCCTGAATTTAGCTCATCAAAATTCTAAAAACCAGTTAAAAATTCAATGTCTTCAAAATTCACCATCAAAAAATTCAATGTTCAAAATTCGCCATCAAAAAATTCAATGTTCAAAATTCGCTGTCAAAAAATTCGCTGTTCACATCCGGGGGACTCAGGCGTAACCAACCGATCCTGGCCAAAATCGAACCAACGCCCAGCCAATCACGTGGCGCTCCTCCGGTCATGTGACGCAGACGGTTCACCTCACAAGACCGGGGTCAACCAGGGCTACCAGCATGAACGACGGCGCTTCAGTGAGTGTATTAATCCTTTTTGTCCTGTATGTGGTTTGTTTTTGTGAGAGTCAGTTAGCTGTAATGCATGCCGTTAGCTGCGCTAGCACAGCGTTAGCCGCGCTAATACAGCGCTAGCACAGCGTTAGCCGCGCTAATACAAAGGTAGCGACGCTAATACAGCGTTAGCCGCGCTAGCCGCGGTAATACAGCGCTAGCCGCGCTAGCACAGTAATACGGTCACACTGACAGCACGTTCTGCAGCTGGGTAGTTGAGTAGCAATTTTATAAACGTACAAATGGGTGGAAGTGTGATTTATGCGCCCAAAAATGCAGTTAAGTCACAGAGCAGTGCAAAGAAACTGGTCACCTAGCAAACTGAATTAGTCTAGGTAACACTTTGTTTATTATGTGTGTTTTCTGCTCAAGTTAATGTCCTGGTTTGATTCATTTTAAATTATTCCTGATCTTGAAAGGTTTTAAACTGTGCAGTCAAAGTAATTACAACTGTGAGCGAATAGCTTGAAATGAACTGCCCTAGACTGCTCTGTTCATAGCCCACCATTCTTTCACAGCTGTATCAAGAGTTTTTGTCCAATGATAGTGATAAATGCATCCCATTTTTTCAACTGTTTCCTGTTTAGTATGCGTACCCTAGATTGTTTTGATCATTTGTTGTAGCCATTTATTTAATCAATTTTAATCCACTCCATAGCAACACCGTCTGAACTGACCAGTCTGGTGAAATTCTGGACTGGATGGGAGACTCTACCAAGAACTCTCTCTACAGAAGTAGTGAATGGCAGATACCTGACAGCCTCCACCTGCTATGAGACCTTACACATCCCAGGACATTGCAAGGACTACACATCATTTAAGACTGACATCCTGGCCTGTATTTGCACTTGCCAGTCAAGATATGTTAGGTGTTGGTCTCTAGTTAGTTTTACTTGACTGACAAAACTAAGTGCACTTTTGGATTCCCTCCCCTACCTGTTCTCCCAACTCACCTGACAGGTTATCTGGCTCAAGTATGCGTGTTTCTGCCATACATTTAAAGTATCTGAAGTTAAGAATATTTCTGGTGAACAATACATGCAATCACAGCATTAAAGCAGGAGTTAAAAATGAACTGGACTGTACTGACTTTATTTTCTCACTGGTGAATGGGATGAAAATCCGTTGCAATATTACAAAACAGCAGCCTATATATATATATATATATATATATATATATATATATATATATATAGGCTGCCAAATACTGTCAGAGCAAAAAATATTTTTAAATTGGCTGTCACTGTCAACCTACTTCAACAGGCATTTTTTTGCACATTGAAATTTGAGGTTGTTTGAATGACACTATCTCAGAACAATGATGAAGAATCTATAATACTGAACAAGTAGATCAATAATCTCAGATTATGGGTGAGTTGAAATATGAAAAAAATGAAGTGGTCTATGAAAAGTCCAGTCTTCGAAACCTGACATGTTGTTTTGTGTAATTTCTTTGTAAATTAGCCCTGCATCCAGTCATTACCATGACATTGGCATAATGGAACCATGACCACATATATCCTTCTGAATATAGTGGCATTTTTCCAATGGCAAATTTTCATGCTTTGACAGATACAGTGGTGGAAAAAAGTTTTCAGGCACCTTGAAAATTTTCCACAATCTCAAATATTATCGTGAAATATTTGTTGGAAAGTCTTTTGTGTTTCAAAAGGTGTGACTGCATTAGACAGACACAAATGATGCTTTTTTTGTTTATTGTTTACATGACTAACAAAACTAAATTCTTCCAAAATGACCCAATCCTCAAAATTTCTTATTTTTAAGGAACCAATGAATTTCAAGTTTTTATTGACTTTTTTTAGGATTTGTTTCGTATTATGGCTGTGACTGAACTAATAGAAATTGCATTTGAAGACCTCAGAGGGATTCTTAATGCAATATTTCACAAATGTATGAGGTGTCCAAAAACTTTTTTCCACCGCTGTATTTAATCGCAGTCGGATATGCTTATGTTAGCAAGACAAATAAATGAAAATTTCAGGCTTTTATCTTGAATTATTCTTGAGATATTATATATATATTATATATAGCCTCAAATTTGAATGTGAGAAAAAAAAATACTGAAACTAGGTCTATGGTCCACTTAAAAATATTTCAGCTAATATTTCACAGATACCATTATCTATACACGAGACAGACATATTAAGTTCCAGTAAGTTGTAAAGGTGCTCTGGGGATGTGACCATTCTTTGTCGCCCAGCTGCTCCTCTCTCTAAGTGCACAGTTGCAATGTACTGATTCCTGTTTTCTTTTTCTGAGCTGATGAGATGGTGTAGCTGTGTCAGTGCATTTAAAATAGCTGGGCAAACTTCTACTTGGTTAGATAAAGCATTTAAAAACACAAGTTCTTGTGTGCAAGTGAACTCTAAGAAGTCCAGATCCAGAGGCATGTGTCCGAGAATATGCTCCAAACGAGAACAAAGTCTCACATAAAGATGATTTAACAATAGTTCCTAGAACAGAGAAAAACAAAGCTATATAATGCAAACCATCAATGGGAAAAATGACTTAACCTGACTGAAAGACTCGACTGCCTCATTAGACATTTCTTTTAGAACAAATTAAGAGGAGGTTACACATACTTAACAGGAAACGGTTGAAAAACGGGCTGCATTTATCTATCATTGCACAGTAACTCTTGATATAGCTGTGAAAGAATGGTGGGCTATGAACAGAGGAGTCTAGGGCAGTTCATTTCAAGCTATTCGCTCACAGTTGTAACTACTTTGACTGCACAGTTTAAAACCTTTCAAGATCAGGAGTAATTTGAAATGAATCAAACCAGGACATTAACTTGAGCAGAAAACACACATAATAAACAAAGTGTTACCTAGACTAATTCAGTTTGCTAGGTGACCAGTTTCTTTACACTGCTCTGTAGGGTTGCCACCCGTCCCTTAAAATACGGAAACGTCCTTTATTTGACAATTAATTGTTGCGTCCCGTATTGAATCAATACGGGAAGCAAGTTGTTCCGTATTTTCGTAAATGCCCCGTACACGTCTGTCACACGCTCATCAAAATTGTATAATAAATAAAATGAAACACAGGAAATATTAAGGGAAGCCAATTTCATCTTCGTAGGACCTTTGTAGCGAGGACCCGATGCCAGGTCCAGTGGACAGACTTCAGACATCTCTGTGTCCGGTCCTGTCCGGTCCTGTCTCTGGTTGCCTGGTTACAGACGCTGCTGCACCCGCACGTTTAAAAATGTCTACACCTGAAACTCCACCATGTCTAAAGAAGCAAAAACGTTTGCAAATGTACAGACTGGAGTGGGAAGAGTGGAACCCCTGGCAATGGATACAAGGCAAACTGTGTTTTCTGTTGCTCATGGACTGTCTGAAGTAAGGCAGCATCAGGAGACAAACATGGAGGAAATATGAGAACAGAGAGAACCCAACCAGCAGGTCACAGTTTATCATCATCTAATCATCTCCTGAAGTCCATATGGTAAGTGGACATCATGATGAGATCAGCTAGATTTCCTACAGTGTATGGCTGTGAATTTACCAGAGGATGCTTATAATAATGCTGATGTGGCCGTAGACTCTACACTATTTTAGTGACTCAGTAAATGCCTAAGTTGGTTATTATTTTTTCTGAATGCTTTTTAGTTTTTAATAAACATTTATTTAATAGCCTATATGTAATCAAACATGGCCTTTGCCTAAAAAGAATAATATTTCATTGCACAAGTAAAAGTATAGTAATTTTTAAAACTTCAAATTATTATATGTTGCTAAAAAACAAAAAACACATCATAGTAATATGTCGATTAAAAAAGCCTATAATATAGCATGTTGCCCAACAAACGTCATAGTATGGCCTTTGGTCCAGAAAATGTCCATAGTACAGCATGTTGCTCTAAAATTGTCATAGTTTAGCATGTTGCTCTTAAAACGTCGTAGTATAGCATGTCGTCCAACAAACGTCATAGTATAGAATGTCACTCAAAAAATGTCAGAGTGTAGCCTTTGGTCTAAAAATGTCATACTATAGCATGTTGCTCCAAAAACGTCAGAGTATAGTCTTTGGTCCAACAAACGTCATAGTATAGCATGTCGTTCAGAAAACGTCATAGTATAGCATGTCGCTCTAAAAATCTCGTAGTGTAGCATGTCGCTCTAAAAATGTCATAGTATAGCATGTCGTCCAACAAATGTCATGGTATAGCCTTTGGTCTAAAAACGTCATCGTATAACATGTCGTCCAACAAACGTCATATTATAGCCTTTGGTCTAAAAACATCATAATATAGCATGTCGCTCTAAAAACGTCATAGAAAAGCCTTTAGTCCACAAAACACTGTTTTGTCCCGGCTGTCTGAAGTAGGTGAGGAGCAACACAAAAACAGTACAAACGCTGGTTTCCAGAGGGTTTGACGAGTATTTATTTGAAAGACTAAGTTTACAACAACACAACATGTGAGGGGGTTAAAAGCAAATGGGTGTTAGTAAAATAAAAATAAATAAACAGAACTAAAAGTGAACTTCATGTTGACATTGATGGGCATTCCAACCAGGAACAAAGTAAAAGATAATCAATACTAAAAAAAACTCTTCCTGTTCACCTCTTAAAACCCCAAAACACACCGCAGTAGCACCCTAAACTAAAACTACCAATGGGTTCCCTGTTTTCCTTTCTGAACAATTCAAAGGTCCCTCTCTATCTCCCCACACATCCACCAACCACTGGAACACATCTCCAAAGTTCTGCCGGTCCAGCTCAGCTTCCCTTCAGAAGAAGTGCTGCCACCTGGCAGATGAAGGAGCCTTTTGAGAGGCAGCTGGCATCATGATTGGACTGTACTTTGGTCTGTTCCAATCCAGCTTCAGCTCCAGAGACGGCAGGCGGGACGAGTCAACGGAGGCCTGGTGGACGAAGGCATGAAGCTGAGTACAATCCAGAAAACAACAGAGGAGGAGTGCAGCGGTCCAGAGCCAGAACAAGCAGAGTAGCATCGTATGTCTCTTAGAAAACATCATAGTAGAGCCTTTGGTATGAAAAAACACCTTCATAAATATCGTATATTGTACAAATAACAAGTCAAAGGAAAGAGACATACATTGTAGAATTGTAGTAATTGTGGGCTGACTGATTTACTGATTATCAGTATTTTATTGTTTTTGCTGATTTATGGTAATAAGTACATTTAAAAATGGTGCTACTTTGGCTCTGAACCTTTATCTACCTGTGGTCGCTCTGTCTTCTGGAGTGATTTGATTGGTTATACGTAACGAATAAAACTCCTTTAACTTAACATCTGTAAACAAAACAAAAACGTATCAACAAAGTATTCTGTTAGAGTTTGTGTTCTTCTAAGTTTAACTCCAAGATTTTAAATACCTTAATTTACTGCAAATGAATATCTACTCCAAATATCTCACTAATAATCAATATCAGCCTTAAAAACCCACAAAACACCCCTCTATACTCCACCACACTTAGTACAGTCCAGTTCTCCCTTCTATAAATCTGCTTGGAATCTTCCACTTCCTGTTTGTCAAAGTGGCCTTCTACCTGGACAGGTTTTGTTGGAGCTCATGCAACAAACATTTTGGGTAACTGCACTTTAATATGGATGGATGATACTGAATTAGAGTCTGTTTTACTGAGACTGAGTTAAGATGTGTAGCTCTGTCATTAAATAGGAAATTATTTCTCAGAATTCACAGAGAAAAGTCTGAAATGTTTGCTAGGTTAGCGTCCCACATGTTCTTTGGCTCAGCTAAAGCTAACTTTCTCCAACTTCTGGATCTCTTGAGGTGCTTGTTGTTAAAATATCTTGCTAGAGGTGCTGAAGCTCAGAAAGTCTGAGATGTTTGTTCCAAATAAGCTCATTCTCGAGTCTTATCTGAACTGTTTGAACTTTCCCTAAACTTAGGAGTTAATGACAGAGCAGCACATCCAGACTCGGTCTCATTTATGTAGAGATTAAACTTCAGTGTCATTCATTGATGTTAAAGTGCAGTTTTTCAAATGTTTGTTGCACATTCTCCCGACCAAACCAGTCCAGGTGGAAGACGATGTGAAGAGAAAGCTCCAGAGGATGAATATCACACATTTACGCTGGAAATAAATGTCCTTTAATTAGACATTGTCATGCAAAAGTTGGATTTCCCTTTAATGATGTTCAAATCTTTATTGAGTGTTTTGTTGATGTTGGTTTCTAAATGTCTTCTGACACTCGGCCCCCAAACTATCTTTCTGACTAAACTAAGATAAAAAGTGAAAAACTGCCTGATTCCTGCATCATGATTGTAAATCTTTTTGGTTTTTATGACAGTAAACTGAATATATTTGGGTTTAACATTTTATAAACTAAAACAAGAAATGAATTAGTGGAGAAAACAATCAACAGATTAATGGACAAAGAAAATGTGTTTTCCAACATATATGGCTGAATTACTCCAACATTACAAGATACATACAATTTAAATTCTATTTTATTTATATAACGCCAATTACAGGTCAAATTGTCTCAAGACACTTTATTTTTATATTTTTTTGTCATACTTAAAATATGACAAAGTAAGAAATTTAAAGCTCTTGACTAATCCAATTTATATTTGGTTTTTAAGAGACTAATGGACAATTAAAATAAGTTTCTCCACTAAAACTAATAAACATGAGGTCAAATAGAAGGAAGAGTTTTAAATACTGCAGTCCCACGATGACAAGAATAAAGTTTGTCAAGAAAAACTAAATCTGCTGGTGGATTCCATTAAAGTCCTAATAAATGATAATAAAGTGTGATACTAAAGGTTTGTGGTACTAAAAATGTCAAAGTAAAGATATGAAGTTGAACATGTGGATCGAGGTTGATAAAAGTTGACCTTCTTTCATTTCTCTGGAGTCGACTCCATGGATTTTATGGATGGTGGTTAAAGACCTGCTCTTCTAGTCATCGTCCTTCTAGTCGCTGTAAAAAGTCAGTCCATCCTGGCCGACTTCAACACCTCTTCATGACAACTTGTTCTGCATCCGACCTCGTGGAAACTCCAGAAACTCAGGAAAACCTGTGGAGACTCGAAGAACTCGTGGAGACTCGAAAAACTCGTCGGGCGGGGGAAGGTGTGGTGGGTGGTGGGGGAGTCTGGGTGGAGTCAGGGCGGAGAGTAGGCGGGGAGGTGGGTGGCAGACTCCCCCCCTCTACCCCTCCCACCTCCCCGCCTACTCTCCGCCCTGACTCCACCCAGACTCCGCCTTGGCTCCACCCATGTGGTCACTTGAGGAACTACGATGCCAAAGGGACGACGAATTTATTTCTTTGTATCTGATCTGTAGCTCAGTGAGTTAAGGATTTGCCTATGGAGCTGCAGGTCGCTGGTTCAAGACCAGACACTTCTTAAGTTTTATCAAAATCCTGACAAAGACAAAGAAAGAAAACTGCCACTGGCGGGTCTCGATCCTGCGACCTCTCGCTCTGTAGTCTCTCCTCTTATCCCCCTGAGCTACTCGCTCAGATACTAATTCTTCTTTTTTTTGCGCATTTATCATCTATTTTTTGTCATTTTCGGGTTTTTTTTTTAACTCGAGTCTCGACTCGACCGTTTTTCCTCAGGAGGCTGGACTTTAGCCTTTGTGCTGGAGGGTGGAACCCTCAGTTCCAAGACTTTCCAAGCCTCCACACCTCCCGAGTCCTCAGGACCTGAGCTTT
The DNA here is from genome assembly GCF_022539595.1 of Amphiprion ocellaris. NCBI lineage: Eukaryota > Metazoa > Chordata > Actinopteri > Pomacentridae > Amphiprion > Amphiprion ocellaris. Next base: position 7,957,488 of record NC_072771.1, on the reverse strand, counting down.
CACACAGTCTGAGGGCTGAAATTTTCGAAGTCCCACAGTAGTTCTCTGTTAGATTGAACTTTCAGACAGTCCAAGGACTGATATCTTCTAAGTCCCACAGTAGTTCTCTGTTAGATTTGACTTTCAGACAGTCCAAGGACTGATATCTTCTAAGTTCCTGAGTAGTTCTCTGTTAGTTTGAACCTTTAGACAGTCTGAGGACTGAAATTTTAAAAGTTTCTCAGTACTTCTCTGTTAGTTTGAACTTTATGGTTAACAGAAGCCTTAAAACTTGTGACCATGAGTCTTGATTTCACATTTAGATCATCCATCTGAGTTCTTCTCAGACCTTCACCTGTGGGTTGTTTAGAAATACTCAACAAACTTTGATTCTCTTCACTGAAGAGTAAAGTTTGTGGAGATCAGAAGGTAACATTAGTTTGATCAATGCCTTCAACTACGAGCAGACTATCTGGAAAGCAGTTTTCTGAAATGAATTCTTAGTAAATCTGTCCACAATGAAACCAAGAACATAGAAAGAGGAAATGTTTGAAGAAACAACTTGTTTTCATCTCAGACTAGAAAACACTTTCAGACCTTTATCTGTTTTTGCTCTTTTGATCATTTTATTGTTTCTTCTGTTTAATTTGATCTTCTAAAGTTTAACTGGTGTCTTTTCAAATGTTTTGTCTTTAGTTTGATTCTTCTTAAATGTTTAGTTTTGCTCTTTTCTCACCTTTTATTCTTTTCTAATGTCTGATTTGATTTCCAAATGTTTTGTCTTTTTAATGTTTAATTGTTTTTTCAAATGTTTTATCGGCTTGTTTAATTTTTCGATTAAATCTTTAAGGTTTTTCTTTGTAAATGTTTTACCACCTTTTAATGTTTAATTTTCTTTTTAAATGCTTCATTGTATTTTCTGTTTAATTCCTATTTAAAGTGTTATTGTCTTTAAGATTTAATTTTCCAATTAAACATTTAATTTTTAATTCAATGTTTTGTATTTTTAAAGGTTTAATAATCTAATTTAATGTTTTGTATTTTTTAAAAAATGTGTAATATTCTTGTTTAATTTTATTTTTTAAATGTTTAATTATCTAAAATATTTAATCTTCAATGTTTCATATTTTTGTTTAATAAATTTTGTTTAATTTCATAATTAAGTTTTGTATCTTCTGTTTATTTATTTTGTCTGTTTAATATAATTTAATTGTATTTAATGTTTAATTTTCTTTTTAAAAGTTTTGTTGTATTAAATGTTTTTTTCCTTTGATTTAATTGCTTTTTTAAAATGTAGTTTATTTCTTTCATCTTTTTTTTCTGTCAAGATTTTAACCTCAACCTTAGAAATGAAACGAACCCTTAAATCACAACGAAAATACTTCTGTTGTCACAATCATGAGTTAGTCAATTATTCAGTTTATCAATTGAGCTTTATTTGTTCAGCACCTTTTACACAGATGACAAAACTGTGAAAAAAGAGAAAAAAACTATGCTAAAACTATGATTAAAACAAAAAACATATTTAAAAGAAAGATTTAACATCGTAATAAAATCTGTTGTGTCCAGGGGATGGAGGGACTTTATTGAAGTCTTCTTGGGCTCACATGGTAAATCATTTAAAACATAAACTTTATATCCAGTCTAAGGAAACTGGAAACTGCAGAGTGACAGAATAATATCTCCTGTTTTCTCCTTTAATGAGTTGACTCTTCTTGTGCTTTCAGACCAAAGAACTACAGACTCTTCACAACCTGCTCAAACTCTTGGTACAGGACCTCACCACACGGGTCAAGAAGGTTTCTGTCTCATTTCTGCTCTGAAGATCACCTTCTCCTGCTCAAACTGCTGACAAATGTTTCTGCTGCTCTAAAGTCTGGTCTCCAGAACTTCCTAAAAACTCTCAAAGTCTCTTCTGCTGCAGGTTGCTTTGTAGAACTGTTGCAGAAAACCTCACTAAACCACATGGAGGGGCCTCAAGATAGTCGTCCAAATGAAACCATAGAAAAACCAAACTAGCACAACCCAAACGCTAAAGTCTCCTGCAGCCTACCAGAGAACCTCTGAGAACAGAGAATCAGGACAGGAACTCTTACCTTCTGGACAACCAACGCTGGTTCTCAAACAAGAATACAGAATGTGTCTGACCAAAAACCTCTGAAGACTCACTACAGCCAAGATAAAGACACAACTCAGCTGTACCAAATCCACTAATCACTGCACACATTAGCACCATGTGGTAACTGTGGCTAAAGAACCACATTTACCAAGACAACTATCCAGTACAAAGCCCTAAAACACACCAAGAAACACATTAAAGATGATTTTACTGCTGGAAGCTGCAAGTCAACGTCTAAAGAACAAACTAAAGCAATGGAGCCAAACCCGGTTCAGTGCTGAAGGGAAGCAGAAGAAATGTTTGTCTGCAGCCACATAAAGCAGGAAGACAGTGAGCTGCTCAGGTGTTCCTGATAACACCAAGCAGCCACCTGGACAGCCAATAGGAACACAGCTTACTGGAAGTCCAGAGGGCTGGGTTAGTGAAGGAAATTTATTTTAAAGTTGAAGCAGAAAGTTAATAAAGAAAGTTGAAAACCACCTTCTGATCCCTGAAATCTCTGAGTTTTCACACAAAGAACACCTGAACATGTCAAACTGGTTCCATAGTAGAACCATCATTGTAAAAACGTCATAGTATGGTGTGTTGCTCAAAAAACATTATGACCCAGCTGTCAGGGGACAAACATGTAAGAAACATGAGAACAGAGAGAACCCAACCAGTAGGTCACAGTTTATCATCATCTAATCATCTCCTGAAGTCCATATGGTGAGAGACATCAGTATCTGGTTGTTCATTTACCAGAGGATGCTTATAATCATGCTGATGTGGTCTGTACTCTACAGTATTTTAGTGACTCAATAAATGCCTAAGTCAACCCGCCCGGCCAGCAGGCAGATGGGTTCCCCCACATTAGAGCCGGGTTCTGCTCGAGGTTTTTTTCCCTGTTAAAAGGGTGTTTTACTGCCACTGTCACCTTTTGGCTTGCTCTGGGGGTCAGGCATATTGGTTCTGTAAAGCGTCTCGAGACAATTTGACTGTAATTGGTGCTATATAAATAAAATTGAATTGAATTGTTTTATTTAAAATGCTTTTTAGTTTTTAATAAACATTTAACAGCCTATATGTAATCAATAAATGGCCTTTGCCTATCTTAAGAAAAATTCACTCAGAACTCTGATATGTTAACAGTACTAAATAAATCAATAAATACATGCATACACACAAAAATAAGTTAATACATTAACTGTGTTTAGATAAGATTTAGATTTTTAAAAAAGTTGTTTATGTTTTTGCAGAATCCAGTATTGCTCACTGGTTGGTCATTACATTTTATTAGTTTGATTTCATTGTTTAAAATGATGCCACCTCTTTTCAGACAGAACCTGTGATAATAAAACAATACAAAATTTTTAGGTCCGTGTTAATAAAGCACTTAAAGCTTTAAGTATGGCTAAATGCTTTTTTCAAAATTAAATATATCACTCCTTAGGTGGTAGTGGCCCCAAGTTCAGTAAAGTTGGAAAGATATTCACAGATTCGGACTTCCAGCATCAATAACTCATTAGATATAGGTTGTCAAAACATAAACGGTGCCTCTTTCCCATTGTTGCAAGGCAGACAATGTGCTACAAGCCCAGTTTTATCAAAAGTAGCTGTCTTTCAAGCTACAGGAATAACATTGGTGTCTATGGAGTGAACAGGGTCCGTCTGCAATTTGCAAAACCGCTGCAACAGTAAAGAGAGACAAATATTCAATAACTTCACTCTTATACATTGTAGTGTCACTAAAATCACTGCAGCCTTCAACTGGCTCCTGTTGACAAAGTGTTTTAACAGAAATGTAAATGCTGTAATTTGATTCTTTTAATGAACCATGTAACTTGAATGGATGTGATGCTGGTGTGACCACAGTGCACACGTCTGATGTTGCTCACAGTGGTCCAAGGGACGCTCAGGGAGTTTGTGTGTTTGCTCACACTCAGGAAAAATTACAGGGAACATTGCTCTCCAGCATTGAGAGTGTTTCAGGAATTCATTCATTGTGTTGTGAACTTTGAAGGAGCAGAAACTTCACAGCTGCCAAAGATATGAGCTCCAATTCTGGATGTTTTAGGAAATGAAGTTCATCAAATGAACACTTGATTTTTGCTGATAACTCTCATTAAATTACTGAAGAAATCTAACATAAAAACCTGTAAACTCTCAGACAGCTTTTGTTAAAGTTTGTCTATAATTCTATCATCATGTTCTGGAACCAGGACTCTGCAGAAGTTCCTTCCATCAGATACTTGTGTGTTTCTATTTAAGGCCTCAGGTTTGAACGTACAGCAGAGGATTAGAAAGGAGTAATTTTAATGTTTAAATCAGTCCAGTAAATGTTTGGAGTAAAAATGATTAAAATTTTGATTTAGATAGATTTGTGTCAAAGAATATTGTAGAGTCTCACTTAAATATATCCAAATGAGTTCAGTGTATTTTCATTTTATAGAATATTTGATTTCTTAATCTCAATACTGTAGAGTCTGACCCTAAATATTATAATAATGATGTAAATCTAAATAATAAATAATATTGTAGTGCAGTCATTAAATTTAAATTAAATTTTCAGTTAAACTTACATAATAAATATCACTGTACAATCTTAACCTGAACATTCATATTATTGAGGTAAATTTACATAAATCATGATATTCTAGTCTTAACTGGAATATGTCTAACATGAATCTTTTTGTATTGTGCTGATAAACAACAATAACCTGACTTTCAGATAATATTTATTCACTGTGTATTGGCTAGTACAGAAGTATTAGTACAGAATATTATTTCTTGTTTTATGTGTGATAATTGGCAGTAAACATTCTAAGAAGTGGAAATTGTCAGGGTTGTAATAGTGCTGTTCTTGCACAATATTTGTCACTTAATTGCCCTCAGGATGCTGTCGTTGAGCTACCAGTTTTACAGAACAGGCAGATGTTGCAGCTAATGATGTTGTAATTCACATAAACAAACACAAACACAACAAACCTTCAGGTGGATCATCAGACACTCCTGTCAGAGAAGGAGGCCCTTCTGGAGGAAAACCAACAGCTGCAGCAAGAAAGTAACCAGATCATGGAGGAGAAGGAGGACCTCTTGCTGGAAAGAGATGTGCTGCTCAAGACCAAAGAGGGAGTGGACAAAAAGTTCAGACTGCTCATGGCTGATAAAGTCCAGGTTGAAGCTGCACTAGAAGCTGAAAAGAACAACAACAACGCCAAGTCTAGCCAGCTGCAGCAAGAAGAAATCCTTCGACTGCAGGCTTCGGTGGCTGGTCTCTCTGCGCTCCTCTGTGCATTTCAGGAGGAACATAGCAAAGAGGCTGCAGAGAGACTGGACCTACAGCAGCAGAAGATCACGCTGCAGCAAGAAAAGGTCCACCTCCTGAACAAACAAAACGAGCTGCAGGAGGAGAATGAAGCCATGCAGGAGTCCTTGATGAAAAGGAAGACGGGATGCTTCAGCTTCCTGAGAAGGACCAAGAAGCCTGGACCAACCATTGAGCAGAACCCAAGCAAAGATGGAGAGCAGAGAGCAGAGCAGAAAGACAAGACAAAGAACAAAGAACACAAAGACAAAGATGACAAGACTGAAAGGAAGAAAGGTGGCTGGAGCTGGTGGACCAGGAAGAAATGAGGCAGCTGGTTATAAGCTGACAGCCACCATAATGTCTCCTCCTTTCTCCCCCTTCTCCTCACCCTTTTTTCCCCCACTGCTCTCACTCCTGCTTCTGCCCTCACCCCTCCCTATCTTTTCACCCCTCTCTATCTTTTCACCTCTCTATCTTTTCACCCCTCTCTATCTTTCCTTTCTATCCTTCCCACTCTCTCTGTCCCTCTCTTCAATATAAAAACCTAAAAAAAAAAAAAAAAAAAAAAAAAAAGAAAAGAAAAGAACAATGACTTGGAATTTTAACATTTTCAAAATGACAAATATGTTCCTAAATGACATAAACCTGCCCAGAAGGATGCAAAAAAAGGGTGCAACATAACAAATACTGTATGAAATGGTTTTAAAATTGTCCAAAATGACTCAAAATGTGTTTGAAATGAATCACGTCTTAAAACTTGTCTCAGGTAACAAAGACTTGTCCAAAATGCAACGAAAGTTGTTAAAAATAATGACCCAATAATTGTCCGTAATTACTTGAAACTGGTCCGAAATTACTCCAGATTTCTTCAAAATGAAATTAAGTTTTTCATGTTGAACATTTTTGTGTCATTTCTACTTTTATTTGTCATATCTGTTTATTATCCACTGATGAACATAAAGTTGCTTTGCATTCTTTGCTTTAATGCAATTACCAGATTGCAATTGTCAGACATCCAGAGCTGCCGGAAACACTTAGAAGCCATTTAAATGGTGGAGTTGTGGACATTCAAGTGTGTGGCTACAGCCTGAACTGACAGCCAGCATCCATCACACAAACAGCTCAATCAAAGCGAATCTTTCTTTTGTCATCTGAATACAGCCACATTTTACAGTCACTGCTTGCTGGTCCACTATCTTTAATCCCAGACTGGCATTAGGGTTAGATTAGTACTAGATTGTTCATATTCTCCTGGATGTACAGATGACAATATTACACATTCTTTCATTAGTATAAATACTGATATTTAAGTATTAACATTGAGCAGATTTGATCTATTTTGCACAGATTGGTCCATTAGGACCAATGTGATTATTATAGAATGTCTATGCACCTTAAGTGGTTTGATAAACCTGTTTTCCTCCTACCTGTCAGTCACTTTAAACCACTGTGCCTTGAAATGTGTAAATATTGTTGATTGAATTTTTATTACATTTGGTGTTCTATAGATTTTAAAATTAGAAGTGCTTTTAATGTAATTGTACAGCAAGTTTTTGTCAGCGTATATACTAACCTTTAATGTTAATGTTACTAACCTGCCTCTCCTGTCTTTTTATTTATGTTGTTGTATGTAAGCTGCTGAACACTTGAATTTCCCTCGGGATTAATAAAGTATCTATCTATCTATCTATCTATCTATCTATCTATCTATCTATCTATCTATCTATCTATCTATCTATCTATCTATCTATCTATCTATCTATCTATCTATCTATCTATCTATCTATCTATCTATCTATCTATCACAAGAACAGTTCCAACAACAGAGGAGAGAAGCCTCTGCATTGCAGCTGCTAAACATCACAGCTCTGCATTCAGAAAACAGTTGAGAGGTGAGGGACAGACAAAAAAGGAGAATGAATAAAGCGACACCGAGAGGGAAATAGTCCTGCACATGCTGACCATGTTTGGCTCTACATACAGCTGGAGGCACCTTTCTCAACTATGAACATAATCAAAACTGAATATCGTTCCAGACTGACCAATGAGCTCCAAATGTGTTTGAGAATGACCCTGACACCATTCAGACCACAATTCAAAATACACAATTCAAAAAGTAGTGGCAGAGCAAACTGCAGCTCAGTTCTCCCATTAAGCAGCAGGGATATAAGGGGAGTGACAAGACAGGAAAAAAAATGTGAAAGTGTTCAATTGTTTACATTTTTTGAGATTTAGGTATTGTTAAAGATGTATATAAGCTGGTTCGGGTTGTTTAGTCATTACTTTTTCAAGTTCTGCACTTAATTTTAAGATGTACAGTTATATCAAAAGTTATTTGTTAATAAATGTTGTCGAAACGTTTTTGAACCGTACTGAATTTATTTGATTTTACGGTCAGTTATTGATTACATGGACACGCTGATAAAACTTCTAGGTTACATCATCATATATCGCACTAATTGAAGTTAGACTTTATGATGTTCCGGACCTTTGCTTTAATACATTTTCTCTGACTGGACCACTTTGAATTTTAGTTGAATACCCCTGCTTTAGAGTAATAATTTTGAGTTTACATCAGTTACACCAAACAATTGTCTGGCTTGCCTTTCCTGACCTACACCTCTGTTAAGATGCTGAGTATAAATGAAAAAATATTACATTTATTCCATTAATCTACTAAATGTGCATTTTTCCAATCAGACAGTATCTCTGATAGCGCCACATTCCAGACAACTCCCCAATACAGCTCTGAAAAGAGATACATGGAAAAACAACAATTTCCTAATATGATTCTTTTCATTTTTATTGGTATAAAGACTATTAAAAAGTTACAAATATAATGATAGCAAATGATAGAACATCTAAATAGCCTTGACTGTTCAACCAAACATAACACTAATCTACCGTTAGCCCTAAGATAAGAACTCAAAGGTAGTGAGACAGTCTCAGCTTCAACTACACGGTCTGAGAGCAGAATTCTGAACACAAACATGAGACAAATATGAAAGTGTTTATGATTTTAACAGATTTATTGAAATCCAGGCAGCAGCTGGAAGACACTGAAAACAATGCATAAATATAATGTCTTGATCAAGAAATATAAACAGTTATTCACAAACTATGATTATGATGATGTGAAATCCATTCAGTCTAGCTGAATTAAATCTCAAATCAGGATGCTGCTGCATTATTGTACAACTATTTAAAGACATTAGACTCAGAAAGGAGTCGGCAGGTACAAAACCAACACATACAGGGATGGAAGTGACGGAATACAAAACACTATTTCTGTAAAAAGCCTACAGTCGTTTCACAAAGAATGTCAAAGTAACAAATGATCGAACACGGCAAAAATCAGAAGCTACCTGGATCACACTTAAAGCTGTATGTAGGCAACACGCTACAGTAATATCTGGATTGTTTGAACATCATGACACTGAAAACTAGTCAGGAGAAATTTTTAAAAGATCTTTCTAAACAAGAACTTAAAACCACAACATCACACTACATCACAGTAAATCATGCATGACGCTGTTTGTGTCGCAGATTTTCATGCCTAAAACTTTAAATCTCGACATCACAGATGCCACTGAAGAGATTTTTAAACAACACACAACTAAAACCTTCACTCCTGCTCGCTGCTAAAAGAACGGTAAATCACAGTCTGTTTTTCTTTCGTTTTATTTAAAGTGCTAACACGCATACCAGAACATAATTTTAAAAAGACTGCTGATTGGCTGCAGCTGGGTTGGAGGAGAGAAGACCCCCAGTTAGGAGAGTGAAGGTACTTGTTCAATGGGCAGCAGAGCTCAAAGTTAATTCACTTTCATTTCCAATCAAAACGCATGATTCTCTTACACTTGGAAAAGCCTGAAACATACACAGAATGTGACAGTGGAGGCCTAACACCACCTTATCACACCAGGTGACACTAGGTCTCTGTCTTTGCAGTCACTTTGTATACGTTACTTTAAACTGTTAAAATGCAGCAACTTAATATACAAATCGTAGTTTCACGTCACGTCAACGTCTTCTTGGAGATCAGTGAACTGATCGTTGTTGTGGGTTCTGCTTCTTCATCCACTTCATGTGTTGCAACTCTCATCATAAGAAGGAGGAGCCTCTGGAACACAGACAGACAGACAGACAGCATCAGCCAGTCAGACCAGCTACTGAGCACTTAAACACAGTTACATGTCGCATTCAACGCATGAAGACAACATAAGACAACTGTATGAGCCTGCAGATGGGCAATAGTCATAACTGGAACTGGCGTCGACACTGGAAACTTTCTCACAGGGTGTGGAACTGGCAAAGACATCCAAAATAGTTCTTTGCTTTGGTTGGCATCCAGACCTGACTTTTGTGGAGCTGATAAAAATGGTCAAACAAATTAGTCATGCTGTCTCATGTAGTGGCAAAATACTGCTGTTGTTGGTCAACATCACTCCTTGTGTAACAAAAATACACTTCCTGGCAAAAAAAAAGTGGCCACTTGGATTTAACTAAGCAAATAGTTAAGATCCTTCCATTGGATAATTAGTGAAGTGATGAAACAGCTTATTCTGCCAAAATCTAATCCCTTGGTCCTTGTGTCATTTCTGACCTTCCCTGAAAATTTCATCCAGATCCATTGGTCCGTTTTTGAGTAATGTTGCTAACAGACAAACATACGCCGATCGTTCCTTGGTGAAGTAATAATTACATGTTCACATTTAAATAAACAGAGCACTACTTTCACTTCCATGCTGTGCAACATTTCTGCTATTGCCAGTGCAGTAGAAGCTGCCAATCAGCTGTGTACGGAGAAGCCTCGAGTCTCCACTCAGTTACTGCAGTAGCTCAAAAATTACTGTAAAAAGAGTGAAACAGGTTGTTCTAATGTCAGATTTACCTAAACTGAAACCAAGTGACTCTATCTACACAGGCTTTCATCTATGAAAACAGAGGATTTTAAACGTCGATACTGCAGTTGATCATGTTGATTTAAGCGCGAAAAGCCAAAAATGGAAGACGTGACTAGTAAAATGGTTGGAACTGACTGGATGAAGTTTGTCCTTCAAGTACAGTCAGCAGTTTCAACATGTTCAGTGGTTTAGTAGGATGGTGGAAAAAGAAGCCAGATTATGGCAGAGGACACTTCTCAGAGACATGTAGCTTTCAAAATAGAAAAGGTTTTTACTTTCAGCCAGACAAACTTTTAAAACAACTTAGCTAAAAACTTGTTTGCACTCAATGTTTCAACATACACAACTTTGCACAACTCCTTGTTTGTCCTAATTCAGGTAATTTGGGGAACTTAAGTTAAAAGTTGCATGAGCCATAGAAACACAATAATCACATTAATTTATAATTAAGTCAGGTCATAAGGAACCAGAATTCACCCTCAACCACTGGACTGAAGTTGTATAACAGGTAAGTTACAAATGAAGGGTTTCCAAGCAGAGGGGTCTAACGCACTTTCTTAAGTCTTTGAGAAAAATGGGTTTAAAGTTATATGTTTTGAAGAATGGTCTAACATTCAAAGCACCACAGTAAGGCTATATTTGGGTTGTGGGTTAGACCACTCTGACATTAAAATCTTGACCAAAAAATAATACAAAAACTACGCTACCAGTCAAAAGTTTGGACACACCTTCTGATTCAATGCTTTTTATTTCATTATTTTATACATTGTAGACTAATACTGAAGACATCAAAATTATACAAGAATACATATGGAACTATGTTGTAAACAAAAAAGTGATAATCTTCAGTATTAATCTACAATGGAGAAAATAATACAGATAAATATAAAGCACTGAATGAGAAGGTGTGTCTGGTAGTGTGTATAAAACTCTGGATTTTTGTGGGTTAGACCAAGATCAAGTTTGTGTTAAAATCGAAAGAAAACATCCTCCTCTACTGTATTCATAACCAGGGCATGAACGCTAGGAAGCTGTGCCACCAACCTTGTGGATAAGCTGAGGTGCTGTAGTTTGGAGGCACGATTAGTGGTGTTGGCATGGAGCTGGCACCGTTGACAGGGTACGGTGCTGTTGCTCCTGCAGAGCCGCTGAATGGAGGTCCACTGGGGACAGCGGCAGGACCGCTGGGTAGCTGGCTCTGGGGGAAAAACAGACCTGGGGCATAGCTGAAAGCATTGGGTGACACCAGCTGAGACTGACGCTTGTTGGGGAAGTCGTCGTTCATCGGGGTCCCGCCCTCTGCCCCTGGGTGGTACTCAGCTGAAGGAGCACTGGGGGAGTTGTGGGAGGACATCCTGGAGCGAGGGGCAGGACGAGGAGCCGGCTTTGGGGCAGGGCGAGGGGGCAGGGTGGGTGTGGAGGCAGAGGCGGAGGTGTCTGGTGTAGAAGTGGAGGCTGGTGTATCTTCAGTGGAGGGAGGGGCTGCTTTTTTGGAAGGATGGAGTTTTTTGTCAAGTGAGACATTACCGATGTGGACTGGTAACGTCAGCTGGACTTCAGGAGACTTCAGATTTACCTGGTTCATCAGAGAAAAAGAGAACAGAGGTTACATTTACTGGAGGAGCACAGAGTTTATTCTCATAACCAAATCTCTTTTAACTGCTTTTCAATAGATCTCTTTCCTTATTAATCATTGTACTAATGATATTCATGGTATTATCAACAGTTATGTTTGATATGATGCTAGTTTGTTACTGTATATAACTTCTAAAACTTTATTGTTATTGTTGTGGACTATGCTGCCACTATCGTTATTATTACTGTATCTTTCTTTTATTTTCTTCATAATGTCTGGTCTGTTTTTGCTATTCTGCTTATGATTGTAGTAAGTATTGTTGGCTGAACTAGAGATAAATCAGTTACTGCATTTTTAATAAGAAAACAAGAGGCCTTTTCTTTAACTTTGTGCTACTGCAGTCTGGACAGCATTTTTAAAATGTAACTCAAGCACTTATTCAGACAGGAGAAAATACTGCTGATAACGTAACAGAGGATGAATATTAACGTACTTTGACAAAATATTCAATCTTTATGAGCTCACAACCAGCGAGGGAGGACTGAGGGAGAGGAGGAACGATGATCTGCTCCTTCCACTCCACCTCCTTGCCGGCCTTCACCACGCCTCCCTCCACCTCTGCTATCGTCCTCACATCATGGGTGGGCTTCTTCGTCTCATAGGTCACTCTCTGAAAACACACATGGACATTCAGAACCTGGGCTCAGTGTGTGGTGACGGCAATACAGCTTGTCAGGAGCTTCCACAGTTACTGTAACACAGACAGGGTTTTTTACTCCGCTAAGGAATGTGGCGGAGCTTTGTGACAATCAGCGTTGGTTTGTCTGTCTGTTTGTCTGTCTGTTAGCAACATTACTCAAAAACGGACTCATGGAATTAGATGAAATTTTCAGGGAAGGTCAGAAATAATACAAAGACCAAGTGATTAGATTTTGGCAGTGATGCGGCTTATAGTCTAGATCCATGGATCTGTTAAAGATTTCTGTATCATTGTGAGATAGTGGCACTGTAACCATGACAACAAGTGAACACTACGTCAGCTGCCTGCTGACGATCACATGATTGTGATCCAACTATTAATTGACTGCTGCAGACTTATCAGGACTTATCCGTCAGAAATCATTCAAGGAACAACTGATTAAATTGTGGGGGTGTTTCTGAGTCCCTCAATTCCCGCCGCTCACTACATATTTAGGTCACGCAATTTGGTATCCGTACATAACGTACACATGTATAACACACACCTGTGCTCAGCACAAGGTCATTTTGTTTGCACAAGGTCATTTTGTTTATTTGTATTGTGGGGTCAATAAACAGAGGAATACAGATTTTAAAATCCTACACAACGTAAATGCCACAGACATTATGTTACAAAGTTTAAGGTTACAACATCTTCTAAATTCACCATAAACTTTTCAGCTGAACAGTGTCTGGTGTAAATGTTATCAATATAATCCATGACAATCAAAATCTATAGACAGACAACCTGTTTTGTGAATTACAAGGCTAGTTGTGATAAAGTAAAATGGCCACCATGAGGTGTTTGGTGTTTGTCATTCTTAAAAATGTTCAGGGCTCCAAACTGTACAAGAGTTCATTTTTTTCCACCTATCAGCTGGTCTAATATAACACAATGCATTCTGTGTGGGTAGTTACAAGAAAAACTTCAAAACTCCTTTAAAAAGTTTGTCATTAAAAGACCCAAAGCAAAATTATTGTATCCTAATACTCTTGTCGCCTTTTTAAAGATTTATGTCTTTAGTCTGGTCTATTTTTCTGAGATTTGATGACATGTAAAAATAGGCTCTATAACAGAATCTATAGAACACTTCCAGCCACGTCTTGTAACACTGAACCTGTTACATTCAGCCACAAGCTCACATCAGCCCATCTACCAGCTACATCTACCACCTGCTATAAGGTACTTTGCTTGGTTTTTGGGTCTACCCATATGAGCTGGTTCTATTAGGTTTACCTTTCCAGCTAAAACAGACAGGGGTTTATTTTGTTAAGAAACTGCAATACTGATAGATGATAAAACGTGAGATTATTTTATTACTGATAGGGATGAAAAAATAAATGAAAATGGGTTGCACAGAGATAAAAACATATCAGTAACAAAGACAAATCAGCAATAGAAAGCAGAGCATTAAAAAGTTTGGTCTGACCTGCATCAGGCTGGCTGCCATGTTGCCTGTGGTCTTCCCAGACTGGTTGTGTATGTTGGCCGTCACCTGGATGATCTGGCCTGCTGTGTAGCCCTTCATGTCGGTGTGGGCCTTCAGGACCACAGTACCCGTTTTCACCAGCATGTAAGTGAACTGCTGGGTCACTGCAGATGAACAGGTACCCTGCATGAAAAATGGTAGAGAGACATGGTACACATGTTTATTAAAGTTTGTTCAACAGTTCAACAGTAGATACTCTGCATTGATTGGATTTGTCTATTTTACATCAACTCAAGGAGACAAACAAAGATTGATTGTCATTCAAAAACACACTAATATAGTTCCTGTTTCATTTGATCCATAAATGACATATTGCAGTTTTGCTGGTAGTTGTATGCTGAACATATTTCTTGTCAAAACCAACAAGTCCCAAGTGTCTGGGACTCTCTGTGTTTTCAGAACAATGAACTTGTTGCATCAACAGCAGTGACCTTCCAGGTCTTCAGTACTGTATCTGTACACAGTCCAAGACTCTGTACTCACTGAGCCCTTCTAACAAACCCCACTGTAGGTGGAGATACTGCCCTGAAGTGCTGGGCACCTCCACAAACTGCTGTTTGACAAAAAAGATGTTCCGACACAAGATTATTCCAGTTACCACAAAATGTGAATTTTGGATTAAATGAACAAGAAAACATTTGGTGGCCGTGTTTGTGAACTGTGAAGACCAGCTTTGGCCTGATGTATTCATCTAACCAGTCAATGAAGGAACATACATCTGTAAAGTCTCACCCATATATCTGGCACTTCATTCAGGTTTAGAAGGCTTAGCAGGTAGAAAGGCTTCTCTGTGCTGTAGTCCTTGGCAAATCGCGGTGTGTCAAAAAAAGCCCTCACTCTGTAAATGATCTTACCATAGTTGCCTTCAAAAGACGTCGGAGCAGTGGCTGTGGAGAAGAAGTCAGATCTGTATGACTGCAGTTTCAGCTCACAAAAACAGGTTGTTAAAGCACAGTTTCCATGTTCTATTTTATCTTTTAACATTGTTGCTGTTCATTCAGGAGACTGATATCTGATCGCAGACAATTTTTCCATAATACACTGACATCGGCCAAAATGACTTCTCACAGTACATTATGCATATTCCATAAATTTCCAAAACCTCATAAATCACAAGTTAATTTTTACATAAACATGAAAGAAAAAGACCTCTGGTACATCTGCAAACCCTCTAGGGCTGAAGTCACACATACTGAATGACATGTTTAGATTGTTTACAGCGAAAAGACCAGTGGGGCTGGTTTCTAGACTCTGTGATCCTCGTCACATTGCGGAGAGGGTTTTACCTGGAAAAATAACCTCTCCAGCAGAGAAGTGACTTAACAAAGGTAAAACACAAGGGTAGACTGCGTTCTCTCATGTGTGACAAACTATGAAAACAAACCATGGCAACAATGTGTAGAGAGGAAGTGAGGGACAAGGTGTTCTTCCCTCCAAGTCCCAAATGTACCAAAAATGTATCATAAAAAAAACAAACAAGTTTGATGTCTATCAATAGAAACTTAATCTCATCAAGTATTTTCCTTGACTTGCTGCAACTGAGGTTAAGAAGAGTCCATTACAAAGAACAGCTGTCATCAGGGAGTGCTCTTGCAGATTGCATTGTAATGAGTAAGTGGAACACATTTACAGCTGTTGACGTCAGTCTGTAGTAGTGACAGATGGAAATCCTGAGGAGAATCCCCAGCATACAAAACACACCCATCTCCTATTATTTAAATATTATCTTCTAAAACATTTTCAAGAATTGTTCTCATTTAGATCCTCTGAAATATTAAAGATCCAGGCAGTCAAATTGTTACCATGTGCCTCTATCAAGAGCTTCAACACGAGGATACAATTGACAACTGGTAACGAGAAAAAAAAAAAAAACTGGCCAGAAGAAATTATAACCTGAGAGGTAATGTCAGGTTTGATTCAACTTGGGTCAGTTATGATACGCCTGTATTCACTGAAGTCACTCCTGAGACCTGAAAACATCCTGACATCACAAGTCAGGCAAGTGGTGAACAAAACTTTAGTTTGTCCTCTTCACCCTATCAACTGGTGGTCCAACTTAAAGGCAACACACTGAATATCAGTAATTGGTAGGTAAAGTAAGTTTGACAAGAACTTTTTATGATCTGTCTTATCATCTAACTGCTTGTGTTTAAATACTTTTACTGAATAGAATTTGGGAGTGATTGCCAAAACAATTAGAATAAAACCAAGTGGTAATAAACCAAACGCAGGCTTGTTTTTCCATTATTTTGTCCAGCCAGAGTATTAACTGTATGAACACAGACTCTTGATGAAAGCACCAATGATGTGGTGCTTAGAGAAAGAGTCTACATTGATGGATTTTTGCCACTTGGGGGAGTACAAAACACTGTCAACACAACATGTTATCTCTCTCCCTGAACATTATTATTTCTGTCCACCTTATGAATAGAAGCTCACTCTCATTTTAGCTGGACCTATTATTATTATACAAGTATTGATTTGAGTTATGAATTGCAGCAAATTAAAGTCACCCCCCATTTAAAAGTATGTTTTGCTGATATTTTACTTCTGTGTTGTTCAATGCACACTGGTCAGAATGATGATAGAGCTACAGTTTTTCCTGAGCTGAGCTTAAATTAATTTGAAAACATGGAAGCAGGAGCACAACTCAAACCAAGCAACAGAAATCAGGAGAAAGGCGATTTGAGCGACTTTGAATGTGGCACAGTTAGTGCCAGACACTCATAACCAGTGTTAAAAGGTATGTATTCCACATGAAAAGTTACTTATTACTCTGCCAAGGAATGCGTTGACTTGTCTGTCTGTCTGTCTGTCTGTCTGTTAGTAACATTACTCAAAAACAGACCAACGTATCTGGATGAAATTTTCAGGGAAGGTCAGAAATGACACAAGGACCAAGTGATTAGATTTTGGCAGTGATGCGGCTTATAGTCTGGATCCATGGATTTGTTAAAGATTTCTGTATCATTGTGAGATAGCGGCACAGTGGCACTGTAACCATGACAACAAGTGAACACTACATCACCTGCCTACTGACGATCACATGACTGTGATCCTACTACAAATCCACCACTGAGGACTTATTGAGACTTGTCCGTCAGAAATCATACAACAACTGAGCAGCCTTGGCGGAGTACTGCACTCTGAGTGCTTTTCTTGTTTAAAAAGTAATGCATTATTCTACTCACTTACTCCCTTTTGTGTTCCTCTGAAACATCATGGAAAGTCCACTGTCATGTACTTGCCAGTTAACAATATAAGTTTTAACCTTACACATGTCCACATATCAGCACAAATCCCTATACTAATAATTAGGACATAGACAAGACCGAGCTTTCATGTTCTTTTATAAAATCTTATCAGAATGTCAACTCCCATGTTGGTGAACATCAGGCCAAAGAGCACTTCACAGAAACATGTGGCAGCCATTATAAGGCTGCATTGCATGTCAATAGGGACCAAAACTCTTAACAAGGTGTTAGAAACATTCCTAAGTCTACGCCACGAACAATTAAGGTACTTCCAAAAGGTAAAAGGGGGTCCAATTCTGTACAAGCAAGGTGTAAGTAACAAAATGGTCGATGAGTGTACCATGAAAAATGTATGGAGAATATGGGAGATCTTATCGATATTTACATATTCAAATGTTGTGAATGTGTCCGTGAGAGAAAAAAAGTACCTCTTTGTTGAAAACAATATGAGCAGGATCTATTGTTTAAAGCAGAGTACATTTAAATGTCTTAATACATGAATGAATCACATTGCATGACTGGGACTTTCCAACAACAATCTATAATTGTCAAATGATTTCCTTTGTATAAGAAGAAGAAAATCAGTGGCGTAACCTCATGCAAATAATGAAACAGTCCCATTCTCAGTCAGGGCAAACGTTATCATGCAGGACATGTCTAAGGCTGGGAAATACAAACACAAACACAGTGAAGAATGAGCAGTGACACATGTTCATGCTATCTCTCCACACTCCTACCTGGTATGAGAAACTTGAAGGGGAAAGTGTGTTCTCCCTGCTTCAGAGTTCCTGTGTGAGACAGAGAGAGAACAGGCACCACCTTTTAGTGGAAACTTTAACCGTCACCTGCTGTTTCCTAACAGGTAGATACGCCTCAGGGCTGCAGTGGAAAATAGGAACGTCATTTTTACAGTCTTTACAATTCAGTTCTTTTCACCACACTAGCTTCATTTTTATGGTGTACATGAGCAAAGCATTGTTCCACTGTTGGAAGATTTGTCTAAATTTCCACGACCAAACCATGTGACAAGGAAGTATTTAAGGGCCTAATCTGGACATTTGCGTATATCAAACTCAGCTTTGTAGTTAGCATATCAAATATTCAGCAGCATACCTTTGTCTGCAACAGAGAGGGTACTGTTGAAGTACTGCTCCTCCATCGTCCATGATGTGTCGTTTACCTTGCTGGTGATGCCACAGAAACCGTTGCAGTTCACTTTGATGGCTGCAAGTAAGAAAAGACACATATTGGAGATTTGAGCCACTGAGACAATTGTCAGAAGCTGCAGTCTAAAGCATTTCTCATGAGCAAGAAACAGAGAGAAAGAAGAGCTACCCAGTGATGACCCTGTACTCTTACAGCTGTGTGACTGGAGAAAGAACTGCCTCAATATTCGTGCTTATCTATGTTCAGCTGTACCGGGAAGTAGTGCAGAGGAATTCAGCAGACAGAACTGTTTGCTTTGAAATAACCATTAGTGCCACATGTAAAACTGGATTGGAAAAAGGTTACACTTAATTTGATAAAGTCAGTCTGGGAGAAAAAACTTATTGTATAATCCAATGTTTTCTTACTGATTGCATAACGTGATCATGACTTACTGCATGACTCAGCAGCAGTCTTTGAGATCACCACAGTACTTATCCTTTTGTGATGCCAGCGCATTTCTATACTTGACTTCCTCATCAGTGACATTCTCTTTGAAATCTGGGCTGTAATTATTCAACTAGTCACCTTTTTCTTCTCATCTTTCCTCTTTTGAGCCGGTTAAAATCAACTAATTTCACATATGATCAAATTTGATTAATCGCGAAGGAAATTCTTCTTCCAGATATTGCTGAGAAAAACCAAAGAGGCGTCACATAAGAAATGCAGTGCAACGTAGAAAAGCAATATGTAAAATATTATACATTACTGAAGTAAAATATGTAAACTAAAATAAGACCAGTAAGCCAGGCTGGCAGTTTACTGAGGTAATAATTAAGGTCACCCATGATGATGAAATATTACACATGAAACTCAAATATTGCACAATAAAATCAAACCTCACACATGAAAATGAAATGTTACATGATACTGAAACTGATGTTGCATGAACTATTGAGAAAAATAATAATGCAAATGATATTGATGAGATTGTTCAGATCTTAGTCCGATGTTTCAGTATCTGAACAGGAAGTTAGACAGGATCCTCCCCTGAGGTCAACTGTACTGCTCGCTATTGTGTTTGACGCGGTGCTCTGCAGCCTCACGAACTGCAGCGACCTGTGAGGAAATTAAAGATCCAGGTCCCTAGTGGAGCGTCTGATCCTTATTCCTGAGCAGTGCAGGTCGTATGGTGTTAAAAGCACTGTCAGGGGCACCCAGGTAGCTCAGCTGGCTGGGTAATTTCATTAGAAAACACAGGACTGCTCCAGCAGCTCTCAGTCTTCTGTTTCCACACTTTGACCACATTTTAGTCTTGCTGTAGAAAATAACGCCTTATTGAACGAGGGGTATAAATAAAGTTAAGGTCAGGACGGTGTGCGGGCTAGACAAACTGTTTCACACAAAGCTGACAACCGTTCTGGTCTATGTACTAAAATATGATCCGAAGCCCCATCAAACACTGAAAATGAAAAACAGGACGTTAAATTGAAAACAAAAAGAGACAGCAAGTCATATGGTGTAAGTCCATTTTTCATTCTTGGTAACTGACAGAAAAACAAATCGCACTTCAGTAGCCGGATCTTTGTCTTTATAGGCATTTGTGCTAACTGTGATGTTAAAAGAAAAGCACACTGTGGCTGACTGACGTAGCATCACGACTTCCCTTCACCGTAAAAACTAAGACCAGCATCATTGGGACACAAAGAAAGACTGCAGTATAGAACATCTAAAAGCTGCTTTTCCCAAGAGTCTTAAAGGCTTGATTTAATGACTATTTAAGATTACTATTCCTCAAACCAAAAGTAAATAATCATTAGACAAATATCAGACACTTCGTTCATGTTGAAACAGTCTGAAAGACATCTAAGATAGCGAGTTAGCAGAACTCTAACTTTTCTATGAGATGATCTGATTTAGATATAGGCATATATATACACTAACGTTCAGAAGTTTGGTGTCACTTAGAAATGTCTTTATGTTGGAAAGAAAAGCAGGTTTTTTCAATGAAGGTAACATTAAATGAATGATAAATCCAGTGTAGACATTGTTAATGTGGTAAATGACTATTCTAGCTGGAAACAGCTGATTTTTAATGGAATATCTACATAGAGGTACAGAGGAACATTTCCAGCAACCATCACTCCTGTGTTCTAATGCTACATTGTGTTAGCTAATGATGTTGAAAGGTTAATTGATGATTAGAAAACCCTTGTGCAGTTATGTTAACACATGAATAAAAGTGTGAGTTTTCATGGAAAACATGAAGTTGTCTGGGTGACCCCAAAGAACAGTAGTATATGTGTTATACCAAATTCACTTTCTGTGATTGCAGAACACTAAAATTGTCCAGTTCAAGAAAAACAGTTCTCAGTAAATTAGATTTAACTACCTGTAGCTGTATTTCGACAAGCCTAAGGCTGAATGCTACAGTGTTTTCAGTTTGAAACATAGTATGGTTATTAAAAATTACTCATTTCTGATGAATTAATTATAAAAAAAATAAATAATCTCTCTACCAAAATTATAAAACCATCAATTTGATTTTGGCCGCTACCAAATCTGTAGTTGCTGCATTTTGGTTTTGTAGAGCAAAAAAACAGACATCCCATTACAGACTCAGTTTTATAGTATGTATTCAATAATAGCTAATCTATATTCAGTCTAAACACAAAAGTAAAGCAAGCACTCCTTTCCCTCTTTGATTCTTTTTGTACATGTTTGCAACAGTCCTTGAGTAACCTCAGCGAATCCATCTCATCAGCACCAAATATCAACGATTGTGAAGAAAATGTCAACATTTGCCCTGTAATCTGTCTCTTTTTCTAGGGCCCAATGGGTTCTATAAGTGATTCAAACAGTTTCAGTGAGAGAGTGAGAGAGACGCTGACAGTCTGACCGGTTTTACCTGAAGAGGAATGTAAACAGACTGGAGGCCCTGCCAGCACTGAAACAGACACTCCCAAACACAGAGACCGCTCTCAGCAAGCCGAGACAGAGAGTTAAGCCTATGACAGACGGGTATTAGGGCTTCAGCACATCCATTGTAACATTCTAAAAACCTATTCAGCCTTCCTTTCTCCCATTGTAAGGAGGTGATCTGAGTGATGATATCGCAAAACATAAAAAAAAACAACATTCTGTACCGTAGGCATCTCCTTCAGTGTTTGCATTCGGTCACGCTACCTGTCGTTTGACCCTTATCGCTTTCAGTTGACACAGTAAAGCCTTTGAGATCTTGAATTTCAAAAGAAGAACATTTACACAATAAATTGCTCTGAAGGAAAAGCTGGACAAGTTGAACTCACTTGTCGAGTTCCAAGTTCTGGTTTTGTAGTTTGACCAGGCTGAGTTTCAGTTTGTGTTCTTGATAAATAGTTCCCATTTCCACAGATAGATAGATGAAATCAAGCCTAAACAGCACCAATCAGACCTCTGTCACACACAGATCTTTAAAGTCCTTCTCTGGTCATTTATCAAACATCTAAAAACTCATCTATGCATATAAAAATTACATATTCAGACATTTCGCTCATGAAAATGACCCCTTCCTGCCCTAAAATGACTAACTGCAGCACCAGCTCTCCAGATTCCAGGTGCAAATGCTCAGCCATGGCTGCTGGCAAGGCCGACTAAGTTCACTCATCTTCCAGTATGTAAAAGAAGGACATGGTAACTCGGAGAAAAACTGGGTTCTCATCAGACATACACTACCATTCAAAAATTTAGAGTTACCCAGACAATTCCATGCTTCCCATGAAAACTCACACTTTTATTCATGTGCTAACATAACTGCACAAGGGTTTTCTAATTATCAATGAGCCGTTCAACACCATTAGCTAACACAATGTAGCATTAGAACACAGGAGTGATGGTTGCTGGAAATGTTCCTCTGTACCCCCATGTAGATGGGTCAATATATAATTGAGGGACTTTTGAAGTACATGGGATATATTGTGCATACATTTTTATTAAAAGTAAAAAAAAATATTTTATGTTCATTATGATCATGTCTTTACACATTCCATAATTATTTATTAAGAAAACAATCATTTATTAATAAAAAAAAAATGACTGGTTATCACTAAAATGTCAACTAAATAACTGTCCGAATTTAATAACAGCCACCTTCTAATTAGCTAAACAATAATAAAATGTGCTTATTCAAAAATGGTTTTGATTGTGTTCTTTTTATTAAGTTGGGATAATCATGACAGATATTTCTTTTTTGGTAATATATAAAATTCTATATGGAAAATAACAAATTGTGTCTGTGTCTAAGAAATCACTTTCAACTAAGTTCCCCATTACAAAAACACCTCTCAAGGAAATGTGTTCATTTCAGATCACATGACCTGCTCCACATGATGTCATTTCCCCCTGAAGAAAAGACTTTCTAAGTTATTTAATATAAAGTAGTGTGTGAGTCAAGTGTGGATATGTCAACAGGTTTACTACAATATCTTTATAAATAACTTTCAAATTCAATTTTACTCAGTTGTATATATAATATTTAGAAAAATCTTTCTCTAAAAAATGCCATGTCGTATTTGGTTATAGGTGGCCATGTTGATTTTAGGCCTAAAAACAGCAAAAATGTCAACTATGATGATACAAAAATCCATCAACTATATTGAAAGCAATAATATATTAGAATATTCCATTAAAAATCAGCCGTTTCCAGCTAGAACAGTCACTTACCACATTAACAATGTCTAGACTAGTTTATCATTCATTTAATGTCATATTTATTTTAAAAAATGCTTTTCTTTCAAACATAAAGACATTTCTAAGTGACACCAAACTGGCATGTTATTGAAACAAACAAAAATGACAAACATAGCTAGATTTTCAGCTGTGATCATTTGCTGTTTTTCTTGTTCTTTCCTTGTAGTGAACTCATTGTTTTTTGTTGTTTTATACTTTGAATTGGGTTGGTGGTGGCTAGCACTTGTCACCTCACAGCTAAAACCCTGTTTACAGTAACAACACACCAACGAGCAACAACTTCATCTCCCATTAGAAGTGTTCCTGAGTGACTGTAGGAACACAACAGGAACACAACAGGAACGTTCTCCTCTGGTCCTCCTGCCTTAATTGACCACTCAGGTCCATTAAAAGTCCAGGGCCACAAACTCTCGGGTCGACCACAAAGACATTTTCCAATAAGGTCTTATTTTGAAAGTAAAAACACCTTCAAGAAACGATATTAAATGACACCTCATGCTATTCTGGTTGAGTCCTTCACTTCCTTGTTTGTCGACGCAGCGGCGGTGTTCCCAGCAGGTGAGCTGCTATGGTTGGAGCCTCTTACCTTTACACTGCAGCGGCTGGCTCACTTTGATTGTCACGGTTCCAGTAATAGAGTCTCCCGGACTGTAGACCTCTTTTTTCTTGTCAAAGGCAATCTCAAACGCCTGCAGCTTCCCCATGCTCTCTCTGATCAACAGCGAAGGTCTCCTGAGCGCTCAAACAACAGCGCACACCTTTACCGCTCCCTGTCCCCGCCCTTTTCCGTGACGTCACCCACCTCTTCATAATTAGGGTCATCATTATGGCACAAACACGAGATCCAAGTGTGTTTCAAGCTGGTTTTACTGGCACTACGACACTGAAAACTGTTTAAAAGTTGGTTTTAGATGAATGTGAACAATTTACAAATGCCGTTTTCCTACAAGTGTTGAAATTGTAAACTGGAAAAGCTCTCAGAGAGCGCAGTACTCCGCCAAGGTTGCTCAGTCCTATGACTTCCAACGGATGAAATCTTTAAACAATTCGTGGTCCACAGCTGTGGATTTGTTGTAGGATCACAATCATGTGATCATCAACAGTCAGCTGACATAGTGTTCGCTTGTTGTCATGGCTACAGTGATGCCATGCCACGATCTCGCAATGATACAGAAGTCTTTAACCAATCTGTGGATCCAGACTATAAGCCGCATCACTTCCAAAATCTAATCACTTGGTCTTTGTGTCACTTCTGACCTTCCCTGAAAATTTCATCAAAATGCATTCATCCATTTTTGAGTAATGTTGCTCACAGACTAATGAACAGAAATACAGGTGCAGCATGCAGTTAGTCTTCATTTCTGATCCAGAGAAAAAGTTTAAAATCTCATTTCTGTTGCTCTGGTTGGAAAGGGGTTAAATCTGACCAATTCTTCTCATGTGCTTTTTGAGCTGTTCAGCTGGAAACAAATTCTTAGAGTGCTCATATTTTTTGTTTCGAATATATAGATATACTGGCTAAACTTACCAGCCTTTGTGGCTTATTTTCATAGTTTTTTGTTCTCTAGTAGTAGCCTGTCATGGCTGAACTGAGTTGTTGTTGGGAGCTAAGCAGCAAATTTTCCGTGGACCTCTCAACTCCCATCCTCCGAATATGAACCCTGCAGCTTCCCATGAATGGATCAGCCATTCCCATCACTACCACCTACCATATACATTGTATAAAATCGTGTTTTATATTAAATTGGGCCTAGTGGTATGTATGAACATAGCTATCCTGTTATTGTACATTCAAAACATATACTTGTAATAGAGTATTCTAATGTAAAATCTTAAAACAACTATTTAAATGTTTTGAATGTTTCAAACACAAAAGGAGACTCATTTCTGTTCATTTACCCTTCACTTCAGTCTGTTGTCAGTATATTGCAGAGTGAGAATGTTGAAAATTTGTAAGGTCTCTATCTTACTGTGTGAAGTTCTATGAGATGTTCTATGTTGTGAATTGGTGCTATAAAAATAAAACTGAATGTAACTGAAGTGTATACCAGTGACTGGGACATGCACATCAGCCCATAACATTAAACCCATGGACAGATGAAGTGAATAAACATTGATCATGTAATTACAATGCAATATTCTGCTGGGAAACATTATGTTCTGGCAACTATGTGCATGTTACTTTGACACATACCACCTACGAAACATTGTTGCAGAACATGCACAAGGTCACAGTCATACACAAATCTAAGAGGGTGTGAGATGCTGCACATATTTGTATTCAATTTGTCTCTAATCTCTGCCTGTTTTCTATGAAACACTGGTTAATTTAACTCCTGGGTCATTCCAGAGTTGGAGGACATTTTACATCCCACGCATCAAATTTCAGAAGTACTAAAACATGCAGTTGTTGGGTAAATGTTCTTGTCCTGAGACCAAATCTTTGGCTTCTCAAGTGACTCAGCTGAGTATTTTTCTTCTAGCCAGTGGAGATTTCTACTTTCCTGGTTACTTGTGCCTTCTTTTGTAGACCCTCCTGTGGACCTCACTGCCTTGACTCTAACGTCTATACTTGTATAAAAGCTGCCTAGTTGTGTATTTTATAAATAAATGCATTTTGTATCTTCAGTTTATACATATGGCAAAATTAGAAAAATATATATTTATTTACCTATCACCAGCCATGCAGAAAAATATGCTTAGTATGTCATCACAAAACAGGAAACTGGTGTTACTTGGTCCAAAGGTCAATGAGTTGGTAGAATTTGAATAAGCGCTTGATTTGCTGATAGAGATAAGGGAAGCTGAGTATCTGGCATTTGGGCGTGAGGAATATCAGATGACAAAACGGAGCTTGGATGTAGACAAGAACCAGGTCTGTGTGATGGCAAAACTAAACTCTAAAGTATGCAAGGGACAGAAACATAAGCTGATGAGGGTGATGGTTCCTGAAGCTGAGACTCCGGCTCATATCAAGTATGGAGGATCGGGTCGTTTATGCTCAAATGGCACAAAGGCAGTGTGCCTTATGGCTACAAGTAAAGAAAAAAAACTTGGACAGGCTGGGAAGTTTTTGCCAGCATTTACAGTAGATGTTGTTTCAAGTAAAATTGATCCCGATTTTTTTTATTGTTTTTCACGCTTATATAGTTATATATATATATATATATATATAACACTGTTCATTTTGTTCAACTCTTTATTTATTAATTCTCTAACCACACCCTTTAACTGCTGTACTTCCTGTCTTAACAAAACAGCCTGATTTTTCAGACACATGTTCGACACTCTTTCTTGGTTGTTTGAGGGGCTTGCCATGTAGTAGAGTTTTATAGTCTTGAAGATATGGTGGAGGTATCCTGTGTGATTGAGGCCTTTTTTCCTGATATTCATTATGTGGTGGAGCAGCTTATGGATCTATGATCACTACAGTAGATGTCCACTCCAGCTTGAAGGATCATGGAAAAATTACAATGTAGGTAGTGGTATTTGCTCACAGAATATCTGATGCAAAGTGCATTAAACACAGGTATGAGAAAGCCATTCTATGTTTTTTTAACAGAGGATGATGGTGAGATGGATGGTTACATGAATGGATGCAAGTTTTTTTTAATTAATGCGTCATCAATTTATCCAGTATCCTTTAACTCTCTATACAATGCAAAATATGGAAGCAGACTAAATACCTGCAAATAAAATATCATCCCAACCCTTTAATCTGTCTGTAGGCCTCTATTAAATGTTGACCAAATTGGAAGTACTTGCTAAAGTCCAGGCCAACAGTGAACTGCACCTGACCTGACACTTATTTCAGAATTTCTCTGATTGTGTATATTTCTGTATTTTAGTAATAATATAAAGCTGATTAATATTGACATACCATGGCATTTATTATTTGACAGGTATTCTCTTCTCTTTTGAACATGTTTGTGGGAAAACATATACAGTGATGTTTGGTAATATTCATTTTTAATATATATGCTGGATTTTCAGCATTTACCTGGACTTCCTGTACACAGCGACTGCTCTACATGACCAACAGATCTACTCCTAGACTGCAGAGGGCGCTGTTGACTATAACTTTGTTTGATACCAATTGCAGGAATATTTTACAGCCATGTGTGCATGCGTGCATGCATGAGTGTGGAAGGTACAATAAACACATCTGTTGCCAGTGCACTGGACCCACAATGGCATCAAGAACCATCCCTGCTAACCTAACCGTCTTTCCAAAAGCTTGCCCAATGACTAAAAAAAAAAAGAAAAAAAAAAAGAACAGCAGTAGTGTTTTGTGACTTAGGAGCTTACAGGTAAGGTACTGCTTTGCAACCATTAGAAAAAATAGATGTGAAGGTAAGGCTGCTGGGGGACCTCTCTCCATGCACTGAGCCCTTCTATAACTACCTATGTATTTACTTTATATACTGTTATTGCATTGCATTCACTCTATTTCTCCCTGTGTCCTTTTTCTGAGTGTCCCTGGTCCCAGAACTGGATGCTTCAGATCTGTGGTTGTTCTCCCACCAACTGGCCTAGTCTCCATCATGTCCACTGTGGGATGCTGCTGCTGACCTTCCTCCAGTCCACTGCTTCCAGCTGCCCATTTCCACCAGTCTACTCTGCGTCACTTGTTATGTTCATCTCCACACTGTTAGCACCTTACTACCAACTATATATATAGTATATTTGATGCCAGAGCCTTACACCATAACAGTAAACTTGTGAATCAGTTTACATGCTGGCTTGTTCTGTATATCCCCAGTCACTCTGTGTTCATTGTGCATCACTTTGTATGTATCATCTATGTTTGTCATACCATGCATATATGCTAATGTGTTTCGTGCCACTTAGGGCTGCTCTGGGGGTTCAGGTATGTGGGTTCTGTAAAGCGTTGAGACAATCTGAATTATAATTGGTGCTATATAAATAAAATTGAATTGAAAAATTAATTGAATATTGAAAAATGGGTGGGTTCAAACATAAGGTGCTATCTTCCAAGTTGTGTATCAGATTTGCATGGTATCAGAAAAATTTGGGACAAAGTCAGACAGAAATTTAACCAGCTGTCATTGTGTGACAATCACCAGTGATCGAATCTTAACAGGTCTGGCTCATCTGAAATGGGCCTATTGTTCTGAAGCCTCAGTCAAACTGCTGCAGTAATCCTGAAGCCAGAAGGTCTGATAGGCAAGTGGTTGTGATTTAATATGAGCCACTTCCTACTAATCTTTGGTTTGATGAGGAGTTTTAACATCTTAAATAGGCTTGGTATAGAACTTCTGCTTTGAAAGGAGCTCTTAGAAACTATGCCTTCCTCTCATGGTCATCTGGCTGTGTCCAACTCCAGGGAAAGCCAGAACATGCTGGACACTAGTAGCAGAAAAGGGATGGATGGAGAGATGAATCGTTGCACTGCCACAGGGGCCACTAAAGGTTTCAGGCCTTTGGGGCTATTTACAATCTGCCCTGATGCTTATTTAGCAAGATTGAAAACACAGTTATACAGTCATGTATAATGAATAATTTTACTTTTCATTTTTATCATTTTACTTAAGTCCCATCAGCTATTTCGTGCACGTGTCATGCTGAACATACTGCAAAGTCCTTCAAGCCAAATCTCTAATTTAGGGATATGCAATAAAAATCACATAATTTACTTCAGTAGAGATTTGAATCATTTTTAACTAAAAAGAGTTGCAATTATCAGTATACTGCTTGCTCAAAGTTCTCACTTCAGGGAGCTCATGACCTAACGCCACAGAGAGGAGAGCAGAAATAAAGAAAAACTAAACCAGAAGTTGAATGAAAGCCACTTTATGCACTGAACACATCCTGCAGCAAGTACAGTTCATAGATGTGTAGATAAAAGCACAGACTTTTGATCATACTGGTGTCTCTGTTCATACACAGTGGACTAGTTACTAGTTATATAGAAACGCTATACAACAATAACCAATGACAGCATTATGGTCAAACACAGGGAACAAAAAGGAAACTAAATTGCTACAGGAGAAGAATTCCACTGCCTGAAAAACTGCTGATGCTGAGCCAATAAGACAATGCACAAGAAATAATCCAACTACTATCATGTATATTTATCTTTTATATGCTTCAACTTCGACTGAATATACCATCAGAGTGTATGTATGTTGGCATTTCCAAGGTCAGACACGTTGCAAATCAGAGGATTTTTACAGTATGGCATGGTTGGTACTCTATGGAAAGCACTACATAAAAGATAACCATAACCTCCAGCTAATTAAGAGAAGGCTGTATATTGGTAGGGAGATACTGCAATTAAAGTAACTCACAGATGATGTGTCAAATCCAGAGGTGTTCCATGAAAAAAACCTTTTTCTCTTATGACAGGGAGGCATTTTTAGCCCATAATCCCTCAATCTCATCCAGCTAATTAAATTATTTTCCACATTACTTTCCAAAATAAATAAAATCCCACAAAACACAGTTGATATACAGTAGACAACGTTCAACACAAATTCACTCTCTTCCAAAAAATGTTGATCAACACACATAAAACTCAACACATGGTGAATAAAACACAGCGTAGGTCATGAGTTAACAGCAACTGAATTGTATACAACACCAAATGTATATTTGATGTGCCATTCTGGGTGGGAAAGGAGAGAGGAGGAAACAGGATGAGTCATGGTTTGGTGTTTTTGTTCAATGCCGACTAAGTAGGGAGCACAACAGGAGCTTCTTAACTAGTCTGCTCTTCTTTCTCCAAGTCTTTGAGGACCTTTAGAAGACGAGAAGGGGTGAAGATTTCAGTTGATCCTGAAAGACAAAGAAAATATATGAACATGTTTCACTATCATGAACACAGTGACTTATGCTAAGTGTAAAAAATCCTTGGCCTCTAAATGCCTCATGTATCAACAACGCTGTTTTGTTATTCAAAGTAGCCTTTTAAAAATGTATTTAATTTCATTGAAAAGTGAATTTCATCTTCTTTAAACTTGTGTCATAAACATGTGGCTCTACTAAGTAACCAATAATCTGCTGGGAACAAAAACACAGAAGATGTCTGACTGGGCAGGACACTTGAGCAGTCTCACTTTCAACCAGCCTAGTCCATATTACATCCATATTTGGCAATTCCAAACCTCATCTAGCATCAATATTATATGATACTGGAAGGACAGAGAGATGGACTACTAAATACTGAAATGTTCTCAATAAGTTTCATTACTTGCACAAATTAATTACTGAACGGATCCTGGGGCCAAAGGCTGAAAGGATGGGCAGATTAACAAAATAAGACACACTTAAGTCACAAAGGTGCATACAAAACACATAAAGGTGCAAAAAGAACACCAATGGATGTCAAATGCGACAAACACATGCAAAACAACCAAAAATAGTTACAAAACTGCCATAAAATTTCACAGAATGGCCTCTAAGTGATGTAACATGACAATCAAACCAGGCATTATGACCACAACAAGAAGGTGAAATGAAGACACAACAAACAACCCAACAACAAAGATATTCCTATGTGGGACAAGTGGTGGGTCTTTCATGCATCCTTTTCCTGCATGTTGCGCTATAATCCATGTATGCGGTTTGGAATCATTTATAGACTGATTTCAGATATGAAATAGTCTGTGTGGCCAAAATACGTTCCTGTTTTCTGTTCTGTTCTTCCACTCTGTGGCGGATTCTGGGTATGTTTAGAGTTCAGTGTGTCTGGAACCGACTAGTTCAACTGTAGTTAAACAGTAGGACAACACGTCCACAGTGAAAAGGAGGAAGAAAAGCCCATCACCCTTTTTTTGGTTTTGGAAGGTTACCAGAATCCTCAGACACAACAATCCCCAGTTGAGTGCCTGAAAAGTGTGTGGGGAATGAGATCCTGAAACCTTCTGAAACAACTGATCAACTGTCCTGCTGGATCATCATCAATAGTTCTGGCACTCTTAATCCTGAAATGTCTCACATCTCCTGTACTCCATTTTCTGCTTTCCAATCTTTAAAAGTCATTATTTGTTATGCAGATACAGAGAAAATAGTTTGTACCTTTTGCATATTTTAATATCAACTGTTGATGACCTACCAATTCAAAATAAAGGGTGTGAAATGTGCTGTGAAATCTTGCCAGTGGATTCACAACCTGAATGTAATGCAGCTTCACCATACTGCATGTGTCACATACACTGGGAATGCAGTATGTGCTAAAATATATGTCCTACAAGTTATCTTTATGATGCTATATATATATGTAGAGTTAGCATGAAACAGTGGAGCCAGGAAGTGAGGTGATTTCAGTGACTGTACCCCAAGACTGGTACACTTCTCCAAGAGGACACTGTATCAGGAACACTAAAGTCGACATGAAGACCAGGACTCCACAAACAGAAACAAAGGCAGCATCTGAGTGTCAGTGAAAATCACGTCCAACAAATACTGCTTTGAAAGGTGTACAGGTAAGACGAGGGGTGGGCTGGTTGACATGAGGGAACATGGGGATTCACAAACGCACGTCACGAATTGTAAATTTACTTCCGAATGTCTTTTCATTCTGCCGGTGGCTCCTCTGTGCCCTCTGGTGGAGCGTTGGGGTCCAAGAAGTCTGGGTGCTGTAGTTCCTTTAGGTACTTAGGAGGCGTGATAATGTGGGTGGAACCTACAGGTACACAATCCTGAAAGCTCAGCAAGGACTAAATCCTGGGTGAAATATTGTTATTTATGTAAGATACACACTAGACTGGCAGTAACAAATTAAAAAATGATTCACAGAGGTTTCCTGCACATTTATCAAGCCTGTTTTGATATCAGGGTTTCTAAAGGCTTTCATGAACTCTGAACTCCAGTCGATAATGTGGTTTCACTTGTTCTCTTTCTCCAGCATCCTTTCCTTGTGATTCAACAACATATCAGCTCTCACATAGTGTGATTAATGCCTTTACACAGAGGCCAAGCTCTGCTGAATCAGCTGGACACAAAACATAAATTTAAGATTTCTAAAAAGACACATCAGCAAGATCCAGACCCTCAGAAGGATTTATCAACCATTTATCCATGCAAAACCAAGCTGATGACATCCCTGATTTCAAAAAGGTTATTTTCACAAACTTGATAAAAGTCTCACTATTTTAACCACACAGTACTGCCGAGCCTGTAAAAACACAACCGTTTTCACTGGCTGAGTAGTACACCCTGTGATGAGAAAACCAATCTACAAGTATAACATCAGTGGAATGCTTCTTCAGGGTCCACTGGGTACTAAGTAACCCAGTCAGCTCTCCGTTTGTCCAGTGAACTCACCAATCAGGGCCTCCCACTTGCCATTGGCCTGTGTGACCTCATACACACAGCGCATCTCGCTGTGCGTCATGCCTCCGATGATGAAAACAATGATCCTGGGCCCAGTCTTCATCTCTGTTGGGCCCCTATTCTTGTGCCAGTTGCCATAGCGAGCACTACTGTATGATGAGACAACATAGAGATAAGCATTTATGGCAAAAAGGTGGTATTTCCACTCCAAGCAGATTTTTTTTCCACTGAAACAACAGTCATGATTCTGATCTACTTAATTTTATTTGTGGTACCTAAAGTGTGATTTGAAAGCTACATACCTTGATGGAGCACTGGCTTTGGCAGATGCTTGTCGCTGGGAAATATATGGGTACAGCTTGGGGTCAAGTTTGTCCTCAATTGCGTCCTGTGGGAACACATACAAGTTACAAATAATAATAATAATAATAATAATAATAATAACAATAATAATAATAATAATAATAATAATAATAATAATAATAATAATAATAATAATAATACATTTTATTTGTATTTTATTTCAAAATACGCAGAGACACTTTACATAGTTACATTATAAAATCAGCAAACATTAAAACAGGAACATCATGAAACAAGACATAAAACACAACATAAAAAATTGTATTATATTAAAAGCAGTTCTGAACAGGTGGGCCAATTGATGAGTGATCTGAAAGTGGTCAGGTCAGTGCAGTCATGGATGTGTTGGGGTAGGGAGTACCAGAGGTTGGGGGCAGATATGGAGAAGGCTCTGTCCCCCCAGGTTCGGTGCTTGGTTCTGAGGAAGTGTGGCAGTAGAGCAGGTCTCTGAGGTATGGGGGGCCTGGCTGTTGAGGGCTTTGTGGGTCAGTTGTGGGACAGGGAGGGAGGTTTTGGAGGACAGGGGTGAGGTGTTCACGGTGAAGAGGTGGGGAACAGAGCTCTGGATATACTGAAGTTTACTGAGGACTTTTGAAGGTGAACCATAAGGAATGCTGTTGCTGTAATCAACTGAGGATGTGATGAAAGTGTGAATGAGGGTTTCAGCAGCAGGAAAGGAGAGTGAGTTGGGAGACTAGCGATGTTTTTGAGGTGAGAGAAGGCGGTCCGGGTGATCTGGTTGATGTGCTGTTGAAGGTGAGGCTGCTGTCAAGAAGGATTCCCAGATTACAGATGTGAGGTGATGAGTGGAGTTGTCAGTGGTCAGAGTGAAGCGTTCCATTTACCAAAAGCCAGAGCATGTATGGAGGAACTAAATATAAATGTCTAGTATCTTTGGTAATCCCCAATATTAGCCTGTAGTTAAATTGCACAACCTCAGCAACAGTTGCAGTTACAGCATATGGGATGTACCTCAATGAGATCCTTGACAAGAGGAGTCCACCTGGAGAGCTGGTAGGTCTGTTCACTGACTCGCTCCTTACGGTCAGGCTTTTTGGCTTTCTTGACAGTGCCCTGAAAAGAAATAATGTTCTGTTTTTATCACTCAACCAGACAGTAAACGGAGTAATGTTTTTAAGACTCTGTACTGTCAGTACTGTTAGATTTGCACAATATCCCAAATTTTCTGACAAAAAGCCGATATTGTGCTACTATATTGAGGCAAAAATGCTGACCCCAAGCATAATTACACCTGCATCAGCTATGTAGAAAGGAATGTGTGCAAGTAAGTTAATAATTACTTTAAAAAAACATGCAAATACAATAAACTGTTTCCAATTAAGGTGTTGCACTGTCATCTGCCATAAGGGAACATCATACCTGGGGAGGCAACATTTGGTGGGTGGGGTGGGGCATTTTTAGGTCTTCTCTGCTCAAGGATTACATTTAATACTGTGCACTCTGGGCTTGGCACCAAAGAACCACACGGGTGCAAAACAAATCTCTCTTTACTTAATTAAGTTATTAAACTCTACTACACCTGTCTCTTGAAAGAGGCCATGATTAATGGGGGTTAAAATTCAAAATTGTGAGTTCACTTTATCTCATTTAATTTAGATTCGCAAAATCTTTTCAAATAGATGAACATATGACCAAAATCAATAACTAGAGGTTTATATCTCTCCTGTTCATCAGCTTTCTTTTTGGCTTGATCTCGCTCTCATCAAAACATGATCTGTTGTGTATAAATAGCAATCAGTAAAAGTCATTTACAAACAAAATGAAAGCATAATTTCTTATCTTTTCTGGGAAACTTTAGCCTCTGCCAGCATCTAAACAGTGCTTCTTATTATGTGACGATCCGTGTTGGTTTGTCTGTCTGTCCGTCTGTCTTTCTGTAAGCAGCATTACTCAAAAATGGACACAGAGAGTGCAGTACTCTGCCAAGGCTACTCAGTCGTTGTATCATTTCTGATGGATAAGTCCCGATAAGTCCGCAGCGGTCGATTTGTAGTAGGATCACAATCATGTGATCATCAGCAGGCAGCTGACGTAAAGTTCACCTGTTGTCATAGTTACAGTGACAGCATGCCACTATCTTACAATGATACAGAAATCCTTAACAGATCTGTGGATCCAGACTATAAGCCACAATCTAATCACTTGGTCCTTGTGTCATTTCTGACCTTCCCTGAAAATTTCATCCAAATCTGTTATTTCATTTTTGAGTAATGTTGTGCACAGACAGACAACCGTACACCGATCATCACATAACTCGGCCGCCTTCCTTGGTGGAGTAAATATCCAGGGCTTTAACTAACTATCGGGCTGTACTGTGGACAGTAGGAAGTTGGAATGAAAGCAAAGTTGACACCTTCAACATTATTAAGGACTTGGGGCTTCTTTGCTTATGTTTAAAGTTATGCTGGGAGATTGAGGTTCTAGGCTAGAACCGCTCACCTCAGAGACAATGGGAATGCCCATGTGGGCCATGTTGGAAATGATGTCACTGTCCTCTGGTGGGATGCTGGCATGCTGAAGGAGTTTACACAGATTCTCCTCTGTCACACCTGACACACACATTAATACACAAAAAATACACACAGCACACGCATGCATGTAAGTATGAGCAAATATAAATATGCACTAACAATATTTTTTTTATTTAAAAAAAAACAAAACTAAGAATCAGCTAGCGCTAACAAAACAACACAAAATGCCATCAGATGACATGACATCAGAATACTAGAACAGGTTCTTTTCTGCTTTGTTTTTTTTTATCACAGTGCAGGAATCTCTCTCCTTTCAGATTGTATTAGCTGATATGAAAGACAGCAGGAACAGGACAGTGGATATCTCACCATTTTTAAGGAAGATATAAAGCAGGATGATGCGGATCTTGTCAGACACACTGACATTGGCATCCAGTAAAATGGGAACAATGAGCCTCATGGGATCCTTGATCTTCTCACCCTCTGCATCTGTGCTCATCGCCAGATCCTTAACAACAACAAAGAGCAGAGGGGTCCAAATGTCAACCTGAGTTCCACGTAAGCTCTATTGTAACAAGATAGAAACATCCTGTGTAGAAATAAAAAATGGACACACCTGCAATTCTGAGAGTTAGACAGTGGTGTATGCAGTGAATGGAACTTTTTTCAGCTTATATTTGTTCATACTGAAGCTAAACTATACCATTAAAACATGCTAAATTAGCTATTAATGAGGATAATGACTGTGTTTTATTCTATTAACAGTACCTATTTTCAGTGTACTCAAGAAAGTACAGACAATTATCACTGGATTATTTGTTAATGTTAATGTAAATTATTAATATTCTGGAGCAGTCTGCACTTAAAGCCCCTCCTGATTGTCAAATGCTGAAAAATGTGCCAATGTCCAAATATTAATGGACCTGACTGTCTGTAGATCCTGATGAAATCAATCAGCTAGTTATACTTCAGGTATGTCTTCCGGACTTAAAGACTTGTAATTTTCTTCTCCTAAACTCAGAAAAAAAATGAGGTTATTGTATTTGGCCCTAAGCACCTCAGAATCTAACCAAAGAGTTCCTCTGGATGGCAGGGTTGGCCTCCAGTTCTCCCCCAGTTTCCATCAGGATATGTCATTTAATTTACACATAAAACACATCTGTAGGACGGCCTTCTTTCACCTGCGTAATACTGTAAAAATGATGAACCTTCTGTCGCAGAGTGATGCTGAAAAACCTGTCCATGCATATGTAACTTCTAAGCTGGACTATTATCGGGATGTCCCAATAATTCTTCCAAAAACCTCCAGCTGATAGAAAATGCTGACAGGAACCAGTAAGAGAGATGATATTTCTCCCATATTAGCTTCTCTTCATTGGCTCCCTCTAATATCCTGTCTTATCCTCTCACATATAAAACTCTTACTGACCAGCTCCATCGTATCTTAAAGACCTTACTGAACCATATTATTCTAATAGAGTCCTTCCTTCTCACACTGCAGGTTTACTTCTGGTTCTCAGTTTCCAGAAGCAGAATGGGAGGCAGATCTTCACTTATCAGCATCTCTGTTATGGAATCAGCTCCCAGTTTGGGTTCAGGAGGGAGACACTCTCTGAACTTTCTCCTTGATAAAGCTGACAGTTATGGATGGCTGAGGGTCACGCATTTCTTAGTTATGCTGTTCTAGCCCTGAAACAATGGAGGATTTTTCATGATGCACTGATTACCTCGCCCCTTAATCTCCTCTCTCTCTTTTTTATACAGTTACACATCTCCATTACATGTCACTGACTTTATGTCTTCCTTGTTGTTTGTGTTTGTTCTCTCTGCAGATGTCTCTGGATCTGGAGCTACACGTCTCTGATCTGCAGTTGCTGGCCTCACTCATGTTCATAATTTTCTTATGTATTGTTTAGCTGTTTTCCATCTGCTATCCCACGATTCTCCCTTTGAGTGCCTTGAGGTGATAAATTGTGAATTGGTGCTATTTAAATAAAATGCAAGTAATCATGGTGCGGCGTCGTAGCTTTGTAACTTGGGGAAGAAAAGACGGTAAAAATCTTAAGAGTGAGTCAGTAGTGGGACACGTTTGGTTCAGGGCTTTCTGTGAAAAAGCCTTTCTCACAGACGGGGTTTATTAAGTCAGGAGAGGACGGATAAAGACCATGTCCTGGTGGGGAGCAGGTTAAGGTCGATGAAAAGTTCAAGCACAGTACTTTCATTAAGGAGACTGTGGTTTGTGTTACATGATGAGATTACAACAACATGACTGGTCAGTTTCAGTGATGGTCCTACAGCAACAGTCATGGTGCTCTACAAACAACAACAATGTGCTACTTAATACACAGGCAGGAGACTGAAATTGTCCTGCTGTGCAAATGTGCACATTTCCAGCACCAGACAGACGTTAATCCTGCCAATGCTTGCTTATGTTAGAACACCAAAGTAATTCCACTGCTTTAACTGTAGTTGAACATTACAAAATGGTCTAAAGACACGTCCAACAAAACAATAGAGACATTTACCTGTTCAACACGACAGAGTTTGTCCACAGTGCCCTGGTAGCGGTTCATACAGTCCTCAGCTAGGTGGAGATGGGTTGAATACTGAGTTCAGACAGGAGAGATGCTGTTACTGAGGTTATTACAGAAAACAGTCAGCTGCAAACTATACTAAACATACCATGCATTTCTATCAGCTGAATGAAGTCAACAACTTATAGCTTTCCTGAACTTTTCCTTATGTTGCTGCCATGTTGATCATGTTCATCATGTTTACTGCCGTGTTAATGATCACACAATGTAACAACAGTGTAATATTCTTGTCTTAAATAAAAGAAATAAAATAAACAGTCTATGATGACCATAATGTGAATCTGTTGGCTTAGTATGGAAATTGCACTTTGGGATCATCTTGTAAGGCAATGACCATGATGTGAGGGCATCACTGCTAAATCTGCCCTCGCCAAGGTTGGTCTGTTTAACTGGAAGTGATGCATCAATAACTGTGGTTGGGATGAAATTTGTACTAAATATATATATAATATATACAGTACATAGCATGACTTGGTCTAACTGTATAGACAGACAGTAATACTTCAGTTCCTACCTTGCTGAGTTCTTTCTGATACTGAGGCATTTTCTTCAGCATCTGAGACAGTTCCTTCATGGTGGTCTGAAGGAGACAGTGATACACTTCAGTGGCAGTCAAAGCTATCAGTTACCTCCTTATGTTGATGCAGTATAATAATATATTAGCGTGGTGCAAATGATATGCTTCATATATTTTTCAGTAATATTATTCATTCTTCTAATCAACGTATATTAAAAAGTAATCATTGTACTTTTCTATCACAGATTTACATTATAAAATGATTTAATAAAACCAGACACATTGTTCAGTGTATAAAACCCAAATCCATTACCAATGTGTCTACATTAGTTTAAAAGGCCTGGTCTTAATTTTAGACACAATTCTGTAGTCTTCAGTGTTCATACAAGTATTATTTTGTGTTTGAGTAAAGGAGGTCTCCGGCTTGCACATAACAGTTGTGTAAACTGCAGAGATTTAGGGGAAACCAAAATAAATATTCAGTTTTTACCTGAGTTTTGTAACAATGATCTATGATTTTCACATTAGAAACTCTGTTTCCCATGATGGCTGCAGAACTGACACCTAACAGTGGTTTGTCAGTATGCAGCATCAGACACAATTGATATCTGTGATCTTCTAATGGCTGTAAGCAGAGTCACTGCTGTAAACGAAAATCCAAATCAGACTAGTTGACATTGTTGAGCTTTGATGCTTACAGAAACTATGAGAGGATGCTTAACTGAATGCGTATTTACATGCACTCTCAGTCCAAATCAGGATTTCCCTGCTCATGCGGGCAGGAGGTGGTGGAGAAGTGGATGAATTATTATTTTGTTGTCAGATCACATGATCACATCTTTGTAGTCTAGTAGCAAACACTTCCCAGACCAGAACTGGCCTGCAGGCCCAGTTGTTTCTTCCATCTCTGTGTTTCTGTGCGAAGGACAGTTGCGAGCAGAAACACAGCAGCAGATCCTGAAAGGAGGAGAACAATATAGTGTGTTCTCTACCTTTTCACCCGTGTTCATCTTTTTGCTGGCAGAGAATTCTTTCAGAGAACGAGTCACAGCCCTGTGCAGTGAGACAGAGACAGAACAAAGA
The DNA here is from genome assembly GCF_022539595.1 of Amphiprion ocellaris. Taxonomy (NCBI): domain Eukaryota; kingdom Metazoa; phylum Chordata; class Actinopteri; family Pomacentridae; genus Amphiprion; species Amphiprion ocellaris. The sequence continues at coordinate 7,917,916 of NC_072771.1, read as the reverse complement.
CAAGGTCAGGGAAAGTCAGGGAACGTGATTTGAGACGTTCTTTGTATCCTGAACCCTAAGAGGAGTAGTGTTTTATGATAGTACTATTGCAAGCATTAAGTCAAAGCAACTCACGTTGACACCTCAGCGATGTGTTTGTGTCTCAGAGTAAGCCACAGGTCATCGTCCTCATCCAGCAATACTTCCTTCATCCTGGTCTCACCCATACCACTGGTCTCAAAACTGACAAAGAGGGTGAGAGAAGTTTACAATCTGTCTGTGAGCATCTGAAAGAAACAGCACTCTATTTGTTCAAATAAATCTTAAGATATGCAAGTGAGAAATGAAAATTTAAATATGTAAGACAAACTGTCAGTTACAAAACTGAAAACAACAAAGTAAAAAAAAATTTTAAAACACGTGGCAGCTGCAAGACCTCTTTTGTCTTTACCTGTAGACATCATTCTCGATGCCGAGCAGGTCGTACGCCATGGCCTGCAGTGTGAGCTCGTGCAGGAGAGGCGACACAGGATCAAAGCCTCGATCCAGGATGAGCAGCTGAGTGCGAGACTTGTCTGGACCCTGGAGGCGTTAGAGCAGACAATAAACACTGTGCATATGGTGGAATACTGACGGGTATTTTGCTACATTACACAGGATCCAGTCAAATGTAGTCTCATCACTTTGCTAAAAACATTATCGACACTTTCACCAATATTGGAAACAAAATATTTTTAGAGCTGTTAACTGAAAACATGAAATCTTCAACATTTAAATGATCAACTAGTTATTAGACAGATTCTGATTTCAGATTGCAGCTCAATGCACCCAATGTTACAATCATCACTTTTGCTGCACCTGCTTCTCCACCTACCAAACTACACAGCAGCCTTCAGATGATGCACTATGGAACTCCCTCACCAGCCATTCACCAGAAAGGGTCCATCATTTCTGGACTCCCTCTCTTGGTTCCTCCCTTGATCATACAGAATTTTAGCAAGTTTCTTTTTTTAAATATAGTTTACAATCCTAAATCGGGCCACACCTCTACTGAATAAAAACTGAGTTAAATGCTAAATCACTGCAGCCATAATAGTACCATGAGGACAGTCTATTGAATGCACCATTCTCAGCAACCTTTAAGAATGGCAGCAGGTTATGTTTCAAAAAGCAGATAAAGTTTTGATCTTCACTCTCTCCATTCACAAGATCATTTGTTGCTTTCTGTTCCATATGGCCCGTACTGAATTGGGTAAAAAGGCTTTAGTTTGCTCTTCACCTTTAGCATGGAACATGTTGCAGAAAGACTGGAAACTAACCGAGTTCATCTCATTGAGCGCTTTTAAATCCAAACTGCGAGTTCTGGAGGCCAACTCCACAACATGCACTTGTTTTTCTTAACTTGCATGTAAATGGAATCTTTATATTAGCTTTTTTGCATGTGTTTTAATTATGTTTTAACTGTGTACTTTTGTAACTGTGTTTTGTATTTGCTGCTGTCTATCTTGGCCGAGACTCCCTCAAAAAAGAGGTTGTTAATCATAGGGGGATTTAAATAAAGGTAAATAAAATACTATAAATAACAACAGATACAGCGCAGTCCATTGCAGGGACTTCCAGGGTGCAACAGCTAACAGCTTTCGTCATTTCTACTCTTCATTTCATCTCTGCAGATGAGATTAAACCAATACAGTAGCATATAATCCTTATTTTGCTCAAGTAAAGGCACAGAAATCCACAAAACTGGAGTTGTACTATATAAGATTTATTTTAATACTTTATTCAATCTATCTGAGTTCAGTACTCGTGTTTGAAGAATTTCCATAAAGAATGGACTAATGGTTTTTAATAGAAATACATTTATTTGAACAACACATCAGAAACTATTGCTAATGTGTTTTCCAGATTGTGTCCCCTTCCATACTGTATGTGGAAAGGAGTATTTAGTATATTTCTGCTATTTTAGGGCTTCCCAAACCTCCAATATCCAAAAAAACCCTGTGTGGTGAACATCCAATGATGCATCTGGCTGCTCCCATTTGAAATTTGTCATCTAGCTTCACTTCCTTACCTCTCCCATGGTGGGGTCATCAGCCTTGTAGCCGTCCAGCTTCTCCTGAAGCATCTGGGCCAGAACTGCACAGTCTTTGTACTCCCTGAACCAACACACACACAAGACTCAATATCCCAATAATCTGTTATATTTGTCTGAAACACTGAAAAAAATGCTGAACTTATTGAGGGTTAAATGAAGTAAGTAACAGGTTAAATTAGTTATTAAATACACTCTAAAACAAGCCTGTTCGCTATAAATCCTGTATCACGTGGCAGGTGAGGTTAATAACCAGCACCCACATACATTCACATTCTGAGATTGTATACTACTCTACATGGGATCTACAGTAAGAAACAGCCTGTACCAGGATTATGAGTGTCAAAATGTAACAAACAAACAAAAAAAATCAATAAAATTTTATATTATTTTACTTTATTTCTCAGTTGGCGCAACCAATCAAAATGGTGTTGTAAAACTCGATGAGTGGTTTCCTCTGTCTCACCAATAATGCAAGTAATGGGAGTCAAAATGATCGCAGAGAAGACTATTGAAATGAGCTGTTCTTGTTGGTCTTACCCTCTGTATCGGACTCCAGGATACTCTTTGAGTGTGGCACAGAGGGTGGCGATCTGTTCAGCACAGCGCTCCAGCATGTTATTCTTGACGTCAGACTTGAAGGGGCTGTAGAAGTCCTGAAAGGCATCCACTTTATCTAGGGAGAAGACCTAAACACACGGCAGAGACACACCATGAGGACCAACATCAACTTTATTCCTGTCCCCAACATTTACAGTGATCAGTGCTAATGCTTGCCTATGAGGAGACCTGGAAGTGAATTCATCCAAAGCATGGATGCTGACATGCATCATTATACTGAGCAATGATTAGGACTTTTTGTGTTTTAATAGTGTTTCAATAGCTTTCAGCTACGACACAGAAAGAACTCTGGAGAAAACAATTATTTTAGCTTGAAAATGATTAAAAGTAGAAGAATAAATGAAACAATATTGGACACCAGTAGACACTAATTAAGCCCTTTTTCACACACACTCACAGAAACACATGCACCCATCTGTTACTGACTCCATCAAATAATAACAATCCCTGTGTTTTCTCTCGGCACACTTCTTATCTGTGCTCCCATTGGCTACAGAGTATGGTGTGTCCCCTCCTCCCAGGATTAAACCTACAGGATAGCAGAGGATTGCAGGCTAAAGCGGATCCAGTCAGTCTGGTCCTCTTTAGCACTGCTCCTCCCTCTTCAGAGGAACTGTATCAGCATTAAAGTTCAAGGTGAGAGCAATATTGTTATATATTCAGCATTCAATGGATTACACTCAAGGAAAATATGTATTTTCTCATGCTGCTTAGGAAAGGATACTTAGCAGCACAAGCAATGGGTGGCTTTTTCCTCATCAGTATAAAAGCAGGCCCTTTCATTACAACACTGTATGCCAACCCTCTAAAAGGCACTGATCCCAGATGATACTGGTACAGGATACACAGTAGATTTTAGTTTTTAAAGGACCAAGAAAGGAGAAAGATCACAGAAATGGCATGAACAATAATTTATTTATTTTTTGGCATGAACAATAATGAGAAAGAGAATTACGAGGAGGAAGAAGAGGATACAGCCGGTCGAGACAAGGGAACCAATCAGAGGGCAGAAATGTAGGACAGATGTGAACATTGACCAGTTGCAGTGCATTTTTTGGCTGCCTGTAGAGCCAGTCAGGTCTTTCTTTCTCTTAATTCCCAAAGGAATAAAACCAGCCATCCACTCAGAATTCCAGTTAGTAAAATCAGGATATCACGCTTGGAAGATGAGGATGCTATTCCAAACACTGTTGGGTTAGAACGGATCAGCTTACAATGTGGAAAATGATACGACTTGTGGGGCGCAAAGGGGATATATCCTGTATATTTTTATATACAGATAGGGGACAGTTGTTGCACGCTACAAATCCCAGTAACGCTCCATCACTTTGACATGGGAATCAGCTCGTTTACTGTCTGGGAGTTTGATGGAGGGCAAGTTTGGTCCCTGATTTCAGTGGCCGC